>NC_072423.2:40548571-41180357 GCF_028878055.3 Symphalangus syndactylus
CGCGATTCTCCTGCCTCAGCCTCCTGAGTAGCTTGGATTACAGGCGTGAGCCACCATGCCCAGCTAATTTTTGTATTTTTAGTAGAGACAGGGTTTCACCATGTTGGCCAGGCTGGTCTCAAACTCCTGACCTCAAGCAATCCACCCTGCCTCAGCCTCCCAAAGTGCTGGGATTACAGGCGTGAGCCACCATGCCCGGCCCTGTATTTTGTTTTTTAAAGAGAGACAGTGTCTTGCTGTGTCACCCAGGCTGGAGTGCAGTGGTGCCATCATAGCTCACTGCAGTCTTGAACTCCTGGGCTCAAGCAGTCCTGCAGCCTTAGCTTCCTGAGTAGCTAGGACTATGGGCATGCACTACCATGCCTGGCTAATTTTTTTATATTTTGTAGAGACAAGGTCTCACTATGTTGCCCAGGCTGGTCTTGAACTCCTGGCCTTATGCCATCTTCCCACCTCTCAAAGTGCTGGTATTATAGGCGTGAGCCACCATGTCCGGCCCCAAACTACCTTTTTTTTTTCTTTTTTTTTTTAATATAGAGTCTCCTGTCACTCAGGCTGGAGTATATTTTTAGTAGAAATGGTAAAACCTCTACCATTTTGGCCAGGCTGGTCTCGAACCCCTGACCTTAAGTGGTCCACCCACCTCAGAGTCCTAAAGTGCTAGGATTACAGGTGTGAGTTACCGCACCCGGCCCAAACTACATTTCTTATTATCATTTGAATGTAAATGATAGGGGCTTCACAACCAGGAAAACTTAAGTATATTTAATGTCTTCCTTTCAGGAATTAAGGCCTGTTAGAGTCCCCTCCCCCACTTGGCTATATGAATGTGTAATTTGGCAGATTTAAAAGAAAGTTAATATGTTTTTATTTTGTCAAGTGATTTCAGCAAAATATTTATACTCAAAACAGTATTAACACTGTCAGATTATAAACAGTGCTTATGGACTATACTGAAAGATTATATCTCAAGCCTTGAAAATACAAGAAATAACTGTTTTCTGTCGGAGGAGGGAGGAAGGATTATTAGGTAGAGTTCTAGGTCACTGAGATTGTGAAGAATAGATAATTTACAGGGACATGTTAGGAATTGGAGAAAAAGTAAGTTTTCCTGACCTTAGTAACATGGCATTCATTTCTTTGAGCAACTCACTTGGCATTCTTTTTGTATCTTTTCAGCTCCCATGGCTATTGAAGAACAAGTGGCTGTTATCTATGCGGGTGTAAGGGGGTATCTTGATAAACTGGAGCCCAGCAAGATTACAAAGTTTGAGAATGCTTTCTTGTCTCATGTCATCAGCCAGCACCAAGCCTTGTTGGGCACTATCAGGTATGAATGCAATTGTTGGCATCTTTTTGTAAAGTTATGTTTAAGATATGAAGTTAAAATTATTTTCAAATCTGTAGTTAGGCTAGTCATTAAAATTTTTTCCAGGTCAGAACTTAAGACCTTTTATTTCCAAATAGGGCTGATGGAAAGATCTCAGAACAATCAGATGCAAAGCTGAAAGAGATTGTAACAAACTTCTTGGCTGGATTTGAAGCTTAAACTCCTGTGGATTCACATCAAATACCAGTTCAGTTTTGTCATTGTTCTAGTAAATGAGTTCCATTTGTAAAAGGGTTACTCTCATACTCCTTGTGTACAGAAATCACATGAAAAATAAAGGTTCCATAATGCATAGTTTTCTGTCATTTGTGTTATTCTTTAAAACCAAGATCAAATTGAGAAATTGGTAAGGATGCTTCTTGATCTATTTTACTTGAATATTGGTACAGTCAGCTGGGCTAGATAATTCAAGGCTGAGCTCTTTGTAAGTTGTTTTTTTTTTGTTTTTTTTTTTATTTGAGATGGATTCTCACTCTGTCACTGAGGCTGGAGTGCAGTGGCACCCTGTCAGCCCACTGCAACCTCCGTCTCCCGGGTTCAAGCAATTTTCTTGCCTCAGCCTCCCGAGTAGCTGGGATTACAGGTGCCCACCACCACGCCTGGCTAGTTTTTTAGTATTTTTAGTAGAGACGGGGTTTCACCATGTTGGCCAGGCCGGTCTCGAACTCCTGACCTCAGGTGATCCACCTGCCTTGGCGTCCCACAGTGCTGGGATTACGGTGTGAGCCACTGCGCCTGGCTGCTCTTAAGTTTCTAGAGTACTTTGTGTTTAAGAGAAATTCCTAAACTGGATATATGCGGCAGGCTGACAATACTGAAGAGCATAGCTGCCTTCTCTGCCCAGAGGATGTACCTGCATAAAGAGGTACTGTAGGCAGGAAAATAATAGGACAGTTAAAATTCTCAGGGAAATGAAAAAATTGCTGGGAACAAAAGCTGAGAAGATAGAATGCGTAGGATTATGAAAACCTGCCGATATCTTTTGTTTGTTTTGTGACAGGGTCTCCATCTCTCTCACCCAGGCTAGAGTACAGTGGTGTGATCTCAGCTCACTGCAGCTTCTGCCACTTGGGTTCAATTGATTCTCCCACCTCAGCCTCCTGAGTAGCTGGGGTCACAGGCACATACCACCATACCCAGCCAATTTTTCTACTTTTTGTAGAGAGAGGGTCTTGCCATGTTGTCCAGGCTGATGATGAACTCCTGGGCTCAAGTGATCCTCCTGCCTTGGTCTCCCAAAGTGCTGGGATTACAGGTGTGAACTACCACACCCGGCCATCTTTTAATATTTTAACAGCTACTTTATTTCCTCTGTTATAGCTTTTCATAGCCTTTGCTCATTCTTACTGCATTAAATTTTTTTTACTGATTTATTTTTTTGAGACAGAGTCTTGCTCTGTCACCTAGGCTGGAGAGCAGTGGCACGATCTCAGCTCACTGCAACTTGCACTCCGGGGTTCAAGCGATTCTCCTGCCTTAGCCTCCCAATTAGCTGGGACCACAGGCACATGTCACCACACCCGGCTAACATTTTGTATTTTTAGTAGAGACGAGGTTTCCCCATGTTGGCCATGCTGCTCTTGAGCTCCTGACCTCATGATCTGCCCGCCTCAGCCTCCCAAAGTGCTGGGATTACAGGTGTGAGCCACCACACCCAGCCTACTGATTGATTTATTTATTTACTTTTAATTTTTCATAGGCTTTGCTCATTCTTACTGTGTTACTTTTTTTTACTTATTTATTTATTTGTTTATTTATTTGAGATGGAGTCTTTGTTGTCTAGGCTGGAGTGCAGTGACCTGATCTCGGCTCACTGCAACCTCTGCCTCCAGGTTCAGGCAATTCTGCCTCAGCCTCCCGAGAAGCTGGAACTACAGGCACCCACCACCATGCCCTGCTAATTTGTGGATTTTTAGTAGAGACGGGGTTTCACCATATTGGCCAGGCTCGTCTCAAAGTCCTGACCTTGTGATCCACCTGCCTGGGCCTCCCACAGTGCTGGGATTACAGGCATGAGCCACCACACCCGGCCATTTTTTTTTTTTTTTTACTGATTTATAAAGGCTTTTGTCTGTAAGGGTCGTGCATGGTCATGTTCTAAAATATTTTTCCTAGGGTTCCCCCTCCCTTGCTATTTAATTTTGTTGATGAGGATTTGCTATACCAAAACTTCATTCTTATCCATCTCTCTGTCTCCAGTAAGTCAAAATATATTTACATATGTGGGCTCCAGTATCTTTGGTAGGAAAAGGAGAGTTCTTAAAGTACTCATAAGTCCTTTTCAGTACTTAGAGGAACACTAAACTCGATAGCAATTGGTCATTTCTGATCTTGACTCTTGCTTTCTAGCTACTTGAGAAATAACTTCTGAATCTGATTTTCCTTTTCTGGAATAAGGAAGTTACTTTTAGTTAGAAGGTTCTGCACATTTCTTTTTTTTTTCTTTTTTTTTTTTTTTTTTTTTTTGAGAGTTTCGCTCTTGTTGCCCAGGCTGGAGTGCAATGGCACGATCTCGGCTCACCACCACCACTGCCTCCTGGGTTCAAGGGATTCTCCTGCCTCAGGCTCCAGAGTAGCTGGGGTTACAGGCATGCACCACCACGCCTGGCTAATTTTGTATTTTTAGTAGAGATGGGGTTTCTCCATGTTGGTCAGGCTGGTCTCAAACTCCCAACCTCAGGTGGTCCACTGGCCTCCCAAAGTGCTGGGATGACATGGTAAGCCACTTGCACCCGGCTTGTTGGAGCATTTTATACCTAGTGTCAGTGGTGATTACTACTTTGGAGAAAAATACTTTGAGCGGCTAATGGATTGAGATTAATTTATTACTGGGACTATATATTTTTTTTTTTTTTTTTTTTTGAGACAGAGTCTCGCTCTGTCACCCAGGCTGGAGTGCAGTGGCGCGATCTCGGCTCACTGCAAGCTCCGCCTCCTGGGTTCACGCCATTCTCCTGCCTCAGCCTCTCCGAGTAGCTGGGACTACAGGCGCCCACCACCACGCCCGGCTAATTTTTTGTATTTTTAGTAGAGACAGGGTTTCACCGTGATCTCGATCTCCTGACCTCGTGATCCGCCCGCCTCGGCCTCCCAAAGTGCTGGGATTACAAGCGTGAGCCACCGCGCCCGGCCATTACTGGGACTATATATTGTTTGCTTGTTGACTGGATCTTGTAGCCCACTTCTGGCACATAATTGCTCAATAAACTTCTCAAATGAAGATAACCATGTTTGTCCATTATAAATCAAATTCCAAATGTTAACTACTGGTCTGGTCTGATGGGATTTTTTTTTTTCTTTGAGATGGAGTTTCGTTTTTGTTGCCCAGGCTGGAGTGCAATGGCGCAATCTCGGCTCACTGCAACCTCCACCTCCTGGGTTCAAGCGATTCTCCTACCTCAGGCTCCTGAGTAGCTGTGATTATAGGTGTGCACCACCATGCCTGGCTAATTTTTGTATTTTTAGTAGAGACGGGGTTTCACCATGTTGGCCAGGCTGGTTTTGAACTCCTGACCTTAGATGATCCACCCGCCTTGACCTCCCAAAGTGCTGGGATTACAGGCGTGAGCCACTGTGCCTGGCCCTGATGTAATATTTTTAAAGAATATGATAGCCCAGGCACAGTGGCTTACGCCTGTAATCTCAGCACTTTGGGAGGATCACTTGAGCCCAGGAGTTTGAAACAGGCTGCAGTCAGCTATGATCACGCCACTGCACTCCAGCCTAGGTGACAGAGTGAGACCCTGACTTAAAAAAAGTTGTGCTAGAAGACTTCAAGATCTCCCCTAAAACTGTATAGTCCTTTCCCTGGTGTCTTTGCTGAGCTATAGAGTCCAGCCCTTTCTGTTACAGCAATGAACCATGAGATTTAAATACTGCTTTTTACTAAGTACTTAGAGACTAATGACATAGGAGACCTCATAGGCACCTGGCTGTTTTTACCAGGCAGGCCTAAATACACTGCCCAAATGGTCCTTCTGTGTGGCATCCAAATGGCTGTCATAAAATTGTGTCTGTGTGCATTTATCTTATCACTGGGGGTGGTGAACATTTGAGAAGTCACTTGACCTTTGAAATGTGAAGTTTTATGGCTTTCAGACTTGTATTTTTAAAACTATTTGTTAACTATAAGGTCTTGTCTTTTTTGCTCTCCTGAAAGTCTCTTAGCGTCTCAGCTCTATAATCTATGATTGCAAGAATATTAAGATAAGCATATCTGAAGTAGTACTTAATTCAGCTATTAATTGAGCATTACGTATGAGATGAACACTTAAAAAGGATTCAAAGATGAGTAAGACGCAAAAGGACTCCATCAGTAACTTACCTAGGAGTAAGGAGGAGGAGGGAGAACAAAAGACTAGTTCATCATGGCTTGTAAATACTACATAATTACTACATAGAAATACAAATAAGATGGAGTAACTAACCACTACCAAGTGCCATTTGGATTGAAAGATCTATGTTTAATGGTAGAACTAGGAAAGAACTTATGGAGGAATTGGCCTTTGGCAAGAGTTATAAGGCTGCTGGACTTTTGACTGACTTTATAGGATGGATGTGACAAACCAAATATTGGTCATAAACCATTTTAGCAATTTAGGACAGTCGCTACACAAACACTCATTATTTGGATTGTTTTAGCTCTTCCATGATGATCCATAGATTGCAGAGCTTTTAATAATGGAAGCTTTAAGGACTCAGGGAAGACACAGTGGCCATCTAGGCTCTCCATGAGTCCATGCTTAACACTAGATTTATATCCTTTTTTTAAAAATCTAAAAATATTTTGTACAGCTGGGGTCTCACTCTGTTGCCCTGCCTGGCCTTCAGTGATCCTCCCACCTTGACCTCCCAAAGTACTAGAATTACAGGCATGAGACATCATACCTGGCCTGTATCCTCCAAACTACCAATTTTGCCTCTCTAATTCAGGTGCATAGCACTGTCTATTAAATCGGCTTTCACAGGTAATATGACTTGGACCATAAGTGTTTATTCAAATTGCATATATAAACAATTTCAGTTCTGGCTAATTCGGCATGAAAATATGGCAAATTATTTTCTTGATAGTCAATTAGTTTTTATCCTGTTTGTATTACCAGTTTCATAAACCAGGCAGTCTCTTCATTAGAGTTCTGAGACTTCTTATCCAGTCCAAATAATATGATCCTAAAGTTACTGGAAGCCTCTATTTAAGAGTGCTTGTCAGGGTCCATTCCATCCTTTTCATGAATCTCTTTGAAGACACACTCTAGGATTTTACTTGCTTGCAAAGAGCTTTTAGAAAATGTGTTGGATTTAGGCACTTAACTGTGGAAATGACTTGAAATGATCACGGTTAAAGACACAGTTGACAAATTTGGTTATTTCTGTGCCTACAATAATTTAATATAATTACCATAATTACATGATAACATACCAAGACATATCAGAATTTTAGGAATCTAAATTTTGGAATATGTATAACATATCCATAAAAATGTAAGTCAAGGAGACCACCTGGCCAACATGGTGAAACCCTTGTCTCTACTAAAAATACAAAAATTAGCTGGGCGTGGTGGCATGCGCCTGTAGTCCTAACTACTTGGGAGGCTGAGGTGGGAGAATTGCTTGAATCCGGGAGGCAGAGATTACAGTGAGCCAAGATCATGCCACTGCACTCCAGCCTGGGTGACAGAGTGAGACTGTCTCAGAGAAAAAAAGAAAAATGTAACTCAAGGTCAAACATCATTCCTTATTTGTCAGTGCTTCCTATATGGTTTGTTTGTTTATTTATTTTTTGAGATGGAGTCTCGCTTTTGTTATCCAGGCTGGAGTGCAATGGCACAATCTCGGCTCACTGCAACCTCCAGCTCCCAGGTTCAAGCAGTTCTTCTCCCTCAGCCTCCCGAGTAGCTGGGATTACAGGCACGTGCCACCGCACACGGCTAATTTTGTGTTTTTGGTAGAGACAGTTTCCTCATGTTTGTCAGGCTGGTCACAAACTCCCGACCTCAGGTGATCTGCCCGCCTTGGCCTCCCAAAATGCTGGGATTACAGGCGTAGGCTACTGTGCCCGGCCTGCCATGGAATTTCTAAGTGGCATGGCTAGTTCACTGTACCAGGGCATTCTGACAACAGTATGGGTTCCTCCCCAAAGCAAAACCTAGACTCCAGCTAGCAGTGTTAATGCTGTGTGTGGGTGACCACTGATGGGCAGAGAGGAGACACAGCAGTGCCTCACAGGTCTGAGTTGCATGGGAATCTCCATTCAGACCCAGGGTTGGGGTCTGGGTGAGGTAGGAACTCCTGCCACTTGTTGGTGACATGGCCCTAAATAGGGCTCCGAGATTAGGTTATAAAAGTAATATGGCCTCTGTCTGAGTTTCTTTCTCAGATCCCTTGCTCTGGGAAAGGCAGGTTGCCATGTTGTGAGCAGCTTTATGACAAAGCCCATGCCACTATGACGTTTACCTCAGGCAAACAGCCAGCAAGCAGCTGGAGACAACCACAGGACTTAGCTCAAAGTGGATTCTCCAGTTCCTGGTGGGGCTCAGGCCTACTGCAGCCCCACCGACAGCCTGTCTACCACTTCATGAGTTGCCCTGAGCCAGACTCACACAATTCTAAAATCCTTAGCCCTGAGAAACTGTGGGCGATAATAAATATTTCTTGTTTTAAGCTGCAATTTTTGAAGTAATGTATTTTGCAGCAATAGGTAATGAGTACAGGTTGGGTGGGATGATTTCTTACTTTTTGAAGTCAGCAAGTCCTTGTAACTACAAGATAGGTCTGACTGCTCCGAGGTTCTGCCAAGTCACATCTGTGTTGCACTGATCCTGGATGGGGAAGGAATTTTAAGCAAAACAAGCAATGGAAAAAATGACAGAGGACGTCAATACATAGGGTTGTATAAACATGAAAACAGGGCCCCCCAAAATCTAATTAAAAACAAATTAATTCAGTTAAATCAATGTTTATTGAGCACCTATGATGTGCTAGGTAGCGCGCTAGGCCGTGAAATACAGAGCAAGACATGTTTGCAACAAAAATGGCAAATTGGTTAAAAAAAAAAAAAGCAAGACTTTTGGCTGGTCCAGTGGTAGTGGATTATCAGAACTTACTAACATTAGTGTCACTAAAGTTGATGTACAGTCCCCCACTGCTAAATTTGGCTTTAAAAAAGAAAAAAGAAAACTAACAAAACTTCTAGAGATAAATGGGCAAAGGACAAGGACAATTCCCAAAAGATGGCATAGCCTGAAAAAACATGCATATGAAAAACCAGATCAAGTAGTGATTAAAACCATGCAAATTTAAAGTATCATGAGAGTGTATTCATGATCATATAACAAGGATTATGAATGATGTTATCCAATGTTTCTGAAAAGGCAGGGACACCGCTGTACACTACTGAGAGTATAGACTGATACAACTTCTGTGGAAAACTACTTGGTAATATATTTCAAGACCCTTAAAAATATTTGTATTCTTTAACCTGTAATTCCACTGAGTAATTTTTTTTTTTTTTTTTTTTTTGAGACGTAGTCTCACTCCGTCGCCCAGGCTGGAGTGCAGTGGTGTGATCTCAGCTCACTGCAACCTCCGCCTCCCAGGTTCAAGTGATTCTCCTGCCTCAGTCTCCCAAGTAGCTAGGATTACAGGCGCCCACCACCACACCCGGCTAATTTTTGTATTTTTATTAGAGGCAGGGTTTCACCATGTTGGCCAGGCTGGTCTGGAACTCCTGACCTCAAATGATCCACCCACCTCAGCCTCCCAAAGTGCTGGGATTACAGGCATGAGCCACTGCACCCGGCCTCCACTATGAGTAATTTTAACAATGATTTATATAAAAGATATTTATCACAGTAATATTTCCAAAAGCATTAGGGAAATGCTAAGTACATAATGGTATATCCACTTGATGGGAAGTTATGCAAAAATTAAAAATGATGAGTTTTCTTTGGGTTTATAATAAACTCACAGAGTATAAATTCTATGGTCCAGAAGGGCATGGGATGAAAAGTAGGGCTCTCTTCTGCTCTCTCCTATCTCTCAGGCCCCAGATCCCCACTTCAGAGGGGACCATAGAAAGTGTGTGTGTGGGCCGGGCATGGTGGCTCATGCCTGTAATCCTGGCACTTTGGGAGGCCGAGGTGGGTGGATCACGAGGTCAGGAGATAACAGACCATCTTGGCTAACACGGTGAAACCCCGTCTCTACTAAAAATACAAAAAATTAGCCGAGTGTGGTGGCGGGCGCCTGTAGTCCCAGCTACTCGGGAGGCTGAGGCAGGAGAATGGCGTGAACTGGGGAGGCGGAGCTTGCAGTGAGCCGAAATGGCACCACTGCACTCCAGCCTGGGCGACAGAGCAAGACTCCGTCTCAAAAAAAAAAAAAAAAAGAAAACGTGTGTGTGTTCTTTTTTCTTCTCACTCTAGTGACAGCTTGTTTTGCCTTTTGTTTTTCACTTATTAATATATCTGATGATTGTTCCACATCAATATGCAAAGAGCTTCCTCATTTTTTATGCTTGAATATGATTTCATTGGATCGATATATGACAATATATTGAGCTAGTACACTCCATGGATGGACATTAAGTATTTCAAGTCTTTTGCCAAAATAACCACACTGCTGTGAACAACTGTATCATATTTTACTTTGCATATGTGAGAATATATTTGAAGGGTAAGTTTTTTGACATAGACTTACTGGGTCAAAAGATAGGGGCATTTTACATTTTGATCACATGGCCAAATTTCTCTTCACAGATATTTTTATTTTATTTTGAGATGGAGTCTTGCTCTGTTGCCCAGGCTGGAGTGCAGTGGTGCAAACTTGGCTCACTGTAACTTCCACCTCCCAAGCTCAAGCGATTCTCCTGGCTCAGCCTCTCAAGTAGGTGGGATTACAGGTGCTGCGCCACCTCCACCCGACTAATTTTTGTATTTTTAGTAGAGACGGGGTTTCACCATGTTGGCCAGGCTGGTGTCGAACTCCTGACCTCAAGTGATCCGCCTGCCTCAGCCTCCCAAAGTGCTGGGATTACAGGTGTGAGCCACCCCACCCAGCCCTTCACAGAGATTTTCAATTTTTACATGCAAGATTGTCTGCTTACAAAGTGGCCAGCCCTGTATTCTATCAAACTTTTTGTTAGAAAAAATATATTTAGTGATTTTAGAAAATACTTAGAAATAGTAAGTTAAAAAAGCAAGACTCAAAATTTTATGTACAATAAGAACTTATTCTTGCAAGTATATATTGTTGAAAGGGATTATGCCAAAATATTCACAGTGATTATTTTAAATGTATTATTTGTCTTAAATGTGTTAAATAATTTCATTACTTCATAATTGCTATAATAATAGTGTTTAATTTTGTTAGTGTCTTAGTATGTTTTCTGTTGCTTATAACAGAGTATCTGACATTGGGTAGTTTATAAAGGAAAAGAATTTATTTCTCACAGTTATGAAGGCTGAAAAGTCCAAGGTTGAGGGGCCGCATTTGTGCCAGCCTTCTTGCTGGTAGGGATTCTGTGGCACCGGGCGTAACATGGCAAGGAGGTTGATTGTGCTAGCTTAGGCCTCTCTACCTCTTCTTCTTCTTTTTTTTTTTTCCGAGATGGTGTCTCACTCTGTCTCGCCCAGGCTGGAGTGCAGTAGCATGGTCTTGGCTCACTGCAGCCTGTTCCTCCTGGTTTCAAGCAATTCTCCTATCTCAGCCTCCCTAGTAGCTGGGACTACAGGCGTGTGCCATCACACCCTGCTAATTTTGCATTTGTAATAGAGATGGGGTTACATCATGTTGGCCAGGCTGGTTTTGAACTCCTGACCTCAGGTGATCCACCTGCCTTGGCCTCCCAAAGTGCTGGGATTACAGGCATGAGCCACTGCGCCCAGCCATCTCTTCCTCTTCTTATAAAGTATAAAGCCACCAGTTTCATCTCCTGATAACCCATTAATCTACTAACCCATTAATCCATGAATGGGACTAGTGGCCCTCATGACCCAATCACCTCTTAAAGACCCTACCTCTCTCAATACTGTCTCATTTCAGATTAAGTTTCAACAAGAATTCTTGGTGGGGGCAACATTCAAACCATAGAAGTCAGTAAAATATCCTAAATATATCTCTTGGATATAGCACACACTTTGTTTTTTTACTCACAATACCTGCCCCAGCGATGAACTTAACTGAGGAATGAAGAATATTTTCCAGCAGTGTGGATGACCATTTGCAATTAAAAACTTTGTCACCAGATGGCGGAAGAGGGTTAAAATTCAGGGAGCTTAGGGTCTGAGTCGCGAAAATCAAGCACAATGTACTGTGAGAGCTTGTGAAACGTTCTAATAAGTTAAAATTATACATGTGTTAAAAATTAAAATGTGACAATTACAATGGTCTCTAAACTATTTTTCCAGAATATTTAAAACTTCCAGGAAAAACCTTAGTGGTGTCTTCAGCTCTCCCGCTTCTAGTCCCCAGTTAGTGCCATTTCTTACCCCCTGCAGTTAAGCCTAGCTTCCTAGTGCTTACCACGTCCTCTGCTGCCCCTTGATGGTTCTGCCAGGCTTCTCTGCCTTCCTTCTAACCTCACTGCTTTCAAAGGATATGAGCAAGTAGGTAAGTGGATGCATCCCTTGGAAATGCTTGGTGGCTGGAGGCCACCTCTCCGTCTTTGTAGTTGCGGATGACTTTATTGGTGGGAGTTCATCTGAGTGGGGCTGGCGGCAGTATTATGGAGCAGAACTTGTTCCAGGTGCTTCACATAACTCTAGCAATTGCCCTTTCACTGTGTCTGGGCGTAGCTAGAACCTGCTGCAGGGGTGAATGCTTGCTTCTCCAGGCTGGGCTGGTGCCAGTCTTGGCAACCTTGACCTTTATCCTCCCCCCTTTGAGCACCTATTCCTCTGCCGAGGATGGATCTGCCCCAGGAAGGATGTCTGTCTTTGCCTCTGTTTAGAAGGGCAGAGCTCTAACCTTGAGCTCTTCATCCCTTAAATAAACTGTGATCTTGGGCAAGCCATTCAACCCCTCTGGGCCTCAGGTTGGGCTTGGGGCCTGTCGCAGCAGGCAGTACTTTGTCATAAGCCCTGCATTACTATTAAAAGTAATGGCAAAAACCGCAATTACTTGTACCAATCTAATACAATGCAGAGAGGGGTGTGACTCGCCCTGGGGTTTTATTTGTGAGGGTGGAAGAGTGGAGGGAGAAGAAGGAATCTTGGGCCCCTCTTGCTGGGGTGGAATGGGCAAGGAAGGGTCTTGCCTTCTGAGAATGGAAAGGGAGTCAGAGAGCGGCTGAGCTCCTGGAAGCCCTGTTAGGACACCACCAAGTGACTAGAGTCAAGGGGAAACAGCAGAGATGACCTCTCCATGACATTTTAGACTAAAACGTGACCCCATTCATTAAAAACACCTGCAACAACAAAAAGTAAAATAAATGAAACGTGCGCCAGGGCCTGATCTGCAGCAGGTGCTGGTGGGACCCGCCGTGACGCCAAGGCGTCTGCGGTCGTTGTCGGCCCCCAGGCCTTCTGTAGGTTAAACCGCGTCCTCGCGACTATCCGATCAGATCCCTTCTATCACCCCGCAGAGCCTGGATTTTATCCGGTCCAGGGGGCCTTGTGGGCAGGAACCCAAGCCAGGACCAGTTATTTCCAATCCCCAAAGGCTTCCAGAAGGAGGCAGCTAGCTTCGAGCTGATATATTGATCGTGGACTGACGCTGTGGGGCTTTAAATGGGCCTGGGTCCGGGTGCGGGCTGCCCCTGGGCCAGTGAGCGCCGCGGGTCCCGCCCAGGTCCCGCGCGGGGAGCGCAGAGCACCGACGGCGGCCGTCGCAATCGGGAGTGGTTTAGGACCCGGGGGCGGCTTCCCTGCGCGAGTGTGGCACGCAGAAGTTGAGGCTGCGGGGCCGCGGGCAGTGGCAGTCAGGCCTCCCGGCTCTGTGCCACTTGCGGCCCGGCTCTCCTCCGCACCCCCACTCGCGCTGCGATGACGCGCTCATTGTTCAAGGGAAACTTTTGGGTAAGTCGCGGGGCCGACAGTGGATCGCGGGGCTCGGGACCCGGCCCGGGAGGGAGGCTAGCGCGGCGGGCGTTGGGGGCGCCCCAGCTCCGGCGCCACTAGGTGACCGCGCGACCGGGGGCTCGGCGGAGCTCGCGCGTGACGGGATCGGGGCCCCAGCCCCACTGCTCGAGGGGCAGACCTGGAGCGGACGCCGGGCTGCTGTTCGCTCTCTGTCCCGACCCGCTACCCTCCACGTGCCCGCGAGTCCCGGGGGCTCGGACTCCAGGGCCCACTCTCTGCCGCCCGCGCCCCCAGCAGCGCGTGCTCCTGAGGACGCAGAGAGCCGAGACACCTTAGAGTCAGGACATCAACTCCTCTCACAGGCGAAGCAGAGACCCTTAGGGAGGCGAGACCCGTCCGGGGAGAGTCGCTGCCGGCCCCTGGAGCTGAGCCGTGAGAGGATCTCGGGGGATCTGGTGTGGGGGCTTGTGAGCTTTACCAGGTTGACAGCAGCAGCTGCCCCCGGGATCGTCCTTTCCAGGAAACGTACAGCATAGAGGGCTTTCCTTTGCTGGAGCTTTCCCTGTTCGGCAGCCTTGTTTCCTGAGCCCCCTCCCCAGGCCATTGCCCCAGCCCTTCCGTCCAGGCCCCACAGCGGGGCTGATGGTGTGGGAGACCCTATAAGCTGGAGGGGGTACCCCAGCCCGGTAGGGCCAGCCCAGCCTGGAGGGAGCAGGTCTGCCTGTCTCCCTCCTCTGTCCAGTCCTCTTCCCTCTGTCCTCTCACTCCCCAGGTGCCCCTCAAGGTCCATGCCCCCTCATTCAGAGGAGCTGTCCTCATCCCTTTAAGACAGGAGCAGGAGGCCTCACACCTCAAAGTTTACCGCAGCTGCCAAGGGGCCCTGACTCCTTACTGGGGCTCCTGCTTCCCCCCCGTCCCCCCCATCCAGGTAGCTTCACGGCTGCCTGCTGCCTAGATGGTCCCTCTACCCCACGTAGGCTGCAGGGTAGAGAAACATGGCTGGGGACCTCAGGGACACAGTTTAGACTGTGCCTGTGAGTCCCTTCACTGGAGTTTGTGAGGTCCTCCTGGGGCACTACTCACCCTAGGGTGCAGGGTGGTGGCAGCCTCACAGAGGAACCAAGGGCACCACAGCTGGCTCTCACGGGAGGCCTGCGAGTTTTTCGTGTAGAATGGAAGACTGTGGGATCCCATGGCAGGCACTGTGGGAAAAAGGCTCTGTATAATACAAACTGGAGAATGAGATGTGGGCCCCAGAAATAAGGAAGTCAGCAGAGGAAATGGTTCGTGGAGACATAAGGAGAAGGAGGCAGACGTGATACTGACAGTATTTAGTTCAGGCACAGTGGCTCATGCCTGTAATCCCAGCACTTTGGGAGCCTGAGGTAGGAGGATTGCTTGAGGCCAGGAGTTCGAGACCACCCTGGGCAACATAGCGAGACTCTGCCTCTACAAAAAAATCTTAAAAATTAGCTGGGCATGGTGGTGCATGCCTGTAGATATAGTTACTTGGGAGGCTGAGGCAAGAGGATTGCTTGAGGCCAGGAGTTTGAGGTTGCAGTGAGCTATGATCACATCACTGCACTCCAGCCTGGACGACAGAGTGATTTGTGTTTGTCTCAAAAACAAACAAACAAACAAACCCAACCAAACAACACAATCCTCCGTATTTAGCCATAGTTGTAGCACTGGCAAGGCCAAGGCCAGGTGGGCGCTAAGCCCCTCCCCACCAGCCTCCACCCCTCAGCCCCATGCCAGGGATGCTGGATATGGGGAGGTCTTAGCGGAGAGGGTGACAGCGTGAAGACAGGGTTCCAGGCCACAGAGTTTGCAGTATTTTAATATCTTCACAGCCAGTATGAACATGTCAGTGAGTACTCTAATGTCTGGTGGGTGACATGCTGGGTTTGAGGCGCTGGTGGGATGGCCCCGCCCCTTGGGAAGATGTCCAGTTTTGAGAGCTTACCAAACAGCATGAAGCCTCTGAGGTGGGCTGCCCAGGCTTGAATCCAGTTCTGCCCCTTACTAGCTAGGTGACCCTGGGCAGCCTGCTTCCACCACCAAAATTTCAGTTTTTCCATACATAAAAATGGGGATAATAACAGTGTCTACTCCTTAGGACTGTTGAGAGGATTAAACTTGAGAGTTTAGTACAGTGCCTGACACACAGAGAGCACCTATAGTTGCCAGCTATTATTATCAGCAGCAGAGGTGACAAGTAAAAGAAGTGAGTGATGGTTATTCAAGGAGAAAGAATGAAGAGATCGGAAGTCCACAAAGAAGCACTCTTAGTGAACGCCTCTATTGATGGAGGAGGAGAAAGGGGACACAGAAATAGAGGAAGAGATGAAGGGATACAACCAGGAAAGAGCTATCACAGGCCCAAGAGAGGGACATTCCAAGGAAGGTGAGAGGACTGTGGTCAAACATGTTTGTACATGTTCCTGAAAAAGTATGAGTCAATACACACTTCATAAATGAATGTATTTAAATGCTTCGTGAAAATGTTTATTTAAAGAAACTTTCGATGAATCTGCTTCAAAAGGGAATAATCAGTGTTTAAAACTGGGATTGGAGCTGGCGTGCGCCTGTAGTCCCAGCTACTAAGGAGGCTGGGCAACATAGTGAGGCCCTGTCTCTAAAAATCATTTAAAAATAAATGAATAAAACTGGGATCAGCCCCAAATGAATTTGCCTGCTATTGGTACATACCGTGTGTTGTTTCTCTCCCATCCTTCCCTGTGTATACCTTCTTTGTGGCACTTTGGTTAAGCAGTGCTGTATAATTTCTCTTGGTTAACTTCGATTGTATCTTGTCAGAATAAGACAGTGACCATGGTTTCCAAAGATCCAGGGAAACAGCCAGGCCACGATGAGAAAAAATTCCAGTTTTTGGGACGATCAGACACCAGTGTCCTTCAGATACGGGTGTGCACGGGTGACAGTGGGACCTGTTCTGGAAGGGGTAGATGAAAGCAGTGTTCTCTCACCCCTGGGGATTTCCAGGCTTCTCACTTGGGTGTGAGGTCCAAATCGTCCCTGAACCTCCTGTAGATACTTATTTTTCCTGGGCCTTCCTGATTCCCAAGGTTCTTGGCATAGACCAGCTTCCTAGTTGCTGTTTCAGCAACCCTGTTCCTGTAGTGGGAGGGGCTTCTCTCTGCCTAGGATTGACTAGGGCGAGTCTTGGGGCTGTCTGAACTGGCTCACTGCCCTGCTGTCAACACAGGGCTGTCTCTCTCATCCAAACCTTTTACCAGATTGGAATCTTGTCATTCTGGAGGCTTAGCAGAGTTTGAACGGATGTTGCATCTGGCTTTGCTCAATGGCTTTTCTCTATCCAGTCATCTCTTGGTATCTGCAGGGGATTGGTTGTAGGACTCCCATGCAGGTACCAAAATTCATGGACATTCAAGTCCTTTCTTTTCTTTTTTCTTTTTCATATAGAGATTGGGTCTTGCTATGTTGGCCAGGCTGGTTTCAAACTCCTGGCCTTAAGCTATCCTCTTGCTTTTGCCTCCCGAAGTGCTGGGATAAGAGGTGTAAGCTGGCCAGGCGTGGTGGCTCACGCCTGTAATCCCAGCACTTTGGTAGGCCGAGGTGGGTGGATCACGAGGTCAGGAGATTGAGACCATCCAGCTAACACAGTGAAACCCCGTCTTTACTAAAAATACAAAAAAATTAGCCGGGCGTGGTGGTGGGCACCTGTAGTCCCAGCTACTCAGGAGGATGAGGCAGGAGAATGCTGTGAACTTGGGAGGCGGAGCTTGCAGTGAGCTGAGATCGTGCCACTGCACTCCAGCCTGGGCAACAGAGCGAGACTCCATCTCAAAAAAAAGAGGTGTAACACTATGCCTGGCCTCAAATTCTTTCTATAAAATGGTGTAGTATTTACATATAACCTACACACATCTTCCTGTATACTTTAAATATTCTCCAGATTGTTTATAATACCTAATACAATATTAATGCTATGTAAATAGTTGTTTACACTGTATTTTTATTTGCATTTTTTAATTGTTATATTGTTATTTTTTAATTTTTGGAATATTTTTCATCTGTGGTTGGTTGAATCCATGGATGCAGATATTGAGAACTGACTGTACAGTGCTCTAGATAAATATAGGAGGCTGCTTTTAAAAAAGAATAAAGAAAGAATACAGGTTAACACCACAGACTCTCCATGCTGACCCCATAGTGTATTTTGTACAATGTTTAGATTGTTGCTGTAATTTTTAAACACTCTCTAGGATTTTATGAAAAGAAAAACTTCAGACTAGTTAAATTTAGCAGAGTTTATCTGAGCAAAGAAACTATTCATGAATCAGGCAGCAGCCTGAACCAGTAAAGGTTCAGAGAGCTCCACAAGGCAAAAGTGGGCAGGCAATACTTACAGACAGAAAAAAGAGGTGATACAGAAATAGCCTGATTGGTTACAGCTGGGTGGTTGCCTTATTTGGACTTGACTGGGCAGTCTGCAGCCTGGGATTGGCTGAAAGCTCCCCTGTTATGGTTGGCAGAGACCCAGCTACTTGTTACAAGAATATACTCTTAGTTAGGTTACGGTTTGTTTACACACTAAGTTAGGTTGTGGCTTGCTATTTATGGAGGCAGCTTTAGGCCAAATTTTTTTTTTTTTTTGAGACAGAGTCTCACCCTGTCACCCAGGCTGGAGTCCAGTGGTGTGATCTCGGGTCACTGCAAGCTCTGCCTCCTGGGTTCACGCTATTCTCCTGCCTCAGCCTCCTGAGTAGCTGGGACTACAGGGGCCCGCCACCACGCCTGGCTAACTTTTTTGTATTTTTAGTAGAGACGGTGTTTCACCGTGTTAGTCAGGATGGTCTCGATCTCCTGACCTCGTGATCCGCCCGCCTTGGCCTCCCAAAGTGCTGGGATTACAGGCATGAGCCACCACACCCGGCCTAGGCCAAATTTAATTTGACAATCTGGTCCCCAGAAACACACCAGGAGGGCTGTTTCCTTTTGTCTTGCCTAGTGGCAAAAGGGAAGATAGAGTCATGAACAATTACCTGCTCTCCCATACATTCTTCGTAGAGCAGCCGGAGGGAGCTAGCTTTAAAATAATTGTCAAAAACCTTTTTTTTTTTTTTTTTTTTGAGATGGAGTTTCACTTTTGTTGCCCAGGCTGGAGTGCAGTTGCGAGATCTCGGCTCACTGCAACCTCTGCCTCCTGGGTACAAGCGATTCTTCTGCCTCAGCATCCTGAGTAGCTGGGATTACAGGCATGCGCCACCATGCCCGGCTAATTTTTTGTATTTTTGTAGAGACGGGGTTTTCACCATGTTGGGCAGGCTGGTCTGGAACTCCTGACTTCAGGTGATCCACCCACCTGGGCCTCCCGAAGTGCTGGGATTACAGGCGTGAGCCACCGCGCCCGGCCTGTTCCACCATTTTAAAGAACCTGTTCTGCTATGACTGGCTGGTGATCTTGCATGAGGAGAATATCATTAAGGATGGGCTCTGGCTTCTTTAGAAGCCCTATACTCAAGAAGGGGTGCAGCACAAAGCCCACACACGTGGGGCTCACCTTCTGGTGAGAGACCTTGTGACCAACGGAGAAAACATAGCAACTTGTTGAAGAGAGGAATTTCTTCTGCATTCCCCACGTAATCTCAGGCAGTTCAACTCAGCAAATGTCTATGTGAAGTCTGAATGGCCAGCCTTGTGGTAGCTGCTGTGGACTCACAGAGAGACAGACACACAACATCTCACCTCTAAGAGATTATTAGCTACTCAAGAAGATGAGTCTCAACATGAAATTTTAAAACAATAGTTTTAATTTAATTTAATTATTTATTTTTGAGACAGGGTCTTGCTCTGTCACTCAGGCTAGAGTGCAGTGGTGCGATCACGGCTCACTGCAGCCTCAAATTCCTCGGCTCAAGCAATCCTCCCAAGTAGCTGGGACTGCAGGCACATGCCACCACGCCTGGTTAATTTTCATATTTTTTGTAGAAACGCTGTTTCACCGTGTTGCCCAGGCTGGTCTCAAACTCCTGAGCTCAAGCAATCCGCCTGCCTTGGCTTCCCAAAGTGCTGGGATTACAGGCGTGAGCTACTGCACCTGGCCAATAGTGTTTAATATTAACATAAAATTAAGGTTATTAGAATATATATTATTAGTGATTTGGTACTTTCCCAACTTTTTTCCTCCATGCATAATTATAATCCTATAGTATCTGTACTATCTTGTATTCTACTGCTTTAATTAAAATATCGTAACTTTGGCTGGGCACAGTGGCTCATGCCTGTAATCCCAGCACTTTGGGAGGCCAAGGCAGGTGGATCACTTGAGATCAGGAGTTTGAGACCAGCCTGGCCAACATGATGAAATCTCGTCTCTACTAAAAAAATACAAAAATTGGCTGGGTGCGGTGGCTCACGCCTGTAATCCCAGCACTTTCAGAGGCTGAGGCAGGTGCATCACAAGGTCTGGAGTTCGAGACCAGCCTGGCAGATATGGTGAAACCCTGTCCCTACTAAAATTAGCCCGGTGTAGTGGTGGGTGCCTGTAGTCCCAGCTACTCGGGAGGCTGAGGCAGGAGAATCACTTGAACCTGGGAGGCGGAAGTTGCAGTGAGCCGAGATCGCGCCACCATACTCCAGCCTGGGCAACAGAGTGAGACTCCGTCTCAAAACAAACAAACAAACAAACAAACAAACAAACAAACAAAAACAAAAATTAGCTGGGCATGGTGGTGGGCACTTGTACTCAGCTACTTGGGGGACTGAGACAGGAGAATCATTTGAACCCAGGAGGCGGAGGTTGCAGGGAGCTGAGAGCGCACCACTGCTCTCCAGCCTGGGTGACAGAGCCAGACTACATTTCAAAATATATATATAACTTATTTTATATATTGCTATCTACTTTTCCTAACAATTATTTAGAAAAGTTTTGTGAGTGATACAACTATCCTGTCACTGTTTGGCATTTATGTAATTTCCAGAGTTTTCTTTTCTTTTCTTTTTTTTTTTTGAGACAGAGTTTCGTTCTTGTTGCCCAGGCTGAAGTGCAATGGCACGCCCTCGGCTCGCTGTAACCTCCGCCTCCTGGGTTCAAGTGATTCTCCTACCTCAGCCTCCCAAGTAGCTGGAATTACAGGCATGCGCCACCATGCCTGGCTAATTTTGTATTTTTAGTAGAGATGGGGTTTTTCCATGTTGGTCAGGCTGGTCTAGAACTCCTGACCTCAGGTGATCTGCCTGCCTCAGCCTCCCAAAGTGCTGGGATTACAGGCATAAGCCACCGCACCCAGCCCAGTGTTTTCTATAATAAAGAATGTGGTGCATGTCATTCATGTAAGGTATTTAAAATTTGGATTCTTTAAGTATCTATTTCTGGAAACTCAAGACAGAACTCATCATTGCCCAGTCATTTTACTATGTTTCTCTAATAAGATCACTCTTTCCCTTTCTGCAGTGATAATTTCATGCCTTTTCCACTCAGACCTCCACATCCCTCCCACATTCTCACTGTGTTTTGGTGATCTTGCCTCTACTCCATTAAGAAACCAGACAGCACACCTGTAATCCCAGCACTTTGGGAGGCCCAGTGGGGTGAATCACCTGAGGTCAGGAGTTGGAGACCAGCATGGCCAACATGGTGAAACTCCATCTTTACTAAAAAAAAAAAAAATACAAAAATTAGCCAGGTGTTGTGGTGGGTGCCTGTAGTCCCAGCTACTCGGGAGGCTGAGGCAGGAGAATCGCTTGAACTTGGGAGGGGGCGGTTGCAGTGAGCCGAGGTCACTCTGCTGCAGTCCAGCCTGGGCAACAGAGTGAGACTCTGTCTCAAAAAAAGAAAAAGAAAAAAGAAACCAGAGCAGCTGGTGAAAGCTCACTTACCTTCTGTATAAATAGGCTTCAGTTTGGCTGCAAGTAATAGAAAACCCCAAAACAACAGTGGCCTAGACAAGGAAGAGTTTTATTTCTCTCTCATCTACAAGCTCCTAATTGGTCATTCCAGGGCTGGCATGGCTGCCCTTGGGGTGAGGACCCACACTCCTGTCTGCTTACTCCAGTGGTACCTGGTTCAATGCCTGGCACATGACAGATTCTCAGTAATACCTACTGAATGACTGAAAAAACCATTAACTAACGGGAGGACATTGAAAAACTTTTGATGTGTAGAACCAGGATGATTTCCTAAAGAGTGGGCATATTCTCAGTGTTCCCAATAGTATGTGAGGATGCTAGTTTCACTCTGTCAATCACAGCTATTGCCTTTTTTTCTGCTCATTTAACAAGCAAAACTTGGTGCCTTATTCAACTTTCATTTGCGTTTTTATCACCAGGGAGAGTGCACATTTGGTTATTTTCTTGTAATTCCTCTTTTACAAATGGTTTTGTTTTCTTCCTCATGCTTTGCTTGTAAATTTATGTGTATCTTAAAATATATATTCTTGTATATATATACGTGTGTGTGTGTGTGTGTGTGTGTGTGTGTGTGTGTGTGTAATTCACATGTTCTAACATCCAGTATAGGCATGACACAGTGAGAGGGAGTCCTCAGGCCCTCAAGCTTTTACATTGGACATTCCCGGGTTTGATTCCCAGTTTGGCTCCTTTCAAGACAAAGAATGTGTGTGCCCCTGTTTAAATTATTCAGCTTTCCTCAGCTTTGCCTTCTCATCTGTAAAATGATATATGTATATGGATTTTGAAAACACTTTATACAGTCAGGTTTATTGATCTAATGTTTTGTGATTTCTTCTATTACACATCAAGGTTTTCTGTAGTCCAAGTTTTACTCAACATGTGTCTTTTGATTGGGCGCTGTGGCTCATGCCTATAATCCTAGTAATTTGGGAGGCTGAGGTGGGAGAATTGCTTGAGTCCAGGAGTTCAAGACCAGCCTGGGCAACATAGTGAGACCCTGTCTCTACGAAAAAAAAATTTTTAAATTAGCAAGGCATGGTGGCCAGTACCTGCAGTCCCAGATAATCAGGAGGCTGAGGCAGAAGGATCACTTGAGTCCATGTGGTTGAAGCTGCAGTGAGCCATGATTGCACCACTGCACTGCAACCTGGATGACAGAGCAAGACTCTGTCTCACTAAAAATACTGTCTTTTAAGTATGAGGGCTTATGTATTCTGACATTCGCAGAAGTCAGAGACCTGTGTGGACCTGCAAAATGAGGAGAAGGTGGATTCCTGCCCTCAGGGTCCTACATTCTTCTTAAGGAAGCAAACAAAGAGGTAGGACACTAATGGGAAACAGACTGACCTACTCTCCTTCAGGCTAAAAAGAGTGGTTTACCTGCCAGGGCGGTGGCTCCTGCCTGTAATCCCAGCACTTTGGGAGGCCGAGCCGGGTGGATCACGAGGTCAGGAGATCGAGACCATCCTGGCTAACACGGTGAAACCCTATCTCTACTAAAAGTAGAAAAAAAATTAGCCAGGTGTGGTGGCCTATGCCTGTAGTCCCAGCTACTCAGGAGGAGAATAGCTTGAACCTGGGAGGCAGAGGTTGCAGTGAGCCGAGACTGCGCCACTGCACTCCGGCCTGGGTGACAGAGTGAGACTCCGTCTCAAAAAAAAAAAAAAAAAAAAAAAAAAAGTGGTTTACCAGGGAAAGATTCTTTTTCTTTTTATTTTTAGTAGAGATGGGGTTTCACCATGTTGGCCAGGCTGGTCTGGAACTCCTGACCTTACATGATCCACCCACCTCGGCCTCCTAAAGTGCTGGGATTACAGGCATGAGCCACCATGCCTGGCATACCAGGGCAAGATTCTGGGACAAGTCTTGCTGGGTGGGTGTGATAGGGTAGCAGTCCTTGAAGAGTGCTAAAATGGCACCAGGCATGCAACAAGATGGGGAAATCTTTGTTTTCAGAATACCTCTCACGGAGGGGATGGTGTGGCACAAGGCTGGAAGGCTGGAAGGAAGACTTGAATAAGCTGTTCAGGGTAGGGAGACTGAGAGCCCATCCCTATCTGAAGCACATGCCTTCTAACGGGCAGGAGCCTAACTAACTTCTGAGCTTAGTTTTGCTGAGTGAGGCATGCAAGCTGAACTGCCAGAGAAAGCAGTCTCCATGGTGTGTCCTCTTTACACTTGCCCTATAGTGCTTGGTCTCTGCTTCTATTTGAACTTTACTATTGAAAGAATAGCTGTTGGAAGTGATAGTTTCTTAAGTGGCCACAAATATTCGAAAACCCTAGAAATATGGGCATCTAAGTCCCTTCACTTCTCCAAACCCTGGTGGCCCCACCTCTTGGAATCTGCTCTGAGCCCTTATTATCAAATACAGATATTGTTTTCTCTGTCCCAGGAGATCCAGATCCTGCCCTACAAGGACTGAACTAGGGGTTCAAGAAGACCTAAGTTCTCAGGAATAAAAAGTATTGACTCAGGCCTTTGTCAGCGCTTCCGCAGATGGCCGGATCTGGGCACTGTTGATTTGTCCTGTGGGCTGTCTGTCCCAAGCTCAGGTTTCCTCATCTAGCTGTCCTATGTTAGTGCATAACTATTTAATCAGCGTTCTTGTCTAATTCCTGCCCATAAGAGTGGTTGACCTTTACTGTGACCAGCCACAGCCCAGGGCCACTGTCTTGGCTGGCAGGCCTCTCCCTAGCTGACACAGACTGGTATTGCTTTTCCCTGGGCAGCAAGGGCAGGAAGTTTGTGGATAAGGGACCTTGATGCTCCTGCCAGGTCTTCCGAATCTCCATCTCATCTGCTTCCTTTGACTTAGAGCTATTGTTTCTCAGTGCGAAGCAGCCTCATTTTGCTCATGATCTTCATATGTGATTTTTTTTTTTTTTTTGGTGAAATGGAGTCTCGCTCCATTGACCAGGCTGGAGTGCAGTGGTGCGATCTTGGCTCAGTGCAACCTCTGCCTCTCAGGTTCAAACGATTCTCCTGCCTTAGCCTCCCGAGTAGCTGGGATTACAGGCACGCACCACCATGCCTAGCTAATTTTTGTATTTTTAGTAGAGATGGGATTTCACCATGTTGGCCAGGTTGGTCTTGAACTCCTGACCTCAAGTAATCTGCCCACCTCGGCCTCCCAAAGTGTCGGGATTATAGGTGTGAGCTACCGCACCCAGCCTCGTGTATGATTTTTTTTATTAATGTGCATCTATTGGTGCATTCCCTCTTATCTGCCAACCACTGACCATTTCATCTCTGTTGTTTTATACATGTCATTGTCAATTAGTAATGTAATATTGATGTCAAGGATAGAGTACTATAGAGTACAAGGCACCTGCCTGTGAGCACGTGGCCCTTCCCTGCAGAAACTAAGCGGAAAAGCCCAAGGCCAAAGGGCTCAGCAAGTTATTATAGAAGCCTGTCTGCTCTCAGAGGGCAAAGAAACTAGTCCTCTGGGCGGAGCCTCACATGGGGAAGCTGGAAGCCTGGAAAGACCAGCACCCTCCCCTGCCACGTAAAGTTTGAGTGTACAAAGACTGCAGCCATTTAGAGGGAATTGTGATTGATTCTGAGAGAACAGAAAATGGAGAGGGCAAGGCCACCAGCCAATGGCAGCCACAGCCCTCCTACCCTTATTAGGAGTCATTTGGGGTCTACACGCTATTGTACTCAGACCAAATGAGTGACTTGACCAATGCCACCCAACTAACCACTCTGGACTTGAGCTTCCTGTTGTGCAGTGAGGATAATGATATCTGGCAAGCCCAATTTTAGGACTACAATGTGTTTCAAATGATAAAGTACATCATACTTGTGTTAAGGAGGTGGAATTGTGGGCAATGTGTTAGTATATCCACAGAATAGTATCTTTGCAGTTAAATTAATTTTTTAAAATTTAGATAATGAATGAAAATGATGAGTGGAAATCACTTTCAAAAATTTAAGGAATTGCAGTGAAATACCATAGTGAAATAGAGTCCCTAGTCACTAAAAATTATGATTTAAAACAAGCACCAGGGAAGATATTTGAAATATAATAATGTTATAAAGATATTTAAATGACGATTTAAAACAAACACTAGGAAAGACACTTGTAATATTAAGTTTAAAAGAAAGTTACTAAACAATTTGGAAAATAAGACCTCATTTTAATTTTTTTTATTTATTTATTTTTGAGACGGAGTTTCACTCTTGTTGCCCAGTCTGGAGTACAATGGTGCAATCTCAGCTCACTGCAACCTCTGCCTCCCAGATTCAAGCAATTCTTCTGCCTCAGCCTCCCTAGTGGCTGGGATTACAGGCATGCGCCATCATGCCCGGGTAATTTTTTTGTATTTTTAGTAGAGACGAGGTTTCAACATGTTGGTCAGGCTGTCTCAAACTCCTGACCTCAGGTGATCCACCCGCCTTGGCCTCCCAAGTGCTGGTATTACAGGTGTGAGCCACCACGCCCAGCCTAGACCTCATTTTTATTAAACAAAAAATGAAGACAGTCATATGTCACTAGGAAAATATATGAGGATTACATAGCAAATATTAACTATTGTTTTCTCTGGAATTTTAGGCAATTTGAAAAATATTATTTTCTTTTTATCTATACTTAAAATTTTTCAACAATAAAATAAGTACAACTTTTAAAATAAAGAAATAAGACCAGGCGTGGTGGCTCACGCCTGTAATCCCAGCACTTTGGGAAGCTGAGGCAGGCGGATCACTTGAGGTCAGGAGTTCCAGACCAGCCTGGCCAACAAGGTGAAACCATGTGTTTACTAAAAATACAAAAGTTAGCTGGGCGTGTTAGCAGGCACCTGTAATCCCAGCTATTTGGTAGGCTGAGGCAGGAGAATCACTTGACCCTGGAAGGCAGAAGTTGCAGTGAGCTGAGATCGTGCCACTCCATCCAGCCTGGGTGACAGAGTGAGACTCTGTCTTAAAAAAAAAAAAAAGACCGGCCTGGCCATCACGTTGAAACGCTGTCTCCATTAAAAATATGAAAATTAGCTGGGCATGGTGGTGCATGCCTGTAATCCCTGCTACTCAGGAGGCTGAGGCAGGAGAATCACTTGAACCTGAGAGGCGGAGGTTGCAGCGAGCCGAGATCGCACCATTGCACTCCAGCCTGGGTGACAGAGGGAGACCCTATCTCACAAAAAAAAAAAAAAAAAAAAAAGAATTAAGACGATTTTCCCCTAAAGTATTAAAAGAAGAGCAAGTATACTTGTTCAGACCATAGAAGACAAAAAATACTAAACCTGCAACTTGTACCCAAACCCAGATGGAAGTGGACCAGCCTCCCAGGCAGTGTCCAGGGTCCTGAGTCCTGGCCACCTGCCTGTGGCAAGGCCACAACCAGTCGCTTGAGGACACAGAGGGTCCCACCCCGCTGGTGACAGGACTTGCCTAATGACAATTATCTCGCAGCGAGACCTCTCCTCAGCACCCCTGCCTTTAAGCAGAGAGAACCGCCTATGGATTCCATTTTTCATTTTTATTGGTACCTTAAAAAACTAGGAATGTAGGGCCGGGTGCGGTGGCTCATGCATGTAATCCCAGCATTTTGGGAGGCCAAGGCGGATGGATCACGAGGTCAGGAGTTCAAGACCAGCTTGGCCAACATGGCGAAACCCCGTCTCTACTACGAATACAAAAAAAATAGCTGGGTGTGGTGGCGCACCCCTGTAGTCCCGGCTACTCAGGAGCCTGAGGCAGGAGAGTTGCTTGAACCCGGGAGGTGGAGGTTGCGCTGAGCCGAGATCGTGCTACTACACTCCAGCCTGGGTGACAGAGTGATACTCTGTCTCAGAAAAACAAAAAACACAAAAAAAACTAGGAATGTAACACATGCTTATTGTAAAATATCAAAACAATACAGATGTGTATGGGGTAAAAAACCATAAAAATCCCTCCCTTAGCCTTCAAATACCAACCTCCAGGGGTAAATTACTCATAGAGGATCTTTTCAGAGTCTTTTCCAGGAGTCTCCCATCCTATATAGGTAGGCAAGTGTAATTGTCTACATGAGATGTTGAAGAAGAGTACTTATTATCATGTGAAGGAATGGCAGGTTAGCAAGCCATCCCTTCCTCTGACCCAGAGTTTTGTATTTTTTTTAAAGCATAAAAACAGAAATTTTACCAGGTTTTTAAGATTATGGGTGATTTTTTTTTTTTTTTTTTTTAGACGGAGTCTCGCTCTGTCACCCAGGCTGGAGTGCAGTGGCACGATCTCTGCTCACTGCAAGCTCCGCCTCCTGGGTTCACGCCATTCTCCTGCCTCAGCCTCCCAAGTAGCTGGGACTACAGGCGCCTGCCACCACACCCGGCTAATTTTTTGTATTTTTTAGTAGAGACGGGGTTTCACTGTGTTAGCCAGGATGGTCTCGATCTCTTGACCTCGTGATCTGCCCGCCTCGGCCTCCCAAAGTGCTGGGATTACAGGCGTGAGCCACCATGCCCGGCCTATGGGTGATTTTTGATTTTTCTTTTTTGCTAATGTGTTCATCGTAGAACAATGAGATATTCTGTAAACTAAGAAAAAATAGTTTTGGCCAGGCACAGTGGGGCACACCTGTAATCCCAGTGTTTTGGGAGATGGAGGCGGGTGGATCACCTGAGGTCAGGAGTTTGAGACCAGCCTGGCCAACGTGGAGAAATCCCATCTCTACTAAAAATACAAAACAATTAGACAGGCGTGGTGGCGCTCGCCTGTAATCCTAGCTACTCGGGAGGCTGAGGCAGGAGAATCGCTTGAACCTGGGAGATGGAGGTTGCAGTGAGCTGAGACTGCACCATTGTACTCCAGCCTGAGTGACAAGAGCAAAACTCTGTCTCAAAAAAAAAAAAAAAAGAAAAAGAAAAAGAAAAGAAAAAAAAGTTTTAAATGTCTCCCGAGAAAGGTGGTGGTTAAGTCGTGTGCACCTTCATGTGACTGAGCAATCTTTTCTCTGAGGGAGGCCCCTGTGGAGGGAGGGAGGGGTCTCTGCTGAGTGGGAGGCAGGCAGAGCCAGGGCTAGGCTGAGGCACTTGCCTTGCACATAAAATTTAAGGGGGTGCCAAAAAATCCCTCAGTAGTTTTTTTCCTTTGAGATGGAGTCTTGTTCTGTCGCCCAGGCTGGAGTGCAATGCCCTGATCTCGGCTCACTGCAACCTCCGCCTCCCGGGTTCAAGCAGTTCTCCTGCCTCAGCCTCCCAAGTAGCTAGGATTACAGGTACCCAACACTGCACCCAGCTAATTTTTTTGTATTTTTAGTAGAGATGGAGTTTCACCATGTTGGCCAGGCTGGTCTTGAACTCCTGACCTCAAGTGATCTGCCCACCTCGGCCTCCCAAAGTGCTGGGATTACAGGTGTGAGCCACCGCATCTGGCCAAGATAAATTGTTCTTTAATGTAATATTTAAAAAAATCAAAGTTAATGAGAAAAACCCTTCGAGGAACAAAATATCAAAACTTTATTTCTTTAGAGACAGGGTCTCACTCTTTTGCCCAGGCTGGAGTGCAGTGGTGCAACCATACCTCACTGCAGCTTTGAACTCTTTGGCTCAAGCGAGCCTCCTGCCTCAGCCCCCAGAGTAGCTGAGACCACAGGTGTGCACCACCACGCTCTGCTATTTTAAATATTTCTTGTAGAGACAGAGTCTTGCTGTGTTGCCCACACTAGTCTCAAACTCCTGGTCTCAAACTGCTGGCCGCAAGCGATCCTCCCACCCAGGCCTCCCAAAGCACTGGGATTACAGGCATGAACCACCACGCCTGGCCCCTCAAAATTGTAAAGAAAGACAGAATTGAACTCTGCACATGCATGACCGTGCCTCATCCTAGTAGGGGCCCTGGAGGAGGGTGACGTTTTGGACTAATGGGCACTTTAAGGAAGCACAGGGCACAACAGAGGGAAGCATGGATTTGGGGTGGGCAGGAAAAGCCTGGAGAGGGGAGCTAGAGAACATAAGTGATGATCCATTTTGCAAAGGGAATTCCTACAGACTCCCAGACCAGCTAAGGGATCTACGTTGCCGAGGGACCACCTGGACATAAGAAGTGGAGCCAGCACAGATTCCCCATCTCCCAGCCCCTGCAGGGCTGTGGGAGCTGTGGGAAGCCCACCTCTGCTGTAGAGAGAGAAAGGAGAGGGCAAGTTTGTGCTTGGGGCTCCTATAGAAGCTGTGCTAGTGAGAAGATGCACCTGCAGTTCAGTTAGGTACTTACTAAACAAGAAAGATACAGTCTAAATATACTCGGTTTTCCCGTGGAGTAGAAGCTTGTTTGCCTGCTTTCTCTACCTTTTTTTTCCTTATTCTCTTTTAAAAGTGATTTTTCCAGTACACAAATGAGAGTCTAAAAGTAAATTGTAAAAATATGGATAACCTTTAGACTTTACTACTAATAAAAAAATCCAAATTATACAGTTTTACTTATTAAATTTAGCAAGTTTTAAAAAGTATATCAAGTGTCAGTACCTTTCACTGGGGGATGGTGCAGGAAATGAGCATTTAGTCACTGTAGGTAAGCTGTTAGAGTTATTTTGGAGAGGATTTGGCTGTGTGCATTATTAGCCTTAACAATCACAAATGTTGGCACTGGCTGGGCACAGTGGCTCATGCCTATAATCCTAGCACTTTGGGAGGCCGAGGCAGGCAGCTCGCTTGAGCCTAGGAGTTTGAGACCAACCTGGGCAACATCATGAAACCTCGACCAAAAAAATTCAAAATATTAGCTGGGCATGGTGGCACGTGCCTGCAGTCCCAGCTACTTGGGTGGCAGAGGTAGGAGGATCACTTGAGCCCAAGAAGGTCAGGGTTGCAGTGAGCTGTGATGATATCACTGCACTCCAGCCTGGGTAGCAAAGTGATACTATACAAAGTAACAAATTAACTATTAATAATTCCAGGGATTAGGATTTGGACATCTTTGGGGGAGGGTGTCATTATCTGCCTACCACATTAGGTGATTGGAGGGAGAGGCACTGGATGTGTATGAAGGACAGAGGGACCATAGAGGACTTCTCTGTGGAGATGACATTTGAATTGAGATGTGGTAAGGTCAAGCCAGCCTTCTGGATGGCTGGGGAAAGGGGAGAGATAACGGTGAGGCTGGAAAGGATCAGTGAGAGGAACAGAAAGACCAGTGCGACTTCAGTAGGAAGCAGGAACGGACCAAATTGCTGAAAATCAGTTGACAAGAGCCAATGTGCTGAAACGATCAAGTCACTAAAAACTAGTTTCTGTTAATTACCCACAAAGCTAAAATATGCTGTTGCCTCATTTTCAACAATTTTTAAAAATTAGTAGGTTTTTGGGAGGCTGAGGCGGGTGGATAACGAGGTCAGGAGTTCGAGACCAGCTTGACCAACGGTGAAGCCCCGTCTCTACTAAAAATACAAAAATTAGCTGGGCGTGGTGGCACGTGCCTGTAATCCCAGCTACTCAGGAGGCTGAGGCAGGAGAATCATTTGAACCCAGGAGGCAGAGGTTGCAGTGAGCCAAGATTGCGCCACTGCACTCCAACCTGGGCAACAGAGCAAGACTCTGTCTCAAAAAAAATTAAAAAAAAAATTAGTAGGTTTTATTATTTAGAGCGGTTTTAGGTTTACAGAAAACTTGAACTCAAGCCCAGATTTCCCATCTGTTCTCCCTATTTTTCCTATTATTAACATCTTGCATTAATGTGGTATATTTGTTACAATTATGCACCAATATGGATACATTATTATTCAGTGAAGCTCATGGTTTATATTAGGTGTAGCTCTTTGTGTCCCATGGGTTTTGACAAATGAATAATGTCATATATCCACCATTATTGTATCATGCAGAGTAGTTTCACTGCCCTAAAATTCCCCCGTGCTCCACTTTTTCATCCATCACTCTTCCCTTAAACCCCTGGCAACCAATGGTCTTTTTACAATCTCTATAGTTTTGCCTTTTCTAGAATGTCATATGTAGACATGGGCCACATAATGACATTTTGGTCAACAAGAGACTGCATATATGATGGTGGTCCCATAAAATAATAATGGAGCTGCTTTATACAGATGTACCATTTAAAAACATCCTCCGTACAAGTATTTTTACTATACCATTTCTGTTTAGATATGTTTAGATACATAATGCTCACCAGTGTGTTACAATTGCCTACAATATTCAACACAGCGACATGCTGTACAGGTTTGTAGCCTAGGAGCAATAGGCCATACCATATAGCCTCATTTTGTAGCAGGCTACACCATCTAGGTTTGTGTAACTACACTCTGTGATGTTCAAATAATGACAAAATCACCTAATGACGCATTTCTTACAATGTATCCCCATTGTTGAGTGACATATGACTGTAGCTGGAGTCATACAGTGTGTAGCCTTTTCGGACTGGCTTCTTTTACTTAGCGCTATGCATTTAAGATCCCCTCATGTCTTTTTGTGGCTTGATAGCTCATTTCTTCTTATCATTGATTAATGTTCCATTGTATGGATGTAGGAGTTTATCCACTCACCTATTGAAGGATCTTGGTCGCTTCCAATTTTTGGCAATTATGACTAGAGCTTCTATAAACATTTGTGTGCAGGTTTGTGTGGGTATAAGTTTTCAACTCAATTTAATTGAGGTTTAGTTTCAATGAATCAGACTTAATGGTCTGGCTGAGCTGAATGTCATTTTCACATGTGTTTCACATCAAGATGTTTGCATACTCTGCTGTGCTCAAAACTCATGCAAGATGTTCATTAGATCAAGCTGGGTAAAAAATCAGCAAGTTAGAGAAGGAGAAAAGGGATTGGACTTCGACGAACATGTACTGAAAGAAACACTTCCTGTAAGTCACTTCTAAAATCCTGACATTTAAGACTTGCTTAATTCTGAAATTTGAATATATAAAACATCCCCATTCCCATAAGTTATGGACCTGAACTAAACTGAACTTGGGCTGGCCTCAGTGAAATGGCAGTAGTGAAGTTAAAAATAAGCTTAATCTAAAACTTAATTTAAATGAAAACTTTGGAAAAAAACCTCAAGGACAACACAAAATGTCAATTTTATAAATAGTAAGTAGAAACAAGAGTCACATATTTCAAGGATTGGAGAAGGCTGACCCACTGAGACATGGAAGGTGAAAAGTTCTTGGAATAAACAATGGACACTTGTTGTTACTTGTCGGAGGCAAAGTTAATCAGTCTGATGTGTAAACTTGGAGATTACTTTTTTGTATTTATGTATTTTTGTTCATATGAGGAGTCTAAAGATTTTGGTCAACTTGCAATCTATGCTTGTTTGTTTTTTCATTTGTAAAAAGATGGAAATTAATGATATGATTGATCTCCAAGATGTACTCTACCTCTGATACTCTAGCACGCTAAAACTAGAGCACTGTAGGAAAGTAAACAGACTCCTTGATTACCTAGAATATTTAGGAGATGGGATAATCTTAGTAATTGTACCTTCTGATTCATCGATAATGAACACTGATTCATTTCTGGTTCAAAAAGTATTAGAAACTATAAATCTACTTTTGTCTGGGAAAATCCAAGTGCGGAGAACAGAAGGGAATTTGTTTTGGAGGATTCTTCCAATTATGCTTTGGGATTTGAAGATGGATAAGATGGAAGAAACTGAATGGGAATGAATGCACTGAGGTCAGGTTTTACCTTAGAAAAAGTTTTTTTTTTTTTTTAAATTAACATTAAGCATTTTCTATTAACTTGCAATTTCTTGGGATAAAGAAGTAAGCCAAGGTTCCCCAGTTAGCAGCTGTGAAATGCATCCCAGCCTTTACAGGGTTGCGGTTAGGACTTCAAAGTTATATGGTGTCATAAGCCTTCAATATTTGTTGCACTTTGCTTATCTGGCTCGACTAGAGGCTAGCTGATAGAGATCAAAGACCTTCAAAATTGTATTGTGGTAGGGATGTGACATAGTAGTCAGAAGCTGTTTGGAATTTCTATGGATTGGGCCCAAATGTTGTACTTGGAGTGAGAAGGAACACAAGTCAGCTGGTGAAGCAATGTTGGACATTCCCCTGGGTTTGACCTAGTTCAAGTTCCTAACTCCTAGTTCTATATTTGCTTTTGACAGTAGTGGCAGCACATTTGTTGTTTGATCTGGCTTGCTTTCTAGAGCTGCTGAGGTTTGGTATCTCACTCTGTTCCTCTGGTCCCATATTTGTGGACCTAGTTCCAGTTTTGGGTATAGCCACTTCCTGGCACTTGCCTGCCTGCCCGCTCCTGTCTTGGGCATGCCCAGGGGTTCTCAGGGAATGTCATGGATCAGGAGGAGACCCGTGGGGTCTGCATTTCACACATCTTGGACGCATCACTGATTTGCCCGGTAATATGATGCATCACTAATTTTACCCTGTGATATATGTGTTTGTTCACCTCTCAGGGATATCCAACAGAACTTCAACTTGTTTTTTATTAACTGAAAAGTCTGAACATTAACTTTAGTAATACACTCAGAGGTGGTTGAATGTTTATGAATTAAAACACCTACTTCAATTCTCAGGTTTTCTCTTTCAATGGAATTGTGAATTGAATTTCTCATGTCCCTAGGGGTTTGGGGTTTTTCTGGGATTTAGATCATATTGATGTTTAGATGGGTAATGTCAAACATTAACCAACTTTCTGAACATTGAAATCTACTGACTCTTATGCCTTCTATGTTAAGTTTCCAGGGATAATGGTCTTTCAAAAAGCCATGACCTCAACATACATGATAGAAAATAATCTGTGTTATTTTCAGTTTTATGTTCAATTTTTTTTTTTTTCTTGAGACAGAGTCTTGCTCTGTCGCCCAGGCTGGAGTGCAGTGGCGCGATCTTGGCTCACTGCAACCTCCACTTCTCGGGCTCAAGCGATTCTCCCACCTCAGCCTCCTGTGTAGCTGGGATTATAGGTGCCCACCATGCACCCAGCTAATTTTTGTATTTTTGGTAGGAACAGGGTTTCACCACGTTGCCCAGGCTGGTCTTAAACTCCTGTCCTCAAGTGATCCTCCTGCCTTGGCCTCCCAAAGTGCTAGGATTACAGGTGTGAGCCACTGCACCCGGCCTTATGTTCGATTTTTGTTATAAGAATCCAAACAGGCCAGGCACAGTGGCTCACGCCTGTAATCCCAGCTTTTTGGGCTGAGGCAGGTGGATCACCTGAGGTCAGGAGTATGGGACCAGCCTGTCCAACATAGTGAAAACCTGTCTCTACTAACAATACAAAAAATTAGCCGGGTGTGGTGTTGGGTACCTGTAGTCCCAGCTACTTGGGAGGTTGAGGCAGGAGAATCGCCTGAGCCTAGGAGGTGGAGGTTGCAGTGAGCCGAGATTGCACCACTGCACTCCAGCCTGAGCGACACAGTGAGACTCCATCTCAAAAAAAAAAAAGAATCCACACAGTTCGGAGATAGAGATTGTCACTAGTACATGTATGGTGTGTCCCTTTCTTTTCTTTGCAGTTACATATAGTGGACCTGTACATTAACAAATATGAGCTTATTTATAATGGGCTCATATATATAACTTTCATTTTTCTCCTGATATATTGTATCTTGTTATGTTAATGTATACAATTCTGCTTTATTCTAATATCTGTTCAGTTTTCCATCATGTGATTGTACATAATTTATTTAAATAATCTTTATTGCTGAATATTTAGGTTGCTTCCAATTCTTTGTTATTATCATTTTTATTTTATTTTATTTTTTGAGAAAGAGTCTCATTCCACTGCCTAGGCTGGAGTGCAGTTGTGCAATCACAGCTCACCTCAGCCTCGACCTCTCACCTTAGCATCCCAGGTAGCTGGGACCACAGGTGCATGCCACCATGCCTGGCTAATTTTTAAAATTTTTTGTAGAGATGGGGTTTTGCCATGTTTCCTAGGCTTGTCGCGAACTCCTGGGCTCAAGTGACCTGCCCACCTTGGCCTCCCATACTGTTGGGATTATGACTGTGAACCACTGCACTTGGCCAATTTTTTGTCATTGTGATGCTGCACTGAACATCCTTGTGTATGAATCTTTTCATGTTTGTGTAGTTATTTCTGTAGGATAAACTCCTCATCGTCAAAGACTATACATATTTAAAATTTTAATGGTATTGCTAATTTCCTCCTCAAAAGGTTATGCCAATGTGCAGTTCTGCCAGTAGAATTTGACAGTGTTTCCCTATAGTTCCTTGCCAATGTTAGAAATTTTCAACCTTTCCTAATTTGATGGATGAAAAATTATATCTTGTTTGTTTGCCTTTATTTGATTATTAATATTGATTCTCTTATTTAAAAATTGCTTATTGACCCTTTTTCTTTTTAGAGTGTTGCCTGTTTATATCTCTTACTCACTTGAGAAAATTGGTTGCTTTTTTTTTGTTTTGCTTTTTGAGATGGACTTTTGCTCTGTCACCAGGCTGGAGTGCCGTGGCGCAATTTCAGCTCACTGCAACCTCCGTCTCCCAGGTTCAAGCGATTCTCGTGCCTCAGCCTCCCAAGTAGCTGGGATTACAGGCACGTGCCACCACGCCCAGCTAATTTTTGTATCTTTCCCAGAGACGGGGTTTCACCATGTTGGCCAGGATGGTCTCGATCTCCTGACCTCGTTGATCCGCCTGCCTCGGCCTCCCAAAGTGCTGGGATTACAGGCGTGAGTCACCTCACCCGGCCAGTTGTTCATTTTTATGGGATTGATTTTTAGGACTCATTATGCACATTAATCTTTGATTAAATATTATTGCTCCTTTTTCCTCCTTGTCATGTCTTTTTACATTGTTTGAATATCTTTTTTTTTTTTTAACTTTTATTTTAAGTTCAGGGACACAAGTGCAGGTTTGTTACATAGGTAACAAACTTGTGTCATGGGGGTTTTAAGTGTATTACCCATTAGTCATTTTTTCTGATCATCTCCCTCCTTCCACTCTCCACTCTCCAAGAAGCCCCAGTGTGTGCTGCTCCCCTCTATGTGTCCATGTGTTCTCATCATTTCGCTCCCACTTGTAAATGAGAACATGTGGTGTTTGGTTTTCTGTTCTTGTGTTAGTTGGCTATTATGCTGAATTTTGTTGTTTTTAATTAAAGAAATTTAGATTTACTCTTGTAAATATAGTAGAAAGAATTCCTATGTGCTCTTCACTTGGACTCCTCAAAAGTTCTGTTCCTCTCTCTCTCCTTCTCTCTCTCTCTCTCCACACACACACACACCCACAGACACACACACACACGCTTTTTTTCTGAACCATTTGAAAGTCAAGAAGTAGGCACGATTTCCCTTTATCCACAAACATTTCAATGTGTATTTTCTAAATATAAGGATATCTTCTTATCACACAATCAATCACAATACAATGACAAATCAGGAAATAACGTCAATATAATGCTATTAGCTAATATATAGACCCTACTCAAATTTCCCCAGTTGTTGCAATAATGTCCTTTCTAGCCAAAGAAGAAAACATTTCCCATTCAGGATTCCACATGGCATTTAGCTGCCAGGTCTCCTCCGTCTGTTTTAACCTGGAATAGTTCCTCAGTCTCTCTGTATCTTTATGAATTTAGCATTTTTGAAGAGTACTGGAGAGTTATTTTGTAGGATGTGCCCTGATTTGAGTTTGCCCGTTTCCTGATGATTAGATTCAGGCCATGTGTTTTGGGAGGAACATGGCAGGAGTGATGCTGTGTTAATCTCAGTAACAGAAGGCACATGATGCTTATTTGCCCTGTTACTTGGTGGTGATAACTTTGATCCTTTGGTCAAGGTGGTTGTGTTAGCTTTCTGTTGCTGCTGTAACAAATTACCACAGACTTATGCTTAAAACAAGATAATTTATTACTTATGGTTCTGGAGGTCACGAGTCCAAAATGAGTTTCACTTGGCTAGAATTGAGTTGTCAGCAAGGCTGGCTCCTTCTGGAGGTTGTAGGGCAGAATCTCTTTACTTGACTTTTCCAGATTCTAGAGATTGCCTGTACTCACTGCCTTGTGGCCCCTTCCTCCGTCTTCAAGCCAGCTGTGTAGCATCTTCAAATCTCTTTCTCTGGCCTCCGTATTTGTCATTGACATCTCCTACCCTGACTCTATGACCCTCCTGGCTCTTTCTTAGGACCCTTGTAAATAGGTTGGATCCACTTGAATAATCCAGGGAAATTTTCCCATCCCAAGACATTAATGACATCTGCAATGTCCTTTTTGCTATGTGTGGAAGCATATTCACAGGTCCGAGGGACCAGGATGTGGACATATTTAGGGGCTCTTATTTAGCCTAGCATAGTGTTATTTTCTAGGTTTCTCAAATGCGAAATTACTGATTCTCCCTTTATAATTAATAAGTATCTTCAGGGGAAATATTTTGAAACCACATAAATATCCAGTTTCTTCTCAAATGAATACTAAATCCATTAGTCTTAACATCCATGGAAAATTCTTGCCTTAATCAATTATTGCTGACAGTTGCCAAGTGGTGATTAAAATTTTTTCCCAACTTTATTGAAGAACATTTGACATATAGTTATGTACACATGTTTTAAGTATGTAATTTGATAGGTTTTTTTTTTTTTTTTTTTGAGATGGAATTTCACTCTTGTTGCCCAGGCTGGAGCGCAATGGCGTGATCTCGGCTCACTGCAACCTCTGTTTCCCAGGTTCAAGCAATTCTCCTGCCTCAGCCTCCCGAGTAGCTGGGATTACAGGCATGTGCCACCGTGCCTGGCTAATTTTGTATTTTTAGTAGAGATGGGGTTTCTCCATGTTGGTCAGGCTGGTCTTGAACTCCTGATCTCAGGTGATCAGCCTGCCTCAGCCTCCTAAAGTGCTGGAATTACAAGTGTGAGCCACTGTGCCCTGCCAGTTCAATAGGTTTTGACATGTGAGTTACATTCATGAAACCGCCACAATGAAGATAGTGAACGTGTTCATTACCCCCCCGCCAGTTTCCTCATGGCCCTTTGACATCTCTCTCTCCGCATTATACCCTTCCCAGGCAGCCACTGATCTGCTGTCACTATAGATTTGTTGCATTTTCTAGAATTTGTCAAATTGGAACACAGTAAGTACTTTTGTTTGCTTGGCTTCTTTCTCTTATACTTATTTTGAGATTTATCCATGTTGTTGTATGTATTAATAGTTTATTCTTTTCTATTAGGGAATATTGTTCTATTTTAGGGACATACCATTGTTTATCCATAGACTTGTTGTTTTGTTTTGTTTTGTTTTGAGACAGGGTATCACTCTGTCACCTAGGCTGGAGTGCAGTGGCGCAATCATGGCGCAACCTCCACCTCCTGGCTCAAGCCGTCCTCCTATCTCAGCCTCCTGAGTAGCTGGGACTATAAGCCTGTGCCATCATGCCTGGCTAATTTTTATATTTTTTGTAGAGACGGTTTTAGCCGCATTGCCCAGGCTGGTCTTGAACTCCTGGACTCAAGAGATCTACCTGCGCCGGCCTCCCAAAGTGCTGGGATTACAGCCATGAGCCACTGCACTCAGCCTGGACTTATTAATGAACATTTGGGTTGTTTCAAGTATTTGGCTATTACAAATCAAGCTGCTGTGAACATTCATGTATAAATCTTTGTATGGTGGTTTTCTAATTCTATCTACATAATAGAACTGGCATTCTATTGTAAGGAAATCTCCCCTCTCCACGATGTTATTGTGGATTCGTGGAGTCTTATTTTATTTAATGCATTATAATATGTTACCATCTTTTTTTTTTTTTTGAGATGTAGTCTCACTCTGTCACCCAGGCTGGAGTGCAATGGCATGTCTTGGCTCACTGCAACCTCTGCCTCCCAAGTTCAAGCGATTCTCCTGCCTCAGCCTCCCTAGTAGCTGGGATTACAGGCATAATGCCCAGCTAACTTTTGTATTTTTAGTGGAGAAGAGGTTTTGCAATGTTGGCCAGGCTGGTCTCAAACTCCTGAACTCAAGTGATCTGCCCGCCTCAGCCTCTCAAAGTGCTGGGATTACAGGCATGAGCCACCATGCCCGACCATTACCATCACTATTAATCTCGATGTCCAAGTTGTCCTAGATTTGGACAGTGGGAAGCTCCTTTAAACTGGATCCCATTTCCCTTTGATATATCCTCATCATTCTTTGAGCACTTCCTTGCTAACTGGCACGAAATGTTACAGGCTTAATAGGTAATTTCCCTGCCCCAGTTCTGGAATCTGCTGTTTCTCCAAAGAGTCCTGGTTCCATTAAGCAGAGAATAATATTTAGAAACTAAGATTTGTGCTCTAGGTAAGCTCATTGCAATTTGTATGTTTCCAGGATTTCCCAACAGACAGAGCTAGGAAATACATTTATGCATGATGATAGCTCCAATTCCATTTCAACATCACAGGGTTTATTCTAGCTTTCCTTCACTTGTAGTTTTCATTCCCTTCTAGTAGTGTGCTGGCAGATGTTTAACAACTGGCTCTCCAGTGGATAAAAAGCCTGATAGGCAACGTTTGCCAGCATTCATGGTATAAAGGCTCCCTTCCATGGCCAGTTTCAAGCTAGCAACATGATATTACTGAATGAAGAATTAGAAAGAGATGTGTATAATTGGTTCTCACTAAGTAAGCCAGCTCTTGCATGCCTCTGTTCCTTTTTCTATGAGAAACCTGGCTCCCATTAGCCACAATAAGTAGTTTCAGAATTGCTAACCATACCATTGTGAAAAACAAGCTAGAATTTCATATCTGTACTTTTTTTTAATCTTTGACTAGGAGTACATAGTCAAAATATTGTGTTCAAAATCACTTAGGTTGGCTGGGCACGGTGGCAGATCATTTACCTTTAAAAAGAAATCCCAGAATTTTGATTTTAACTGGAATTGTTTTAACTTTCTAGATTTATTTGGGTAGAATTGACTCTTTCCATCTTTATCTAGGACTTAATTCTAGGCTGTATGGAGGTCTTCCTCTGTGTTCTTTGGCAATGTTTGGCAGTATTGCTTCAAAAAGACTTATTTCTAGGCTGCTCTGCCTATGGAGTAGCCATTCTTTTATTCCTTTACTTTCCTAATAAAATTGTTTTCACTTAAAAAAAAGACTTATTTCTAGGCATTTTAAAGATTTTGTTGGCATTTTGAACAGGATCTTTGTATTTTAAATTACATTTTAAAAGATTACTGTTAACATACAAGAAGGCTGTTGCTTTTTTGTATATTTATATTTTGTTCCCAGTTTTTCACTTTAATCTCTGGTTTTCTAAGTAGATACTTGTATTAACAATTTCTGATATTTTTGTCTCTGTCTGTAGTGAGAAGTTGGGAAAGGCATTGCCCAGGAAGTGGGGGGCATTTAGAGGGCCTCAGAGCTGTGCTTACCCTTTGTTTGTCTAACTTTTTATTGTGGAAGATTTGAAGACTGCTGGGGACAGTACCCTTTGCTGTTCTGGTTTTCATGCCCATGTTAGGCGCCTGTTGTGGGGTGGAGTCCTTGGACTAACTGCAACCTTGGCACAAATGTCACAACCAGCTGCTCTGCTTCCTCCTGGAGTGGGGCAGGCCACTGGCTGGGTTTCCAGTGACCTCCAAACACCCTACCGACTTTTCCGAGGCAGCTCTAGTTTCAGCCTCTGCTGATGGAGAGCTTGGGGGCTTAAGTTCTAGGATTGTGTTGGAAAAGTTTGCGTATTTTCTTCTCTGTCTTGTCTGGGTTGGAACACTGTCTTCTGACCTCTGTCTATCTAGTCCCATCTGCTTTTTCTATTGCAGAAATTCTTACAAATCTCCAGTTCCTCATTGGGCCCCTCCGTGTTTTCTGTTGTTGCTGTGGATCATGTGTTATTTCAGTGTGGCTTGGGAACAGATGTGCGATAAACAAAAAAGTTCCATTTACCATTAAGGGATGGAGGTAGGGAGAAAGACTTCAGATTATAAACACAGTATAAGTATATTGTAGAAAGTTTAGGAAATGTAGAAAAGTGCTAAGAAGAAAAATTGCTTTCAGTGTTTGGTACATATTCTTCTAGTTTTTTTTTTTTCTAATGTGTTCTTGGGTTGCACATTTTCTCAGGTTCTACTTTCACTTAACTTATTTTGAATCGAGTGAAGTTGCCTTTTTAAATGACCTGCTGACTTGAGAGTAGGGACATTTAGACATGTGAAAATGTCAAGTGTGGATCTAGCCTAGATGACGCCGAGGATTTTTGAGGGTTGTAGGAGGCAAGGTGGGCAGATTGTGGGTTTGTGGAATAACACTGATGCAGGAACTGGGGTGGAATTTCATGCTTGTCTGCACTGTCCACTACTATTATTTAAGAAGGTTGAGGGACACAACCATTATAGTGACTTTGACCTTAGGCTTGGGAGAACATGGCTGAACATACTGACATGCTAACAGTCGTTTTCATATCCTTTGCTAAGGTATATCTGACACGTCTCCAACTCCTTCCCAGATGACAACACACACGTGTTTGAATAGCCAACAGGCTATGTTTATTTCACCATTGTTTGCTTTCAATGAAGAAATTCACATGGCCTTCCGACCTCTGTCTATCTAGTCCCATCTGCTTTTTCTATTGCAGAAATTCTTACAAATCTCCAGTTTCCTCATTGGGCCCCTCCCTGTTTTCTGTTGTTGCTGTGGATCATGTGTTATTTCAGTGTGGCTTGGGAACAGATGTGCGATAAACAAAAAAGTTCGATTTGCCATTAAGGGATGGAGGTAGGGAGAAAGACTTCAGATTATAAACACATCCGTTTTTGCTAATGTGCCTGGTTTCGAAAAATCCAAATGTGTCGTCCTTCATTTTTTTAATTCTTGAAGCAGTTGACAGACTTAAAGCATGTGATCTCCTTTAATCCTTCCAATAATCCCCATTTTATAGTCTAGTAAATTAACAGTAAGAGAGATTGAGTCTTTAGCTCAAAGTCACATAGTATGTGAATGGTAGAATTGCCACTCAAACCGAAGTGTAGCATGAAAGCCTGGGTGTGTTCCATCTAGAATTGCAAGGAAATGGACTAATGGACAAAGAGTTAGATATGGTCCTTGTCCTCAAATAAGGGAAGCTATGTAGTTGAGTGGTTTAAAAATTCAGACTATAGTCTGTTTCAAATACAGATTTTGAGCCTCAATGGCCTGTCCTTTATAGGAAGATAATAATGACACCTATGTCATAGGATTGTGGTAAGGATTCAACAAGATATTCCATGCAAAATACTTGATACGCTATTTGGCACATAGCAAGTACTCAGTGTATATTAGACATATTTTTGTTTTTGTTTTTGAGGCGCAGTCTCGCTCTGTTGTCCAGGCTGGAATGCAGTGGTGTGATCTTGGCTCACCACAACCTCTGCCTCCCGAGTTTAAGCGATTCTCCTGCCTCAGCCTCCTGAGTAGCTACGGGCTACAGTACTCTTGAGTACTACAGGCGCGCGCCACCATGCCTCGCTAATTTTTGTATTTGTAGTAGAGACGAGGTTTCACTGTGTTGGCCAGGCTAGTCTCGAATTCCTGACCTCATGATCTGCTGGCCTTGGCCTCCCAAAGTGCTGAGATTACAGGCGTGAGCCACCGTGCCTAGCCCTAGACATAATTATTCATATTAATTAAAAATAATCCATATATGCAGAATTTGATTCATTTGGTTTTACCTCATAGAGTGGTAAGTAAACAGGAAAGAAAGATCAAGGTTGACAGCATAGGGAGGTAACATGAACTTCGTAGTCTTTGTCCCAAGTCTGCTGTTTTATAGCTGTTAATAAATAACTGAGAGCTTTGGATAATATTGTTAGTTGAGAATTAAAATTTTTCATAGTGGTTGGAAGCAGTGACAAGGAAAGTGAATAAGGAAAGCTTCCTAGTGCCTTGTTTCCTCCACCTGTAAAACATAGAGCTCCTGGCTCACTGTGTTTGTGGAACATGTTGTGATTCTTTAATGCAAAGTGCAGCACACTTATGCACCCTATGCCCAGGCACCAAACAAACTGCAGCCTTTGTATGAGATGCAAAGTAACTGTCCTTCTCCCTGTTCTAGTGGGGCTCCCTGGGCTTCCAAAAGCCATCATTGCCAACTTGCATGTTTTACTCAAGATTGGAGGTTTTTTATACAATGAAATGCAAACCATGGAGGGTCTTCTCTGGCTTCTGCTTTGCACTTCTGACAGTCATTCTCTCACCTCCTCATTCTGTAGTGTTCTTTATTTTCACAGGCCTGCATCCTGCTTTCTTCTGCTTATAAGCTCTTCTAGGCAGGAACCATGATGGTTCTTTTAGCCTTTTATATTTTGTATGGCCACAATTGTCAAACTGCATTCCAAGTCACTTGGAAGGTGTATAGAAGGGTAGAGACTGCCATGCCCCGCCCCAGGTTCAGAATTAGCAGGGCTGGGGTGGGACTGAGGGGTCTGCATGTTTAACAAGCTGCCTGAGTGATTCCAGCCTGCTGATCCCTGGAGTCCATGTCTATAGAGGCTGTATAGCAGATATTATGAGAGGAGCGGGCTGGAGATGCAGCATAGAACTAGATGCGCGGATGCTCAGCAGCGGGACCTGTAACCCTGATGGTGGCTTTGGAGACTGCGGGTGCTGTTTGCTTCCCCTCTACTCCTTACACTTCTGCCCAGAGGCCATAGGAGGATAGAAGAGGTGAAAAGGAGCATAGAAATAAGTTCTCAGAGGCCCTGCAGCATGGAATGAATAGAGGCTTTTCCCCCCAGCAAGTTTATGCAGTCATTCCAGAGCCATTTGTTGGAAAGACTACCATTTTCCCACTGAATAGCTTTGGCAACTTTGTTGAAAGTCAGTTGACCATGTATAAGTGAGTCTATTTCTGCATTCTATTCTGTTCTGTTGGTCTGTTTGTCTATCCTCTGAAAGGTACATACTGTTTCAACTACCGTAGCTTCAAAAAAAGTTGTTTTTTTGTTGTTGTTGAGGCAGGCTCTTGCTCTGTCGTCCAGGTTGGAGTGCAGTGGTGCAAAGCTCACTACAGCCTCAACCTCCTGGGCTCAAGCGAGTCTCCTCCTTCAGCCTCCTGAGGAGCTGGGACTACAGGTATGGGTGTGCATCACCACACCCGGGTCAAAAAAAGTTTCAAAGTCAGGTGGTATGAGTCCTCCAACTTTGTTTTTCTTTAAAAAAAGTTTTTTTTTTTTTTTTTTTTTTTGCCTATTCTAGGTCCTTGGTAATTCTTTATAAATTTTAGGCTTGACTTGCAAATTTCTGCAGAAAAGACTTTCGGGATTTTGATGGGATTGTGTTAGATCTATAGATCAATTTGGGGAAATTGATATTTTAACACTATTCACTCCCTCAATCCACAAACATGGTATATATCTACCTTTATTTAGGTCTTCTTCCATTTCTTTTAGCTGTACCTTTTGTAATTTTCAGTGAAGAAATCTTGCAAAACTTCTTGTGTTATCCCTGTATAGTTTATCTTTTTAATGCTAATATAAATAAATGTTTACATTTTTTTCTTTCCTTTTTTTTCCCACTGGTATATAGAAATACAATAGATTTTTGTATATCAACCTTGTGTACTGCAACTTTGTTAAACTGACTAGTTTTAGTAACTTTTTTGTAAACTTCTTAGAGTTTTCTATGTCCATAATCATGTTGTCTACAAATAAGGCAGTTTTACTTTTTCCTTTCCAATATGTATGCTCTTTATTTCTTTTTCTTGCCTAGCACTGGCTAGGACATACAGTGTGTTGAATAGAAGTAGTGAGAATAGACATCCTTGCCTTGTTCCTGATCTTAGGAAGGAAGTATTCTGTGTTTCACCTTAAACAGGCTGTTAGCTGAGGCTTTTTGTAGATACTATTTGTCAGATTGAGGACATTCCATTCTCTTAATGATTTGTTGATTTTCTATTGTGAGGTGGTATTGAAGTCTTTCAAATCCTTTTTCTGCATTATATGACTTTTCTTATATTTTTATGTTAATATGGTGAGTTATATTAATTGACTTTCAAAAGTTAAACTAGGCCAGGCGTGGTGGCTCATGCCTGTAATCCCAGCACTTTGGGAGGCCAAGGTAGGCGGAATACAAAAACTAGCTGGGCATGGTGGCACATGTCAAGTGATGGTGGATCACTTGAGGTCAGGAGTTCGAGACCAGCCTGGCCAAGATGGTGAAACCCTGTTTCTACTAAAAAAATACAAAAATTAGCTGGGTGTGGTGGTGTACACCTGTAATCCCAGCTACTTGGGAGGCTGAGGATGGAGAATCGCTTGAATCCAGGAGGGGGAAGTTGCGGTGAGCGAGATCGCACCACTGTACTCCAGCCTGGGCGACAGATGGAGACTCTGTCTCAAAAAAAAAAAAAAAAAAGTTTAACTTGGTTAACTTGATCATAATGTGTTATACCTTTTGGCAAAGGTTTTTACAACTCTGTTTATAAGAGGTATTTTTCTGTAATATTCTTTTTTTTTTTTTAAATAATGCCCTTATCTCTTTTTTGGTAACAGGGTTATGCTAGTCTCATAAAACAAGTTGAGAAGTATTTTTCTATTTTCTGAAAGAGTTTGAATGCAATTAGTGTTACTTTTTTCCTTAAATGTTTGTTAGAATTCAACAGTGAATTCATCTGGGTCTAATGTTTTCTTTGTGGGAAAGTGTTAAATTATGTATTCAATTTCCTTAAACATATAGGGCTATTCAGATATCTGTTTCCTTCCTTCCTTCCTTCCTTCCTTCCTTCCTTCCTTCCTTCTTTCTTTCTTTTCTTTTTTTTTTTTTTTTGATGGAGTCTCTCTGTCACCCAGGCTGGAGTGCCGTGGCATGATCTCGGCTCACTGTAACCTCCGCCTCCTGGGTTCAAGAAATTTTCCTGCCTCAGCCTCCCGAGTAGCTGGGACTACAGGCACGTGCCACCACGCCTAGCTGATTTTTTGTATTTTTAGTAGAGACAGGGTTTCACCATATTGGTCAGGCTGGTCTTGAACTCCCGACCTCAGGTGATCCACCCGCCTTGGCCTCCCAAAGTGCTGGGATTACAGGCATGAGCCACTGCGCTGGGCCGTTTTATTTTTTTGAAACAGAGTCTCACTCTGCCGCCCAGGCTGGAGTGCAGTGGCACGATATCAGCTCACTGAAACCTCTGCCTCCTGGGCTCAAGTGATTCTCTGGCCTCAGCCTACCAAGTAGCTGGGACTACAGACGTGTGCCACCATGCCCAGCTAGTTTTTGTATTTTAGCAGAGACAGGGTTTCACCATGTTGACCAGGCTGGTCTTGAATTCCTGGTCTCAAGTGATCTGCCTGCCTTGGCCTCCTAAAGTACTGGGATTACAGGCATGAGCCACTGTGCCTGGCCAGTGCCAGCCATTTTAAAAGACTCAATTTAAATTTTATTTATTCTCTTCTCTGATGACCCTAGCCTGTACCCTCTTGTCTACTGCATTCATTACATATTTTCTCTGTATAGTCTTATATACTAGCCTCTAATTTTCCTTGTGCACACATGTTTATTTTATGTACATGACTTGTACTAACTCTCTAAATGAATGGTAGGAACTGATTGCAGGAACTCTATCTTATGCTGGCTTTGTAAACTTTTTAGCACTTTGTATTAGTTGATATGTAATTATCAGACATTTTTCAAACAGTATTAATATGGAAACTACTGCGGATGATAGTTTGGGCATAACCTAGATGTCCTTTAAGGAGTTAAATGATTTTTTAAAAAGATGTTAACTCATGATACCAAATAGTATATGCTAGAGGATGTTTTGGTGCATTGTGCAGCCCTTTTTCTTGGTCCTCCTCTTCTTACTTTTGTCAGTCAACTTACCACCCATGTTCTCTGAGTAACATAGGCAGGAGTTCCCAGACAGTCCTCCACCACTTTAACTTGGCCTTCAGTACTCTTTGTTTTCTCCTGGGGATTTCCTTTCTTGGTTGCCTCTGTAGTCCAGCCACTCCTCTGAAGCAGCAATTCTGGGTTTTTTAAAGGCTGGCAGCTGGGAGGTCTGTGGTTTTGGTTTGTGTTTCCAGGAAACTCTGGCCTAGTTCCACCCGTGCAGTCCCACTCAAAGAGTTTCCTCATCCTTAATTAAGAAAAAGGGGCCAGGTGTGGTGGCTCATGCCTGTAATCCCAGCACTTTGGGAGGCTGAGGTAGGAGGATCGCTTGAGCTCAGAAGTTCAAGACCAGCCTGGGCAACATAGCGAAACCTCACCTCTCCTTAAAAAAAAAAAAAAAAAAAAAAAAAGTTAGCCAAGTGTGGTGGTGTGCCTGTAGTCCCAGCTACTTGGGAGGCTGAGGTGGGAGAATTGCTTGAGCCTGGGAGATCGAGGGTGCAGTGAGCCATGTTCATGCCAGTGCACTCCAGCGTGGGTGACAGAGTGAGCCCCTGTCTCAAAATGAAAAAGAAAAAAGAAAAGAAAAGAGGAATCTCAATGTCTTTCTCTGGGAAGGGCAAAGACTCCTTTCTACAAACCAGTTTTGACACTGACCATTTGGTACCCATTCATTCATCACTCAGGAATCTGTTTTCATTGTTCTCTTCTAATGCATCTGGCAGTAAGCACAATAGGCCTTTTCATTCTTGAGAATTTTACTGTAGGCCTTTGATGTGAATAATAAGATTTTTTGGGAGGGGATGCAGGGGTAGTTCAAAACTTGAAAGAAGCTGCAAACACTTGCAGTAGAGTTGGGACAGAAAGGTATTCACAGGCATGGTAGCAAACAACAAATTCAGATGCTGGGGACTCTGAGAACCTAGAGAAGGGAGCACTGGGGCTACTCAGAGAAGACTTTGGGAAAACCTGGGAATTGAGGGGCTAGATCTGGATTCAGGAGAGGATAATGTTGGCATCGTCTTAGAGCTGCTGCTGAGTGCTGCATTTCAGGGGCAGTTAGATGCCTTCCTGGCAAAGACAGAGGGGTATGTATGGAGAAGGCCAGTGGACAAATGAGGCTTTGGTGGAAGCTGTTTTTTTTGGGCTTTCTAAGGTCTAAATTTGTGCTCAAACAACAGTCACAAAGCATAGAATTAAACATTTCTAACTTAGATTCATAACCTGTAAAAGTTTTGATGATTTTATAGGTCCATTTGAAAAATGCAAGGCGAAATGGCTCGTTAGGGTGCCAAGTTGAAATCAGCCCCAGGCCTGGGTCCTGCTGGGTCTTTCTGGGACTGCTGTCTGCTCCACTAGGCCATCATAAGTGGCAGCAAATGGAAGAGAGAAATTCTGCTTCTCCAGTGTCCAGGGCTGGGTAGAGAGGTATCTTTAGAAACCCCTTATCCCATACAGAGCCACACTTCCTTCCACAAACTGGGGCTGGGAAGGGTTGGTCTGCCTCGGCTGGGTTGGGGTGGATGAGTTCAAAATTCCCCAGGGCACATCCAGAGGCCAGCTAACCAACCTCTTAGGACTATAGTCTGAATCAGACAACCCCTTGTATGCATTTGGGGGTAGAAACCAGGGAACCAGCCTCCTTAGGGGACACTTTGGAGTGTTATTTAGTGTACCGATTTGTTGGTTTGGGGACTTGTTGGCTTGATTTTTAAAATGTACTGCATCTGAGGCTACTGTTTTGGGGGACTTAGCCTGGTCCCTCCAACCTTGGAGAGCACAGTAGAATAAAATGTAAATAAACTGCTAATGAAAAAATTTGGCCAGGCATAGTCGCTCACGCCCAGCACTTTGGGAGGCCAAGGCGGGCAGATTGCTTGAGGTCAGGAGTTCATGATCAGACTGGGCAACATGGCAAGACCCTTGCCTTTACTAAAAATACAAAAAATAGCTGGGTATGGTGGCACATCCCTATAGTCCCAGCTACTCAGGAGGCTGAGGCAGGAGGATCACTTGAGCCCAGGAGGTGGGGGTTGCAATGAGCCAAGATCGTGCCACTGCACTCCAGCCTGGGCGACAGAGTGACACCCTGTATCAAAAAAAAAAAAAAAAAATATATATATATATATATATATATATATATGTTCCTTCTCCCCTAATTGGGGCCAATGACCACGGAGAGCATGCTTCATGCTTCCCAGTGGACAGACAGCCCCATTCTCCCACTCCTGAGTCCTGGTTCCTGGCTCCTGGCTCAGAGCTGCTTGTCTTTTGAAGAGATACCCTTGACCCTCAGTAACGCTAACTGGTGGTAGGAAGAACTATCAGGGTCAAGTTCAGTGGCAAGTTTAAGGACAGAGTAAAAATTGAATAGCACCAGTTTACATGGTCCTGTAGTATGAGTCAGTTTCCATCCAGCAGTATGAGGAAGCACATGACGGAAGGCTGGAGTGGGCGCCCAGCTCCTTCTCCCTCTCCTGGCCTGACTTTGGGCTTCAGTAGAGGATCCGTAGAGGGACCTCAGCCTAGCCAGCTCCCTCATCCATGTGCCTGTGATTCATCTGTCACTTCCTGTTTTGTGGCCCTTCAGTCTCATCAATTAAAAAACTCTTTCACACTACATGTGTTCTTACTTCTTCCATTGTTCTTCTTGGCTACCTGTGTCTTGGAGGTAAAGTGTTACCGAACTGAACTTGGGTCTGCTCACTGGGCACAGCAAAGCCCAACACTGACACAAAGGTTTGCAGTTACAGAAAGAAAGGCATTTATTGCAGGGCACCAAGCAAGGAAAAGGGGCATGATGGCTTACAAGCAAGGGTTTTTAAAGGCAGGAATGAGGGGGTTTCCAAAGTGAGTTAGGGGCTGAGGAATTTGTGGAACTTCCTTATCCGTTTTCTGGTTCCAGTCTGTCGAAGGTCAACATGACTGTGATCAGCATTTGTCATCAGGTGAGAGTCCTGGTTTCTGAAAAACAACTCAAGGATGTATGTAAATATGTTATCTTTGTTTCCATAGGGAACCAAATACCTTGTGACCCTGACTTACTTGGGTGGCTTGGTTGGTGGATTATTCATTCACTTCCTTAATTTCTGGTTGCAGGGCTAGCTAGATACCTGGAATTTTCCTTGAAGGAACTGAAACATATTCCTTCATCTCCAGGGTGAGGGTGGAGAAGCCTGACAGGCTCCTAAGGGGGTCCCTGCACCATCTCAAAGTGAGTCAGCAACGTTCCATGGCCAGCTTCCCACCTCTTTTGTCCCATCTTCTCTCCGGCCTCGGGGCTGCCTTCTGTTCCTGGTCTGATGCCATATTGTCTTTCCCCCAGAGTGCAGACATCCTCAGCACCATCGGCTATGACAGCATTATCCAACATCTGAACAATGGTCGCAAGAACTGCAAAGAGTTTGAAGAGTTTCTAAAAGAAAGGTACGATGCTCTGTCCTCTCTGAAGAGGGTGGGCCAAGATGTCTCCACACAGACAAGGAACAATTTCCTATTTTTCATTTGCGTTTAATGGTTCTGAAGACCCTCTGCTCTAGGTTATGGAATGATACCCGAGAAGTACATGATACTTCTGTCCTAAAGTTCTTAGAAACAAGTTTGACACATAAGATTTATGATGAAACTGCGAACGAATTATAGTAAGAAAAGAAATATACTTAGTACTGTGGTACAAATAACACTGAAAGACCCCAGGATGTAGCTTTTAGACTGCCGAGGAAGAGACTGCTGAGGATTGGCAAAGAAGGAAAGGAGAGGAAAGGAAAAAGGAAGGAGAGAGGGAGGGAGGGAAAGAAAGAAGGAAATAAAATAGAGGACGGGGTGGCTTCATGGAGGAGTAGGTCCTTGTGGTGGCCCTCAGAGGGTGAGGTGGATTTGACAGGTGAAGAAGTACCTGGATATCTGGGAGAACAGCAAGCTTGAGGTGGGAATCAGATGGCCCACGTGGTTAGAGGGAGGCAGAGTGCAGCTCAGAGACTAGGAGGATGAGGAGCTATGGGAAAGCTGTGAAGCCGATCATGACGCTCCTGGGGGTGGCAGGGCATGGCAGTCCATGGGGAACTGGCATGGTTTAGAGGATTTTCTTTTCTTCTTTTTAAAAATGGATAAGATTTTTTTTTTAAAAAAGCTTAGTTCTGTGGAAACTTATTCATCTAGAATATTCCATTTTACAGAGGTTCTGGATGAAAGAATATGTTAAGAGGATTTGGGGCCAAAGATCAGGATCCTTGCCAAGATTCAAATTAATGAACAGGTTCTATTTGTAAGGCAGTAAGGGAAAGGCCCAGAACCCAGAGATACAGACATCAAAGCATTTTCGGTCAACTCTCTCACTTTCTACTCAAGAGAAAATTAGGTAACGATCAAACTTACTCACACTGGTTGCCCAGCCCTTGGGTGGTGAGGCCTGTCTCCTTGAGCCATCCCAAAGGTCTGGAGGACCTGGAGGCCTGAGGAGGGGTGAACCGAGAGAGGCTCGGCTACTGTCAGCCCCGTGGAGCTGGCCGCTGCTCCTCCCCCTTTAAGAGAGCAGCTCCCTTCTTTTCTACCCAAGATGGTTGACAGTGTTGACATCCAGTTAAAAAGTGTGCCTTTCTTTTTACAAACACCGGCAGTGGACTTCCTCCTTCCTTCAACTGTGCTAGGACAAAGAGTTTCATGAACATGAAGGATCTAGAGATTGCAGAAGACTCTGCTTTTTTTCTGTTCCTCCCCTAGTTATGGCTTCTATAAATTTCCTCCTGGGAATGAAATGGCCTTGGAATACATCTGCAGAGGAAGGAAGTGTCTGTCGGCTCAGGACCCCAGGCACTGACTGCCTGGGGGACCATCCAAGGGTCCCCTGATACAGTGGGGTTTGTCTAAATCAGTGGCTTCCATACGTTTTTGAATGTGACCCTCAAAAAAAATATTTTACACAGCCACCCAGTACACACATACATAAACAAAACAATGAAATAGGACTACCCTGTTAATTTATCCAATTGTATTTAATTTAAAAATGCCAGTCTTCCAGCTATTCAGGAGGCTGAGGTTGGGGGATCACTTAGCCCAGGATTTAAAGGTTGCTGTGAGCTATGATTGCACCACTGCACTCTAGCCTGGGTGACAGAGTGAGATCCTGTCTTTCAAAAAAAAAAAAAATTGCTGGTCATAATCCACTGAATTGATTTATGGCTCACAAATGGGTCATGACCCACAGTTGAAAAACGCTAGTCCAGATAGGATCCCAAAGCTAAGATCTCACTTTTAAAATCGATTCACAAAAATACATAAGAGTAGGAAATAAATGGAGAATAAAAATTATTGATTATTTATATTGTGTTTCTAGTATATGTTCTCTTTTCTCCCATGGGTTTTATAGCAAAAAGAAGTCAGTCTTGTGTTTTCCAATTTTGGGGAAGAATCTGCAGGCATTAGATCAGAGTGTCAGATAGGCATGCCCTGAGCGTGGAGATGCAGCCCCTGAACGTGTGGCCTGCTTGGCTTTGGGCCTCTGTTCCTGGTGGCACGCTTCCAGGAAGGAAGCTGCTGTCATTGAGCCTGTGTATTTGTTCCTCCACTGTGTCCTGTTCAAGGGTAATTCATGTGCAGAAGGACAGTCCAGGCGTGGGTGTCCAGCTTTCCTCTTGTTCGGGTGGGTGCAGGATGCTTGTGGGAACTGGGACTCAGTTGGCTGCGTTTGTGCCATAATCTAATCTGACTGAAACATCCTCCTTGAGTCTTAAACATTATTTGACTGAGCTGTCATAAATTACATGTAGAGGCCGGGTGTGGTGGCTCACACCTGTAATCCCAGCACTTTGGGAGGCCAAGGCAGGCGGATCACCTGAGGTCGAGAGTTCGAGACCAGCCTGACCAACATGGAGAAACCCCATGTCTACTAAAAAAGACAAAATTAGCTGAGCGTGGTGGTGCATGCCTGTAATCCCAGCTACTCGGGAGGCTGAGGCAGGAGAATTACTTGAACCCGGGAGGCAGAGGTTGCAGTGAGCTGAGATCTCACCATTGCACTCCAGCCTGGGCAACAAGAGTGAAACTCCATCTCAAAACAAAAACAAAAAACAAACAAAAATTACATGTAGAACCTTGGGATATTTGTGGTTCTTAGAGACAAGAGGCAAACACACACAAATACAGGGGCAAAGATGACAGACTGTTATATGTAATAATTATTTTTGAACAACCACCTCTTGTCCAATGTCATACATTATTTATTGTTTTGAGTTCATCAAGTTTAATACACATACATTTATAACACTTTTACATGGTACATGGCTAAACATGCCCTATATCTAATGGGGTACTTTTAAGACTTTCCAGAAGTGTCAGAGTCCTACCATGGGCCTCTTGAATTTCTGGCAGTTTAACCTGCCCAGAAAATGGCAAGGGAAAGGGGGAGATACTATACATCCTGGTGAGCTCCCCAGCCCTGCTCTTCCCTGGCTGGAACCCAGCACTGCACCCCTCCATGCCACATTTTACCTCCATTACGGAAACTAGGAAATATCCTTTTTCTTGGTTGTACCCAGATGGATTGCAGTAAATTCATCTGCACTCATGTGGGGTTGCACAGAACGATCACCCCAGTGCAAGGAGCCGCTGCATGTGCTGCTCTGGAAGGGCAGGGAGGCTACATTTCTTGCCACCCATAGGGCAGATTCTTGCATCCAGGGTAGACATAGAAAAATAAGGTTAATTCAGAGGGTAGCTAGAGGTGATTAAATGAGATTATATAATAGCTGCTGTTTATTGAAGGCTTGCTAGATACATAGGGCAGATTCCAAGGCCTAACTTTCCTAGGTTTGAAACCATATTACCACTTATTAGCTGTCTGACCTTAGGCAAATGCCATAATCTCTCTGAACCTCAGTTTCTTCAATTGTAACATAAGGATGAGAACAGTTATCATACAGGGTTATTGTAACAGCGAATTGTTACAATAATAATAATTGTTAACAATTAATTGTTACAATAATTGTTTATAACTACTACATTGTTACAATAATTGTTAATAACTACTACAATTAATTGTTACAATTAATATTATAACATATTAACAATTAATATTGTAATAATATTAACATTAATTAAATAAAAATGATATTAATTAAATTAATTAACACTGATTACTATATAATAATTAATACTGTAAGTAACAAAACACAGTAACAAACACTCCATCAGTAAATTGTAAATTTATCTAGTTTACCCTTCTCTCAGCTGGAAAAGCACAACCACAATAGAGGTAATGCTGGCAACCACAGCCAACATCTGAATAGCTACATGATATAACAATAACACTGAGGCTTACACATCCCTTTGGCACTTATACTGGCTGCATAAGGTTTCTTGGCACAGAAGTGTAGCTTTGTAGATGAGGTTTAAGTAATTTACCAGGGGAATCTAGAAAGTGACAGAATCCAGAATGGCTCCAGGGGGTGGTGAGAATGGGGGTCTCATACAACCCCTGTGTTTATGACTCATCAACCCTGGCAAAAGGGCTGGTGGCTATCTGGGGAGATGGGCTAGTTCCCAGCACAGACACACTCTCCCTTTCTTTTCTGTCTGTTTATACAATCTCACTCATTATACCCATTCTCTCTATTTCAGCCAGATGGGTTTATTGGTGAGCATGCTTTGGATGTCTCTGCCTGTACGTCTTTATTTCAGTATTTCCCCACCTAGAAAGTCCTCCTTTTTCCTTGATGCCTAAGTAAATTCTCCCCATCCTTCCAAGTCCAGGTCAAATTTTCCTCTTCTTTTATTTCTCTCTCTTTTTTTTTTTTTTTTTTTTTTTTAAGATAGAGTCTCACTCTGTCATACAGGCTATAGTACAGTAGTGCGATCTTGGCTCACTTCAACCTCCGCCTCCCGGGTTCAGACGATTCTCACACCTAAGCCTCCCGAGTAGCTGGGATTACAGGTGTGTACCTCCACACCCAGCTAATTTTTGTATTTTTAGTAGAGATGGGGTTTTTCCATATTGGCCAGGCTGGTCTTGAACTCTTGGTCTCAAGTGATCCAGTCCACCTCAGCCTCCCAAAGTGCTGGGATTACAGGAGTGAGCCACCATGCCTGACCTTATTTCTCTTTAAAGGAAACATTGTACATAGGACTTTAGTCTGAAGTCTTTCAGCTGGTTAACAATTAAAATGAAGCCATCTTGTCACCGGTAGCCCAAGCCCATGGACTCTCCCACCCTCAGATCCCCAGATGTGGCAAAATATTATATAATGAGCTCCTGATATGAGCAGAAAATGAGAACTATAAAAATAAGGTTAATCATACCTTAGAGGGAAGCTAGAGAGGATTAAATGAGATTATATTAATAGCTGCTGTTTAGTGAAGGCTTACTCTATGCAAGCTACAGTGTGTTGTATGTATTATTTAATTCTCATAAAAACTCTGTATGGTAAGTTTTCTCATCCTTATGTTATAATTGAAGAAATTGAGGTTCAGAGAGGCTATGGAACTTGCCTAAGTTCAGACAGGTAATAAGTGGTAGATACGGTTTCAAACCTAGGAAATTTGGGCCCTGGAATCTGCTATTAACCACTACACTGTGCCCAGTACAGTAGCTGGTACACAATATATAGTGGGTAAATGGTACCCACTGATCTAGGCAAGTTCAATAACCTTACTAATATTGTTATATTAAGTGTAGAAGGCAAGTAGGGAGTATATCATTAGCTTCCTTTTACAGATAAGAACACTAAAGTTTAGTGGGCTTTAAATGACTTGCCCAAGATGACAATATGAGTAAGTAGTAAAGCTGGGATTCCTACTGACTTCCTGTCTGATGTTTTTTCCACTTTACTTAATGGTCTCTTGAGAAAGTTGGGTGTATTCTCCGAAGAAGAACGGGAACTTGGCAGCCAAGTCAGTTCTCTTAATTGTGTGCTGCAATAGGATCCTGAGTAGGGAGGAGGGAAGCATACTTGTGGAACACCTTTATGCCCAGAATTCTTTACCATTTGTAGATTAGCAGCTATACCTATACTCTGGGGGATCCACAGCCCTGGTGCCTCAGGACTCTGTACTCTTCCCCATAAGCTCCTGTACGTCCCATGGTCAACCTGCCCTGGCTACAGCTCTGTTTCCGGGACCCTCACTGTGGTCGGCTATGTCTCAGGACAGCCTTAAGAAGGACAGATTGCCAGGGTGGGAATGACAGATTCCTTCGTGCATTAGCTGGTGAAGTTGTCAAGCCATTATGTACCATATTAGTTTTTTAGGGCTGTTGGGACAAATTGCCTCTAACTGAATGGCCTTAAATAACAGAATTTATTCTCTCACAAGTCCATAGGCCAGAAGTCCCAAATCAAGATGTTGGCAGAATCATGCTGTCTTGAAGGCTTTATTGGAGAAGGTGTCCCATTCCTTTCTCTTGGTTTTTGGTGTCATCAGCGATCCTTGGCATGTCCTGGCATGCAGCTGCAAGACTCCCATCTCTTCCTCTATCATCCTGTGGTGTTCTTCCCCTGTGTCTTCACATTGTCTTTTTTTTTTTTTTTTTTTTTTTTTGAGATGGAGTCTCACTCTGTCCCCCAGGCTGGAGTTCAGTGGCATGATCTCAGCTCACTGCAACCTCCACCTCCCAGGTTCAAGCAATTCTCCTGCCTCAGCCTCCTAAGTACCTGGGACTACAGATGTGCACCACTACACCCAGCTAATTTTTGTATTTTTAGTAGAGACCAGGTTTCACCGTGTTGACCAGGCTCATCTTGAACTCCTCATCTCAGGTGATCCACCTGCCTTGGCCTCCCAAAGTGTTGGGATTATAGGTGTGAGCTACCATGCCCAGCCCACATTGTCTTCTTATAAGAACACTAGTCATATTGGATTAAGAGGCCACTCTAATCCAGTATGACCTTATCTCAACAATTACGTCTGCAATGACCCTATTTCCAAATGAGGTCACAGTCTAAGATGCTGGGGGTTGAGACTGCAACCTATTTTGTGGGAGGAACACCTGTGCCCAAAAGAATGTACTGGAAGCTGAGAGCAACATGGGAAATAGAGTATTGGGATGGGAGTTTAGACACCTGGGCAGCCTCCTAATCCTGGCTTCCTCACTAGCCAGTGCTGATATTATTCAAGGCCCTAGACCTTTCTAGGTTCCAGTTTTGTAAGCCGTAAAATTTGGATTGTACGAGATGTCCTGTGACAGCCCCTTGGATCTAATAACATGGGTCTTCCCAAGGAACTTATCAGTCAGTTGAGGTGCTGTGAATGACATATACAGTAAAATTGAGCAAAATATTTAAGTGTCAGGTTTCATGGCAAAAGGATTTCATCTTATCTGTTCACTCTGATTTTGGGGCAACCTGGAGCACTAGATTGAGGATCATCCTGAGGCTGCTTTCAGACCTGATGGAAAAGGCCATATCTGATGATGTTTGTCATGGATTGTTTTTCTTTTCTTCTTTTCTTTCCTTTTCTTTTTTCTTTCTTTCTTTTCTTTTTTTTTTTTTGAGACAGAGTTTCTCTCTTATTGACTAACCTAGAGTGCAGTGGCATGATCTCAGCTCACTGCACCCTCCGCCTCCTGGGTTCAAGCGATTCTCCTGCTTCAGCCTCCTGAGTAGCCGGGATTACAGGTGCACGCTACCATACCAGCTAATTTTTTGTATTTTTAGTAGAAACGGGGTTTCACCATGTTAGCCAGGGTAGTCTCGAATTCTTGACCTCAGGTCATCTGCCCACCTCAGCCTCCCAAAGTGCTGGGATTACAGATGTGAGCCACGGCACCCAGCCTGTCATGGGTTGCTGAAGGGAAAATGGCACATGGATTATTCCTGGTCTCGGAATTTGGATAGAAGCGAGGTCAAAGGGAGTTGGGGTTTTTAAGGAGAGCTTTATGAAGCGTAGCCAGCTAAGTGCAAGAGGTGTGGTATTGCCTCTTCTGTTTCCTGTACTATTTTGTACATTTTCATCTGGCCTGTGTTAAATGGTAGTAAACTAAAATATTGGTTTGCATCTTTCTCCTCTGCTAGATTATGAGCCCCACTAGGCAGGTCTCATATTTCAGTCATCTCTGTGTTCTTAGCACCTAGTACGATGCCTGGCACATGGTGGATGTTCAATAAATGACAAATTGATGATCAGATGAGACAGAAAAATTCGGATAGGTGGTAGGAGGGTGTTCTAGTTAAAGGCCTACTTATTCAAGCGTGATTTCTGTGATGTTCTAGTAATTCCTTCATTGCCTGCCTGGACCCATTGCTTCCCATTTACTGGGGAAATACCCTCTCAACCTCAGTGGTTGTTCCCTGGTTTTATGAGGCTGAGATTCTAGTTTCACTTCCATTAAAGCTCCTTCTTTTCTCCAAAAAGCACACCATGATGCTTGCTGGAACTCATTACTTCCCAGGTTCTAGGAGAACGTCTTGTTTCATGGGGAACAAGATGTGGCTTATGGTATGTTTAGATTCACGATGCCTTCCTCTTACAAGAAAGAGACTGAGTGAGTGACTTCTTGTCTTGGAAACAACAAAAGATTCTAAAGAAATCTTAATGGATATAATTCTGAGGATAAAAAGATAAAATGCCTGTATATTATATATTTTTAAAAATGAAAATGGCCTGAACATCTTTTTACTTGTAAAAATATTAAATGTTCATTGTAGCATGTTATAAATTTTTATATAGATATAGTGAACAGAGATTCAGAAAGTTAGAAACAGTTACTAGGGAGTTAAGATGCATCTTTTTCTATAACTAGAGTCAGCTTCAGGTGCACTTTACATTGTCAGGAGCTGGAAAAACTTTAGAAGTAGAGTTGAAGAATAGAGGCCTGAGAAGAAACAGGTTTCTTGCTCAAACTGTAATACTGGGTACTGTCTAAGACCGGAAAGGCATGAAGGAGAAATCACTTGCATGGTCTCAGAGCAAGTAGATAGGGCTGCCCACAGTACCAGGAGCACGAAGAAGCCAAATCACATAACAGCCATGCAAATGCACCTCCACCAAAAAAGGAGGGAAGGAAGGAATGAAGAAAGATATCAAGGCAAAAGCAACCAAAGAACTAGAGCCCATAACTCAAGAACAAAGCCAATCCAACATCTGGATAACTGATCCCAAGTAGAAAATTTACCCAGAGGAATAGTGGAAGTATTCAGAGATGTAATACAGGAAAAATGTCATGAAAGGAAGGACTAAATAGATCTGAAGGGCACACTATGAACCAGGAAACTCTGATACACAGTAATCAATACTGATTATGATTATATAAGGATCAATGTTAACACACATCCTGGCTAAGTTATTGAATTAAATAAAGAATTCTTCAAATATCCAGGAAAGAAAAAACAAGTTGTCTATACAGAAATAATCAGGGGAAATTTGGGATGGCCCCAGGCTTCTGTACAATGACAGAAGCCAGTGGAACAAGTTCAGCCAAGTTCTGAGGAAACATTTAAGAACATTCATTACACCAGTGAGGTTGTCAGTCCAATATAAAGGCCACAGGTAAATAGTCTCAAATATGAAAGAACTCAGGGAATACCAACCCCCTTCCTGCCCTTGAACTATTTCGGCAAAAGATTATATAGTGATAAAATTTAGTCAAGCAAGAAATGAATCCAAATTAAAATCTTCAGGATGAATAATTATGGTAACAGGACAATTATTGAGCCTCAAATTAATTGTAAGAAATAGTTCAGACTAAATAACTGGGGGAAATACGATTGGAGAACAGAATATGTTATACACAAATGAAACAAAATGTAAACAATATTGAGGAGGTGGAAGTACAACAATGCTCATTATCTAACACTTCTGGCATGTTGTCAAACATCTAAAATGGTCAAAAATAGAAACAAATTGTTAAAATGTTTTATTATCTCTATCCTCTTACTTTTTTTTTTCAAACAAAAGCTGCCACATGTTTATTAAGACATTACTGGTTCTTAAGCACAGCTGGCTCTGTAAGTCATTTTCCATATATTATCACGCATTCGGGAAAGTTTCTGAGATGATATACCAAGACAGGCTTCTCTTGTGACTCAACTGGACTTCAAATAGTCTGTTTAGAAGTCTGAGTAATGGTGCAACCTATAATCAGGGCCTTGCCCTTTTCTTTCTTTTTCTTTTCTTTTCTTTGTTTGTTTTTTTTTTTTTTTTTTTTTTTTGAGTTGGAGTCTTGTTCTTGTCACCGAGGCTGGAGTGCAATGGCGCAATCTCAGCTCACCACAACCTCCGCCTCCTGGGTTCAGGTGATTCTCCTGCCTTAGCCTCCCAAGTAGCTGGGATTACAGGCACCTGCCACCACACCCGGCCAATTTTGTATTTTTAGTAGAGATGGGGTTTCTCCATGTTGGTCAGGCTGGTCTTGAACTCCCAACCTCAGGTGATCCACCCGCCTTGGCCTCCCAAAGTTCTGGGATTACAGGTGTGAGCCACCGCACCCAGCCGGCCTTGCCCTTTTCATTCCCCAAGGCAAAGTATCCACCTCTGAGAGAAAATTCCGTAGCATAAACATGAGAAATAGTTTTCTTTTTAATGACTGGGAAGTTTGAAATACTGTAAAGGAAGGAAGATGAACCAATGACTGCTTCTTTCATTTTTCCTGAAGCAATTGCCAATATTTCTGTAGTAGGATTGAATGTCAGAGAAGTAACACCTGTAACCAAGTTCATTATAGCTTTTATTGGCTTTGGGTTTGTTTCTTCGAGACAAGAATCTTGATTATTTATATTTACTACTCCACAATTAGAACCACAAGCAACTGTCCATTCCTAGATGTGGCAATGCTTAATCTATATAAACTGCCTTAATCAAAAAATCTGTTAAGGCACCTCCTTGAGTTCACATCCCAAACATAAACTTCTCCATCCCCAAAGAGGCATATACTTTCTTACTATCTGAAGAGAACGTGGATGCTGCAACCCTTCCATTAATTTTCATGCTTCCAATCAGTTCTTTGGTCTTCATCGATAGCAAATGCAAATACCCAGCAATGCCATTTATGAGCAAGAAGGACCCATCTGGGGAGACATCTTCAAAGCTCCTCACTATCTTCTTTCAAACCTCTCACTTGATGCACAGGAATTAATTTCCAGCTAGCATGTCATAGACATAAAAAACCTTGCTGTGAGTACTCACGGCTAAAACTTCTTCCCCATTAGCACTAAAACAAGCCTTAAAGTTTGGAAACCTTTCCAAACAGGTGCTCTGGATTTTAGGATTTGTTCTTCCATCGACCTGAAATAGTGATACAGGTTATCTAATCCAGCGACCATCACAATCTGTGCACAAGGATGGAACTGCACAGATGAGATCTGAGCAGCAGAAGGACGTTCAGCATTAGTATGCTGGCAGTTCTTCATCTTCAGGATTCCTCTTGGAAGAGAAGTTGATGTGGATATGAAATTCCCAGTCCTTTGCAACAAAGCATCTTCATCCTCTTCACTTTCATCATCTGAAGTTGTTTTCCGCTTATTAGTCTCTGCCCAGGCAGGTACTCCTCCCACGGCATGCTGGAATTCTTCTTAAAGTTGCTTCTTAAGTTTGTCTTTCTAAAGTTTACTTTCACTAGCGTTTTTCATCATTATCTTTCCGAAGCCGATTGTTCATCACGTCAACCATTTCCTCATCTTCATCTTCTTCATCCACCCAAACTGGCTTCTTTTGAAGTGCACAATTATCTTTTGCTTCATTCTTCGCTTCTGAGTCTCCCGAGTCTTCATGTCTTTGAACCCGCGGACCCCGCAGACGCCGCAGCAGCGCGTCCTCGTCGTCCTCGACGTCGCCGAAGACCAGCTCCTCCAGGCACCACTCCATGGCCGGTTTGTCCTCTCCAGCGTCAGGCGGTTCCGCTGCCAGAGCCGTCCGTCCTCTTCCCCCGCCGCGCTTGGCCGGGCCGGCGGTTTCCGCTGGGATGAAGGAGCAGCCTTTTGGGGCGGCCCGCCCGGCCCCGTTCCGGCTTTCCAGCCCGCCCCCGTTCCGGGCTAACGCTTCGGCTTCGCTCCGGTTCTACTGTCCAGTTTCATTCAGCTCCTCAGTTCCCGCGGCATCGTTAGGTTTAAGGACAAACGCAGGCGCTCACGTGGAACCTCACTGCGCATGCGCGCCTCTTTTCTTTTTTGAGACGGTGTCTGGCTCTGTTGCCCAGGCTGGAGTGCAATGGCGCGGTCTTGGCTCACTGCAACCTCCGCCTCCCGGGTTCAAGCAATTCTCCTGCCTCAGCCTCTTGAGTAGCTGGGATTACAGGCACGTGCCACCACGCCTGGCTAATTTTTATATTTTTAGTAGAGATGGGGTTTCACCATGTTGGCCAGACTGATCTGGAACTCCTGTCTTCAAATGATCCGCCTGCCTTGGCCGCCCAAAGTGCTGTGATTACAGACGTGAGCCACCGTGCCTGGCCCTCTTACTTATTTTCATAAACTTTTTTTTTTAACCTCAGAAAGATCTTTGAGGAACTAATTTTTCCTACGGTAAAGAAACTATTATTTCAATTTTAGTAATTCTTTCAGCTTCACTTCAGTTTTTTTTTCTTCTGTGAAGTTAAAATCAGATTAAAATTTCAATTTTTATTTACTTATTTTATTTTAGACAGGGTCTTACTTTGTCGTCCATGCTGGAGTGCAGTGGCACAATCACGGTCCACTGCAGCCTCAAACTCCCAGGCTCCTACCTCCGCCTCCCGAGTAGCAGGGACTACAGATGCATGCCACCACACCCAGCTAATTTTTGTATTTTTTTTGTAGAGACAGGGTTTCCCGTGCTGCTCAGGCTGGTCTCAAACCCTTGGGCTCAACCGATCTGCCCACCTTGGCCTCCCAAAGTGCTGGGATTATAGGTGTGAGCCACAACACCAGCCCAAGCTATTTTTAAAAGGCATGTAGCATATGGTCTTATTCTTTTTAAAAAATTTTTTTAAATTTTTTATTTATTTATTTATTTTTGAGACGGAGTTTCGCTCTTGTCGCCCAGGCTGGAGTGCAATAGTGCGATCTCAGCTCACTGCAACCTCCGCCTCCCGGGTTCAAGTGATTCTCCTGCCTCAGCCTCCCAAGTAGCTGGGATTACAGGCATGCGCCACCATGCCTGACTAATTTTTTGTATTTTTAGTAGAGGCGGAGTTTCACCATGTTGGCCAGGCTGGTCTCGAACTCCTGACTTCAGGTGATCCACCGCCTTGGCCTCCCAAAGTACTGGGATTGCAGGTGTGAGCCATTGCACCCGGCCATATGGTCTTATTCTTTAAAAATTATTTGTTGCATACATCTGTTCATCCTTCCTATTTGTATACCTGCAGAAAGAAATCCCTGTTACAATCATCATCAAATATTAATACTAATTAGTTTTAGTTGGTGGAATTTTGGGTTGTTGGTTTTCTTCTTTTTACTTTTCCTTCCTATCATAGTGCGCTGCAGCCTTGAACTCCCAGGCTTAAGTGATCCTCCTGCCCCATCCTCCGCCAGTAGCTGGGACTACAGGTATGCACCACTACAGGGCTGCTCTTGAAATCGTGGCCTCAAGTAATACTCCTGTCTTGGCCTCCCAAAGTGCTGGGATTACAGGCATCAGCCACTGTACCCATGCCCAGCCTGTACTTTTCTTCATGTTTATTTTTGAGTAATGAGCATGTATCATTTTAATAAATTGGATAAAATCATTATTTAGAAAAGACAAACGACAGGATGGGAGAAACTTTGTAACATGTGTAAGAATAAGTTGTATATACATAGTCTATAAAGAACTTCTACCAAATTAATAGGAATAAGGCAAAATGCTCAGTTAAAAAGTTGGATGATAACTTACAGAAGAAGAAATGCAAATAAACAATAAGCGTATAACAACGACACTAGAAATCAGGGAAATGCAAATTCAAAAAGAAGTTCTTCTTTTTTTCAATCTTCCTCTCACACTGATAGCAATTTTAAAAGATTATTTATATCCACTGTGGGTCAGCATTCCTGGAAATGGGAGCTCCTGTACACTTTTTGTGGAAGTATAAATTGAGAAGACTTTTTTGGAGAACACTTTGGCACTATTTTTCAAAAATTTAAAATGCATTATTTCCTCTGACCTAGTAAATCCACTTTCTCAGAACTCTCAGAAAAACACTCTCAAGCTGGGTGTGGTGGCTCACGCCTGTAATTCCAGCACTTTGAAAGGGTGAGGCAGGTGGATCACCTGAGGTCAGGAGTTCGAGACCAGCCTGGCCAACATGGTGAAACCTTGTCTCCACTAAAAATACAAAAATTAGCTCGGCATGGTGGCACACACCTGTAGTCCCAGCTGCATGGGAGGCTGAGGCAGGAGAATCGCTTGAACCCGGGAGGCAGAGGTCGCAGTGAGCCGAGATTGTGCCACTGCACTCCAGCCTGGGTGGCAGAGTGAGACACTCTCAGAGATGCCCGTGGATATATGTCCACAGATGTTCAGATGTTCATTTAGGTTTTTTCTTTTTTCTTTTCTTTCTTTTTTTTTTTTTTTTTAGTGGTAGTGAAAACTGGAAATAACTCAGAAGACTTTGTACTACAGAGAACTCCATATTGTGAATGTGGTGGATCCCTATGTGCTGATAAGGAACATTCTATATGATGTGTTACTAGGTGAAAAACAGGACAGCAAATAATAGAATGATCTCAATTACATAAACATGAAAGTTACACACATGTGTATATGTGAGATATGGGCATGTAAATGCAGAGAAAAGGGACTGGAAAGCTAACTACCAACCTTGGCAGTGGCTGCCCCTGGGGAGAGCAGTGGTGCTGGAAGAGAGTGGGAAGTGCTGGCATGTTTTAGACTGTCTACCTTTGTGGTGTTACAGTCTTTTACCGTGAGGATATATTCATTTATTACTTACATAACTTTTTTAAATCTGAAGAAAAAAATAGGGTAGATGAGCCTAAATCACTCTGTCCTAATCGTATGGTTTATATAAGGCTGGGCTGGGACAAGAAGTGGAGATGGTGACAAAAAGCAGTGGGGAGAGGGGAAGGGGAGGGAGGATGTTTAGTGCTGTGACCGACCCTGCAATGCTGAGTAACAATCAGTGTTTTCATAGGGCATGCTGACTGCAGAGTTTCTTTTCTGAAATTCCCCTTCTTTTGGTACAGTTTAGTTGCGTATTTGAATTGCTTGTGAATGAAGGGCTCTATAGCATGGTAAAGGGCACTCTTAGAAAAGATGGAGGAGGGTTGGGCATTTCTTATTCCACTTAAACAAATGTTCAGTTTTACTGTAATGTTCACATAATGTCCATGTTAGGGACTTCCAGCTGGAGGAGACCATCATAGAGATGAGGGCCATCAATCTTTTTACAGTTGTTCCCTATCATACAGAGGGAGTCTTGCGTTTTACAGAATGGTGTTGTATCTGAGCTTCTATGGTCACAGGTGCAGTTTTGCTTTCCAGGGGAGGGTCATTGTGTCTTAACAAAGAGTCAGCTCTGAGAAGGACCCATAACCCTCTCTTCTGTTCCCCTAGGGCAGCAATTGAAGAGAGATATGGCAAAGATCTGCTCAGCCTCTCTAGGAAGAAGCCGTGTGGACAGTCTGAAACTAAGTACGTATCAAGTTTTTTTCTGGTTTCCAGGTTGGTTAATAATGCCTGGGAGCCCCCTTGCTTCAGCAGACAGAGTTACCAGGAGGTTGAAGTGTGCTGGCTGAAAAAAAAATTTTTTTTGAAGATGGGATCTCACTATTTTGTGCAGGCTGGGCTCAAACTCAAGATCCTCAGTTACGTGCAGTGGCTCATGCCTGTAACCCCAGCATTTTGGGAGGCTGAGGTGGGTGGATCGCTTGGGCCCAGGAGTTCAAGACCAGCCTAGGCAACTTGGCAAAACCCTATCCCTACTAAAAATAGAAAAATTAGCCAGGCGTGGTGGCCCATGCCTGTAGTCCTAGCTACTTGGGAGACTGAGGTGGGAGGATGGTTTGAGCCCAGCAAGTAGAGGTTGCAGTGAGCCGAGATTGTGCCACAGCATTCTAGCCTGGGTGTCAGAGCAAGACTCTGTCTCAAAAAATTAAAAAAAAAAAGATCCTTGCATCTCAGCTGTCCAAGTCACTGGGACTACAGGTGCGTGTCACTGTACTTGGCCTGAAAAACATTATAATTTTTTCTTATTTTCAATTGTGAAAAATCAAGACAAGCAGAAAAATGGCTAAAGTGGACTATGAAGCCACAACCTGTTATTAATACCTTCTAAGTTTTTCTTGAAGTTTTTTTATATGTACACCTTTTCATAGGTAGGGTTATATTATATATATTTATACTACAAATTTAATAGTACGGCTTCCTGTGTGTGTATATGTGGGTGTGTGTATTGTATGTGTGTGTTTTTTAGGAGCAAGAGAAGATAAGAGGAAGGGCAATGTCCTATTAGTTCCCATTAGGACCTCTGAGGGGACATAGACTTCTGGGCGTCGCTGCAAGTGTTGATAGCAGAGATGCCCAGAGTTCTGTGTTGATATTATTTTATAATAGCTATCCTAAGTAAAATACCTATAAAATTATATATGTAAAATTATATATAAAATATAAAATTATACATATATTTTTTGGTTTGTGATAACTATAGGAGATTTTGCACCATTTTAAAAAAACTTTTTTTTTTTTTTCTGAGACGGAGTTTTGCTCTTGTTGCCCAGGCTGGAGTGCAATGGCGCGATCCTGGCTGACCACAACTTCTGCCTCCTGGGTTCAAGCAATTATCCTGCCTCAGCTTCCCAAGTAGCTGGGATTACAGGCATGTGCCTCCATGCCCGGCTAATTTTGTATTTTAGTAGAGAAGAGGTTTCTCCATGTTGGTCAGGCTGGTCTTGAACTCCCGACCTCAGGTGATCCACCTGCCTCGGCCTCCCAAAGTACTGGGATTACAGGCATAATCCACCATGCCCGGCAAAAAAACTTTTATTTTAAGTTTGGGGTATATGTGCAGGTTTGTTATATAGGTAAACATGTGTTATGGGGATTTGTCGTATATATTATTTCATCGCCCAGGTATTAGGCCTGGTACCCATTACTTATTTTTCCTGATCCTCTTCCTCTTCCCATCCTCCACCCTCTAATAGGCACCAGTGTGTGTTGTTCCCCTCCACGTGTCCATGTGTTCTCATCATTTAGCTCCCACTTGTAAGTGAGAACATGTCGTGTTTGGTTTTCTGTTCTGTTTTAGTTTGCTAAGGATAATGGCCCCCAGCTCCATCCATGTCCCTGCAAAGGACATGATCTCATTCTTTTTAATGGCTTCGTAGTATTCCATGGTGTATATGTACTGCATTTTCTTTATTCAGTCTATCATTGATGGGCATTTAGGTCAATTCTATGTCTTCCTTGCATCATTTTATAATTGTAAATATAAATAAATTTAAATAAAATTTAAATTTTATTTAAATATTAAATAATATTCAATTTAAATAAAATTTCTGTACCATAATTTTTAATTTTTCAGTCATTCATTTAATACATTGAGGATACAGAAATGACCAGGTCATGGTGCCTACTTTAGCAATACACTCCGTCTTACACAAAGCTGGTTTCCCTAGTGTGCTAGGGCAACTCACACTTAGAAGGGTTTCATAATTGGTTTAATGCCCTGCTATCACCATTCTGAAATTTTTAATAATTTATAAACAAGGGGTCTCATGTTTTCATTTTGCGGTAAGACTCACAAATTATGTAGCCAGTCCTACTCATCTGGAAATTTCTAGAATCCTTCCCCAACATGTTGAGGGAGGGTTTGGAGAAGGAGGTCAGGCTTTCTCTTTCCAGACCTAACCACATAACATACTTTCCTGTATCCTTCTCTGGCTGTGCTATCAACAGCTTCAGAGATGCACAGAGGTCTGTGTCCCCTCAGAGGCCCTAATAGGGACACATAGGACATTGCCCTTCCTCTTGTCTTCTCTTGCTTCTAAAATAAGCACACATACAACACACACACACACACACACACACACACACACACACACACACACTCAGACTACAAAGAAATGTATTGAACTACTGAAGAGGAAAACATTGGGAGATATTGAAAATATTAACAGTTATATAAACCGGCTGGGCGCGGTGGCTCACGCTTGTAATCCCAGCACTTTGGGAGGCCGAGGCGGGCGTATCACGAGGTCAGGAGATCGAGACCACGGTGAAACCCCGTCTCTACTAAAAATACAAAAAAAAATTAGCCGGGCGTGGTGGCGGGCGCCTGTAGTCCCAGCTACTCGGAGAGGCTGAGGCAGGAGAATGGCGTGAACCCGGGAGGCGGAGCTTGCAGTGAGCCGAGATTGCGCCACTGCACTCCAGCCTGGGCGACAGAGTGAGACTCCGTTTCAAAAAAAAAAAAAAAAAAAAAGTTATATAAACCTAAAAATCTTGTTACCCTCAGACATAGGAAATTAGTACAAGGAAGATTTATTTTTCATTGGTTAATTATATATTTTTGATGTTTTAAATGAAAATTTAAAAATCACAGAAAAGTATAAAAAAACATAATAAATAGCTATATACCCATCACCTAGATTTTACAGTTACTCATATTTGTCACCAAGATTTTACAATTATTAACAATGTAAATGCTTTAAATTTAAATCTGGAATCAGCTATTTCTCCAAGAATACTTCGTTCCGTTCCTTTTCGTGATTAATTGTATTTAGAAACCAAATTTTCAGTTTTTTTTTTTTTTTTTTTGAGACAGAGTCTCGCTTTGTTGCCCAGGCTGGGGTGCAGTGGCCCGGCTAATTTTTTGTATTTTTAGTAGAGACAGGGTTTTACCACGTTGATCAGGCTGGTCTTGAACTCCTGACCTCAAGTGATCCATCCGCCTTGGCCTCCCAAAGTGCTGGGATTACAGTCATGAGCCACTGTCTCTGGCCCAAATTTTCACTTCTAATGTTGATCGTTGTCACAGAGGCATCATTGTATGTAGGCCCTGGCAGGGAATGGATTTTAAAAGTGTGAGTTCATACTAATATTTCCAATTCTAATTTAACTTTATAGGGCTTTCTATAATGCTTAAAATTTTATGTTTATATTTCTTTCCTCTTATATTGAAGACCTGACAATATTAGTATAATTATTTGCTTTATTTGTTTATATATAATATATAAATTGTTTTAAAATAATATCAGTGTTGCTACTAACAATAAAACTTCTAAATAGAACTTAACATTTCTTTGCAGTTCCTTTTGATCTTAGACCATAGTAGGTCACTTAAACATTTATTTTCTCTGTGTGATTATGTTACCAATTTTATTTATAGTTAAGTTTATTTGTTTCTGTTTGTTTTAAATTATAGGGATTGTTTTCTTTTTCCTGTTTGATTTAGTTTCATTTTTTGAATGTGTAAAACATTTGCATGTCCAAGGGTCCAAATTACATCAACTTAGACAAGTTTCACTGTAATTAAAGAATGGTTTAGAATATTTTATGGAAGATAAGTGGGTCAGTTGAACAGAAAAACTTTTTCATTTATAAAGAAAGCATAAGCCATTGGCAATATACCCAAAAACTTTTGAGGTGATGTGATGGAAAATGGCCATATTCTCTCTACTACTTCTTGCAAAAGATATTTAGCAGAATGAATCTGACCCAAAATGATATTTCTTATGTCCTTACATATTTGACGTTTGCCTTGTTACTTGGTAAATTCTGACAGACTGTAACACAGTTCTTTTCTGTTGCTTGATAAAAGCCAGTCAGTTTTCCTTCTAAGAGTATACCTCAGAGAGGAAGTAGTCATAAGATAGGAGAACTGGGATTGTTTCCAAGGCTGAAGTGAAACGCTGTTTAGGTGACTTGCTTTTTGTCACCCCATGACATGATCTTTAGGAAGATGTTCTAGATGACAGTGGATGATTTTTTTTTTTTTTTGAGATGGAGTCTCGTGAGCTCTGTCACACAGGCTGGAGTGCAGTGGCATGATCTCGGCTCACTGCAACCTCTGCCCCCGGGGTTCGAGCAATTCTCTGCCTCAGCCTCCTAAGTAGCTGGGATTACAGGCGCTCGCCACCCCGCCTGGCTAATTTTTGTATTTTTAGTAGAGACGGGGTTTCACCATGTTGGCCAGGCTGATCTTGAACTCCTGACCTCATGATCCACCCGCCTCAGCCTCCCAAAGTGCTGGGATTACAGGCGTGAGCCACCGTGCCCGGCCGGATGATTTTGCTTATCCAGGGACTAGCTAGGATTTTCCACCTCATTGGCTACCCTGAGAGACTCAAGCCTATGACGGAACCTGTTAGGACTTAAGGCCAACGTGCTTTTTAAAAGAGTTGTAGAATAGTTTCCTTTTCCACAGTGAGGGAGAACACTGTGGAGAAGAGAGGGTGAATGTTGTTAGGCCACCATTCCCGTGGTTCAGATTCCATTCCTGGAATGTCATTTTGTCCTGAACACGAGGAATGGCAATGAAGTGATGATGGGAGACAACAAAGCTGATGACAAAGGAAATGAAGATGGGGCTGCTCTTTTAGGGGCCCTTCAGTCAGTCACTGTGGTGGCAGAAAAATTTTAAACTTGGGACAGACAATTTAGCTGTAAGGCTGGCCTTTCAACCCTATGACTCACTATAGGGAGGGAATTCCAGTTGTATCTCCTATCATACCCGTCTTTTTTTTCCTGTTCTTTGAAGACAAATAAGCATCACTGAAGAGTGGATTTATTAATTTCAGTTGACCATTGGTGCATTTGTTTGGATATGGACACTTTTTATTTTGATTTTTGTTTTTGAGATGGAGTCTTGCTCTGTTGCCCAGGCTGGAGTGCAGTGGTGTAATCTTGGCTCACTGCAACCTCTGCTTCCGGGGTTCAAATGATTCTTGTGTTTCAGCTTCCCAAGTAGCTGAGATTACAGGCACGTGCCACCACACCTGGGTAATTTTTGTATTTTTAGTGGAGAAGGGGTTACACCATGTTGGCCTGGCTGGTCTTGAACTCCTGACCTCAAATGATCCTCCCGCCTTGGCCTCGCAACGTGCTGGGATTGCAGGGGTGAGCCACTGTACCCGGCCTCAATATGGACACTGTTATAATGCATTGTACTTCTAGAAAAATTGTATCATAAGATGGGTAAAGTGAATGGAGAATATGCAGTTAGGCTGTCATGCTTAATGTATTTGTAATAACTGGCGCAAATGTTCATGTGAGAAAAGGCAGAGAGAAATAAGAACCTTTGTTTTGAGATAAATAGAGTGGGAAAAGTGAGGCAGCTGAAAGAAGGGGCCACTTGGAAAACACAGGGCCTTTAATTTCTAAAATAGTAGAATTTGCCATATATACATACATATATAAAATGATGCATGATCTTATGCTGCTGTGGTAGGGGACCATGAGTTTACAAAATCCCAACCCTGTTTGGGTAGGTTGAGTGAGCACAGTCCACAGTTCCATGAGATCAGCCTCCATGAAAGTAGCAGTGAGCAAGAAAATTATCAGGGCCAAGGCACCTCCAAGGGAGTTCACTTAAGGAAGTGTAGGTTGGGGGAGAACTAAAATAATGGGCAAACGGGAGTTGATTATAAGAGAGAGGATGGGGGAGGTTGAGAGAAGATATGAAAAATGAGTCACAGTCTTCCATATCCACAACATGGTAGACTAGATATTGGGAAAGCCCTCCCATTGTAAAACACTTAAAATGCTAGTTTGAAATATATTTTAATAATTAAAAATAAATATATGACTATGCTGTCAAGAAAGTAAGGAAAATCCTTCCAGGCCAAAGATGAATCAAAGGTGTCTTTCAGTGGTCACTTAGCTCTCTGGATTCAAGCTTTTCTTCATCTCTTAAATCCCAGAGAAAGCCTAGAAACCCAAAGATAAATAATATCTTAATGAAAGGCTAAACCAGAGAAAAAAATCTCAATAAAAGATATCAAGTCACGCCTGAAATCCTAGCACTTTGGGAGGCCAAGGCGGGCAGCTCACTTGAGGTCAGGAGTTCGAGACCAGCCCAGTCAACATGGTAAAACCCTGTCTCTTCTAAAAATACAAAAAGTAGCTGAACGTGGTGGTGAGAACCTGTAATCCCAGCTACTCGGGAGGCTGAGGCAGGAGAATTGCTTGAACCCAGGAGGCAGAAATTGGGTGCATAGGTGACAGAGTGAGACTCTGTTGCAGGGAAAAAAAAAAGATATCAATGAAAGATACCTCTCTAAGCGTTGATTATGAATGATGGGAGCAGTTGCAACTCCTGAGAATCTGTAATTACAAGCCAGTTCTCTTGCAGATTTGGAGCTCCAAAGTACCAAGTTTCATCAGAGTGGTCTAAAGAATCCTAAGCTAAAAATTTAGTTTAGAGTGGTCCTGGGTGTCAACAGAAGCAATAAATAGCAGAATTAGACATGCAAAGACTGTAGATACTAGAACTAACAGATCTAAAAAACAAGTATATATAGTATGTTTAAAGTAAATAAAAGAGTGAATTAAGATTATGAGTAGGGTGACTTTCAGAGGTATCCAAGAAATTTTGAAAGGGAATCAGATGGAACTATATAAATAAAATAGGAAATACTTAAAATAAAAATTCAGTAGATGAGATGCATTAAGTAACACTTTAACTATAATTGAAGAGAGAATTCAAAAATTAGAAATGAAAAAATCAGGAGAGGCTGGGGACAAGGTTTGGGGAAATGTTGATCAAAGGATACAAAATTTTGGTTAGGAGGAATAAGTTCAGGAGATCTACTGTACAACACAATGACTATAATAATAATAGCAATGTATTATATTCTTGAAAACCACTGAGTGTAGATTTTAAGTGTTCTCATCACAAAAAAGTGTAAGTACATGAGGTAATACATATGTAACTTAGCTCTATTGAACCATTCCACAATGTACATATTTCAAAACATCATTTTGTACATGATAAATATATACAATTTTTATTTGTCAAGTAAATAAATACATTTCAAAAAAAAGAAATTATCTGGAATTCATCACAGAAAAAAAAATCAGAGGTTAAAAGTAAAGAAAAATTAAGAGACATGGAGAATAGGATGAGAAGGTCAATGCTGAGTTCCAGAAGAGAGAATAGAAATAATGAGAAGACATTTTTAAAGCAACAGAGCTTGACAATTTTCTAGAATTGATGGGAGCCATAAATATTCTGATTCAGGAAGCAAAATTAATCCCAAGAATGATAAATTAAAAGGAAATTTACAAGTACACAAGAATAGTCAAACTGAGTAAGATCCAAGTTAATGAAAAAGTCCTAAAGGCATCCAGAAAGAGTGATTACCCACTAAGGAACATTTATTAGAGCAACAGCTGATTTTTTCAATAGCAATGATGAAGCCAGAGACTACAGAATTATGTCTTTAAAATACTGAGAGGAAATAATTATCAACCTGGGAAAATTATTTTTCTTGGAGAAATTATTTTTCAAGAAAGAAGGAAAAATAAAGATGTTATCCAACAAAAAGTTAGAGTTAACTATGAGCAGATCTTCAATAAGGGAACTTCTAAAAAATATACTTCAGGAAGAAGGAAAATAATCCAGGACAAAAGGTCTGAAGTGCAAGAAGGAATAGTGGGCAAAGAATATGGCACATATGGATAAATCTAAAGAGTTTATAAATAAATGGTATCAATGTCAACTTGGGTGATTTAAAAAACAAAATGGAGCCAAAATATTGGACATTAAAAGCTTATAACTTGTTAGGAAGGATAATCAGAGTTAAAGCATTCTTAGGTATTTTATTGCTGAGGGTAAGTATAATATTAACCTTGAGTAAGCAGATTCTTCCCCTGTCAAGCCACCAGATGAGAATGCAGCATTGGCAATACCTTGACTGCAGCCTGTGATACTCCAAGCACAGGATCCAGCTAAACTATATTCAGACTGGCAATCCACAGAACTGTGAGATAATAAATGTGTGTTGTTTTATGCTGCTAAGTTTGTCATGCAGCAATAGAAAAATGGATACAATTTGTTTAATGTCTGTCTCCTCCATTAGACTCTGAGGTCTGGGATGAGGTCTGTCTTGTACGATTGATTTACCAACATTTGACACAATGCCTGGCCCATGGTTACGGTCAAGAAATATAAGATTATTGACTAAATGAATGTAAATGAGTGAAAAAGGAGGCAGTCATGACTAGGTTTGAACCCTTCCTTTGTTGCCTTGTATTCATATTTTGAATTGCCATACTTTATTTATTTTGAGGTGGAGTCTTGCTCTGTTGCCCAGACTGAAGTGCAGTGGTGCGATCTTGGCTTGCTGCAACCTCCACCTCACGAGTTCAAGTGATTCTCCTGCCTCAGCCTCCTTGCCATACTTTAAAGAATCACTGGTATTCTTATGAGAAAAGGATCATAACTCCTATCCTATCGTCAGAGAAAATGAAACACAAAGGGTTTTGGCATGTTGCTCTCCCCAAGTGAACAGTGAAGAATTTCTTGTGCCTGGGATTGAGGAAACTGGACTTAAGAAGTCTTGATCTTTTGCTGTCTCTCTAGCTCATGGGCAAAAATTGGTCTGTAGGTTCTTAGTTAAGATACGGACAGAGAGAAGCATGCAAAGGCATTATAATAAGATTGTGCAGAGAATTTCCAGAACTGAAATTATATATGTGCTTGTTTTTTTAGCACCCTGAAGCGGGCCCTTGAAGTCTTCAAGCAGCGTAAGTGATTTTTTTTTTTTTAAATGTATTCACTGCCCTTGACAAGCCCTGTGTCTGTCGTCAAAGGTGTGTTTTAATTTGAACAGCAGTTTCATAATGGGTGAAAAAAATTAGAGCAACTCCTAAGGTGAGACAAAGCTCTGCAGGCTCGAAATGAGCTGGAGAACCTGCACACCTGCACATCATGGTGTGTGTTTGCCTTACTCAGAGCCATGCTTCTCACACTTGCATGAGCATCAGAATCACCTGGTGGGCTTGTTATTGACGCAGATTCCTGAGACCCATCCCCAGAGTTTCTGATTCAGGAAGTCTGGAGTGGGGCCTGGGAGTCTGCGTGTCTCTCGTGTTCCCAAGTGATGCTGAGGCCACTGGTCCAGGGACCATGCTGGGAGAATGGTTGCCTCAGAGAATCGTCTATACTTCTTAGTTCTAACTCGGAGACACTGTTATCCAAGTGCTCCTCCATACCCCCACCTGCCTCAGCCAGACTGTCTACCGACCTAACCGCTGGTATGTTCTTATGCTCAGTCTGGTTTCCTTCTCCCAGAGCCACCTCTGCAGGGCTTCAGACTTTGGGACCCTGTTGTGACTGTCTTGCCATTTCTCCCAGATCACCAAACATTTGTATCCAGAATAAAGTTAATTACAGTAAGCATCGAAGGAAATATTGTCATGATTCCCTCTCCTCTTACTCTAATCTGCCTGTGGCCCCACCACTCACCTGGAACTGCCCTCTCCAAGGACACCAGCCCTTTGGGTCACTAAGTTTAGGGGACAATTTTGGGCCTCTTCTAGCTTGACTCTTCAACAGCATTCAGCACTGTTGTGCATTTCTTTCTTCTGGAAACCTGCATCCCTCTGACTCCCTTGGATTCTTCCTGCTTCTCTGGCTACTTCTCTGTCCCTTTCCATATTGCAGGTCCTCAGAGCTTGGTCCTAGCCCTTCTCAGTCTGCCTAGAAAAACATCCTTGTCCCTGACACCAGCTATCACCTTTACATAAAGAATGTACATATCCATATTTTCAGTCCAGAACTCTCTAAGGACCAGACCTTACATCCTGTTGCCTACTTAGTGTTTCTTCTTGGGTGTTTCAAAGGCACCTTAAATTCAAAATATTTGCAGCTGAACTCATGATCGTACAGGCTGATTGCCTAAGGAAGTTTGAGATCTGTTTATTTTTATTTTTTTTTAAGTCAGGGCATCACTCTGTCACCAAGTTGGAGTGCTGCACAGTCACAGCTCACTGCAGCCTCACACTCCCAGGGTTAAGCGAACCTCCAGCCTCAGCCTCCTGAGTAGCTGGGCCCACAGGCATGCAACACTACGTCTGGCTAATTTTTTTACTTCTCATAGAGATGGGGTCTCACTGTGTTGCCCAAACTGGTCTTGAACTCCTGGGCTCAAGTGATCCTCCTGCCTTGGCCTCCCAAAGTGCTGAGATTACAGGTATGAGACACTGCACTCAGCCATTTTAGAACCACATCCTGTTGACTCCTTAAGAATTCTTATTTATTTATTCTTTTCTTCCCAGGGTCAGGATGCCATGTCCTAGAAATGACCCCTTTTGGCCTGTTGCGGTGGCTCACACCTGTAATCCTAACGCTTTGGGAGGCCAAGGCGGGCAGATTACCTGAGGTCAGGAGTTCAAGACTAGTCTGGCCAACATGGTAAAACACCATCTCTACTAAAAATACAAAAGTTAGCCAGGCATGTTGGCATGTGCCTGTAGTCTCAGCTACTCCAGAGGCTGAGGCACGAGAATCACTTGAACTTGGGAGGCAGAGGTTGTAGTGAGCAGAGATCTTGCCACTGCACCCCAGCATGGGCGACAGAGTAAGACTGTTTAAAAAAAAAAAAAAGATCCCTTCTTTGCTCCTCTCCTTCAGCCTCTTAAGAGGAGAAACCAGTGGGAGGTAGTTCCCTCCTGTTTGGATTTGTTTTCTTGGTTTGAATTGGGCATTCTAATTTTACCACACTTCTCGAGAATGGTAAAGGCTAATTTAGAAAGGAAATAGAAAGTCTTTGGAAATACCAGTGTCACAGTTGTCAGGTTCATCTCTGCTGGGGTGAAGTTCTATTTCTCTTCATCTTTTTGAGGCTAAGGAGTCATTTTCTTCCTGTGTTGGTCATCTTTGCTTTTCTTGGTATGAGAAATTATTATTTATTGGTATGAGTCTGGAGGGGAAATGGAAGACATAAGTCATAGTGCCCTCAGCATCCTTTCTTAATTTCTCAGTTCTCATTTCCACTTTGTGGCCTTTGGTTATAACTGCAACTTGGAATTCAGCCAACAGATTTTTATTTAGTTCCTATTATTCTAATGTGATGGCAAGCAGAAGTTGGGCGATCCAGGGTGAGACCCTGGCACTTTGGTTTTCAAGGGGTCCTATCCAGTTCTAATAGTCTTCAGGCCTGTTACTCAGAACCTGCCTCTAAAGCTTTCTGTTTTTCAGAATACCTGGCCCTTCCAAGCTAAGGATTTTAACACAGCATAGTATGTTTAATGCTTGCTTAAAGTGTTTCTGTAGCTAGTTGAGTAGTTCTAGACGTTTGTAAATGTTAGCTAAATATTCATGTTAACTTTTTCATAGAAGGTGTCTTCTTGCCTCTGTAACTCGTCAATGAATACATTTCTCAAAGTATAGACAGTATCTTTTCACGTTCCTTATATGCACTGCAAGGCCAAGTATGGCATGGCCCAAGGTCAAACCTCAGCATAGGCTGGGTCTCCTAAATAATTTTTTTGGCTTTACTTTACTTGTTTTCTTTTTTTCTAAAAAAACAAGTTGTATTTTCTTATTAAAATAATATATATATTATCTTAAAAATTCAAATGAGACAACTAACTCTAAAGAAGATAGTAAGCTCTGGAATTTTCTTCTCAGTGATTGTCTCCAGACAGTTTAATGCAATTAAACATATATGTGTATAGTATATATGTGTTTATTCACATACATAAGTAGTATTATACCATGGCAGTGGTCCACAATTTCTGGGATGGGGCCAGATATGTTTTTATATTGTTTTTAAAATGAAAACAATCATTTTAAAATCATGCTAGTAGTTTGGTATATATATTTCCAGACCTTCCTCTGTGCATTACAACTCTCTTTCTCTCTCTTTTTTTGAGATGGAGTCTCGCTCTGTTGCCAGGCTGAAGTGCAGTGGCACGATCTTGGCTCACTGCAACCTCCACCTCTCGGGTTCACGCCATTCTCCTGCCTCAGCTTCCTGGGTAGCTGGGACTACAGGCGCCTGCCACCATGCCCGGCTAATTTTTTGTATTTTTAGTAGAGATGGGGTTTCACCATGTTGCCAGGGTGGTCTCAATCACTTGACCTCGTGATACACCCACCTCAGCCTCCCAAAGTGCTGGGATTACAGGCGTGAGCCACCACGCCCGGCCAACTCTCTTTTAACTGTAGATGCACATATGCATGTAGATGTGAATGAGTTTTTATGCTGTTATACTATACATCTCTCTCTATAGTTTGCTTTTTTACTTAACAATATATCATAGACAGCTTTTTGTTTCAATTCATGTAGATCTGCCTCATTCTTTTACATTTAAAAAATTTTGTTTCTAAAAAATGCCAAATTTCCTCCAGAAAGATTGTGCTGTTTTTTTTTTCCCAGCAGTGCTGTTTTGTCCCATGCTTGCCAATATCAAGAATATTTGTGCTTTAAAAATTTTGCCCAACTGAAAGGTTTCCATTTTAAAGTTTTGCATTTTTTCAATAGTTTTAAGGCTGGGTATATTTCCAAATGTTTATTGGCCATTTAGCCACTCTTTTTTGAATTTCATGTTCTTTAACTGGTTTTTAAATGCTGGAATATGTATTTTTCTTTTGATTTGTGGACGCTCTTTTGATATAGCTATTTGCTCTTTGTTATATAAATTGCAAATGTGTTTCCAGTTTGTCATGTATCTTTTAACCTTCTTCAAGGTTTTGATACCCACAAGTTTAAATTTTTTTCTTAGATCAATCTGACCATCTTTCAGTCTTTCTAGCTTTATCTGTCAGTCTTTTTAGCTTTAATGCCGTGCTTTGATTTGTTTTCTTAGAACAAGTATTTATTCTTTTCTTTTACAAAGGCAGGCCATGCTCCTTGTAAAGATCTTAAAAAAAAGGGGAAAAATCACCAATAATCTTTTTACCCAGAGATAACTATTGGTAGCCAACATTTTGGCATATGACCTTTCTTATAAACGTTCAGGCTCATGAGACATTAGAGATGGAAGGAACCTTAGAGGTCATCTACAGAGAATGAAGAATCAAATTTGAAATTGTGCTGGCTTTGGTAATGTCTCCTAGGATGTAACCTTCATGAAATGGGACTTTGGCTGCTTTTCTCCTTAGTCCTGGGCACCCTAGGTTAGTATCAGTTAGTGGTAGGAGGCTAAGCTAAAGATTTTCTAGCTTTGATCTTGGTGGCCAGGGCAATGCTGGACATATGGAGAGGTTCAATAAATGCTGGTGACCAAATGAAGTAATGTTGATTTTACCACTTACTCCAGTATTTTGTATATACGTATTTATTTTGTATGATTTTATATATTTTAATTCAGACATATGTAGACCTTGATTTTTTTTTAATTCTTTTTTGCAGAAATAGACAATGTGGCACAGTGTCACATTCAGCTTGCACAGAGTTTAAGAGAAGAGGCCAGGAAGATGGAGGAATTCAGGGAAAAGCAAAAACTACAACGAAAAAAGGTTGGATGTGCATATGTGTTAAGGTGTTTCTTTTCCTCCTATAGAAAACCACAGGCTTGTTTGTTCATTATACTCCTCAGCTCAGCTCCCAACATCATGCAATCATGACCTGAGAAATTACTTATTGGAGTCCCCACATGGGGACTCAATCCAGATGGGTATATGCATTTCTACACCCCAGGCCAGTTGTGCTTTTTGAAAGTTCATGTAGGATTCAGGGGTCCAGCTTGCATTCCTCTTCAGGTCTGCTGCCACTATTCAGACTATGAATGGAAAGGAGAACCCTCTGACTTCAATAGACTCTAGCACATCCCAGCTGGAGGGCTCCCAAAACCACACTCCTCATCCTGGACAAGGCAATAGGGGAAGGGGGAAGTAGTGGAAGAGACTCCCGCTCCCCCTGAAGACCGTAATGTAGTCCAACTACTCTATTGTACAAATGGGAAAACTGAAGCCCTGGGAACTCCAAGTCCTCTTGTCTTCAAAGCAGCTACACGTAGGCTCTTTTTCATTCATGAGATTTACTCTGACCAACTACATGGAAGAAGACAAGGGTGAACAAGAGTTAATAAAACTGACAAATATTTGGGATCAAGAAAAGAAGTCCAGGTTTATATCAAAGTGTTAGTTAGACTAGACCAGCCACAACTCTATTCTCTTCTATTTTGTTCCTGAAAGACTGGATATTCAGGCTGATCCTGCAGCCATGTAGGGTCCTTACAGAATTTTTTTCTGTGTCTGGTTTTCAAGACTGGAACCTGGGCCTCACGTGGGAGACAAGCTCTTCTCTATCTGGCACCCAAAGATGTCTACCCAGGTCTCCCGGCACAGCTGTGCGTGACTTTTGGTGACCCCTTTCACCCTTCCCGGGGGTCCCTTTGGAAACCTTTCCTTATCCTGGGCCTGAGCTTGCTGTCTGCAATGAGCATGTCTGGTAAACAGCCAGCTGTTAAGGCTGATTCTACCCTGACCTCAGTCTCAGCAACTTTGCCTGTGGCTCTAGGTTGGAGTCTAGGTCCAGCTTCCTTGGCGGCCACTGGCCTCTACGGTAGGCGGCAGCATCCTAAGAGCCTGCCTGCCTTACCCCTATTGCTGTTTCACCAGCTGCTTTTAGCACACTACTGCCTCTTCCATCTTACACCTGTACTCGTGCTGTGCCTTTTACCAGGAAGGAAGGGTAGAAATGAACATGCGAACACCCTGTCAGGTGCTTTGACATACTCTCTCAAGATTGATGTATCCGGTTTGAGGAGTGCCTCTGACCTGAAGCCTTTTTCAGAGCAGAAATAGCATGTGTATTAAACCCATTGGATGGTCAGACCCTTTTGGCTGACATAGCCAGGACTGCCCACCCCTCTAGGGGAATTACAATTTTTCAGAATAAAAAATGTCTTAGACAACCAGAGTCTAGGCACGTATGATTTCCCCTCAGAGGAGAGGAGAATCATTTCCTTGCATGTTTCAAATGCCCTTGGTAGCCCTAGTCCTTTCAGGGAGAGTTTTGTTAATTTTGCAAGGTTTCTGAAACTTCCTCATGCCGATAAGCTACACAGACCAAATTATTTTAAGCTAGAACCAAACTCTGCTCTGAACTGTGTTAAGCAATAGTGTAAGTCACCTGTGCTCAGTCCCCTGCCACCCTCTAAGTTCCCGTTATTCTGTGTGCTGTCTACAGTGGGAAAATACCTTCAAAGCTTTCTTTGAGAAGTCCAAATTTTATTAATAAAATTGTAATTACTTGTGTCAAAATGAACTCTGGGTTTTACCACTTCCGTATTTAGCTAGTTGTTTTTTTTTTTTAAACCATAAAACTTTGGGAGAAAATGTGCCAGTGCTAACTTCTCATTTTTCACTGGTCAGACACACGCTTTGGTCTTTCACTTCTTGGAAATTAAGCCTTTTCCACTTAAGGAAAACCATCAGTTAGTTTCTTTCAGTAAACGAGGGCACAAAAGGTGCAGGTCCTAGAAGGGCTGGCCAGAAGTTCATGGTATGGTCCCTCGCAGCTAATGTTTTATGAAGGTGGTGACCAAGACGTACATGGTAATCCTTCTCTCGCTAAGCATGAGAGCAGGGCCAGATAGACGGATGTGATCCAGGAATCATGGTAAAGCGTGATGTGCCTTACATGATGCAGGGGAGGAAGATGCTATCTGAACACACAGTGGGAACACGTAATGTCATCTGGAGGCTTGGGAAGGCCTCTCGGAAGAAGGACATTGATGCTAAAACTACTGGGGTGAAAGGCTGTATAGAGGAGTGAGACACTCACCCCAGGGGGTTGGCAGGGTAGGGAGGGGTCTTAGGAGCCATTCTCAGCGGTCTTGACACTTGAAGGTCATGAGGTTTCTTCCCCAGTCCATAACTGTCTGTAGCATGACAATGACAACACATGATCAGACACTGTGTCCTCTGGTGCCCATATGGTTGTATCACCTCAGCTAAGATAGGGATGGTCATGGGAGAGTTTCGTGCTGCCTGTGTGAAGAGCCATCTTCAAAGAAAGGAACCTCCGTGGTTACAGAGGCGATGCTTCCAGTTTTTAGAATACAGCTTAAGGCTGGACACGGTGGCTCATGACTGTAATCCCAGCACTTTGCCGAGGTGGGCGGATCACTTGAGGTCACCACAGTCATGCATATGGACCGCAGGTTCCTGACTGCAGTGGCAGGGATCTGCCATGTGTCTTTCCATGCCGGGCTCCTCTTGGAACCTTATCTATTCTCTATGTCTCCGCTGTCTTCGCCATTAGCAGGCGAATGGCCAGCACCTGGCACCTGACTTTCACATGGGCCGGAAGATGACTGCTGGATTTTCTGAGGGCTCCTTTGAAGCTCCTCCAAGGGAATTTCATGTACTCCACAAAGCTCATATTTGAAGTGAGACCATTCCCAATGTTCCATCCAGATATCTTCAAAATTCTTCTAACAATGTTTATGTGTTATGGTAGCAGACAAAAACTTAAGTTGTGTGTGTCTGGAAGGAACTACATTTGCATTTTATTTCCAATATTATATCATTTTTACACAACGTTAGTGTCATTGCTCATTTTGAATTATTGCATCTTTTCATTGTTTACAGTTTGGTTTTATAGAGCTATCATAAGGATAATGACAATTTGGGTGATAATGAGAAACAAAAGGGCACTGGAGTCAGGGCTCCTGGGTTCAAATTTCAATTCTATTACTTGCTGACTATGTTACTTTGGGGTATGTTAATCAACTTCAGTACCACCAGGAAAATGGGAGTGATAGTACTCATATAGTTGTGATGCATGAAAACTGCTTAATGTGTAAGTGCTTGATAAATGGAAGCTACTATAATTATGTCTGGGAGGTACATCTTTATTATTAACACTATTATTTTTGCTAACAAGTATTAACAGCACAGCCACAATAATTTACTCCCAAGCAAGGCATTTACTTAACTTGGATGGGGTATAAAAAGTAGCAGGGGGGCCAGGCGCTGTGGCTCATGACTGTAATCCCAGCACTTTGGGAGGCCGAGGTGGGTGGATCACGAGGTCAGCAGTTTGAGACCAGCCTGACCAACATGGTGAAACCCCGTCTCTACTAAAAATACAAAAAAATTAGCTGGGCGTGGTGGCGGGTGCCTGCAATCCCAGTGACTTGGGAGGCTGAGGCAGGAGACTCGCTTGAAACCGGAAGGCGGAGGTTGCAGTGAGCCGAGATTGCACCACTGCACTCTAGCCTGGGCATTAAGAGCAAAACTCTGTCTCAAAAAAAAAAAAAAATAAGTAGCAGGGCTGGGCATGGTGGCTCATGCCTGTAATCCCAGCACTTTGGGAGGCTGAGCCGAGTGGATCACCTGAGGTCAGGAGTTCGAGACCAGCCTGGCCAACGAGGTGAAACCCCATCTCTACTAAAAGTACAAAAATTAGCCAGGTGTGGTGGTGCAGGCTTGTAATCCCAGCTACTCTGGAGGCTGAGGCAGGAGAATTGCTTGAACCCAGGAGGCAGAGGTTGTAGTCAGCTGAGATCATGCCACTGCACTCCAGCCTGTGTGACAGAGCAAGACTCTGTCTTAAAAAATTAAAAAAATAGAATAAAAGAGTAACAGAACAGCTTCTTTTAGTTGTCTTACAAATTCTTTTTTCCTTCATACTGCCCGGGCACCCTGATGGTCATGGATGTGTCACTGATGGGCTGCAGAAGTGAATGTTTACAAGTACCAAATTTAACTGTGCTGATGTATACTTATAGAATAAAGACCTCCTTTAAAATATAAATGGCACTTTAACAAAAGTTTTAAAATTCCTTTTTGAAACCAAAGTTCCTTGATTCTAGATTTTACCGAAGAGAGTGCTCTAAGGTGATCAGTGAGTCTCCACGGTGTCTGAGAGTCCAGGCTTTGGTGTTTGCCTGCACAAGTTCAAAGATGGGCCCTGTTATTAGCTAGGAATAAGACCTTGGACAAATTGTTTGGTCTCTTTTTTCTGAAGATTGTGAAATGTGGGTAATCATTTTGAACACTTAACCCTCAAGATAAGCTGGTATTGATAATGATTTCTGTTTTTATTAATAATGATTTCTGTTTTTATTAATAGTGTTTATGATCTCTTTACAGACAGAGCTTGTAATGGATGCTATCCATAAACAAAAGAGCTTACAATTCAAGAAAACCATGGATGTGAGTCACATTTTATTGTCTTTTTTGGGATAATGGTGACATTTTCTGAAATCCTGTGCTGTGTATGAACATATTCCTACTCAAATAACATTTCAAAAATGTTATTATTTATTAATGCAGTGTTTTAGGGAAAACAACCTTAAATGCTTTGGGTTTTCTTTGTTGTTGTTGTTGTACATATTATTACATTACCCAGAGATTAAGCTCAGTAACCAATAGTTATCTTTTCTGCTCCTCTCCCTCCTCTCACCTTCCCTCTCAATTAGACCCCAGTGTCTGTTATTTCCTTCTTTATATTCATAAGTTCTTATCATTTAGCTCCCACTTATAAGTGAGAACATGTGGTATTTGGTTTTCTGTTCCTGCATTAGTTTGCTAAGGACGATAGCCTCCAGTTCTATCCATGTTTCCTCAAAAGACACAATTTCATTCTTTTTTATGGTTGCATAGTATTCCATGGTGTATATGTACCACATATTCTTTATCCAGTCTGTCATTGATTGGCATTTAGGTTGATTCCGTGTCTTTGCTATTATGAACAGTGCTGCAGTGAACATTCACGTGCATGTGTCTTTAGGGTAGAATGCTTTATATTCCTCTGGGTCTATACCCGGTAATGGGATTGCTGGGTCAAATGGTAGTTCTGCTTTTAGTTCTTTGAGGAATCTCCATACTGCTTTCCACAATGGTTGAACTAATTTATACTCCCACCAACAGTGTATAAGGTTTTTCTTTTTTTAAGGCCTTGGAAAGATTGAAAGTGACACTAGATAGTGGAAATGCAACGGGGTTATCTTTCTGGTAACCCGAGAAAACATAGCAAGTCAGTTCAAATATTTTAGGCAAAGATACAAAAACATATATAGTGTACAATACCCTTTATCTTGTTGAACTTGCAATTTTACCCTGTTACTATTTTGAATCTTGATTGCTTACCTATTTTATTGGGTGATCCCTTTCTGTTTTAAGATATCTGAAAATTATAAAAACCTTTCCTTTAAGTAATTTATTTAAAAAATGCTTGGCAAGACAGAGATTGGACAAGTTGCTAGAAACCTCTTTCTAGCTTTTATGAATCTGTTGACTCTGAATACAACAAACTCTGTTATGAGAACATATATGACTCCATCTTGACACAGAAGTATCATCATGATATTCTACGAGTAGGACATAATAGGGAAGTCTCACCAGTGTTGATAACATATGCAATCTGTTCTGCTGCATTCTTTTTCTCTTTGATGCAGAAATCCCTCAAAAACAATTGATAAATAGGGAATGATGTCAGTGTAATACAGAAATAGTGTTAGTTGATAGATGACTTTTCCCAGACCTTTTATATTTTAAACAATCTGGGGCAAGATTTTTTATAATTAAAGAGAAAGGCTTATCAAAATATAACTTTCTGGCTGGGTACAGTGGCTCATGCCTGTAATCCCAGCACTTCGGGAGGCCGAGGTGGGTCACTCCTGAGGTCAGGAGCTCGAGACCAGCCTGGCCAACATGGCAAAACCCCGACTCTACTAAAAATACAAAAAAAAAAACAACAAAAAAAATTAGCTGGGCGTGGTGGTGTGTGCCTGTAATCCCAGCTACTTGGGAATTCGAGGCAGGAGAATCGCTTGAACTCAGGAGGTGGAGGTTGCGGTGAGCCGAGATCACACCATTGCATACTCCAGCCTGGGCAACAAGAGTGAAACTCTGTCTCAAAAAAAAAAAAAAACAACACAAAAACTCTGAAAGGTGGAGAGAAGAAGGCACACTGGCTAGTGACCTTGGACTCAAAGAGCAACCTGACAACGGTTCCCTGGGCTTTCTTTTTGCCTCATTTATCACAGACTGAGTGCCAAAGAAGCAGGCATCCCAGAAATGCCAATGGTCATAGACCAAAATAAATAAATACATAAATAAAATAAAAAGCTCCAAGAAAAACCTGTTCTCTCTAGCCAAAAGACCAGAAAAGGGGCAGCCTAGCAGGACAGAAACTTTAGAAAATAACCATTCTACTGCAGCCAAACACCATGTAAAAAACCTGGGGCCCCACCTCCACACATCGGCAAAGGCCAAGTGGAGAGTCTAAACTTCCACCACACCAGGCTGTAGAGAGCACCCAACTCCCCTGCCAAGGTGGCAACAGAGAACAAATAGGGAACCAGGACTTTCACTCCCACCAGGAGGTAACAGAGCCTCCTCTACACAGTGTCAGTGGGAGCTATGTGGGGAACCCTGACTTCCACCTGCACCGGGAAATAATGATGTACACCCTCTCCCTGCTGGGATGGTGTCTAAGGAGGTCTAGTGGAGAGTGAGAACTTTAACCACTTTCCAGTAGTAACTGGGTCACATACACTCTGTGGTGTCAGTGGAGACCAAGGAGGGGAAACCTGGACTTTCACACTCACGTGGCAGTAATGAGATGATGCCTCACCTTCTCCTGCTGGAGTGGTGTCCAGAGGAAGCTAGCTAAAACAGAAGCCTTAAATAAAATCCAGAGTCTTGTAACATAATACCAAAAAGTCCCCCAAATCAACCAAATATCACTCTTCATACCAGAAAGATATGAAACTGCATGAAAAAAAAGATAATCAATAGATGCCAAGATCTAGATAACAGAGATGTTGGAATTATGCGATGAAGATTTTACAGCATCCATTATCAAAATATTCAGCAAGCAATTACAAAGACACTTTTTTTGAGATGGGTGGGTCTCACAATGTTGCCCAGGCTGGCCTTGAATTCCTGGGCTCAAGTGATTCTCCCACCTCAGCCTCCTGAGTAGCTGGAATTACAGGCATGTGCCACTACACCTGATTCACACTTGAAACAAACAAAAGAAACAAAGAAAGGACTGGCAAAGAAATAGAAAAGCTCAGCAAAGAAATAGAAGATATAAACATGAACCAAATGGAAATTTTAGAACTGAAAAATATAATAATCAAATTTTTAGAAAACCCAATATGTGGGCTTGAGAAGAGAATGGAAGAGACAGAAGAAAGAATTGGTTAACTGGAAGACAGAATAATATAAATTGCCAGACATGAACAACAGAGAGAAAATAAGCTGAAAAAAATTAACAGAGACTCAGGGACTTTTTGCACTATAAGAAGAGATCTAACACTAATGTCTCTGTGATACTAGAACGTGAGGAGAAGGAAGGTGGGCTGAAAAAGCCCAGCTTTATGTCATTATTTGAAGAAATAATGGCTGAAAAATTTCCAAATTTAGCAAAAGACATAAATCTACATATCCCAGAGGCTGATTAAACTGTAAACAAGATAAACCCAAAGAAATCCATACCAAGACATATAATCGAACTTCTGAAAACTAAATGAGAGAGAAATGACACCTTCACTAAAAGGGAAAACCTAAAAGGGAAAGCCGATGACAGCAGATTTCCTATTAGAAGCCATGGAGACCATGAGGAAGTGGCCCAACGTATCGCAAATGCTGAAAGAAAAGAACTGTTAACACATAACCCTATATCCAGTGAAAATATCTTCTAAAAATGCAGGGGATGATAGCATGATATGGTGATTATATTCAATAATCACTTAATTATATATTTTTAAATAACTTAAAGAATGTAATTGGATTGTTTGTAACTCAAAGAATAAATGCTTGAGGGGATGGATGCCCCATTCTCCATGATGTGCTTATTTCACATTGCATGCCTGCATCAAAACATCTCATATACCCCATAAGTATATAAACCTACTATGTACCCACAAAAATTTTTTTAAATTAAAAAAAATGATAAAAGGGAGACAGAACATAGAATGGCGGCTGCTAAGGGCTGCGGAAAGAAGAAGTTGAGATGTTATTGTTTAATAGGCATAGAATTTCAGTTTTATAAGATAAAAAGAGTTTTGGAGATGGATGGTGGTGATGGTTACGTAACTTTATAAATGTATCTAATACCACTGAATTGAACACTTACAGTGGTTACAATGGGAGAAAATATGCAAATTATTAATCTGACAAGAGACTAATATCCAAAATACACAAGGAACTCAAGCAACTCAACAGCAAAGAGAAAAACAAACAGTTGGATTAAAAAATGGGCAACGGATCTGAGTAGACATTTCTCAAAAGAAGACATACAAATGGCAAACAAGTATATTTTTTAATGCTCAACATCACTAATCATCAGAGAACTACAACTCAAAACCGCAATGAGATACCATCTCACCCCAGTTATGATGGCTGTTATCAAAAAGACAAAAAATAACAAATGCTGACAAGGATTTAGAGAAAAAGGAACTCTTACACACCGTTGGTGGGAATGTAAACTAGTACAGCCACTATGGAGAACAGTATGGAGATTTCTCAAAAAACTCCAAATAGAATTACTATATGATCTAACAGTCCCACTACTGGGTATTTATCCAAAGGAAAGGAAATCAGTATATCAAAGGGTTTATTTCACTTAACATAATGTCCTCCAGGCTTATCCGTGTTGCCATTGATGACAGGATTTCATTCTTTTTATAGTGGAGTAGTGTTCCATTGTGTATATATGCCGTATTTTCTTTATTTATCTTAAGTCAACCATTCTTTCTCATCATTTTTATTTATTAGCTAACTGTTTGATTCACAGCTTTGTTGGTTTTCTTCCCACTTCCTGGAATTAAGATAAAGCAGCTTTGGTGTTTAAAAAAGTCTTTGCTTTCACAGATGAAACAGAAAATTATTTTTATGATTCACTAATGATTATAGTTTGTGAACTGTTTCCATAATACTAGTGGTAATGGTAGCACACGATAGACCATGGCCTACGTTTAAACTACATAAAACAGAATTCTTTAAATAAAAAAGGAATACTGGCTGAGCGCAGTGGCTCATGCCTGTAATCCCAGCACTTTGGGAGGCCAAGGCGGGTGGATCACCTGAGGTCAGGAGTTCGAGACCAGCCTGGCCAACATAGTGAAAACCCTGTCTCTACTAAAAACACAAAAATTAGGGGGGCGTGATGGTGCTTGCCTGTAGTCCCAGCTACTAGGGAGACTGAGGCAGGAGAATCGCTTCAACCCATTAGTCAGAGGCTGCAGTGAGCCGAGATCACACCACTGCACTCCTGCTTGTGTGACAAAGCTAGACTCTGTCTCAATAAATAAATAAATAAGGAACATGACTATCTTTAAGCAAAATAAATGATGGCATTGGTAACCTGCCGGCTGTTCACATGCTGTGGTGAATATTGAGGCTTCGTTAGAATTAGTGTGAGTTGGTGCCAAATAACCAAGAGTTTGTGCATGCATTCTCAGGATTATGAATGTTTCATAAATTTTAGACCACACATTTTAGAGTTACATAAATATTTTAATTGTTGTTGTTGTTGTTGTTATTGTTATTTTGAGACAGAGTCTCACCCTTTCGCCCAGGCTGGAGTGCAGTGGCATGATCATAGCTCACTGCAGCCTTGAACTCCTGGGCACAAGTGACCCTCCCAGCTCAGCCTCCCAAGTAGCTGGGACCACAGGTGTGTGCCACCATGCCTAGCTAAGTTTTGTGTTTTTTGTAGAGATGGGGTTTCACCCACTTTCCCCAGGCTTGTCTTGAATTTCTGGGCTCAAGCAATCCACCCACTTAAGCCTCTCAGAGTGTTGGGATTATAGGCGTGAGCCATGGTGCCTGGCCTTAATTTTGTCTATTTCAAATTCCATCTTTCGTTTCAGTCCATTTTTAAAGCTCATGTACTTTATGTTGCCAAATAGGAGTTATTACTTCCTTGATCAGGTTGCCGCTATTACATAATTTGAAAAAGGGCTAGAGAGAGAGAGAGTGAGCTTTCAAAGATTGATAAGAAAAAGCATCTGCCCTCTGGGAGCCCATGGCTTAGTGACAATCAGAGTGCTAATCAGTCAGCCCTGTCCATGCTGGACTTCCTGGGCCACGGGGGCTGCATTTCAGGGTTACACTCTGTTCATTTGTTTTGGTTCTCTTTGTTCATAATGACAAAGGCAAAGAAGAACTATGAGCAGAAATGCCGGGACAAAGATGAGGCAGAACAGGCCGTCAGCCGAAATGCCAACCTGGTGAACCCGAAGCAACAAGAAAAGGTACCCGGGAGGGCTAACAACCTGAAAAATCTGAGATTGACCTATATCAGGCTAAAGCCAATTATGAATCTTCATAAGAAATGAACCTGTACCCTAAACCCCTGGCAATATCTTCCTTCATGTATTGGGGGTCTTCTGAACCTGAAAAACCACTGCCACATATTTGGGGGTTGGTGGAAGAGCGATAGAAGCATGGCTATGAGAGAGGGAGATGGGGTGATAAGAGGTTGGAGGGGTTTCCCAGTTGTTTTCATTTTTCTTTAAGACTCGGCTCATGTATTCTTTGTAGTCAGGCTGCCTTTTGCTTGGGTGGATTACAAATTTAACTTTGTAAAATCTAGATATAAGATTTCTGCAACCAGAGGGCTGGGTGTGTCTTTAGGAAGACACTGGGCAGGATGCTTTATGGATATTTTCCAAGATTGATAAGATTGCAGGGCACATTGAATGATTTGCTCACGAGAGAAATGTACACAGGACTTGCACTAGACCTGGTCTCTTCATAGTTACTGCTTTTCAATCTGTTTTGCCTATGGAAGCCTTGTGCAGCATTCCCAATGCTTGCTCTTTTTTTGTTTGTTTTCACAGCTTTTTGTGAAACTGGCAACTTCAAAGACCGCAGTAGAGGACTCGGGTGAGGGGGCAGTTGCTATGGATGGGGGAGGGTTGCTGGTGGGGTTTACATTATCCTAAATGTGTCCCTGAGAAAGGGAGTTTTATATATCTTAAAGAGAGAATATATGGATATTCAGCAGGATTAGTGAGATATTAGAAGGGAAAAAGGGAGGAAGGAAGGGAGAGAGTAAGGAAGGGGGGGAGGAAAGGAAAGAAGAGGAGAGAGGAAGGGAGGGTCTATTAGAATCCCGGAAGGTGGGAGGAGGCTATGAGGCCACTGTTTCTGGCCGCTGTCTGCTTAGATCTTGCTGCCTTACATGGGAGTGAGATGGTGGAGTCATGTGGTAGCGGCTTTGCAATCAGGTGCTTCCTCTGATGTATTGGGACATCTATCTAAAAGACCATTTCAGCCCCGGTAGCTCTTATCTGCTGTGAAACAGCGCAAGGCCTTGTTATCACTGAAATCTAAGACCCAAACCAAGCATTTGCAAAAGCTTCTAATTCCCAGAATATCCTGCAGGAAATATCCCTCATGACTGTGGTGGTTATGTACTTCTTAATCTCTATATTCAAAACTAAAGTAACTTGGTGCCCCTTTAGGGCAAGTGAATCAGGTGTAGTGGCACATGCCTGTAATTTCAGCTACTCAGGAGGCTGAGGTGGGAGAATCACTTGAGCCCAGGAATTCAAGGCCAGCCTGGGCAACACTGTGAGACCCACCCATCTCTTCTCTGCATCCTTCATCAGACAGTTTTGAAAATGAAAAGTGATGGGAAATACTGAGGTGGAATTACACAAACAAAACCCTGGCTGAGGTTTCTTATCAGCTTTGACTTCTTCCTTGGAACATTTCTTTCTCAATGTTTGGTCCAATGTTTAAAAAGAAAGTGATACCCTCCTTTGCCTGCTTCACCAAGTATGATGAGGGTGAGAGATGCAATAACTCCCAATGCTCAGAGTCCTGGGGGCCTTGTGAGCTCAGCACAACTCCGATGAGTTTCTTTTGCCATCTGAGATGAGCCTGTGGGTGTATCTGCGAGCCACCTTCCTGTCTAGTTTCTGACCCAGGTCTCTCCCTTCTGTTGCAGACAAAGCATACATGCTGCACATCAGCACCCTGGATAAGGTCCGAGAAGAGTGGCAGAGTGAGCACATCAAGGCCTGCGAGGTACCCGTAACCAGAAGCTGCTCAAGACTGGGATGGGTGTGGGGGGGGGGGTGTAACAGGAAGCTGCTCAGGATGGGGAGAAGGGGGAAAGGGGGGGAGTGGGGCCAGGGTGGGGACGGGGGGCCAGGAGGTGGGTCTTCTGCCCAGAACCTCGAGAGTCTACTTTTGTAGAAATGATCTGCCTCGATTCTCATAGAGTTACAGAGCTTGAGGGCAAATTAGAAATCAGAAATTTGGCCGGGCACGGTGGCCCATGCCTGTAATCCCAGCACTTTGGGAGGCCGAGGCGGGTGGATCACCTGAGGTCAGGAGTTCAAGACCGTCTGGCCAACATGGTGAAACCCCGTCTCTACAAAAAATACAAAAATTAGCTGGGTGTGGTGGCACACACCTGTAATCCTAGCTACTCTAGAGGCTGAGGCAAGAGAATAGCTTGAACCTGGGAGGCGGACGTTGCAGTGAGCCAAGACCGCGCCATTGCACTCCAGCCTGGGTGACAGAACAAGACTCTGTCTCCAAAAAAACAAACAAACAAAAAAAGAAATCAGAAATTTAAGTGAAGAATGGAAGGAACGGGAATAGTTTTCCCCAAACCTTGTCTGCCTCATCCCCATCCTGACCATGCTGTCCAGCAATTCAAATTTTAGTCTAATGTTGGGTTAGCACAGGCATAAAATAGCTGAATCAGTTAATGGTCGATTAAGTAATTACCTTTGGAGAGCCTTGCCTCAATAGGCTCTAAAGGGAATGCCGACAGCAAGTGAGCAGGCTTTGGAGGTTTGTTTGTTTGCTTTTTGTTTTGAGTCTGGGTCTCACTCTGTCACTCAGGCTGGAGTGCAGTGGCACAATCAGAGCTTGCTGCAGCCTCAAACTCCTGAGCTCAAGGGAAGTAGATGGGACTACAGGCATGCACCACCACACCTTGTTAATTATTTATTATTTATTTTATTTTTAAAGAGACAGGGTCTTGCTATGTTGCCCAGGCTGGTCTTGAGCTCCTGGGTCTCAAGCAATCCTTCCACCTTTGCCTTCTGAGTTGGCAGGGTTACAGGCATGAGCCACCATGCCTGGCTGGAGGGTTTTTTTTTTTTTTTTACTCTCTTCATACCTTCAATTTCACCACTGCTCCCTTTCTTTTGCAGCAAATGACCTCACAATTTCCAAGAGAAAATAAAAAACATAACTTGGAAGCTTACTTAAGTTTCTGTCACCCTGCCTACACATTTTCTTCCAGTGGTTCTCAAAGTGAGGTCCTAGGATCGGTAGCATCAGCATCACCTGGGAACTTGTTAGACATGCAGGTTCTCAGACCAACCTCAGACATACTGAATCAGAAACTCTGGAGGTAGAGCCCAGCAATCTCTGTGTTAATAAGCCTTCCAAGTGACTCTGATGCGAATTCAAGTATGAGAATCATTGACAGATACACCTGCCCCACTCCTTTTTTCCTCTTAGCGCAGAAAAGGGGCTGTTCCTTTCTTGTTCAAGATCTTTTTTCATCCAGCTTGCCTTTCCCCACCTTCTTGGGCATAGAGAACTTGTTAACTTCTCTTATCTTGCACACAGACTCAGCTCTCTCCTAGCTTTAAAACCCACCGGTTCGGCCAGGCACAGTGGCTGCTAATGCCTGTAATCCCAGCACTTTGGGAGGACAAGGCAGGCAGATCACCTGAGGTCAGGAGTTCAAGACCAGCCTGGCCAACATAGTGAAACCCAGTCTCTACTAAAAATACAAAAATTAGCTGGGTGTGGTGGCAAGCACCTGTAATCCCAGCTACTTGGGAGGCTGAGGTGGGAAAATCACTTGAGCCCGGGAGGTGGAGGTTGCCGTGAGCCGAGATCGTGCTACTACACTCTAGCCTGGGCAACAGAGTTAGACTCCATCTCAAAAAAACCCCAAAAACAAAAAACAAAACCAGCAGTTCTTGCTTTCTATCTACAACCCCTGCTACCCCCGCCCTTCTTCACAGCCACGCTTTTTGAAGGGCTTGTCTCTAAGTCCATGTTGTCCTGCCTGCCCCAGCCTGCAGCATCTGGGATTTGCTTCCCTGCAGCTGCTGTCTTGGAGGGCATCAGAATCCCTTGGCATGAGGGCCAGTGGGCCTTTGCAGTTTCTAATCTTATTTGATCCCTCTTTGCCATCTGGTACTGTAGGTTATTATGCTTCTCTTAAAACACTGTTTTCTGCTTTACTTCTGTAACTCCACACTCTTAGGGGAAAGCCTAGAATGAGGCCATTTTTTAATAAGGTTTAAAAACATGTAAAGCAATATCATATACGTTTTATAGATACATATGTAGTGTAAAAACCTGCATAAAGGCCGGGTGCGGTGGCTCACACCTACAATCCCAGCACTTTCAGAGGCTGACACGGGTGGATTGCTTGAGCCCAGGAGTTCAATACCAGCCTGGGCAACACAGTGAAATTTTGTCTCTACAAAGAAATATAAAAATTAGCCAGGCGTGGTGGTAGAGGCCACTTGGGAACCTAAGGTGGGAGAATTGCTTGAGCCCGCGAGTTTGAGGCTGCAGTGAGCCACGAGCGCACCACTGCTCTCCAGCCTGGGTGACAAAGTGAGACCCTGTCTTAAAACAAAACAAAATAAAACCCCCCCAAAACCAAACAACAAAACAACCCCTTCCCATAAAAAACAAAAGAAAACAAAACAAACACTGCATAGGAATGATACAATTCAGGATAATGGCTATCTGGGGAAGGAGGAAGGTGATAGAAACTGGGTAAATCACACAGGGGCTTTTACAGAATCTGAAAAAATATGGCTGAAGTTTTTGACAAAGCTAAGTAGTTGGTATATAGGTATTTATTATACTGCCCTCTGATTCTATGTGAAATAGTCCATAACAAAAATAATGTAATATTATTAAATTATTATACTATGTTATATAGATATAAAAATGTTTAGAGGTGAAATAATGCATTTGCTTCAAAATACTCCAGAGAGTAGGGTAACTGGTAGAGATATAGATAAAACAGAATTGGTTGTGAGTTGATAAATGTTTAAGCTGGTGATGAGTACATGGGGATTCATCATACTATCTGTACCTCTCTACTCTTGTATATGTTTGAAGTTTTGTTTTATTTTATAACAATTTTTAAAATGTAGCAAATTTTAAAAGGCATTCCAAATTTTTTGGTTTTGAATAAAACCTATAGTATGAGATAGGAAATTGAATCAGAAACCGTGGGGGTAGAGCCCAGCAATCTCTATGCTAATAAACCTTCCAAGTGATTCTGATGTGAATTCAAGTATGAGAACCACTTATAGCTATACCTGTCCCCATCCTTTTCTCCTCGTAGAGTGGAAAAGGGGCTGTGGTATATAAAAGCTATGGTATGTAAAATTCATTCATGTTAAAAATAGCTATGGTATTCAATATTTTAAAAATACACTGATATATCACATCCACTGTTGAATAGAATACCATCTGCTTCATAGACTAGCTTGATTTTTCTAAAGGTGATATTGGTTTATATCCAAAATACTGTATCTCAGGCAATGACGTTTATTTTAACCCTTTTTTTAAGGAAAAACAATTAAAGATACACAAAGATAGAAGACAAGTACATAGCCTCCCATGTACTCACCAATCAGCATCAACAGTTATGACCATCTTGCCAGTCAAACTCATTCATTCCAGGGTGGGAGGGGCAGCATTTTGAATCTGAGGCTCTGGCAGGCTGCTCAGGTGGAGATGATGTTAGATAGTTGGAAATGTCAGTAGGAACTCAGAATATTGGTATCTGGGATCATCATTACTTTTTACCCTCAGAACTATTTCCAAGCTTGTTTGTGTTACTAAGATATTAGGATTTGTTTGCATTCTTTGTGATATGAGTTTATGAGCATCCTCAGTGGTGGGGGAGAAGTATTCTAAATTGGACAATAAGTTTACAGATAACTGAAGGTTGACACTCTTTCTTAAGTCACAGCCAGCCAAAATGAACGGCCCTTTTCCTTGCATATTTATGTACATGTAGCTATTTTTCTGTAGGCATTTGAGGCTCAAGAATGTGAACGAATAAACTTCTTCCGGAATGCATTGTGGTTACATGTGAATCAGCTGTCACAACAATGTGTCACCAGTGATGAAGTAAGTCAGAGGCATCCACTGAGGATTGTCGGGTGCATGTTGGATACATTAGAGTAGAAAGAACTATAGATATTGATTGGTTCACTTCGCCCTTGGTGAGGTAAGGTGACTTGCCTAAGGCCATACAGTGAGTTGATAGAAGGATGCAGATAACATGTAACCTGACTCCTGGCTCATTTGCCACCATGATTTTCTCATTAAGAGATTCATGGCTGGGAGTGGTGCTTCACTCCCGTAATCCCAGAACTTTGGGAGGCTGAGGCGGGTGGATCCCCCGAGGTCAGGAGTTTGAGACCAGCCTGGCCAACATGGTGAAACCCTGTCTCTACTAAAAATGCAAAAATTAGCTGGGCATGGTGGTGCACCCCTGTAATCCCAGCTACTCAGGGGGCTGAGGTGGGAGAATTGCTTGAACCCAGGAGGTGGAGGCTGCAGTGAGCCGAGATCGCATCACTGCACTCAGCCTGGGGGACAGTGTAATACCCTATCTCAATTAAAAAAAAAAAAAAAGAAATTGATAGTTAGGGTACAAAAAATTCAGATTTAGGGCAGGAGAACAGATAGAACCCAAAGAGAGTTTCATGTACAGAAGACAGATATCACAGCATGTATGTGCATCCCAGACACGGCTCCATTCTGGAATGGGGTCACTCCAGGACAGCACCAAGTACTAGGACACTGACTCTTTCCCAGGCTAATGGTTGCTCCAGGGCTCAGACTTACCTCAACAGCATTCCCTGGTCCATTATCCAGGCTTAACCTGTACACAGCAATAGTAATGGGCTCCCCACATCTCAGAGGCATCAAATCAAGTTATCACAACCTTCTTTGCTAAGGAGTAGCCACCCTCACATTAGATGAGACATTCACCTTAGAAGAACAGCTAAACACCCAGAAAACCAATAGGATTGAATGGAAAACTCTTCTTTAAGTAATTGTCTTTGCATTTCTGTGTGGCATTGGTCTTGTGCCGTAGGATTTAATATCTACTTTTTGGTTCCATCAGTATTTTAAAAAAATTTCAGCCAAGGCTGGGTGTGGTGGCTTACACTTGTAATCCCAGCACTTTAGGAGGCCGAGGTGGGCAGATTACCTGAGGTCGGGAGTTAGAGCCAGCCTAGCCAACATGGTGAAACCCCATCTCTACTAAAAATACAAAAATTAGCCAGGCATGGTGGCACATAGTGTCAGCTACTTGGGGGGCTGAGACAGGAGAATCGCTTGAACCCAGGAGGCAGAGGTTGCAGTGAGCCAAGATTGTGCCACTGCACTCCAGCCTGGGCAACAGAGTGAGACTCCATCTCAAGAAAAGAAAAAAAAATTCAGCCAAGGCTTTTGTCCTGCCACAAAGATACATTTTCTGTCATCTTTAAAAAATTAATAGCAGATGTAGGCTGGGCACAGCGGCTTACACCTGTAATCCCAGCACTTTGGGAGGCCAAGGCGGGCGGATTGCCTGTGGTCAGGAGTTCGAGACTAGTCTGGCCAACGTGGTGAAACTCCGTCTCTACTAAAAATCCAAAAAAATTAGCCGGACGTGGTGGCGTGCGCCTGTAATCCCAGCTACTTCGGAGGCTGAGGCAGGGGAATTCTTCAACCAGGGAGGTGGAGGTTGCAGTGAGCCGAGATTGCACCACTGCACTGCAGCCTGGGTGACAGAGTGAGACTCTGTCTAAAAAATAATAATAAAATAAAAAATTAAAAATTAATAGCAGATGTGCATCAGAGAAAAGCTCTGATGTGAATCTGGGACTTTGGAATGTGTTCTTTTTTTTTCAAAACAAGAAAATTTGGAAGAGTCAGCTCTCTATCAAACTCATGGTTTTTTTTTTTTTTTTTTGAGACAGAGTCTTGCACTGTCACCTGGGGTTGGAGTGCAATGGTGCGATCTCAGCTCACTGCAACCTCCGCCTCCCGGGTTCAAGTGATTCTCGTGCCTCAGCCTCCCAAGTAGCTGAGATTACAGGCGCCTGCCACCATGCCTGGCTAATTTTTTGTATTTTAAACAGAGATGGGGTTTCACTATGTTGGCCAGGCTGGTCTCAAACTCCTGACCTTGTGATCCACCCGCCTCAGCCTCCCAAAATGCTGGGATTACAGACATGAGCCGCTGTGCCCCACCTCAAACCCATGTTTTTAAGGAGCTGTGTCACAATGATCTCAACATACCTCTACCTATTAATTGACCTTCTTTTTTATTAGATGTACGAACAAGTCCGAAAGAGTTTAGAAATGTGCAGCATTCAGAAGGACATTGAATACTTTGTGAATCAACGCAAAACTGGACAGATTCCACCAGGTGAATGGGGCGGTGGGGTGGGGAGTGTTATTTACACAATTCTATTAGCCTTTCTTGTTAGATGTCATTAAGGATGAAAGACGCCTGCCTCTTCATGTCCTGTTTCTTGGTGACTCTCCTAGCACCCATCATGTATGAGAATTTCTACTCCTCCCAGAAGAATGCAGTCCCACCAGGAAAGACTACAGGGCCTAACTTGGCAAGGTAATAGCCAGCTGCCTGTCACAGGAAGAAAAATACTTTTAGCAAACTTTGTTATCATGAATGTTCTAAGACATGTTAGAATTGGAACATGTCTACTACTGCATCTGCTTAATGAGGCTGCTTGCTTTTTGGAAATAGTATTTTTAGGAAAAATATTAAGTGGATTTTAATAGTCATAGTTCAGGGAGGAGTATATCATGGCTGAACTTGATCATTATTATTCATGTATGAATCTTATACTTTTCTTACAGCCTGTAGAAAGCAGGGGTCAGCAAACTATGGCCCCGGAGAATTAAATCCATTTTTGTAGGGCCTGTGAGTTAAGAATAGTCTTTACATTTTTAAATGGCTGGAAAAAAGTCAAGACGATACTATTTTGTGACATGTGAGAATTATTTGCATTTCAAATTTCAGTGTCCCTCTATCAAGTTTTATGGGCACACAAGCACCCTCACTCACTGAGGTTTTGTCTATGGCTGCTTTGCCACTAGAGTTGAATAGAGTTGCAAGACAGATGGTATGTGGCCAGCAAAGTCTAAATCATTTACTACTTGGTCCTTTACTAAGAACGTTCGCTGCCGTTCATGTAAAGGATGCTACGGGAAGAGAAACTTCTGTTTGACTTAGTCAGCTTGTAGTCTAAGTTTTTGAATTTTCACTCCAGTTTTATTAAAGATGGGGAGTGCCTGGGAAGGATTGCATGATCATTATCAATATTTAAGCATGTCAGGCACTGTTCAAAACAGTTAGTGTGAATTAGCTGATTTAATCCCCACAACGAGGTAGGAGCTGTTTATACTTCCTATTTTACTTATGAGGATGCGGATGTTCAAGGCACTAAGGAAGTCTTTCCCACACAGCTAAGATTTTAATCCTGCCAGTCCGGGTTGTGGGATAAGGCTTTGTGCTCCTAATCACTATGCATACTGCCTCTTGCCATAATATAATGTCTGCAACTTAGATTTCCGTAGGTCAGTGCTACAGATCATTTGCTTTAGGTGAGCTTTCTTGACCATCCAGTGCAGAAACCAGATCTGATTAGAGTACAATAGGCTTGTAGCAAGAAGTAAAAAAATTATAAAAATAACAAGAATTTATCTAAAATACTTTGGTTTTCATTTCTTACAGGAGAGGACCCCTCCCAATTCCTAAAAGTTCACCAGGTATGCCACTAAAAAAGGTCTTTTGAAATTCTTATATTGCAAGGCAGGCAGATCACTTGAGGTCAGGAGTTCAAGACCAGCCTGGCCAACATGGTGAAACTCTGTCTCCACTAAAAATACAAAAATTAGCTGGGTGTGGTGGCGCATGCCTGTAATCCCAGCTACTCAAGAGGTTGAGGCATGAGAATTGTTTGAACCTGGGAGGTGAAGGATGCAGTGAGCCGAAATTGCACCACTGCCCTCCAGCCTGGGTGACAGAGTCAAACTGTGTCCAAAAAAAAAAAAAAAAAAACCCACGAAATTCTTATATTGGGTTTTCTTTAAATAGCTAGAACTTTGAAATAAAGGGAATGAAAGGATTAAATAGAATCAAATTCCCAAGAGAATGAGTCTATGTTAGAATCGTACTATAATACTACTTGTCACAGAGTAGAATATGATAATTGGTGGTCTATTTTATAGCTTATCCAAGATAATTCAGTTACTGAAATACCAAAAGAAACTTATTGCAAACAAATTTTACCTAAACGATTATTTCAACTTGGACTGTGAGAACAGCAGAACTGAGATATAGTTCCCCTTGGATTACATAGAAATACAATTTATAGAAGGCATGGACATCAAGAAACGTGTCCCTTAATGTTATCTTTAATGAGACCTTTCACTAATCACAAGTCTCTTTCTTTCTTTGAACTCCTATGATACCTCTGGGAGAAGTACACATCTTAGCACTTCTTATTAGTTGTATGGGATGTGAGGGCAGTCTGGCTGCAACATCTGTCAGCCTATTGATTGCTAGGGTTGATTCGGCACATCTGGCGGGCTAGGTGGTGTCCCCTTCCTCCCTCACCAATCCATGTGCATCCCTCCCGAAGCTATGTGCTCAAAGAGGATGACCATTCCTGATAGAGGAGGGCCAGTCTTTGGTCAAGAGTATACGAGTAGCTGCATTCCCCTGCAGCTACCCCAAACAAGCTCTCGTTAGTTGTACACCTTGAATAATAATAAGATCCCAAGGTCAGGTACAACTTTGTCTTCTGTATTACTCACAACACCCGACACAGTTCTGAGTACATAGTAGATATTCAACATGTATTTATTATTTGAGTAAAGAAAAGATATACCTATCCATGTTCAAGACAATGAGTGTATTAGTCTGTTTACATGCTGCTGATAAAGACATACCTGAGACTGGGAAGAAAAAAAGGCTTAATTGGACTTACAGTTCCACATGGCTGGGGAAGCCTCAGAATCATGGTGGGAGGTGAACGGCACTTCTTACATGGTGGCGGCAAGAGAAAATGAAGAAGATGCAAAAGTGGAAACCACTGATAAAACCATCAGATCTCGTGAGACTTATTCACTACCACGACAACATTGTGGGGGAAACCGCCCCCTTGATTCAAATTAACTCCCACTGGGTCCTTCCCACAACAGGTGGAAATTTTGGGAGATACAATTCAAGATGAGATTTGGGTGGGGACACAGAGTCGAAACTTATCAATAAGAGAGGAGGACAGCTTATGCTGCACTTAACAGTTCACTAAAAATTTAGTGATGGAAAAAAAAATGTAGTGGCTGAAATTATATCTTTGAACAATATGAAGATTTAAAGTATTTTATTTCTTGTTGTTTTAGAATTACCACTTGGTAATGTAGGATGCTATTTCTGTCCATTTTTAAAGATGATTTTACTGTGGGTACTGTACCTGAGCATGGATGAAAGAGGGCAAAGAAGTCAGAATAGTGATTTCCAGAATGTCCTCTGGTTTGGAGTCGTGACTACCATTTATAGTTTTTGTTGGCAGATCTATTTTCTTCTTACAAAAGGATAGACACCAGAATCTGTAAGTGAAATGCCCTGGCTTGAAAAGGGCTGAGATCTTATTATGAAAAATTGATGTTACTGTTGTTTTCTGTGTTCTGCCTTTTGCAGATGATCCTGATTACTCTTTGGTTAATGACTACAGTTTGCTCTATCAGTAAAATCAATGGTAAGAACCTTTATTTTTCAGATAATTGAGTCCTGTGTAGACTGGTAATTGTGGTATTGAAGCCTTTGAAGCTTCTTTATAACACTACCACAAACTAGCAAGGCCTTGCATCAGGCAGGCACACTGGCCAGCATGCTGTCCCTTCAGGACACCTCTCTGGATCCCACAGCTGGAAGCAGACTGGAGACCCTTCCATACCTATTTGAATGAGGTTATTTTTCCTTCATTGATTATTCCATAGTAACTCTTTATCTGCTTGGTTTTTTTTTTGTTTGTTTGTTTCGAGGCAGAGTCTCTATCTGTCACCCAGGCTGGAGTGCAGTGGTGCGATCTCAGCTCACTGCAGTCTCCACCTCCTGGGTTCAAGTGATCCTCCCACCTTAGCCTCTTGAGTAGCGAGGATTACAGGCACGCACCACCACACCCAGCTAATATTTTTTGTATTTTTAGTAGAAACAGGGCTTCACCATGTTGGCCAGGCTGGTCTTGAACTCCTGACCTCAAGTGATCTGCCTGCCTCAGCCTCCCAAAGTGCTGGGATTACAGGCATGAGTCACCATGCCCAGCCCTCTTTCTCTGCTCTTATTAAGCTCTTTTATGGTTATTACACACCTGGATTTAAGGCAGTGCTCATCAACAAAACACACATCATCCTCACTGTTAAAGTAATTTAGATTTTAGTTTACTCTCTCACCATCTAAAAGAGGAAAAGTCAAATAAAAAGAAGTGCAAATGATATCACACTCACTATACACACAAGGTCATCATAGAGGTCATCCTGCAGATTATTAATGCTCTGAACAAGCAAACCATGAGGATTCTTAGAAGAGGACTGAACACTGCTAAGCCAACTGCAGCTGCAAAGACGTACTGCATGGTGACTCTTGTTCTTAGGCACTCAGGTGCTTGGAACATTCTCCAAGTCAAAATCATTCTTCACAGATGTGAAGAAATGCCTCAGAAGCCAAAGTAGCGATACTAAAAAAAACTCTTCATAAAGTATCATTCTTTTACCCCAATGGGCTTATCTTGGGGTAAAAGAATTATATAGGTACACACGAGCCAAGAAAAGGTCTGAAGAGATATATTTCTAAACAGGTAATATTTTTCCTTTCTGTTTTTGAATTTGTCTGCAATGAAAATGTGTTACTACTTTGACTAAAAACTGTTTTAAAGAGTTGATCCACTTACATATTCCTGATCTCAGTGTGGACTGAGCTACACATCTGAACTACACGTCTTCGCATTTCTTGTTAGTTGTATGCCCTGGATAACAGTATCAGAAGACAAAGTGGCAGGCAGTGGTGGGTGGGATGCCAGAAGTCAACGGAGAAAGGCAACAGCCTCTCTCTCACCCTTCCTGGTTTGGTGTTGGTTACATATACTGTCATTTATGAACCTAAACAGATTTTAACAGTGCTCCAGGGTGATTTTCTATAGTGTTCTATACCACCAAAGTGAGCACATCAAACATTGTTTGTCTCTGGTCCTCTAAAAACACGTACTTTGTGATTGACAGCCAACTGGCTATCTAGGACAGATGCCAACTTGTCCTAATTACATAAAAATAATCAGCTAATGACCGGGCACAGTGGCTTATGCCTGTAATCCCAGCACTTTGGGAGGCTGAGGCAGGTGGATCACTTGAGACCAGCCTAGTCAACATGGTGAAACCCCGTCTCTACTAAAACAAAAAAAAAAATACAAAAAATTAGCCAGGCATGGTGGCAGGCACCTGTAGCCCCAGCTACTCAGGACCCCGAGGCAAGAGAATCGCTTGAACCCAGGAGGTGGAGGTTGTAGTGAGCTGAGATTGTGCCACTGTACTCCAGCCCGGGCGACAGAGCGAGATTCAGTCTAAAAAAAAAAAAAGAATCAGCTAGTTTCTATTATATTTAAACATAAGTCCTTAAATTGCTTAATATAATTGCTTAATATATTTAATATTTAAGCAACTTTGCTATAAAATATATGGAACTTGAAGACATAAAGTACCCTGTTCTCTAACTACATATAACTTCGGACCTACAAATCTACAAATAAATTCTAGTCTTTACAATCAGTCATCATTCTTCTTCGTTTCATAAACCTCCCTCTTTCTCATGGAAAGGGGCAAGGCCCTATTTAGAGGCAGAGTGGAAACCTGTTAAATCAATAACTTGGAATTCAGAGGTGGCACGTGCTCTCTGGAGCACTGTGTAGATGATGGGCAGGTCATTGGCAGTCCTAAGTGTTTCTTTTTATTTTTTACCTCTTTTCTGTCCTTACTTGTTTGAGTAAAGAATATATTCTAGTAGCTTAATAGTACCACTTGACCCAACAACTGTAGTTCCTCAGAGTCTAAGAGTGTGATGTTTGAATGCAAGATGCTAGTGCCAACACATGTACTTGAGTTATATCATTTCACTGGAGTTCACTGGAATCTGTGCCAGTTCAATGAGTTGGGGTTCAACATATACACCAATTTCAGAAAATTTTAGAAAAGGGGGTATACAACACATTCATGTTCAGTATTCAACATATATTGAATTTCAGAAAATTTTAAAGAAGGAAGTTTAATTTAGTGAATAACTTACTAAGCAACTTATCACAACAATTAAAATAGTTTGAATGAACTTTTGGAAAATAAGTTTAAACAGGGTCCCGGCACGGTGGCTCATGCCTGTAATTCTAGCACTTTGGGAGGCCAAGGTGGGCGGATCACCCGAGGTCAGGAGTTTGAGACCAGCCTGGCCAACATGGTGAAACCCTATCTCTGCTAAAAATACAAAAACTAGCCAGGCACGGTGGCAGGTGCCTGTAATCCCAGCTACTTGGGAGGCTGAGGCAGGAGAATCACTTGAACTTGGGAGGCAGAGGTTGCAGTGAGCTGAGATTGAACCACTGCACTCCAGCCTGGGTAACACAACAAGACTCTGTCTCAAAAAAAAAAAAAAAAAAAAAAAAAAAATTTAAACAGGAAGAGTTAGGAATTTGTGATTTGTTTTGTAGTTGTTGATTTTAGCTGCTATTCCTGTTGTTAATTCTAACATGTTTAGGTAAAGATAGATTGAAAATTTCAAATTTAAAATATGTATAAAAATGTAAATGTATGTATTATTTACCATAAAGCAATGCTGTTATCATCACATTCCATTTCTCATCGCTTGGAATACCCATTCCTCACCATTTGTTTTCCTTGGCCTGCACCCTTATTCTTGTTGAATATACTCTCAAGGTAGGAGAGAGTGTTGACAAGCACTGTTCATTCAAATGAAATTTCTTTGTTATTTTCTTTCAGAAACCAGAACTTTTTCCGGCTAGTGCTTCTATGACATGGAAAGGGCACCCAGAGCAGCAGGACCTATAGCCATGTTATGTCAGTCATGAAGACTTTGAAGTGAACCCTCGCTATAATTTTTCAGAGATTTAAAATTTATGGTAGACATTTAGGACAACATAAGCAAGTAGAGTTCTGCAGTTTTTTGAAGTTTACAAATTGCCCCATTCTGAAGAATTGTTCTTTCCCAGTTACTCAGGTTGTGAATGAATTAGGTTTTCAACATGGGAAGCATGAAATCCACTTCTGGATTTGGAGCGTCCACTTGAGGAGCCGAGGTGGCAGCAGAGGATTCTGAGCCACCAGATGCAGTAGTGGCTCCTTTGGCTTTGGGCAGCCTGGCTGTGGAGTTTCCATGGCGACACACAGCCTCAGTGGTGCAAGATTTAAAATTACCTTCCTTTTTGGCTGGAAGACTTAGAAGCCACCTGATCATACTTTCTCATTTTACAGATGAGGAAACAAAGCCTGCAAGTGTGAAATTAATTTCCTTACAGTTTTCCTAGCTGATTAGGGACAGAACCACAACTACAGCCCGAGCCCAACCCACATCACTATTCTTCTAACCCTTCCTGAAGTTGTGATGCTCATGCTGAAATTTAAGATGCCAAATATTTTTGCCAGCACTTTCTCAATTGGGAAAATCACCAGGGTTTAAATTTCAGATTTATTTTTATGTGGATCCCTGTGTATACTGAACTACAGAGCATGATGTTTAATCTAATTTAAGGAGCCACTGATTGTAAAACATGCCATTATTTTATGTTGCACTAAGAAGGTGGGGTCGAGGAGTTGCCAATAAACTTGGGACAGACCATTGATGGCCAAGCCCATTTGAATTTAAGATGCTAAAGTATGAAAAAAATACATTCTAGAATCAATGAAATACCATATTTTGATTCCATTCCTCAAGATAATTTTAGAGTTACAAAACCAGTCCTCAATTTTGGGTCTTCACAGAGAACCTTTCCCTTGCTAGACCCCAGAATTTTAAATGCATCCATCTTACACTTTCACAAATATTTGGGTTTTCCTTTTTCACTCACAAACAGCAGGGAGGTCATGTACTTTTTGTACAACATCTGTGCACTGTGAGAAAATGGTACCTTTTAGTTATTGACAAGTTAAAATAGCACTCTCAGTTTTTCAGTATTACAGAGAGCAAATAGTTTCCTCTCTTGCTCTGTGCAGTAGCTTTTCCAGAACTATGGACAAATTGATTGGAAGAAGATTGATTATTTCCTCATCTTTTCTTTTCTTTTTTTTTTTTGAGACAGAGTCTCGCTCTGTCCCCCAGGCTGGAGTGCAGTGGCATGATCTCAGCTCACTGCAACCTCTGCCTCCTGGGTTCAAGTGATTCTCCTGCCTCAGCCTTCCAAGTAGCTGGGATTACAGGCATCCGCCACCACACCTGGCTAATTTTTTGTATTTTTAGTAGAGATGGGATTTCACCATATTTGCCAGGTTGGTCTTGAACTCCTGACCTCAGGTGATCCACCTGCCTTGGCCTTCCAAAGTGCTGGGATTACAGGCGTGAGCCACTGCGCCTGGCCTATTTCCCCACCTTTCATGTAAGGTGCTACTGAACATGACAGCTTCTTGTCATGACAGGAAACTTGCATCAGTTGGATATCCTTTTGAGAAACTGAATTTTGCAAAGGGCCAAATTTCCCCAACTGAATGGGCTCAGGAAATGTTCCTTTACACTCAGAACATTCTATTTTTAAGTATATTATTTATTGTTGGCAGTTCCTCAGGGATTTCCCTTTTCTCTGTATTGGTCAGTGCAGTTGATGTAAAACCGTTTTGTGGATGGAAAATATTTTTATTTTATTGCTCTTTTAGTTTGGTAGGTTAAATAAAGGTTCTTGGTAATTTGGGATTTGCTTCGTATTTTTGTGTTGACCATATCACTCTTGCAAGCTTTATTTGATCCCTTGCCACATTTGTGATTGTTAGGTTTCAAAAAGACAAGTCGCTGGTCAGGGAAGCCAAATGGAGATGGTGCCGAACTACTTTGTACTAATCCTTCAGAGGTCGATTGCAGTGTTACTTCCTCTGGGAGACACCATCTGTGCCTTCAGACTAGGTTGGATCCTACTACTGCATCTCTCCCCCCTTCCATTTTCCTTGTTATGATATGATTCACCCTTGAAATTAATTGTTCAAAGCCTGTCTTCCTTTTTAGACTGGAACCCCAATGGTAGCAGGGCCGTTGTCTATTCTTTTTCCTGCTGTATCTCCAGCACCTGGCACATAGTAGAGACTATGAAAGAATTAGTGGCCCATAAGAAAACATAGCTAGAGAAACAACCGCTTGAAAGAGAACTAAGGAGTGCAAAGTGAGTGAAGCCAAATGAGTACATGTGTTAAATTTAGTAAATGTGAGCTATTCTATAGACTGTTGGTATATTAATTTGGGTTGCATCAGAAGCAGACCCCGAGATAAGGATTTGTGTACAAGTACATTTTCCAGAAAGTGCCAGTATGGAAGTGGGGAAGCCAGATAGGGAAAGGAAGAAAGGCAAAAAAAGCGTGCATTATCAAGTAAGCTACATGGCAGGCAGCTGGAGCTTACTCTTGTTGAAGACTCCCAGGAAACAGTGCAGAACACACAACTGGGGCTGGGCGTGGTGTAATCCCAGCACTTTGGGAGGCCGAGGCAGGTGGATCACCTGAGGTCAGGAGTTCGAGACCAGCTTGGCCAACATGGTGAAATCCTGTCTCTATTAAAAGTTAAAAAATTAGCTGGGCATGGTGCGCATGCCTGTAATCCCAGCTACTCAGGAGGCTGAGGCAGAAGAATTGCTTGAACCCGGGAGGTGGAGGTTGCAGTAAGCCAAGATCGCGCCACTGCACTCCAGCATGGGCAACAGAGCAAGACTCCGTCTCAAGAAAACAAAAACAAAAACAAAACAAAACAAAAAGAACACACACACACTTAGGAGATATTGCACTAAGCCACAAGGGAGCTGGAGTATTTATTCACCAACTCCTGTCAGTCACTGGTTGCGGAATGCTCCTAGGAGGCATTAATTTCCCAGCACTTCTGGGCTGCCTCCAACGCTGGAGAGTGGGAACAATCTGAGAGGGTCCTTAGGTAGGGACACAGTTCCTGACAGTTGGAACTGTGTGTTTAAGGAATTGAGAGGTACTGAAGGGATGTGGATGGGGCCTAGAGTCAATGCACTAAGGCAAGAAAAAAAATTAAAGGCACAACAATCAGAAAGAAGAATCCAATTAAGAATTCCAGTGAGTGAGAGTGCTCAACAAAACAGGATTTACACTATATATGTGTATATATATATATATATATATATACATTTTTTTTTTTTTTTTTGAGACGGAGTCTCGCTCTGTTGCCCAGGCTGGAGTGCAGTGGTGCAATCTCTTGCTCACTGCAAGCTCCGCCTCCTGGGTTCACGCCATTCTCCTGCCTCAGCCTCCTGAGTAGCTGGGACTACAGGCGCCCGCCACCATGCCCAGCTAATTTTTTGTATTTTTAATAGAAACAGGGTTTCACCGTGTTAGCCAGGATGGTCTCGATCTCTTGACCTCATGATCTGCCCGCCTTGGCCTCCCAAAGTGCTGGGATTACAGGCGTGAGCCACCATGCCTGGCGAACCAGGCTGGTCTTGGACTTCTGGGCTCAAGCGATCCTCCAGCCCTCAACCTCCCAAAGTGCTGGGATTACAGGTGTGAGCCACTGCGCATGGCCCCAATAGTTATCTTTTCTGATCCTCTCCCTTCTTCCACCCTCCACCCTCAAATAGGCCCCAGTGTCTGTTGTTCTCCTCTTTATGTCCATGTGTTCTCATCATTAAGCTCCTACTTATAAGGGAGAACATGTGGTATTTGGTTTTCTGTTCCTGCATTAGTTTGCTAAGGATAATGGCCTCCAGCTCCATCCATGTTCTGGGAAGGGACGTGATCTCGTTCTTTTTTATGGTGCAGCACAGATGTTATCACCATTTCATTTCACCCTGATTGAGACCGCCTTTGCAAAAATATTAACTGAGAAGATTATGACAGTGAAAGATATCAGACCTAACTGACCCTATCTTGCTTCTAACCTCTAAACTGTCCTTGTTCATTCCTGGGCATAGGCCGAACTAGCTTTGGGAAGGAATTTAGTGATAGTTTATATAATAGCGCTTCCCAAAAGGCTAAATTGTTCTTGTAAAACAAAAAAAAAAGGGCACTAGCCACCAAGTCAAGATGAGAGGGGCTGGAATTCTTTCTGGCGTGATCTCAGCTCACTGCAACCTCTGCCTCCCAGGTTCAAGTGATTCTCCTGCCTTAGCCTCCTGAATAGCTGGGATTGCAGGCACCTGCCACCATGCCTGGCTAATTTTTGTATTTTTAGTAGAGATGGGGTTTCACCATGTTGGCCAGGCTGGTCTCAAACACCTGACCTCAGGTGATCCGCCTGCCTCAGCCTCCCAAAGTGCTGAGATTACAGGCGTGAGCCACCACACCCAGCCCTGGCTTATATTTTTGTTATCTGCCTTTCAGTATAGTTTAGTTTTGTTTTAGGTTGAAGGGACAGCTATTGCCAGAAATTTCCATTTGAGTGCCAAATACATTTAAATTTCACGGCCTTAAATATCTGGTTCTCATCTGTAATCCCAGCACTTTGGAAGGCCAAGGTGGGTGGAGCACCTGAGGTCAGGAGTTCAAGACCAGCCGACCAACATGGTGAAACCCTGTCTCTATTAAAAATACAAAATTAGGGCTGGGCGTGGTGGGTCACGCCTGCAATCCCAGCACTTTGGGAGACCGAGACGGGCGGATCATGAGGTCAGGAGATCAAGACCATCCTGGCTAACACAGTGAAACCCCATCTCTATTAAAAATACAAAAAAAAAAAAAATTAGCCAGGCGTGGTGGCTGTAGTGGGCGCCTGTAGTCCCAGCTACTCGGGAGGCTGAGGCAGGAGAATGGCGTGAACCCGGGAGGTGGAGCTTGCAGTGAGCTGAGATTTCGTGCGCCACTGCACTCCAGCCTGGGTGACATGGCGAGACTCCACCTCAAAAAGAAAAAAAATATTAGCTGGGCGTGGTGGCATATGCCTGTAATCCCAGCTACTTAAGAGGCTGAGGCAGGAGAATCGCTTGAACCCGGGAAGCGGAAGTTGCAGTGAGCCAAGATTGTGCCATTGCATGAGATTGCCTGGCCAATAAGAGTGAAACTCCATGTCAAAAAAAAATAAAATAAAATAAAGTTTTGGAGGAGTCAAAAGTTATATGCAGATTTCAACTGTGTAGAGGATCAGTGACCCTAACTCCTGCAGTGTTGAAGGGTCAACTGTACTTGTATGACTCATTTAATGTTTGGAGATTATAAGAGGAAAAAAAGGACAAGTTTTATATGCTTTGCTGCCTATGGAAGCAAAAGTCTGTTAATGGAAAAGACCCCACCTATGGAAGACAGTTTGTTAGAAAAACATAGGTTGTACATTTTTGGTACGTACTTGCTCTGCGAGCTAATTGTCTCAAGAAACTGAAATAATGTAGAAGTAACCTGATTCTTTCGCAATTTTACAAAATGCATTTAGTAATGAAGAATGATGAAATAACGCCTTGTGCTGTTATGATGTACAGAAAGTAACTATCTGTAGCATGAATGACTTCTCGGAAATCACGTGTAAGAGGTTTCACCAAGCGGGCATTGCCACCAGATGGCAACGGAGACTCTGGAATGGAATTTTGCAAGGGGATTTAAGAAAGGTCAACCCAGCGTACCTTCTAGAGTTCAGCAGCTTTCACTGAACCTTGCTTTTACTCTGTTCCAGATGCTGGCTGACTTATGCATCATAGTCATATTACGTTATGGAATGCCATAACATAATATGTGAGTTACAGTATTTTTATGAATGCTGTTTTTTTTTTTTTTTTGAGATGGAGAGTTTCGCTCGTCACCCAGGCTGGAGTGCAATGGTGCGATCTCCGGTCACCACAACCTCTGCCTCCCGGGTTCAAGTGATTCTCCTGCCTCAGCCTCCTGAGTAGCTGGGGTTACAGGCATGTGCCACCATGTCTGCCTAATTTTGTATTTTTAGTAAGGACAGGGTTTCTCCATGTTGGTCAGGCTGGTCTCGAACTTCTGACCTCAGGTGATCCGCCCACCTTGGCCTCCCAAAGTGCTGGGATTACAGGGGTGACCCACCACCCCTGGCCGCCTTGTTCTTGTTTTTAATTGACCAAGATTTTAATCATGAGATTAAAAAGTATTTTATATTCTTAAAGCCACAGTGAAGATTAATACAGCCTATTAGAGGGAAATCTGGTAAATATTTATCAAAATTAAAAATAAGAATGCCTCTCTGATCAGCAATTGTATATCTAGGAATTGATTTTATAGAAATAAACATGCATAAAAATATATGAGTGGTCATGTAAAGCACTGGTTTGTTTTTTTGTGTGTGAGGGTGTTTTTTTTTTTTTTTTTTGAGATGGAATCTCTGTCGCCCAGGCTGGAGTGCAGTGGCGTGATCTTGGCTCACTGCAACCTCCACCTCCTGGGTTCAAGCAATTCTTCCGTCTCAGCCTCCCGAGTAGCTGGGACTACAGGTGCGTACCACCACGCCCGGCTATATTTTTGTATTTTTAGTAGAGACGGGGTTTCACCGTGTTAGCCAGGATGGTCTCCATCTCCTGACCTCATGATCCGTCCACCTTGGCCTCCCAAAGTGCTGGTATTATAGGCATGAGCCACCGCACCTGCCAGCACTGTTTTTAATAGTGAAACATTGAAACAACACAATGGCCATCAAAAGTCTGTTTAAATAAGTTTTAAACAAGTTTAAATAAGTTTTAAACAAGTTTAAATAAGTTTATGAAATATTTTATTAACTAAAGGAAAAATGAGGTGTTTTTACAAGGAAATAGCTCTAGGATTAATTAATTAAAAGGTCACAATCTATACATAGGCATGGAGTATTTAAGAGTGTGATTTTGTATATGAGTAGAGCAAAGTCTTAAAGGATGTATACTGAACTGTTACTGTTAACTCTGGGGAAAGGAGTATTAGCTTACTATCGTAGGTACTTCTATATTGTTTGCAGGTGCATTTAGAAATATAATTTAATACAAAAATTAGCTGGGTGTGGTGGTGCATGCTTATAGTCCCAGCTACTCAGGAGGCTGAGGCAGGAGAATCGCTTGAACCTGGCAAGTGGGGGTTGCAGTGAGCCAAGATCAAGATCACGCCATTGCACTCCAGCCTGGGCATCGCAGCGAGACTCTGTCTCAAAAATAAAATAAAATAAAATAAAATAGAATAAAATAAAATAAAAACAACAACAAAAAGAAATATTATAATTTAAAACTATTATAGAAATTTTTGAAGAAAAAATATATAACCTTGACATCCAGTAGTCAGCACTGTGACTATTATGATTAATACAGTATCTTTTAAATGAAATATTTCTGATAGTCATCTTGGCCCCAGTGTATAAGTATTAAACATTGCAAACATGGAGACAGTAAACCTGGCTTCCTCTTCGAAGTCCATTTATATTGTATAACTGCCTTTGTTCAAATCCCAGCTCCACCACTTACATAAGCTGTGTGACCTTAAGCAAATAATTCAATCTCTCTGAGTCTTAATTCTCTTTTTATAAAATGAAAACAATGAAATCCTCAACATTGCGGGGTTGTTGGAAGAATCAAATGAGTTAATATGTGAAAAGTACTCAGAACAGTGCCCAGCAGAGAGTAAGAGTTCAGAAAATGTTGGTGATAATTATTATAGCCCAGAGTAGTAAACCCTTCTCTGATAATTATGCCAGTGATGAACACTGCTTGCTGTCAAGGTGAATTTCTTAGTATCTCTGCAAACAGTACATATGCATAGAGAAGACATTTGTTGTTATTTTGCTCGTTGAAATTAATATCTTAAATTATTTAAAAATTAATCTTAATTTATTAAACCCATACACATTCTAAAATTTAGTTTTTGTTGTCTTTTTTTTTTTTTTGAGACGGAGTCTCACAGGCTGGAGTGCAGTAGTGCGATCTTGGCTCACTGCAATCTCCACCTCCCGGATTCAAGCAATTCTCCTGCCTCAGCGTCCTGAGTAGCTGAGATTACAGGTGCACGCCACTACACCCAGCTAATTTTTGTATTTTTAGTAGAGATGGGGTTTTACCATGTTGGCCAGGACGGTTTCCATCTCTTGACCTCGTGATCCACCTACCTTGGCCTCCCAAAGTGTTGAGATTACAGGCGTAAGTCCCCGTGCCTGGCTTTTTTTTTTTTTTTTTTTTTTTTTAGACACGGTCTTGTTCTGTCGCCCAGGCTGCTGGAGTGCAGTGGCGCAATCTCAGCTCACTGCAACCTCCGCCTCCCAGGTTCAAGTGGTTCTTGTGTCTCGGCCTCCTGAGTAGCTGGGATTACAGGCACGCACCATCATGCCTGGCTAATTTCTGTATTTTTAGTAGGGACAGGGTTTCACCATATTGGGCAGACTGGTCTCGAACTCCTGTCCTCGGGTGATCCATCCACGTCGGCCTCCCAAAGTGCTGGGATTATAGGCGTGAACCACTGTGCCTGGCTGAGTTGCTTTTTAAAGAACCTTCATTTCTTTCCTCCTTCTCCTCTTTCTCCCATCCTCCCTGATTAACCTCTTCTTTGTGTGGAACTCACTCCTGCCCTGGTGTCATCCCTTCATTCAGTCTTTCCAATGTATGCCTCTTTTACCCTTTAGGCGATGATACACATATCACAATGTATGCATTGTGTCTGCTTCCCAACTAAACTGTAAAACATGCAAATTGAGGGTAGGGTCAGTTGTGTTTTGCTGACCAAGTAGTGGGTAACACAAAGAGAACTTTAAATGTCATAAATGACTTAAACTGGGAGAGGTCAGAGAGCAAGGGTATTCCAGACTGGGAGAAATATCAGCAAAAGTTATGGACAGTAATGGTGGTATAAAGATTTTGTTCATATCTGCCAACTCTTTGCAGGTGATAACTTTATATACATGCACACACACACACACACACACACCAGGACATACAAAGTACATGTACATTCTGAGTAGTTTAATAATTTTTGTTGTGGAGGATTTAGGAACAAAATACACGAAATTGTATTATATACTCAATTAAAATATCATCATAAACAAGCAAACTGTATCTCTGAAGTCTTTTCCATTTTTCATGCCATATTGCTGGATTTTTTATTCTCGGGTATGCTACAGGTGGGTGGATGGTCTTTTTCCTCCCTCCCATATACTCCACTTCCTCTTCTTTCTTTTTCTTTTCTTATTTTTTTTTTGAGATGGAGTTTCGCTGTTGTTGCCCTGGCTGGAGGGCAATGGTGCCATCTTGGCTTACTGCAACCTCCGCCTCCCAGGTTCAATTCTCCTGCCTCAGCCTCCTGAGTAGCTGGAATTACAGGCGTCCACCACCATGCCCGGCGACTTTTTTGTATTTTTAGTAGAGTTGGAGTTTCACCATGTTGCCCAGGCTGGTCTTGAACTCCTGACCTCAGGTGATCCACCCGCCTCGGCCTCCCAGAGTGCTGGGATTACAGGTGTGAGCCACTGCGCCTGGCCCACTCCATTTCAACTATCTTACCCCACCGCCAGACAAAACTCATATTCATGTGTGTGATTCACGAAATATTTATTTAGTATCTACTATGTGCTACTACCTGCAGTGTTCTAAAGACCCTTGGATACATCAGGCAACAAAATCAAGAACTCTGCCATTGAGGATCTTACATTCTGGGAGGATTGACAGACACTAACAATAAGGATACAAGCAAATCACAGAAATCCTAGAGCTGGGAAGGGAAGATGTGGACAAGCTTTACTGTAAAATGTATACTAAGAATACTTTTACGGGTCTTATTTGTCTTGTTACCTGTTTGCCTGTCCTTTTAGGAGCACATGTCTCTTTTCCAGTCTGGGAATTTGTACAGTAATGATAATTAATAACTACCATGTACCGACATGCCTGCCGCTACCAGGCACCTTTCTTGGAGAGCCCATTAAATCCTCATGACATCCGAAAAGGCAGGTATGATCATTCCCCTTTACAAAAGAGGACACTGAAGTGCACACCCCGATGGGCGTCAGGGTTTCTTCCTTGCGCGCAGTGCGGATTTAGGCTAACCGACTGGATCTGGTTATCTGAAGATGAAAAAAAGAATGGCAAACCCACTTCCCGCATTTCTTCAGGCCGACGCAGGTGAGGTGTGCGAGCGCGCCCGGGGTCCGCACTGAGTGCGGTTCCGCAGAGCCGGGAGACGGAGGAGGTGGGTCAGCCTGGGTCGCTGCCCTTGTCCAGCGCAACCCAAGACACCTGCGCGCCGGGTGGAGCCAGGGCTAGGGGTGGGGCCTGGGCTCCGGGAAGGGGGCGGGCCCGCCGTCCTCCAGTGCAAATGCGTCCTGGAGTGGTTTGTCCTACGTTGCGGCCCGTAGAGGCGCCGAGTCACCGCCTCTTCTCCGGGAGTGGCGGAGATTCGATCATGTGACAGTCCGGAGGCCAGAACCGGGCAGGTTGCGTGAAGCGCAGGGGTTTGACAAAAACAAACGGTGACGGCGCCGCGGAAGGGTCTATGGCCGAGGCGGTGAAGCCCCAGCGCCGGGCCAAGGCCAAGGCCAGCCGGACTAAAACAAAGGTGAGGATCTCCCCACCCTCCCGAGGCTCTGGCAGTGTGCTGTGTCTCCTTGCTCCTCTCTTCGGCCTCCCCAGCCAAATCTACTCCCGTTCCCTGAGCCCTCTGCATCTTCTGCCTCCACCTTCCAATATTTGATCCCACCACCCGTTGACACCGGCCCTTCTCCTCCATTCCTTCTCCACATCCCCCTGCCACACTCTGTCTGGACCCCATTTTTCCTTCTCCCTCCTGTGACTTCACTGGCCTCTTCTTTTTCTGCTCTCTTCTTGGCTTTCCTCACCTGGGTCTGGTTTCCTGCCGTGAAATAATTTTTCTCTTTCCGCCCCATCGTTGACTATCTCTTTACTCCTTTATATCCTAGAACATTTTCAGTCCCTGCCATGCATAAAGAGGGAATGTTCCTCTCCTCCACGCGGAGAAGGTACCTTTGGCAGAACTTTATAAGTAGACTAGTGATGTGCCATTTCTCATCACTTTGAAAGTTCAAGATGATAGTGGTGCTCTGTTTATTTCTTATTATTTTGATTGTTTATAAGGGGCACGAGTGGCTAGAAATTAACCCAGGGCGGGACTCACCCAGTAGGGAAGTATTTGAATTTTCTGAGTTTCCTGTATTAGACTACATGTGATATTAGAGTGATTTTAAGTTGATTTGTTTATAAGTGCAGTCTGGATTTTCATTTTATTATAGTACATATATACACATATATACATATATACATACATATATACATATGTGTGTGTGTGTATATATATATGTGTATATATATATGTTATTTGAGACGGAGTCTTGCTCTGTCGCCCAGGCTGGAGTGCAGTGGGGCGATCTCGGCTTACTGCAAGCTTCGGCTCGCTGCAAGCTCCACCTCCCAGGTTCACGCCATTCTCCTGCCTCAGCCTCCTGAGTAGCTGGGACTACAGGCGCCTGCCACCACGCCCAGCTAATTTTTTGTATTTTTAGTAGAGACGGGGTTTCACCGTGTTAGCCAGGATGGTCTCGATCTCCTGATCTCGTGATCCACCCACCTCGGCCTCCCAAAGTGCTGAGATTACAGGCGTGAGCCACCGCGCCCAGCCTGTGTTTTTTTTTTTGTTTTGTTTTGTTTTGTTTTTGTTTTGATACGGAGTCTTGCTCTGTCGCCCAGGCTGGAGTGCAATCTCGGCTCACCGCAACCTCCGCATCCCGGGTTCAAGTCACTCTCCTGCCTCAGCCTCCCGAGTAACTGGGATTACAGGCATGCGCCACCACACCCGGCTAATTTTGTATTTTTAGTAGAGACGGGGTTTCTCCTTGTTGGTCAGGCTGGCCTCAAACTCCTGACCTCAGGTGATCCGCCCACCTTGGCCTCTCAAAGTGCCTGGATTACAGGCGTGAGCCACCGCGCCCGGCCTATTTATATATATTTTCTTTCTTTCTTTTTTCTTTTTTTTTTTTTTTGAGACGGAGTCTCGCTCTGTCGCCCAGGCTGGAGTGCAGTGGCGCAATCTCGGCTCACTGCAAGCTCCGCCTCCCGGGTTCACGCCATTCTCCTGCCCCAGGCTCTCCGAGTAGCTGGAACTACAGGCGCCCGCCACCACGCCCGGCTAATTTTTTTTATTTTTAGTAGAGACGGGGTTTCACCGTGGTCTCGATATCCTGACCTCGTGATCCGCCCGCCTCGGCCTCCCGAAGTGCTGGGATTACAAGCGTGAGCCACCGCGCCCGGCCTCATTTATATATATTTTCTAAGATGAACAGATTAAATGCTGCTCCCGTGTGGCCAGACCTAATTTTGGCATACCTGAAACAGAGTTTACATTTGGGAAATAAGGAGGATGGTATTACAAGTACAGGACATTTTTTTTTTCCTCAGAAGTGGGTGATGTTCCAAAGCAGGTGTAATTTAAACATGATACTGTAATCCGATTTTCTCATGGGAGCAAGGTTTTAACAGGAGGCTAGCGTTCATAGGTACTATACTTAATAGACTGTAAATGACTTATGTGGATTTCTTTCATTATGGTGCTTTTTTTTTCTTTCCAACTTTTATTTTAGGTTTAGAGGGTACATGTGGAGGTTTGCTACATGGGCAAATTGCACGTCTTGGTGGTATAGTGTGCAGATTATTTTATCACCCAGGTAATGAGTATAGTGCTTGTCAGGTGGTTTTTTTATCCTTACCTTCTTCCCACCTTCCACCCTCAAGTAGGCCCTGGTGTCTATTATTCCCTTCTTTATGTCCATGTGTACCTAATGTTTAGCTTCCACTTACAAGTGAGAACATGTGGTATTTGATTTTCTGTTTCTGCATTAATTTGCTTAGGATAATTACCTCTAACTGCATCCATGTTGCTGCAGAGGACACGATTTTGTTCTTTTTTATGGCTGCGTAGTATTCCATGCTAAAATTTACCACATTTTCTTGATATGACTTTTTAAAACGCTGTAGTGGAGTTAGACACATTGGTGTATCCAGGTCTGTGAGGAGTTACTCTGGTGAGAAAGTCATTTTGGTACCAGATTTCAGGAATTTTATTTATTTTTTTTTTGAGACAGAGTTTCGCTTTTGTTGCCCAGGCTGGAGTGCAGTGGTGCGATCTCTGCTCACCACAACCTCTGCCTCCTGGGTTCAAGCAATTCTCCTGCCTCAGCCTCCTGAGTAGCTGGGATTACAGGCATGTGCCACCATGCCTGGCTAGTTTTGTATTTTTAGTGGAGACGGGGTTTCTCCATGTTGGTCAGGCTGGTCTCAAACTCTGGACCCCAGGTGATCTGCCCACCTCGGCCTCCCGCAGTGCTGGGATTACAGGTGTGAGCCACCACACCTGGCTCAGAAATATTTTTAAAAGAAATGCTTTTGCACTGTATTGGGTTGGTAAAGAACTATCGAGGCCCAGGAGGAAGAAAAAAGCCATTGGCCAGCTATGCATAAGATCCCTAAACCTGCTTAATGATGAGACTACAGGAAAAAAAAAAATCATACCTATCCAGTGAAGAAAAAAAAAATCCCTGAACCTAGAATGCAGTAGTGCATAACACATAAATGTTAGTTGTCTATGGGAGCAGAATCTTAAGTCTTAATCTCTAGTTTTTTTTTTCCCCAAGATATAGGTGAAACTAAAGCCTCCAGGGATTAAATATTGCTCAGTGTCATGCAGTTCTTGAGAGAACTCAGGTTAAAGCCAGAAATCCTGACTCTTAATCCAGGAGCTTAATAGTTATTTCATATATCTGTATGTCTTTTGTCTTTCCATAGATAGAATGTTACAGATGCTTTAAAAAGAGTCTGTTAAGGGGTTTCCCTCTTAAGTTATTTTGTTTAAAACAGAATTTCTAAATTAAAAAGTTAAAAATCTTAAGCTTTTAGATCCATGATGAAAAACCAATTGATTATATTTTTTATCCATCTTGGGCAACTTTCCTATACAAACATACATTAATTTTTTTTTGTTCAAGTTTATGAAGAGGCCTTTATTTCAGAGGCATTTGGTCAAACCAAAAATCCTTGATATCTACTTTTGCTCACCCTCTAAATCTAATCGTTCACTAAGTCTTGCCAATTGCATTTTCTAAATATTCTTTTGATTCTGTGCATTTCCTCTCCATCCTAACTACTACAACCTTTCTCCAAGGAGGATTTCTTCTAAACTGGCCTCTTTACATTCATTCTTGCTGCCCATTCTCTAAACTGAACTGGATATATATTTTTCAAAACAAAACTGATCATGTTACTCTCCTCAAAACCTTTCAAAGGTTTCCCATCACTCAGAGGCTAGAGTCCAAAGCATGGACTAAGGGCTCTGTATGATCTTGCCTCTGTCTTCTCCTCAGCCTCAGTTCTACCACCACTGCCACCATTCTCTCTTTTCTTTTTCTTTTTGAGAACGAGTCTCACTGTCACCCAGGCTGGAGTGCAGTGGTGTGATCTTGGCTCACTGCAACCTCCATCTCTTGGTTCAAGCGATTCTCCCGCCTCAGCCTCCTGAGTAGCTGGGATTATGGTGCCTGCCAACATGCCGGGCTAATTTTTGTATTTTTAGTAGAGATGGGGTTTCACCACGTTGGCCAGGCTCTTCTCAAACTCCTGGCCTCGGGTGATCCACCCACCTCGGCCTCCCAAAGTTCTCTTTTGATTCTTAACCTTTATGTCCTTTCCTGCTTCAGGGCCTTTGCCCATGTTGTTTCCTCTGACACCCCTTTCTGGCCTCTTTACGTAGCCAACTACTCATTTGTGAGGTGTCAGCTAAACAGTACTTCGTCAGAGAAGCTTTTTCTCATCTCCCTGGTGTCAGTGCCTCTCCAATAGCACTCTGCTCCCCTTTGTGCCACTCATCTCATTTGTGGTTACTTTGTCAACATTTCTCTTCTCCCTTAGATTTTGAACTCACTGAAGGAGGGACCTGTCTTGTTCTTAGTACCCTTCACAGCCTCTTTGTCACTTGATACTGTTCGTTGAATGATGAAATAAATGCCAGTAATGAAGAATATTTCCAAACTTTGTCACTCAGAGGAATTTATTCTAGTGAATTTCCTCTGACTAGTGTGAGAAAACGGATGAAAAAAGTCTGTGACACCAGCAAGGCCCCTATCTTTGTCAGTCTAGAAAGTTAATTCTTTTAGAATAAAACAATCTAGAAAGTTATTTTTTTAGAGTAAATTGATGCACTTCTTAGTGCTGGTTATCGTTCGATTATAGTTATAAAGTCCTATATTAATGAAACCTTTGCTATCTATAGTATAATTTGGCAACTATTTAGGGAACCACAAACTGGTTCAAAGTCTCAGTTCAGGAAGTGGATAGTGTCATGTGCTGTTGCCTTTAGACAGTTTGAGTGGCTTCTGGATTTTACCCAGCAGCTGACCTACATTCCTCAATGTTAATCATCTGGTAGCTAACCTCGGCTGCTAGGTTATGGTTAGGTATGTGGTGCTTATCGCATGATGCCTAAGAGATAGACCTAATAATGTTTTCATTTCTTTAGTATCATTCTCTGCTATAAGATCCCCCGACTCTGAGCACCCTGACTTCGTTGATCTTGATAAATTATAAGTACAGTAGATTCTTAGATTTGGACTTACTCTGCAGAAGTAGTGCATTTTATAGTGTTTTTTTGACAATATTAAATTCTGAATGCCAACAACTTATTAATAGTGAGAGCATCTGGTAATTGCTAAGGACAGACAGATGTGTCCCAGAAGGTCACAGGAAAAACCTTTAAATCCCCATCCACCTTGTGCCATGCCTAGATGATTGATTTCCACCTCTAGTCCCTTTCTATCAGGAGTGGTTATTAGTGTGAAGTTGGGGGACGCTGCATAGTATTATTTAGCTTCTTTCGTGCCTCCTAAAAGCCATTCATTTATTAAACAAACACTCATTGATCACCCATTACGTGGGATGTAAAAGAGAAAAAAACCCAAAGAACCTGGCCTTAGTGGAGCTTAACATTCTAGAGAGAGAAGACAAAAAACAAGCAAGCTAAACAAACAAAAACCCATGAAGAAGAAAATATATCCAAACCTGCACATTGTGCACATGTACCCTAAAACCTAACGTATAATAATAAAAAAAATTCCATTGTGCCATATACCCCGTAGTTTATATACTCCATTAAATAAACTTTAATAAATTCCAAAAAAAAAAAAAAAGAAAATATATCATGCTTTATAAGTGCTATGGGAAAAAGAAAAAGAACAGGTTAGAGAGCTGAGGAGTACTGGTGAGAGGTTAGGATGAGCGGTCTGGATAGTTTTTTTTTTTGGGAGGGGGACAGAGTCTCGCTCTTGTCGCCCAGACTGGAGTGCAGTGGCGCGATCTTGGCTGACTGCAACTTTGCCTCCCAGGTTCAAGCAATTCTCCTGCCTTAGCCTCCTGAGTAGCTGGGATTACAGGCACCCACGACCATACCTGGCTAATTTTTTTTACTTTTAGTAGAGGTTTTGCCATGTTGGCCAGGCTGATCTTGAACTCCTGACCTCAGGTGGTCCGCCTACCTTGGCCTCCCAAAGTGCTGGGATTACAGGCGTGAGCCACCATGCTCAGCCTGGTAGTTCTTATTGAGAGTGACATTTAAGTAAAGACATGGAAGAGAAGAGAGAGTTAACTATGTGGATATTGGGGGAGAAGTGTTTCAGGCAGAGGGACTAGCCAGGAAAAGGCTGTCTGGCGGTGGCATGCCAGACCTGTCCTAGCAACTGCAAGGAGGCAGTGTGGTTAGTGCGGAGTGAGTGAGGGGAGAACAGTAGGAGATGAAGTCAGAAAAGTAGCAGAGCCTGGTCATGTCGGGCCTTGCGTGAGCTTTTACTCCGAGTGACATATGGAATCAACACAGGGTTTTGAGCAGAGGAGTGACACGATTCCGCTTGTGCTTTAAAGAATCACTGTGCCTGCTTTTTGGAGAATAGACTGTAAGGGGGCAAGGGTAGAAGCAGAGACCATCTGACTATTGCAGTCACCCAGGCAAGAGGTGATGGTGGCTTGGGCCAGGATTGTCAGAGAGAGGGTGGTGAGGAGTGTTTGAAGTCTGAGAGCCAAGAGGGTTTGCTGAGGTTTGGATGTGGGATGTGAGAGAAAACAAGGAAGACCCTGAGAAGGAGAAAGCTGTGGGTGGAACAGGTTTTAGGGGGAAAATCAGGAGTTCGGTTTTAGATACGTTAATTTTGAAATAAATATGTAGCAATGTGGAGTAGGCTTGGACATGTGAATCCAAGCCTATTCTACATCTTTACATGTTTGTTTGAAGTGATGAATAGAAACTTCCCATTTATTTCCCAAAACTTAAAAAAACTTTAGTTTTAAATGATTACTTTCTGATTCCTTATTGCTTATAGTGTATATGAGTGTACACATACACATACTCTCACACAGCGTACAACCCAGAAATGAAATGCCCAGAATTCCATCTGGAAATAACTGTTGGTAATGGTTTGTTGTATTTTTCTTTAGATTTTTTTCCCATATACCCACACTCCAGAGCATATTTACTGTAATGTATAGTTAAGTTTGTTTTTCTGTGTTTATGAACTCTTTCTGTATAATTTACTGGTAATTGTGTCTCCATTTGAATGACTTTAAAATTGTTTTTTTTACCTGTGTGTAACTTATGTGGAGATCAAAAATAAAGAAATAGATTTTTCTTAATCTGCCTGGCATTTTTAGGTGTAAGAAATATCTTTTGTTGGCATGATGGCACCAGTCTGTATTTTCAACTACTAGGGAGGCTAGGCAGGCAGACTGTTTGAGCACAGGAGTTCAGGGCTGCAGCATGCTGTGATTGTGCCTGCAAATAGCCAATGCACTCTAGCTTGGGCAACACAATGAGACCTTGTCTCTGATTTTTTTTTTAAAAAAGGAAATACCTTTTGCTTAAATTATGTTACTTGATACACATGGAATTGATACACACAGAGTTGTTTGAATTTTATTTTGTGACCTGTAATGATTATTATATATACATTATGTCTTCCTTCTGTGTCTTTGCTTATTTATTTTTATAAAGATAGAGATGGGATCTCCCTGTGTTGCCCAGGCTAGTCTCAAACTCTTGGGCTCAAGGGATCCTCCTTCCTCCCAAAGTGCTGGGATTACACATGTGAGCCACTGCACCTGACCTTTATTTATTTTTAACTGAAGTAGATAGTTAAAGGCAGTTGCTCTTGTTGCCCAGGCTGGAGTGCAGTGGCGCGATCTCAGCTCACTGCAAACTCTGCCTCCTGGATTCAAGTGATTCTCCTGCCTCAGCCTCCCAAGTAGCTGGGATTACAAGCACCCGCACCATGCCCGGCTAATTTTTTGTATTTAGTAAAGATGGGGCTTCACCATGTTGGTCAGGCTGGTCTCGAACTCCTCACCTCAGGTGATCCACCCACCTCGGCCTCCCAAAGTGCTGATATTACAAGCATGAGCCACGGCACCCAGCCCTGTTTATTTGTTTATTTATTTAGAGACAGAGTCTCGCTGTGTTGCCCAGATGGAAGTGCAGTGGCGCGATCTTGGCTCACTGCAGCCTCCGCCTCCGGGGTTCAAGTGATTCTCCTGCCTCAGCTTCCTGAGTAGCTGGGACTACAGGCACCTGCCACCACGCCTGGCTAGTTTTTTGTATTTTTAGTAGAGACGGGGTTTCACCATGTTGGCCAGGATGGTCTCGATCTCCTGACCTCGTGATCCGCCTGCCTTGGCCTTCCAAAGTGCTGGGATTACAGGCGTGAGCCTTCCATGCCCGGCCCCTATTTATGTATTTTTTGAGTCGAGTCTGACTGTGTCACCCAGGCTGGAATGCAGTGGCCCAATCTTGGCTCACTGCAACCTCCGCCTCCTGGGTTCAAGCAATTCTCCTGCCTCAGCCTCCCGAGTAGCTGGGATTACATGCGCCAGCCACCATGCCTGGCTAATTTTGTAACTGCCCAAGGGGTTCACCTTGCCCGCTGCCCTAGACAGAGCGGATTCATCAAGACAGGGGAACTGCAATAGAGAAAGAGTAATTCATACAGAACAAGCTGTGTGGGAGACTGGAATTTTATTATTACTCAAATCAGTCTCCCCAGCATTCGGGAGCAGAGTTTTTAAGGATAACTTGGTGGGTGGGGGGAAGCCAGTGAGCTGGGAGTGCTGATTGGTCAGAGATGAAATCACAGGGAGTTGGAAGTTTCTTCTTGTGCTGAGTCAGTTCCTGGGTTGGGGCCACAAGATCAGATGAGCCAGTTTATTCATCAACTGGTGCCAGACCAGGCGTGAGCTTGATGGTACTTGCAGCACCAAAGTTTTTAATTTTGATGAAGTCCAGTTGATCTTTTTATTTTGTTGCCTGTGCTTTTGGTGCCATATCTAAGAAGGCTTTGCCTACCCAAGTTTATAAAGATTTTTTTGTTTTCTTCTAACAGTTTAAAAGTTTTAGCTGTCACATTAGGTATATGATCTTTTTTGCATTAAGTTTTGTATATGATATAAGGTAAGGGTCCAATTTATTCTTTCACATGAGGATATCCAGTTGTTCTAGCACCATTTGTTCAAATTTCCCCGTTGAATTGTTTTGGCATTCTTGTCAAAATCAATTTGCCATATATGTAAGGTTTTATTTCTGGATTCTCAGTTTTGTTCCTTTGATCTATTTGTCTGTCCGTGTGCCAACACTATACTGTCTTTATTACTTTCGCTTTGTAGTAGATTTTGAAATTGCCAAGTGCGAGTTCTCCAACTTTGTTCTTTTTCAAGATTTTCTGTCTGTTGTGGGTCACTTGCATTTCTGTATGCAGTTTAAGTATCAGTTTATCAACTTCTGCAAAAAAAGGTAGCTAGGATTTTGCAAGGCATTGTGTAGAGTTTGTAGGTCCATTTGAGGAATATTGTCCTCTTAACAATATTGTGATAGACATAGAATGTCTTAGTTACATTTAATCTCTTTCAATAATGTTTTATAAGTTTCTGAGTACAAGTATTGTGCTTCTTTCTCTCAATTTATCCCTAAATACTTTGTTCTTTTTATGCTATTGTAAATGAAATTGTTTTACTAATTTCATTTTCTGATTGTCAACTCACTAAAATTTGGCCTCTGCCATACTGACCCTGCCTCAGCCTAGACTAGTAGAGTACAGGGGTCACAAAGTCAAATGCCTGCAGGAGCCAGGTGTATAACCTGGAGGAGTGAAGCAGGCTGAGTGGGACAGTGGTCGTGGGGTCAGCCGTGCCTGGTTTAGAGGGGACAGCCGCTCTCGAGTTCTAGTTGATCGTTGCTGTGAGGTTGTGATGGTTCAGTGTTGCCACATCTTATGATTTTCTAAGAAAAACTAGAAATCTGGATTTTTGTGTGAGAAATCCTAATTTGCAAATGTTAGCAACTAATCAGACACATATACACACACACACACACACACACACACACACACACACACACACAATATAGGCCAAGCAAATCATATATATTTTTACGGATGATGTTTAAAGATGATGCCAGTGAACAAAATGAGAGTGCAATGTTTGATGTACCACTCACCTCCTTAACTGTAAGCGATGAAGAGTCCCTGATGTGTCCACTAACATTTCTCTTGCTGTAGTAACCATTTTCCCTCTTAATTTTTTCTTTCTGATTTCTCAGTCTAAGAACCCTGTTTATTACAGCAAGTTTGCTAAACATCATTGCAGCATAGTTTGGGCTTGCTTTTTTGTTTTATTAACACTCATAATGTTTTTCTACTATTCATAATTTTAGGCAGTTTAACAAACTAGTTTGTATGAGGTATGCATTGGGTGACTGACTTCTGGATCTGATGTCCACAGTTCACTGTGGGGAGTTAAGTAATTTGGAGGGGCATATTGCTTCTTGAATCATTACCATTTGTAAATGTTTGGCAGTCAGGTTCATTTCAACAAGCTGACCTCAAATTCCATGTCAAAAACGTTCATCTTTTTTTTTAATATATAAAGGCCCCCCTTTTTTGGCTATTAGTCTGCTGGGCATTCGGAGCAGAATAATCCAAAACAACCAAGAGCTTGTATAACTCATGTTTGCCTGCCTTAAAATTTCTTCGTGAAAGGAAGTATTTGAGTGATTTCAATGAGGTTTTTAGTCTGTTTGAATGAAACAACTTTATTTAAATGTCATTTAAATAATGTTTTCTTCTTTATTCAGCCTAACTTCCTATGTTATCTAGTTTGCGTATTAATGCCTGAAGGTTTTTTTGAAACCATAACTTATTTTTTAATGAATAACTTTTTTATGATGATAGAGATAATTTTGTACTTAGTGAAAAGTTGCAAATATAATACAGAGACTTCCCATGTACTCTTCACCCAGCATCCTCTTGTGTCATCATCTTATATAACTGTACATTCTATGGCATGGAACAATGACTAAAACTAAGGAATTGGCCAGGCGTGGTGGCTCACGCCTGTAATCCCAGCACTTTGGGAGGCCGAGGCAGGCGGATCACGAGGTCCGGAGTTTGACTAACATGGTGAAACCCTGTCTCTACTAAAAATACAAAAAATTAGCCAGGTGCCTGTAGTCCCAGCTTCTCGGGAGGCTGAAGCAGGAGAATTACTTGAACCCGGGAGGTGGAGGTTGCAGTGAGCCGAGATTGTGCAACTGCACTCCAGCCTGCACAACAGAGCAAGATTCTGTCTCAAAAACAAAACAAAACAAAACACCCCAAGGAATTAATGTTGGTACAATAGTAGGATGTAGAACTTATTTGAACTTCACCGGTTTTTCCATTAATGTCCTTTTTCTAATCCAGGTCCCGGCAATACACTTAGTTGTCAGATCACTATAGTTCTCTCCAGTCTCTTCCAGTTTCTCAATCTTGTCTTTCATGACCACATTCCTTCAGTTCGTTTGTAGACTGTCCCTTAGTTTGGGTTTTTGTGTGATGTTTTCTCATGATTAGATTGAGGTTACGCATTATTGGGAATATCCTATTGGGGTATCTGATGCCAGTATTACTGGTGATGTAACTTTGATCACTTGGTTAAGGCATTGTCTTCCAGGATTCTCCACTGAAACTTACTATTTTCCTGTTCGTTGTTATTAAATATTTGGGAGGAGATACTTCGAGACTATGCAGATACTCTGTTTCTCTTAAACTCTTCACTTACTCACTTTAGCATCCATGGGTAGATCTTACCTGTAGCAGTTACCATGGTGTTCTTGTGGTAAATGTTCTGTTTTTCTCATTCCTTCTGTTAATTATATTAATTGGAATTCTCCTGTGTGGAAGAATTGTCCCTTCTCACCCATTTTATTTACGTATTTATTCATTCAGGTAATTATGTCAGTATGGGCTCCTGGATATTTATTTTATTCCAGTACTACAATTGTTCTGTTGCTCAAGTTGTTCCGTCCTTTTCTCCCCGAGTTTTGAGTGAATTTGTTTGTCAAGGTGAAGACAAACCTGTTGTGGCTGAAGATACGTAGAGACTGATCTATTTGACTTAACCCCTGGCAAAATGGTGTACAATCTAATTAACTTTCCCCTTCTATTTTTTGAATCAGTAGAGAATGACATGTTTCTCTCCAATATCTCCTCCAGCTTCTGTTCACTGCCAAACTTGTCAAGAGTAACCTCTTCTTCCTTGCCATCTCTCCTCAGCCACTATGAAATGGCTTATGATCACTTTGGCCTCCATCGGGTTGCATCTAATGGTCTTCTCCATCCCCTCTCAACCTTGAGAGGATGTCTCCCCCTTCCTTTGGGGGCTCTGTGTTACACATCAGGGACTCTCCATTGCTTATAGTTAAGAAGGTGAGTTTCACTCTCATTTTGTCCACTGGCATCATCCTGGAGCTAGGAATCAGTTACTACCTTCAGATTCCTCATCTCCACTCAATGGGGAAGACCATTAGATGCAAACCCATGGAGGCCAAAGTGATCATAACACCTTCAGTTTCCTCATCCCTTCTCAACCTTGACACTGTCTTCCCATTGGATGTTGGTGGCATTATGCCCATGGTCACAAACTAATGACCCATGGGCTGAATTTCAGCTGGAGACATGATTTGCTTGGCCTATACTCCATGTATGTGTAATTTGCTGCTTACTGTGATGTCTTTTTCTATTAGGATCAGACTAGTGAATCTCTAAATTTAACACACTCAATATTGGATAATACGAAACATGAAACACATTTCTGTTTCATATTTGTTCATATCTGTTCAAAAACACTGATAAAGTGAATTTAGGTTTCATTTGTTACATGATGAAATTTAGATTTTATGTGCAACTTTAAAATTCCTCTTGCTGAAAGCATCAATTATTGTGATAAATTATTTCATATTATGTATGTTGTTTTTAGGAAAAGAAGAAATATGAAACCCCTCAGAGGGAAGAGTCCAATGAAGTCTCCCTTCCAAAAACCTCCAGAGAGCAGGAAATCCCTTCTCTAGCCTGTGAATTCAAAGGAGACCATCTGAAGGTGGTAACTGATTCCCAGCTCCAGGATGATGCCAGTGGACAAAATGAGAGTGAAATGTGTGATGTACCACTCACCTCCTTAACTATAAGCAATGAAGAGTCCCTGATATGTAACACAGAGCCCCCAAAGGAAGGGGGAGAGGCCAGACCCTGTGTGGGGGACAGTGCAGTCATGCCAAAGGTCCACCCTGGAGACAATGTTGGAACTAAAGTAGAAACCCCCAAGAACTTCACAGAGGTAGAGGAAAGTATGTCGGTACAAGGTGGACTTTTAGAAAGTGCACCGCAATCTAATTTTTCTTATACTCAGCCAGCAGTGGAAAATATACAAGTCAGAGAAACTCAGAATAGTAAAGAAGACAAACAAGGCCTGGTTTGTTCTTCAGAGGTACCACAGAATGTTGGCTTGCAGAGTTCTTGCGCAGCCAAACATGGTTTTCAGACACCTAGAGTGAAGAAACTGTATCCCCAGTTGCCAGCTGAAATTGCCGGAGAAGCACCAGCTTTGGTGGCAGTGAAACCCTTGCTTCGTAGTGAGCGACTCTACCCAGAACTCCCGTCTCAACCGGAACTAGTACCATTTACTAAAGAACAGCTAAAAATCTTGGAGCCTGGTTCATGGCTGGAAAATGTCGAGTCATATTTAGAAGAATTTGACAGCATGGCTCATCAAGACAGGCATGAATTTTATGAGTTGCTTTTGAACTACTCACGATGTAGGAAGCAACTGCTGCTGGCCGAAGCTGAGCTGCTTACTCTGACATCTGATTGCCAAAATGCTAAAAGTCGGCTGTGGCAGTTTAAGGAGGAACAAATGTCTGTACAGGTATTTTGATCAGAAGCCTGGAGAATTTGCAGCGGAGCTGCTATTCCTGGGATGTTGTCCGGGTCTGGAGTCTGTGCCTTACACCCACACTGACCCTGCCTCAGCCTAGAGTAATAGAGTGCAGGGATCACAAAGTCAAATGCCTGCAGGAGCCAGGTGTATAACCTGGAGGAGTGAAGCAGGCTGAGTGGGACAATGGTCACTGGGCCAGCCCATGCCTGGTTTAGAGGGGACAGCCGTTCTCAAGTTCTAGTTGATGGTTGCTGTGAGGTTGTGATGGTTCAGCATTGCCACATCTTAGGATTTTCCAAGAAAAACTAGAAATCTAGATTTTAATGTGAGGAATCCTAATTTGCAAATGTTAGCAACTAATCAGACACATACACAGAGTGTAGGCCAAGCAAATCATGTCTCCAGCTGAAATTCAGCCCATGGGTCATTAGTTTGTGACCATGGGCATAATGCCACCAACATCCAATGGGAAGACAGTGTCAAGGTTGAGAAGGGATGAGGAAACTGAAGGTGTTATGATCATTTTGGCCTCCATGGGTTTGCATCTAATGGTCTTCCCCATTGAGTGGAGATGAGGAATCTGAAGGTAGTAACTGATTCCTAGCTCCAGGATGATGCCAGTGGACAAAATGAGAGTGAAACTCACCTTCTTAACTATAAGCAATGGAGAGTCCCTGATGTGTAACACAGAGCCCCCAAAGGAAGGGGGAGACATCCTCTCAAGGTTGAGAGGGGATGGAGAAGACCATTAGATGCAACCCGATGGAGGCCAAAGTGATCATAAGCCATTTCATAGTGGCTGAGGAGAGACGGCAAGGAAGAAGAGGTTACTCTTGACAAGTTTGGCAGTGAAGGGAAGCTGGAGGAGATATTGGAGAGAAACATGTCATTCCCATATCCCTAATCCTTATTCATTGGCAGACCTGTATATCTCTGTAGATAAGAAGGAGGGAAATATTTGGAAATACTGTATTGAAGAAGAGAGGATAGAATCAAGAACACAGCTGGTGGAGTGTGTATTCTCTTGAGTAGAACTATGAAGAATGATGAGGGTAGATCCAGAGATGTTTTGAGGTACCTTGAAGTTTAGGAGATATCACACTGGCTTCGTGTTCATAAAATAGAAGATAAGATCGTCAATCATGAGAGTCTTAGGGACAAGTTCTGTTATTTTCTTGCAGCTTTCACTGCAGACTACTACTTTTTTTTTTTTTTTTTTTTTTTTTTAGATGGAGTCTAGCTCTGTCACCCAGGCTAGGGTGCAGTGGTGTAATCTTGGCCCACTGCAACCTCTACCTCCTGGGTTCAAGCAATTCTCCTGCCTCAGCCTCCCAAGTAGCTGGGATTATAGGTGCCCACCACCATGCCCAGCTAATTTTTATATTTTTAGTAGAGACAGGGTTTCACTGTTGGCCAGGCTGGTGTCAAACTCCTGACCTCATGATCCACCTGCCTTGGCCTCCCGAAGTGCTGGGATTACAAGCATCAGCCACTGCGCCTGGCCCACTGCTGACTACTAGAGTTACTCTTCCCTTCTTTGAATTTGCGATGTATTTGTGATTGGCCTTATGTTCCTTTGCACCTGATCATATATTTGCTGGTAATGTTCTCTACACAGTAATATGTCTCCTCACCATGATTATAAGCTCTTTGGAGATGGTACTGAAGCCTATGTACCTTGTACTTGCTGCCTGCTTACTTCAAATGGAAAGAGTAACTGGTTTCATATTGTACCCTTTTGTCCTCTGGTAGGGTATCTGTGCAGATCAAGTGAAAGTTTCCAGCTATCATCGCTACCAAAGAGTGGAAATGAATGAAAATGCACTGGTGGAGCTAAAGAAGCTATTTGATGCCAAATCTGAGCACCTCCACCAGACCCTGGCCCTTCATTCATATACTTCTGTGCTCTCAAGATTGCAAGTGGAGTCTTACATTTATGCATTGCTCAGTAGTTCAGCTGTTCTGAGATCTTTAGCAATTCACCAGCAAGGCCAAGGTATGTAAGTAATGAAGCTCTCACTCTTTCCTGTGTTTTGAAATAAAAGAAAATGGAGGGGTATAGTCTGGTTGAATTGACTGTATAGTAATTGGTCTTACAAGGTACCATTTGTGCTTGCAGTTTTACCAGGCCTCCCCCACCGTAGGATTGAGATCTGCCTTAATGATATTTCTTGGGAGCATTGCCAGGTCTCCTTTCTCCGTGGCTGTCTTTCTCTGCTTCTCTAGGATGCCAGAAAGCTCACTATCTATCATGAATGTCCTTTGCTGTCCTAGTTAATGTGCTTGTTAACAAGTTGATTCCAAATATAGTTTTTGATTATAAAAGTAATCATCGGAATACTTCTTCACCCTTTATCTCTTGTGGTTTGTTTGGGATGCTTTGTTTGTAGGACTGTTTTGTTTAATTTTCCAACAGAGGATTAATAATGTTCTGAATTTTTCATCTTATTTTGGATTTTAAGAAATTAGTCTTTATGACATGAATATTAAGTATGCTTATTGAATTATGCAATTTTTGTTTCTGGGGGATATATTAGGATACTTTAAAGTAAAATTCCCCCTCCCCCGTTTTCTTAACTAATCAAATAACTGGAGGTAGGTCAGAGATGTACTGATTTTCAAATAAAAAATAGTGGATTATGCCCAGGTGTGGTGGCTCACACCTGTAATCCCAGCAATTTGGGAAGCTGAGGTGGGCGGATCACTTGAGGTCAGGAGTTCAAGACCAGCCTGGCCAATATGGTGAAACCCCTTCTCTACTAAAAATACAAAAACTAGCTGGGTGTAGTGGCGGGCACCAGTAATCCCAGCTACTGAAGAGGCTGAGGCAGGAGAATGGCATGAACGCAGGAGGCGGAGGTTGCAGTGAGTCAAGATTGCGCCACTGCACTCCAGCCTGGGCGACAGAGTGGAGGCTGTGTCAAAAAAAAAAAAAAAAAAAAAAAGGAATTATGATGAGGTTGATTTTTCCATTATTTTGAAATACTTCAAAGTTAAACACATTTTTGGCTTGTCTGTTTATAAAAATTTAAGTATTTTGATGTAACTTTTCTCCTTTTATTTTTATCTGCACTAAATATTTTAAAGGTTTTTTGTTGTTATTGGTTTAAGTGAAGACACTAAAAATTCCCCCAAAAACACCATTTATGAGAGACTCATTTAATCTCTTTCATTTACAGCGTCTAAGCAGACAGAAAGCATTCCCTCTGATCTGTGTCAGCTAAAGGAATGCATTAGTGTCTTATTCATGTTCACCAGGAGAGTTAATGAAGATACTCAGTTTCATGATGATATTCTTCTCTGGCTGCAGAAATTGGTAAGGGGACAGAAATAGACACAGTAGTCTTTGTTTTATTTCTTTCATAATTTAGGAATTATCTGTTATTTCATTACATTTGGTCTTCAACAACTTTTTCAGCTAATTTATTTGATGAGTTTATTAATGACTTTTCGTTGATCATGATACATGCTAATAAGTTATTTAGTGCATTATTGAACGCAAAGTATGTTTCTCTCTAATAAAGATTATGCTAAATGAACTCTGGACTTCAACTTTGAAAGAAATGGAAATGCAGGAAGTATGTGAAATTGAAGACTAGACGTATATTCAGAATATAGGTACAGGTTGAGGATTCCTAATTCAGAAATCTGAAATGATCCAAAATTCTAAACTTTTTGAGTGCTGATACAGTGCCACAAGTGGAAAATTCCACACCTAAGTACTTAATAGAAACTTTGTCTCATGTATAGAATTACAAAAAATTTTGTATAGACCAACTTTCAGGCTGTATATAAGGTGTATATGAAACAAATGAATATTGTGTTCAGACCTACGTTTCAGCCCCAAATGTATTAGTCCTTTTTCATGCTGCTGATAAAGACATACCTGAGACTGGGAAGAAAAGGAGATTTAGTTTAACTTACAGTTCCATATTGCTGAGGAGGTCTCAGAATCATGGCGGAGGGCAAAGGGTACTTCGTACATGGTGGTGGCAAGAGAGAATGAGGAAGAAGCAAGAGTAGAAACCCCTGATAAACCCATCAGATCTTGTGAAACTTATTCACTATCATGAGAATAGCACGGGAAAGACTGGCCCCCACGATTCAGTTACCTCCCACTGGGTCTCTCCCACAATGGAGAAGAAGAAGAATTCTATCTTATTCTGGATGATAGAATTCAAGTTGAGATTTGGGTGGGAACACAGCCAAACCATATCACCAAGATATCTTATTATGTTTATGCAAATATTCCAAAATCCGAAAAAATCTGAAATCTGAAATACTTCTGGTCTTGTGCATTTTAGATAAGGTATCTATCAAAAAATTTTCTATATCTCATTCTTTTTGTCATGTGATATGTAATGTCATGCTTAAAAATGTTTCTTTTAAGAGAAAGAAGAAAGGTAAAAGGATTTGGAAAACTTAGGAAAGATGTTGGGTGTGTTATGGGAAGAGGGGTATTTATTTATTGGTTATGTTTTCCAGTGGGGCTGCCTTGAACTCTCTTTTTAGGTTTGTACTAGAGTTCTTAAATGAGGGGTAATGTTTCAAGCGTACTTATTTGGATTTAAGAAACTATTACAAACTAAGAATAGATTAAACTACTTGACTTATATCTATTCACTTGTGGCCAGGAAATTAGTGATTTGTAATTTGCCAAAGAAGAAAAAGCTAGATTTGTAGAGAATCTGCTTATGATGTTACCATAGTACTCATAGATTCATAGGCCTCTGGTAGAAACTCAGCCAGTGAGTAGTATATCTTGTGTCTGGTTACTCTTTTGAAAGATTACGTGTATTGAAGCACTGGATGAATGACTTTACTAGACCCCTAGATAAATTATTTCTTTTTTAAAAAATAGTGAGATGATATGACCTTTATTGTTCAGGTATCCGTGCTACAAAGAGTTGGCTGTCCTGGAGATCACCTCTTCCTTCTAAACCATATTCTTCGATGCCCCGCTGGTGTTAGTAAATGGGCTGTTCCTTTCATCCAGGTATGATGAATCGTCAACTCATTCTGAGAGGTTGGGGGAGAGGTTTTATTAGACATTTTTCCTGAAGAGATTGCTGAAAAAAAAAGGACTATTTAAAACATAGTAATATTTAAAATAAAATTCTTAAAATTTATCCAGTATACATTTATTAAAGTTCTTAGACTGAAACTTGTTGGGCTACCCATAATTGATAGTACAGACTGTACTAAGTCTGCTTGTAGTCTGGCTGGGCAGTTTCAGTCGCATTTAATTCTACACAATTCTTGTGCAGGAAGGCTCGCCAGGACTTTTTTCCCATGGTACTCAATACAGCTTCCTAAGTCAATCTGTCTTACACCACAGTTGGTACAGGTCAAACAGAAGCCCCCACATCTCAAAGTTATTTAATACTAGCAGAGATCTCAGGTCTATGTGATCAACTCTTGTATACTTAGTAGTTGACTATGTGGTTTTTAGATTCTCCTCTCTGCTGTTGCCTTTGGGTCATTTTGTTACTCATAGCAACCGCTTAGAATTTGCAGGAGCCAAAATGTTTGCCAAGTTCAGCTTCTCCACACCTCCTTTTCTTTAGCATTTCTGGTGGCAAGAAGTCTGAATCTTATTAGGTAGAAGGAGGATTTTGTTTTTTGTTTTTGTTTTGTCTCTCTTTGGATTAAAGTAGCAGTAGTGTCCTTCATCCCATGTTGTTACAGATAATTGGTGGAAACTGCTCAGTTACCTCTGCTCTTTGAGTACAGCTGAGTCAGTGCCACCAGGTAACCCATGGGCTGTGCTTTACTCTTGTGTATTAGGTACCAGTTTCAGCTTTGTTCTCTTAACAGCAACTTTGGTCAGAACGCTTGTGAACCAAGATTATGGACACGAGGGTTATTTGTTTTCTACAGTATGCTTTTTGCTTTTCTGATTTCAGATCAAAGTGTTGCATAACCCATCAGGGGTCTTTCATTTTATGCAATCCCTTGCCCTGCTGATGTCTCCTGTCAAGTAAGTGTGGAAGAGCTTTGTGAAGTAGAGATTGAAATGCTTCTTTCTTCTAAGGGATTGGCTCCTGAAACTGCCTAGATCCAAAGAAGAACAGCTAAGGGAAGTGTTGGCATTCTAGAATTTAACATTGCAGATTTTCTTTGGGTTTGATACTTGTTTCAAAGTGACCCTTCAACTGCTTATATATAAGCAATCATTTTTATGGGTTCCCCCTTTTAGTGGGTTTGTCCCTCTTGTCACATATGCTATTGTGAAAGGTTCAGACAAAAAAGGTGATCTGTTTCTTGGAAGAAGAGATTTAATGCCAGAAGAGAAATAGCACAGAGAGATTTAAGTGCTAAATTGTGAAGCTATGCAATAGAAATGAAGAGAATAAAGAGTTGAGTGGAGTAGTCAGAGAGGGTTTCATGGTAAATGAGCTGTGTTTGAAGAATGGATTGGACTGGGCATGGTGGCTCACACCTGTAATCCCAGTACTTTGGGAGGCCAAGGCAGGTGGATCACCTGAGGGCAGGAGTTTGAGACCAGCCTGGCCAACATGGTGAAACTCTGTCTCTACTAAAAATACAAAAATTAGCCAGGCATGGTGGTGTAATCACCTATAATCCCAGCTACTTGGGAGGCTGCGGCAGGAGAATCATTTGAACCTGGGAGGCGGAGGTTGCAGTGAGCCGAGATCGTGCCACTGCACTCCAGCCTGGGTGATAGAGTGAAACTCCATCTGAAAAAAAAAAAGAATGGATTGGATGTCAGTAGGAGAATGGGACAATGGAGAACATGTAGGTGGGAGAACAGTGTGAGCAAAGGCCCCAACACAGGTTAGGATAGCTGTGCAGAGCACAGGTAGATCAGTGTGGCTGAAGCAAAGGTGTGTGTGTGTGGGAGCTGGTAATAAAGGGGAAGAACTCGGGTGGGTTGGATTATAGAAGTCCTTGAAATTAAATGAGGAATTTGGATTAGATGATTCCTCTCCCTTACTGCCTTGGATACAAGGGCCTGCTCCTGCACGTAGTAGATAATGATTTGACTCACAAGTGTTTTTGCATTTATATCTATGTTTTGGCCCTAAACAAGCCTCTCCATTACCTTTTTTCTTTTTTTTTTTGAGATGGAGTCTCTCTCTTTTGCCAGGCTGGAGTGCAGTGGAACGATCTCAGCTCACTGCAACCTCCGCCTCCTGGGTTCAAGAGATTCTCCTGCCTCAGCCTCCCGAGTAGCTGGGACTACAGGCGTGTGCCACCACACCCAACTAATTTTTGTATTTTTAGTAGAGACGGGGTTTCACCATGTTGGCTAGGATGGTCTCGATCTCTTGACCTCATGATCCGCCCACCTCAGCCTCCCAAAGTGCTGTGAGTACAGGCGTGAGCCACTGCGCCCAGCCTCCATTACCCTTTTTTATTCAGTAAGTCATAGATGCTAAAATAGTTTCCCTGGCAAGACTGTGTGAGCCTGGTTTGAGTTAAGGTCCACAGCATATGTATTGAGGTCCTGCATCATGCAGGGAGGTGTGCTAGTGTAGCTGCTTTTCTGCAATTACTCATCATTGCTAATTCAGAATGGTTGCATTCTCCACCAAAATTAGTGCAGTTTTAGCAGCCTTGGTTTTTGGCCAGTTCTTATTCACTAATTTAAACCATTTGAAGATTGGGTTGATGTGTGGCTCTCCTTTGGGGTAAGTAGAGAATCCACAATGCACTCACATGGCCTTCATCTAAGTGATGGGAGTGATTATTCTTGTCCTTTAGAAATCGAGCTGAGTTTATGTGCTACATGAAGCCCAGCGAGCGGAAGCCATCCTCCTCAGGGCCTGGGTCCGGGACCTGGACGCTAGTAGACGAAGGAGGAGAAGAGGTAACTTGTCATATCTGCATTATTTTGATGAATCATTGTGAACTCTTCTTATGCACCAAGTATTGTTCTAAGCACTTTTCACATAGTATCTCATTTAATTCTCTCAGCAACCCCCCTGAGCTAAAGACTTATGATTTCTATTTTATAGATGAGGAAACTGAGGTGCAGGGGTGTGAAGTGTCTTCTCTCAAACCATAGGGTCATTAAATGTGGAGCCTCCAGAGCCTATGCTTTGAGCCAGTGTGCTGTGCTGCACCCCTTCTCTAGAATATCAGTGTGTTCAGCTGGGAGAATTTGGCACCTGGAAATTAAAGTCATATTACGTAAGATGTATATTAGGAGTTTTTTTATGTAGTAACAATTTCTGGGGTTGGAGCCTCACCTACAGATGATATGAATCTGAGTAATAAAGAGCTGGAGCTTAGCAAGGTTTTCCCTTAACTCATAAACTTCTTATCCAGAAATTCTCATTTGAAAGGTAGAAGATGGCTTTCCATTTTTGGTGAGAATTTAATGATCAAAATCCAGCTTCTCGAGATCACCCTTGTTAATTTTCCTTTCTAATATACTCATTGTGATTATATTTGTAAGCAGTTCTGTTCTCCGGCTAATTACCAGTTCTAGTCCTTTATTTTGGTCTGAATCTTGATTTGGTGTTCTTGTCTAGGATGTCCAGTGACAGATTTATTATAATCCGTCTCTTAAAAGGAGATGAAAGTGTTCAGCCAGCAGTTCTCAGAATGACAGCCATGGCAGCTGTGGGATCATGTCTGTGTATTTCCCAGAGTGCTCATTCAGAAGGGGGGAGCCCCCTTCACAGTTGTTTTTCTCTTCCTGAGACTTGCAGGAGGAGGTGGTCAGGTGGTGGTGAATGATGTGGACATGCAGGCGTCTTTGCTAGAAACTGAGGAGTCATTCTGAAGCAAGCTTCTCAGGAGCCAGTACAGATTGGTCTTTTAAAGATTGTAGTGGAGCAATATGTTTTTTTTAGAGTGGTCTTTCTAGAGGGAGAAGTCTTTTTTTCTGGTAGGTTTCCTGCATTTAATCCCAGACAGATAATGATTAAGGAGCATTATAATTACTTGTAATGATTAGGCATTATAAATACTTCCAGTCAAAATATTTGATTAATTATCTCACCCTGCATTGGTGCCTGGCTCCTGTTTAACACTCCCTAAATATTCAGTGAATTCAAGAACTTGGGGAGTAGATGAGAAAGTTGGGAGTGCCACTGCCTCAGAAAAGGCTGTAGGGAGGAAGGCACTCTGAATTATCCGCATCAGTGGTTTCTTGATACTAGCTATATACTAGAATCACCTGAGCAACTTGCAAACCTTGCCCAGGCCCACACCCAGACATCCAAATAGTTAAAAGCCTCCCTGGGGGTTGAATGTACAGCTGAGTTGAGAATGGCTAAGTTGAGAACTACTGCCTTAAGTAGAGTTTCTGAAATGCTTGTTCGTTAGCCATTTTAGACACATAATAAGAGTGTAAAAATTGAGTGGCTTAAGGAAATTATGAATGATTTGCGTTAGTCCCTTTTTGAAATTGAGGTGATATATTCTTCAGGTTCTCAGGATCTTTTTACTTCCTTCCCTTTTTAATGGTAGCGTATCTTAGGACATGAATCAACTTGGTTTCTAAGGTGACTTTAGTGCTCTGTGTCAAACAAAAAGACTGCAAAGATTTCCCCTATGTAATCTTTGTGTATGACCACTGTTATTTTTATACTGCTTTTGGCAGCACTAATTGACAACAGAACTTTAGTCACCTATAGCAAATGTCAATTGCTTCGTATTAAGTCTGTTGCATACTACATAGATCTTGGTTTTGGGAGAAGAGAATTGCAGCTAACATAACTTTGAACTCTCATCTATGGTTCTTGTTTTTTTTTGAGATGGAGTCTCTTTCTGTCACCCAGGCTGGAGTGCAATGGTGTGATCTCGGCTCACTGCAACCTCCACCTCCCAGGTTCAAATAATTCTCATGCCTTGGCCTCCCAAGTTGTTGGGATTACAGGTGCATGCCACCATGTCTGGCTAATTTTTGTATTTTTAGTAGAGATGGGGTTTTACCATGTTGCCCAGGCTGCTGTTGGACTCCTGACCTCAGGTGATCTGCCTTCCTCAGCCTTCCAAAGTGCTGGGATTACAGGCATGAGCCACTGCACCCAGCCCATCTGTGGTTCTTTAATTGATGTTATCAAAGCACTGATCCCTGTAAGGTCCTCACTCTAGAGGATTTCTTTTTTTCTGTTTTCTTTGGGATGGACATTTAATGAGAGCAGTTTCAGTCACTGGCTATGACCCAGATACATATAAAATTGTGCTTGCAATTTCAGAGGATTTACTGTGTAACTATCTGTGGAACTGATACTATAAATTTCTGTCCTGGAGAAAAGGTCCATGAAGACTCATGAGGATATCACATGTATACTATTGAGACCTGTGATAATTTAGCTCCTGTAACTCTAGATCATAGTGTGATCTGATCAAATCTGCTGACGTGACTTTTTGTCTTTTCCCTTAGGATGAAGACCCTGAGACCAGTTGGATTCTCCTTAATGAAGAGGATTTGGTTACCCTTTTAGCACAGTTCCCCTTTCATGAACTCTTTCAACATCTTCTTGGGTTTAAAGCAAAAGGTAGACTAATTTCTCTTATGTGTAAAATGTGGTAGTGGCAAGTGTAAACACAAGAACTCTGCATTGAGTCTTCTCTTTTTTTTTTTTTTTTTGAATGAGATGGAGTCTTGCTGTGTTGCCCAGGCTGGAGTGCAGTGGCACAATCTCGGCTCACTGCAAGCTCTGCCTCCCGGGTTCACGCCATTCTCCTGCCTCAGCCTCCCGAGTAGCTGGGACTACAGGTGCCCGCCACCACGCCTGGCTAATTTTTTGTATTTTTAGTAGAGACGGGGTTTCACCGTGTTAGCCAGGATGATCTCCATCTCCTGACTTTGTGATCCGCCCGCCTTGGCCTCCCAAAGTGCTGGGATTACAAGCGTGAGCCACCGTGCCTGGCCTGAGTCTTACTTCTTGTGTAGGCTCCAACTCGGGTTTCTTGTGCCTAGCTGTTCTAGGCTTCTCTTGTGCTTGTAATTTCCCACTTGGTGCTTAAATGTGAGAAAGCTAACTAGCTTGTGCATTGCCCAGCTTAAATAAATTGTTTTTAATTTGGCATATTATCTCAAGTTTTTTCCCATTTCATGTTGATATGGGAGCCAGAGCAATGAGATTGTCAGTTCGTCTCCATCTTGGCTTTGAGTCCTCATTAAAATATTTATATAGCTGTATCCGTTCATGTTTTTTCATAGTAATTATGATTTTTTTCTTTTATCTAATTAACTTCTAGGTGATTATTTACCTGAAACAACAAGACCTCAAGAGATGATGAAAATTTTTGCCTTTGCCAACTCACTAGTGGAACTTCTGGCTGTGGGGTTAGAAACCTTTAATAGAGCACGCTATAGGCAGTTTGTGAAGCGAATTGGTTATATGATCAGGTAATACTGCTGTTGCTCTGCCCTTCTCTGTTCCTTTCACCCTAGTCAGACACAGATACTGCATAATTGGGATGATGGACATTTTAGTTGTAAACCTCAGGTCTTATTTCTCATAAAAGTTAAGATTTTTTTCTTCACCATCTATAAGATGGGAATTTCATAATTGCTTCCAGTTAGAATATTTCGTTAATTATCTCAGATTTAACTGGCTTGCTAGATGATTGTTCTTGGAGTTGAGATCCCCAAAGCTGTTGCTGGGTTGAAGTCTGGGCGAGAGAGAAGGCATCTAGGAAAATGCAGGCTCTTACTGCTTCAACTGTCTTAATAAATTTAGAGCATATGTACTGCTTTTCTTTGAATTAATTTTATACTCTTTTTTCTGCTTTATTAATTTTAATTGTCTTTACTGGGTCATTTCTTATAGCATATACGTATGCTGTTATTCAACTTCCTTCCCCACCCAAAAGAAACTCCATAAAACTACAAAAATTCTCTCCCTCCTTACTTTTGCTTCCAAAACAAAATTACTTTTAATTCATTTATTTTATCTTTTTTTAATTTTTTTGAGACGAGTCTTGCTCTTTTGTCCAGGCTGGAGTACAGTGGGCATGGTCTCGTCTCACTGCAACCCACGCCTCCTGGGTTCAAGCAATTCTTGTGCCTCAGCCTCCCTAGTAGCTGGGATTATAGGTGCGCACCACCACACCTGGCTAGTTTTTGTATGTTTAATAGAGACGAGGTTTCACCACATTGCCCAGGCTGGTCTCAAACTCCTGGACTCAAGTGATCCGTCAGCCACAGCTTCCCAAAGTGCTGGGATTACAGGTGTGAGCCACCGTGCCTGGCCTAATTCATTTATTTTACATATGTATCCATTAGCTTTATAAATCAGTCAAGTGATTATAGGATGCCCTGAAAGGGTGGGGGTCCCTTCTTTTTTTTTGAGACAGGGTCTCACTCTGTCACCCGGGCTGGAGGGCAGTGGTGCGATCTCGGCTCACTGCAACCTCTGCCTCCCAGATTAAAGCCATTCTCCCACCTCAGCCTCCCGAATAGCTGAGACTATTGGTGTGTGCCACCACGCCCAGCTAATTTTTTGTATTTTTAGTAGAGATGGGGTTTCACCATGTTGGCTAGGCTGGTCTCCAACTCCTGACCTCAAGTGATCTGCCTGCCTTGACCTCCCAAAGTGCTGGGATTACAGCCATGAGCCACTGTGCCCGGCCTGGGGGTCCTTTCTGAGGTCTAGAGAAAGCTTTGAGTATAGAGTTAGGAGAATGAGATAGTGGGAGGGAGGATGGCTGGTGACTTGGAGATAAATTTGTTAAAAGCTAAAAGCCCATCTACATGTTATTAACAGAAGTCCATCCAGACATTTGTTTTCTGATTTTGCTTAATAAATAAGACCATAAATAAAATTTGTCCATAAGCTCACATATATGATGTAGGATTGCATGCTTACTGTATGCCAGGACTGTGATTTCTCATTTTATTATCTCAGTAACTCTATAGGAAGGACGTTGGTATCATTACTGTTTTAAGATCACTGTTTACATTACTGTGTAAATAACAGCTGTAATGTATTATGATTATTCTTTCTTTGTTTTTCTTTCCATCTGCTTACTTTTCTTTGTATCTAGTGCAGATTCTTCTCATACCTTCTAATTGCAGAACAATTTCCCATAAGGGCTTGCCTTCAGATCGTCTATTCGTTCCCATTTTATTCCTCCATCCTTACTTGAACTTGCATTTCCTCCCACCACTACCCAAACAGCTCCTACAGATGAAGATCTCTAATGAACCTTGTGCTCCTGATCCAGTGGCCAGTTCTAGGTCTCTTCATCCTACTTGGCATCTCATATGTAGCTTACATAGCAGCCTTTCTCGTAGTTAGTTGATCATTATATCCTTAAAACATTTTCTTTGCTTGGCTTCCAGGATACCACACTCTCCTGATTTCTCCACCATTTCACTGACAATCCCTTTTCTGCCTCCTCGGTTGTTTCATTCTCACTTCCAGACTTCTTAATGTTAGAGTGTCTCAGGTCTCAGTCCCTGGACCTCTCTTCTCTTTATCTACACTTGCTTTTTGAGACATCATTCATTCATCTTTAAATATCTAAACACTGTTACAATTCTCAGACTTATATTTCCAGCCCTTACCTCTCTCATAAACACATTGTATATTCAGCTACCAACCGAGCACCTCCACTTGGATGACTCATTAACATTGTAACATAATGTTCTCAAAGTGAACTCACTCTCCCAACCTCCCAAACTACTCCTCCCAGTTTCATTAAGTAGCAACTCTATTCTGGTTTCTCAGGCCAAAACACCTGGTGGCACCTGTGGCTTTTCTTTCTTTTATACCCCACATTCAATCTAACTGCAAATTTTATCATCTCCACCATCAAAATACCATCTTTTATCAAATCTAAAATATCACCAATTATTTTTTAAGATACATTTTATATGCCACTAACATAGGGAAAATGCTGCCAAATTATGGCATCACATCATTAATATTAACATGGATTCGGACGTTCTAATTGCAGAGACATTAGTGTGAAAGACATGCATTTTGAATCAATGAAACATGCTCTTTCCAGAATCTAGCTGCTTCTTACCGCCTTCACTGCTAGCACCCCATTTCATTCCTAAACCTCCTGACTTATCTTCCTGCTTCTGACTTTGCCCACCACCCGCGTCTGCCCTTTCCCCACCTCAGTGTATTCTTAAACCGCCAGCGTTCCTTATGAATTGTGAGTCAGCCTATTCACTGTCTGCCCAGGACCCTGCTGTGCTCCCCACTGCACTCAGGGAAAAAGCCGAAGTCCTCACAGTGGCCTGCAGGGCCCCTCACGATCTGGTTTCCTGCCACTTTTCTGATTTCATCGCCAGCCGGTCTCCCTCTCAGCACATTGGCCTCCTTGCTGTTCCTAAACATACCTGACACCCCTCGGAGCTTTTGCATTGGTTGTTTCTTCTACTTGGACACTCTTCTCATGGACATTCTTGTGATTCCTCACTGTTTTCCAGACATTATCAAATGTCCCTCTTTAGTAAGGCCTTTCGTGCTCCCAACCCACCTCCTTACCCTGCCCACCCCTCCACCTCCAGACATACTTTATTCCCTTCTCTGGCTTTATTTTTCTCAGTGTCACTTACAACCATGTGACAGACTATATATCACTATTTTATTTGTTGCCTCTTTGCCCTTCACTAAATATAAGCTCCATGAAGGTAGGATTTTATTTACCCCATTTCATTACTTTCAGAACCTGGGCAATAGTAGGTGGATAGTAGGTGCTCAATAAATATGTGTTGAATAAGTGAATGTTGTAAATTTAATATAAAGATGCAGATATTGAGCTAATGAAAAGTACTGTATTATCTTTCCTCATGCTCAGGATGACCCTTGGTTATGTAAGTGACCACTGGGCACAGTATGTGAGCCATAATCAAGGCTCAGGAGTGGCCCAGCAGCCCTACTGTATGGAGAAACTACAGGTTGAATTTGATGAGCTGTTTTTGAGGGCTGTCCTACATGTGCTGAAGGCCAAAAGGTAAGTAAGACATATGATGATATTTAGTGAAAAGTAACTTCCTGACTAGTAAGAACTATTCAAGTGAAAGCCACTTAAGTAGGTCTCTTATAATAGTTTCTTAGTATATTTCATCTATTTCTTATTGAGGGCAAATTCTTGGGCCTTGGTTTCCTTATCTGTAGTACCCACCTGTTGACTGAAATGGTCTCTCTCTCTCTCTCTCTCAATTTCTTTCTGTTTTAAGACAACACTATTCTGGTGTCTCAGTTTTTTGCCACCCTGAACTTTTGGGGCAGCCTTGAGCAGGGGAAAACAAGGATAGATTCTATCTATCACATACCCACTGCACTGCCTGCAGTGAGATGCAGTAGGTGTGCAGCATGTGGTGCAAATGATTTGCTGATTTTATTGTTCAATTTGCATTCCTGTAAGGGTTTTAAGGTCTGGGAATGTCATGGATCTTGGTTCCCTGTCTTAGCTTTGTAAATGCTGTCTTTGATCATGCTGTCTGTGCTGCTGCTTATAGCCTAGGACCTGTTTGAGGCATAGGCAGGGGCACAGCTGTGCATCCTGTACTGTCTTCCCTGAGCCACTGGCCAAGTTGAGGAGTGGGCTCTGCTGCAGGATTATGCCCTCCAGTAGGAGATGCGGGGCTGCCACCACCCCCACCCAGCTGTGTTTATGAACTTCTGGCTCTCCTCTGCTTTGGCCCTCTCCTGAGCTAGCTGTCTACACTCCCTCTTGCCATGTGACTCTTAACCTCAGCCCCTGGTTTATTCTGTGTTGTATAGTAAGTTTGAGTCTTGGTCTGTCATTTACTGTTACCCTGGGAAAGTCACTTAATATTTGTGGTCTCACTTTCTTCATTTATAAAATGGAGATGGTGATAATGATACTACTGTTCCATTAACCTCATGGATATGTGATGAGGGTGAATTGTGGTAATATGAGGAAATACATTTTAAACCATAAAGGACTTTTCAAATGTAAGTGGGGGTTGTTCTCGTGTGGTTTCATATGGGGAATAGAATAATCTAGAGACTTAGAGAAAGATCAAGAGTTCTTAGCTAAGTGTTAACCACTTTTAGACACTGTGAAGGCATGAGTCTAACTTAAACAGAACTTGGGTATAGAAATTTATCTTTTTTTTTTTTCTGAGGTGGAGTCTCACTTTGTTCCCCAGGCTGGAGTGTAGTAGCATGAGCTCGGCTCACTGCAACCTCCATGTCCCGGGTTCAAAGCTGGGATTATAGGCGCTTGCCACCATGCCCGGCTAATTTTTTGTGTTTTTAGTAGAGACGGGGTTTCACCATGTTGGACAGGTTGGTCTTGAACTCCTGACCTCAAGTGATCTGCCTGGCTCAGCCTCCTAAAGTGCTGCGATTACAGACATGAGCCACTGCGCCTGGCCTTATCTTTAGATTACTCCTGTTATACCTATACCATAAATTTGGTAGTCTCATGAGATGCACAAATCCTGTTCAGGACTGTGTCAGGGCATCAGTGCAGTAGCACCTGCCCACTGACGCCGGCCTGCTGCATGGGAGGAGTCTTCCTTCTCTGATCTGTCACTTGTTCTTGTGCTTGCTTGGCAGAGAGGCAAAGTTCTCATGCTAGTTACTTACTAGGGCTTATATATTGAGCTGTGAACCCTTCCTGTAACATTGTGTATATAATTCACAAAGATAATTGTTTTAAAATGTTGACAGCTATTGTTCTTAAGTTTATTTTAGGAAACAAATTATATGAGAACCAGATATTTAAAGCCATGAAATTTAAATTTATTTGGCACTCAAATGGAAATTTCTGGCAATAGCTATCCCTTCAGGCTAAAACAAAACTATACTAAAAGACAGACAACAAAAATATAAGCCAGGGCTGAGCGCAGTGGCTCACGCCTGTAATCCCAGCACTTTGGGAGGCTGAGGTGGGCAGATCACCTGAGGTCAGGAGTTTGAGACCAGCCTGGCCAACATGGTGAAAACCCATCCCTACTAAAAATACAAAAATTAGCCAGGCGTGGTGGCAGGTGCCTGTAGTCCCAGATACTCGGGAGGCTGAGGCAAAAGAAATCACTTGAACCCGGGAGGTGGAGGTTACGGTGAGCTGAGATTGCACCACTGCACTCCAGCCTGGGCAGCAGAGCAAGACTTTGTCTCAAAATATATATATATGTATATGTATATATATAAATACCTATATAAATATATACGTGTGTGTGTATATATGTGTGTGTGTGTGTGTGTGTGTGTGTATATATATATGTATGTATATGCCAGACTTCCTGAATGTCTGCCATATAGGGAATTTTATAGCCTGAAATACACCCTGTTCGTGATACTACTTTTAAGTCCTCTATAGTTTTCCTTCTTTGTTTGGGGTTATAAAACAGCATCAGGTCCCATGTGAAGTGTTAGGATAATTAATTAATAAGATAGAAACCTGGCCCACCTGACCTTAGAGAAGTTTCTTAATCTCTTGGTCAGGAGTCTAGCTGGCTTTTCCAGAGTCTAGGTTAGTGTGGGTTTGAGCTACCAGTTGCCTGTTTAGGTTCATAGATGTGGATTAGGCATACACTATTCATTTTTTTCTTAAATTTGGTTTATTTGTAATTAGATAATTTGTAATTGGATAATTTGTAGTAGTTGTGCCTCAAATATGGCAAAGCTTTGAGTGCCTCCTATTTTTTAAAATTTTTTTTAAAATTTAATAGCAGATAAGTTGCTATACATTCCTTAGCAGATTTCTTTTTTCTTTTTTTTTGAAATGGAGTCTCATTGTGTCGCCCAAGATGGAGTGCAGTGGCACCATCACTGTAGCCTGTGCCTCCTGGGTTCAAGCGATTCTCCTGCTTCAGCCTCCCGAGTAGCTGAGACTATAGGCACGCACCACTGTGCCCGGCTAATTTTTATATTTTTAGTAGAGATGGGGTTTCACTATGTTGGCCAGGCTGGTCTCGAACTCCTGACCTCAAGTGATTTGCCCGCCTCAGCCTCCCAAAGTGTTGGGATTACAGGCGTGAGCCACCGCACCCGGCCATTCCTTAGCAGATTCTGACTTGGGGCGTGGCCACCATCCTGATACATGTTTTTTTTTAGTTGCAATAACATTCACATACAATTTTAATAAGCATCTATTGAGTGCTGATTGTTTTTGAGATACTGGTTTAGATAGCAGATAATTAAAATACAATGTTCTAGTTATAAACTGGTTTATATAAAAATGAACAAGACCTGATTTCTGCTTTCAAATTGCTGTTAGGTTAGTATGTTATATGTAAATTACAGTACCTTGAGGTGTTTCTCACGTTGTGTTTTAAGAATCACTTGAGTCTGAGTCACCAAGGGTGACTATAAAAGGTGTAAATTCTTGTGCCCCAGCTGTGACCTACAAAATCATGGTCTCTATAGGTGAGGCTTGGGAATCTGCATTTTCCACAAAGTCTGCAGGTGGTTTTTCTGCCACTACAGTGTGAGGGTCACTGGCAGAAAGTATGATGATGGCAAGGTCAGGTATGGATGGAGTTCTGTAATAGTGCAGAGGAGGAAGTCCAAGGAGAGTTCGACTCATGGAAGGAGCCAGCCTGGAGGTGTGGGGTCTCTCCAGGCTTGTTGGAATGCAGTGGTAACTGAAGGAAGGCAGAGAGGGCTCTGGTTGGAAATGGGTCAGAGCCATACCGTGGAAGCCTTTGAGTGTGGGCTGAGGAGTTTGAACTTTGTTCAGTGCTCGGAGAGGAGTACTGGATGGATTTTGATTTTCCTCCCACCCACTGCACATGTTTCTGTGTGCACACGCGTACCTGTATGTGTGCTCAGACACACACATCCACAGCTGACCTCTCTGCCACCCACTACTGTCTGTGCCTTAGTAGCCTGTGTGTTGGTGCTAATATCCATAATAATAATAATTATTATTATTATTTTTGAGATGGAGTTTCACTCTTGTTGCCCAGGCTGGAGTGCAATGGTGCGATCTTGGCTCACTGCAGTCTCTACCTCCGGGGTTCACGTGATTCTCGTGCCTCAGCCTCCCAAGTAGCTGGGATTACAGGCATGTGCCACCATGCTTGGCTAATTTTGTATTTTTAGTAAAGACGGGTTTCACTGTGTTGGTCAGGCTGGTCTCAAACTCCTGACCTCAAGTGATCCACCTGCCTCGGCCTCCTAATGTGTTGGGATTACAGGCGTGAGCCACCACGTCCGACCATATCCATAATTATTGTCTTGGTTTTTGTGAGGATGGTTTGAGTTGATATTGTACATATATGTATACACACACACGTGCACACATTGTAGTGGTTAGAACAGTCCCTGGCACAGACTGGGTGGTTTGTATTTGCTGTTATTCTTAGCCATCCTTGAGGTGTTTATGACTAAAGCATATTAGAAAAATTGTAGTGTGATTTAAGAATCTTTTTTTCCTTGAGAGCCAATGGTTTGTCTACTTTCTTAGTGTAATGAAGCTGATTAATAAATAAAATGATTTCTGCTTACATGCAGACTTGGCATTTGGCTGTTTATGTCCGAGATGCCCTTTGGGACTCTGTCTGTGCAAATGCTGTGGAAGCTCTTCTACCTCATGCACCAGGTGGAGAGCGAGAACCTGCAGCAGCTCTCCTCCTCCCTGCAGCCCGCCCAGTGCAAGCAGCAGCTCCAAGGTACAGCCCCGCCGAGCAGTTGGCGTCCAGCTCTCCCTATCTTTTTGTGCTTCTCTTCAGGGCTTAATTTTTACTTTTAGAAGGACTAAGAGAAAATGTTTTACTCTGCATACTCAAGTGTAATGATTTTGAAATTCAAGAGACTGCTTTACAGTTTTGATGTATTAAATAGCAACTAGCATACCTGAAATCAAAATTTGATTAGTCCCAAACAGTATGCCAATACACACAATGTTCTAATTTTTAGGAAGCACTTTTTTGCGTGTGTACGTGAAATTATTCTAGTTGACAGTTGTATTAACAGATATGTATTAATTGTCTAGAAATTTTTTATGGCTCTGTGCCTAGCCATTCCTCTAATATCTTTCTTTTTTTTTTGAGACAGAGTCTCGGTCTGTCGCCCAGGCTGGAGTGCAGTGGTGCAATCTCGGCTCACTGCAAGCTCCGCCTCCCGGGTTCACGCCATTCTCCTGCCTCAGCCTCTCCAACTAGCTGGGACTACAGGCGCCCGCCACCACGCCCGGCTAATTTTTTGTATTTTTTAGTAGAGACGGGGTTTCACCGTGGTCTCGATCTCCTGACCTCGTGATCCGCCCGCCTCGGCTTCCCAAAGTGCTGGGATTACAAGTGTGAGCCACCGCGCCCGGCCATATCTTTCTTTTATTGCTGTTTTTTTTTTTAAAGTTGTATTGTTTTTATGAACTAAAGATGTAGACAGGTGTACTTTAAAAATTAATTTTGGTGAAAACTTAAGTTTTTGCATGATACCGTCTCTAAACTGTAGGATATTTATTTATTTTTATTTATTTATTTTTTTGAGACAGGGTCTCACTCTGTCACCCAGGCTGGAGTGCAGTGGCGCGCTCTTGGCTCACTGCAACCTCTGCTTCCTGGGTTCAAGTAGTTCTAGTGCCTCAGTCTCCTGAGTAGCTGGGCTTACAGGTCCATGCCACCACACCTGGTTAATTTTTGTATTTTTAGTAGAGACATGGTTTCATCATGTTGCCCAGGCTAGTATTGAACTCCTGACCTCAGGTGATCTGCTCACCTCGGCCTCCCAAAGTGCTGTGATTACAGGTGTGAGCCACCGTGCCTGACCAGGATATTTACTTATAACAAAATTATAATGTTCAAAGTGAAAAACACTATTTAATTAGATGTATGTTGTAGTGATTTTAAAAAACTACCCTATACATTAAAAAATGATAGACAATATACTGAAATACAAGATTAAAAAAAAACCACCAAAGATAATTCTATTTTCCAAATGTTTTTTCCTTCACAGCAGGAAGTAAAGGCTGTTTTCCAAATTTTTAAATGTCTGTATCACTTAAAAGAAAATATATTACTTTAAAAATTTTTGAGCCTCTACTGTTTGCAAAGTAGTTTCTGCAGACTTTCATGATTTATTTTTTTATTTCCTTTTTTTTTTTTTTTTTGAATTGGAGCCTTGTCCCGGCTGGAGTGCAGTGGTGCAATCTCTGCTCACTGCAACCTCCATCTCCCGGGCTCAAGTGATTCTCCTGCATCAGCCTCCCGAGTAGCTGGGATTACAGGTGCGCTCCACCATGCCCAGCTAATTTTTATATTTTAGTAGAGACAGGGTTTCACCATGTTGGCCAGGCTGGTCTTGAACTCCTGACCTCAAGTGATCCACCTGCCTTGGCCTCCCAAAATGCTGGGATAATAGGCGTGAGCCACCGCACCCAGCCTCCGTTTCTGTCTCTCTAGATTGATGTCTTTATTCTTCTGTTTGTGTTTTTTTCTTTTATGGGGCTCGGCATGCATCCTCTTTTGTCTCTTTCCGTTTTTCTTTTTATCTTTTTAGTGGTAGCTCTGGATTCCTTTACATTATTCTGCTTTGTAAAATGCTTCTCCACTGTCCTGGGGGCAGTGCTTCTATTAGACCATTGCCATGGTTGGACCTGGGCTTACGACTGAGCTAGGTGAGAGGTCTCACAGCCATTGTCTGTCCTCTGGCAGCTATTTCTGTGGTTGAAATAGCTAACACAGAAGCAGACATTTCCTTTGGAAGTGCCTGGGATGGTCAGCAGCACTTCTTTGTATACCTGAGTCCTGGGTACTTCTCCTTTGTAGTGTCATCTCCCTTCATTGCGGACTTACTATCCTCCAGGCTCTGTGTTAGCATGTGGCAGATGGAGCCGATGTCAAACAGCTCAGCTCTGTAGTGGATGTGATTCCAGACCCTAAAGTGGCAGTAGCAGCCTTGCCTTGCCCTGGAGCTTTGGATCCTGCTGCTGGAGTTTTCTGTCTGGACTCCAGGCTCCCATGGCACTTTTATCTTTATCTCCCTTGGGGCCTGTATCACCTGACACAGGAGTTAGTGGCACAGTAGAGAAGTTTCATCTGCCTTATTATGTTCTAGCCTTGAGAGTGGAGTCTTTCCAAAATTTGACCCTCCTGCTGTAATTTGCTGTTTTTTCATTTTCTCCTTTGCTTAATCTTTTATATACCAATTTTGTTAGGAGGCTTGATTTTTATTGTTTGTGAAAGAATAAAGCCTCCTAACATATTTTACCTTCCTCACTTTTTATATTTAATAAATGCCAGAAGTGCTTGTTCTTTATAACCAGTTCTTATTTATCTGTGGTAATGGGAGTAGAGTGAGTTTGAAATCAGTTTCCAGGGAACAAATTTTAACTAGTTTTAAGATTTCCTGACTAGCAGATTTCTCAGCAGTGATTGTTAAAAACCGGTCTGTTTTAATTTGGCTTCTTTTTGTTTATTTCTAGTCTGATCAACATTCTGACTACTAGTAAAGTATAGCCATAAGCAAATTTGATGATAAATAAATATAGAAATGTGTTTGTTTGTCCTTATAGTTAATATTTTAAAAGCTAATTAGAAAGTTATTTCACCTTCCTATTGTTTTTTCTATAGAATTATTTAAAATATAAGGCCTTTTCCTTGATTTGTACCTTAAACATTGTAAGTTTGAATGATAATTCTTTTTTTTTCTTTTTAAATATCTTTTCACAATGTTAGTCAGAATGATCATGCCAATTTTCATTATTCTGGGAATGCTCTGTGTAATAATTTCCACTATAAATCCAATTTGGAGATGGCAAATGAAAATTGATTTGATAAATGTCCCAGAGTTATTTTGAAAATGCAGGAAATTTGGTGAGCTATCTACCTTGGTTTCTCAAATGTGTAAATGTGAAAAGAATTATTGGCTTGTTGCCTTCTTACTGTGAAAAGTTCCATCAAGGATATATATATATATATTTTTTTTATTTTATTATTATTATTTTTTTGAAATGGAGTCTTGCTCTGTTGCCCAGGCGGGAGTGCAGTGGTGTGATCTTGGCTCACTGCAACCTCCGCCTCCCAGGTTCAAGTGATTCTCCTGCATCAGTCTCCCGAGTAGCTGGGACTACAGGTGTGTGCCACCACACCCAGCTAATTTTTGTATTTTCAGTAGAGATAGAGCTTCACCATGTTGGCCAGGCTGGCTTCAAACTCCTGACCTCAAGTGATCTGCCCACCTCCGGCCTCTGAAAGTGCTGGGATTACAGGTGTGAGCCACAGCGCCCGGCCAAGCACATATATTTTTAAAATGGGCTTTTTTTCCTTTCTGCTGTAGAACTTTGCATGTAGTTTACTGTCATGTATATTTGTGAATATTGCTTCCTAATGGCAGAATTTAGTATTGCTTATACAACATCCTTTGCGATATAGGCAAAACATATCACATTTATTATATTGTTCATGACATTCATTAGTATTTCAGTTATGGTTATAACTAATTTCTTGCCCCCAGTTTTTCTTTATAAGCAAATCTCTTTTTTTTGGAACGCCCTATTTGTGCCAAGTAGTTGCTAGTATTAGCAGTTTTCATTAGTCAGGTCTTTGTTTGTCTGATGGTTACCAAGTAGCTTCAAGTGTGCCTTTCAAGTTGGTAGTACTGCCTTTGAAGGTGACTGCCTAATGACAGCAGCAGTACTTTGCAGTTAACAAAGCACATCACCAGTGACATGCTATTTAATCTTCTTATTAAATAACCTTTTGAGACAGATGCGGGTACTGAAGCTTAGAGATGTTAAATGTCTCCTGTGAGGCCACATTATATTTAGAGTTTGTTGGAATTTCAGAGGCCATCTGGTCCAGCCTTATTCGTGATGCCCGTAGAAATCTATTTTGGAACAAAGAAAGACCTTTTGTATCTTTAAATATTCCTAAATCTTTTTCTCTGGAAGAGTGATTAAAAGATATAAATTTATTCTTTCCCCAGTCTAATTTTCTTGATATGAACTTGCAGACCCAGAACATTTTACCAACTTTGAGAAGTGTCTTTCTTCTATGAATAGCTCAGAAGAGATTTGCCTTCTGACTACCTTTGCTCAGATGGCTCAGGCCAGAAGAACCAATGTGGACGAAGACTTCATAAAAATTATTGTTCTGGAGATATATGAGGTTAGAATATGAAGTTTTATAAATCAGCTGAAAATGTTTTCTTTTTGGATTGTCCATCTGTTGATTTTTTTGGGAGATTGCTTTTACAAATTGTGACTTATTTAGCTACTGTCTGCACTTTTGAGAAGGGTTAGAGAATCAGTGGAACGTTATTTTGCTACAAGGGTTATTGAAAATGTGAATTATATCCATTTCCCAGTACTTACTATCTTTTGAAATTTGTTGCACCAGTTTCAGTAAGGGAGAGACAATGTGACACAGCCTGACACAGTTTTTATGATGTATGTTTCCCTCACCCCCACCCCTTCAACTAAACTCTTCCACTCCAGCTAGTAGCAGAAACCTAGCTTCCCAGCCAGTTTAAATGAGATGGTGGGAAGAATATTGAATCTAGAGTTAGGATACCTGAGTTTTAACTCTGCTATTAATTGGCCATTTCAAATAAAAAAAGATAACTTATTACCCCAGGCTTCATTTTCCTCATCTATAATATGAAATTACAGGCTGGGATGAGATCCTTGCATTCTTCATCTTTTCACTGAGCCATCCGTGAGGGTGGAGGGGAGTGAAATTTGGACCCCTGAGCATCTAGGGACTAGCCCAAAGTGGTTACCAAAATGTACATTGGAATTTTTGGATATTTAAAAAGCCCTGCACATTTTACACTTTAAGCTGTCATTTATCTGTTGCTCTGCATACAAAATATCTCCTCCAAAGTATTCAAGTTAAGTAAAATGTTTGAAGATGATTATTTGGGTTGTATTATCTTCCTCTAATAATCCAGTTTGAGAATGACAAACCTGGATGTTCTTTCCAGGATCAAATACTTGATTCAGCTGTTCCTATGCTGGTGCTTCATAACCATGCATAAAGTTAAGATCTCGATGGATCTGGAATTCAGACTGTCTTCATGATCCAAAAAACTTGGGGAGAGAAGACATACTTTCACATACATTAAGTGACATTCCCTAGATCTGTTGCTAAAGTAATACTTACGCTCTTGAGTAAAGTTTCCAGTGTCTTGCACAGGAGTCACAATAAAAATTACATTCTATATTACATTCTTATCCTGTGTGTGTATGTACAATTGAAGCAATACTTAATCTACCTGTGATGCACTATTACATTTTTCTATTTTATTTTGTTCTTTCTGTTATTTTTCTGTATATTCCGTTGTGTTAAAAAATACCATTGGCGTTAATGGATTGTAACATACACTTTGAAAGACATAATTCAAAAGGAGTTGGTAAACATTAATATTTTAGAAGATCTTGTAGTTAGGGATCTTATTTTGTAGGGGAAGGTAGGCATTTCCGTGAAATGCATTCTGATTTTCATCATGGTAGTGATTTCCTCAAATTTAGAAAAGTTTTGAAACTGCAGGAACTGTTTTATTGTTACCGACAAACTTTGGGATATACTTTTTGAATCCACACTTGAAGTCATTGTTATAAAAAGTTGCCATTCTCTTACATTCCTCTCCCTCCACCTTTCAGCCTCAGAGTAGACAGTTGCCTATATGAAGTTTTAACATTTTTTGGAACATAGTGTCAACTAAGGCTCAATGTAAGATTCTTTCTGCTTTGCTTGAAAAAACTATATAAGTGTTTTGACTGATAATTGATATTAAAAGTGTCGTCTTCTTCCCCCTGCCCCCCATTTAGGTATCTTATGTCACCCTGTCTACCAGAGAGACTTTTTCAAAGGTTGGTCGAGAGCTTTTAGGGACTATCACAGCTGTTCACCCTGAGATAATTTCTGTCCTTCTGGATAGAGTTCAAGAGACCATTGACCAGGTTGGAATGGTAAGAGCACTGATTTTGTTTGTTTTTGTTTTTTTAAATCTTGGAGTAATGGAACATTGGCAAAAATAGGAAGGAACAGGATGAAAGGAACTAACATTTACTGTGCCGGCCTCTGTGTCATTTACCACACCAACTTGGGATTAGCTGCTGCTTATAAAAAGATGTGATTGTTTCTCTCAGATCTCAAGGTTGACTTGTCCACGTCCTTCAATAACATATTTTTACTTTACTTATGACCTATAGTTAATTAACAATTTTTATTTCATAATTTGTTTGGCTTTCATAGTTTTTATATTTTATACTTGGAATAAACAACTGACAAAGAAGGTCCTATTTAAAGTCAGTCAAAAGCAAAATAAATAGTATGTAGTAACTTAAGTTGAGGAGGACACAGATTTAATTTGTTTCTGTCATTTGTCACAATCCCTTTTGCAATCTTCACGTAGTTTTCCAAAAGTTTTCTTGAGATGTAATTCACATACCATACAATTTACCTATTTAAAGTGTATAAGTCAGTGGTTTTTAGTCTATTCACAGATATGTGCAACTCTCAACACAGTCAATTTTAGAGCATTTTCATCACCTCCAAAAGAAACCCCTTAGACTTCAGCTATCACTTTTTTTTTTGAGGTGGAGTTTTGCTCTTGTTGCCCAGGCTAGAGTGCAGTGGCTCAATCTTGGCTCACTGCAACCTCTGCCTCCCAGGTTCAAGTGATTCTCCTATCTCAGCCTCCCAAGTAGCTGGGATTACAGGCGCCCGCCACCATGCCCAGCTAATTTTTTTGTATTTTTAATAGAGATGGGGTTTCACCATGTTGGTCAGGCTGGTCTTGAACTCCTGACCACAGGTAATCCACCCACCTCAGTCTCCCAAAGTGCTGGGATTACAGGCATGAGCCACCGTGCCCGGCCCAGCTATCACTCTTACTCTTCTATCTCCTTCAGCTCTAAACAGCTTTCTTAGGTTGGGGTCCTAAGTGACTTTCATAGATTAGGGCCCTAAGCCCTAATCTAATGTCTGTCTCTAGATTTTTGCCTATTTCAGACATTTCATATTAATGGAACTATGTAATATATGGTCTTTGTGACTGGTTTGTTTCACCTAGCATGATATCCTCAAGGTTCATCCATGTTGTAGTATGTGTCAGCATTTACTTCATTTTTAAGCCTGTATAATAATTCCTTGGTGCGTGTGTGTGTGTGTGTATGTGTGTGTGTATAACTTTTTGTTTATCCATTCATTCATTGATGGGGACTTGGGTTGCTTCTGCCTTTTGACTATCGTGAATAATGTTTCTATGAATGTGGATGTACAAATACCTCTTTCAGGCCTTGCTTTCAGTTCTTTTGGGCATATTCTCAGAAGTAGAATTGCTGGATCATGTCATAATTCTATTTTTAATCTTTTGAGGAGCCATCATACTGTTTTCCATAGTGGCAGTACATGGTACATTTTCCTTTTAAGAAAAACATTGTTGGCTGGGCTCAGTGGCTCATGCCTGTAATCCCAGCACTTTGGGAGGCTGAGGTGGGAGGATCATGAGGTCAGGAGATCAAGACCATCCTGGCTAACACAGTGAAACCCCATTGCTACTAAAAGTGCAAAAAAAATATTAGCCGGGCATGGTGGCGGGCACCTGTAGTCCCAGCTACTCCAGAGGCTGAGGCAGGAGAATGGCGTGAACCCAGGAGGCGGAGCTTGCAGTGAGCCAAGATCGCGCCACTGTGCTCCAGCCTGGGTGACAGAGCGAGACTCCATCTCAAAAAAAAAAAAAAGAAAAGAAAAACATTGTATGCTACTGCAAGATGATTATATTGAGATAAAAAGCTTTTCATATACAGTTCAATACAGTAGGAAGTTTTCTGTTGCTCCTTCTTGAGTGATTAGTGGATGAATTCCAGAGAAATGTACAGTGGATCATATGATTCTTTCGGTTTGAGCTTATGACATTTTTCTCAAGTGTTTTTCTTGTTTTTGGCTCCTTTTTTTTTTTCTCCCAAGACAGAATCTTGCCCTGTCGCCCAGGCTGGAGTGCAGTGGTACAATCTTGGCTCACTGCAACCTCCATCTCCTGGGTTCAAGTGATTCTCCTGCCTCCTGAGTAGCTGGGATTACAGGCGCGTGCCACCACGCCCGGCTAATTTTTAGTAGAAATGAGGTTTCACTATGTTGGCTAGGCTGGTCTCGAACTCCTGACCTTGTGATCCACCCACCTCGGCCTCCCAAAGTGCTGGGATTACAGGTGTGAGCCACCGTGCCCGGCCTACATTTATTTTTTTTAATTTGGCCATAATACTTGTAGTAGTAAACTGTGCCCACAAATTTGCTTAACTTTAAGTGTGAAAATTGAAACCACAATGTGGGGAAAAGAAAGAAGAGAAATATGGCTCTGTTCCGCCCGGCTCACAGGCAGCCAGAGTTGAAGGTTATCTCCCTTGTTCCCTGAACATTGCTGTTATCCTGTTCTTTTTTCAAGGTGCCCGGATTTCACATTGTTCAAACACATGTGCTCTAGAAGCAATTTGTGCAGTTAACGCAATCATCACAGGGTCCTGAGGTGACATACATCCTCCTCAGCTTACGAAGATGATGGGATCAAGAGATTAAAGACAGGCATAGGAAATCACAGGGTATTGATTGGGGAAGTGATAAGTGTCTATGAAATCTTCACAATTTATGTTCAGAGATTGCAGTAAAGACAGGCATAAGAAATTATAAAAGTAGTAATTTGGGGAACTAATAAATGTCCATGAAATCTTCACAATTTATGTTCTTCTGCCATGGCTTCAGCTGGTCTCTCCGTTTGGGGTCCCTGACTTCCCACAACACCACAATGTTTCAGTGTAAGTTGCCTACACTCCTGATTTATACATGTGGTTCCATTGTGCTCTACGAACTTGTGAGGTTTTTGGAGGAAATTGTTTAAGCCCCCATGCTTTCAGATGGATATGATGGCCTTGAATATTTTCACAGAAACCTTGGGCTAATCTGCTAATCTGGAATCAGACCCTAGCTCCAGAGTCTGAGAATGAGCTGTGGCTGGGGGCTCTGAACTTTCAGTGACACACTTGGAGTATGTCTGAAGATAACTTTCTGTTCTAGAGGCCTAGCATGAGGCACGTCCTATGTAGAGATTGCTGTGGGTTAGGATAATTGTTGAGAAGGACAAAACCTTTTGGGAGATCCCAGAGTATAAAACTCAGAGATTTATTTGGTGACAACCTGCAAATTGATGTCATATTTTTCTTTTGGCTTACTGTGTAATTTCAAAAATTGGCCCACTTCAGAGGACACATTCTACTTTTGATAGTGAAATCCATGCATCTTTCCTTTAACCTCTTCAAGTAAAATTAGTGATACTTTTGCTTTTAGAGAAAGCATAAATATATTTTAAAATATAGGCCGGGCGCGGTGGCTCACGCTTGTAATCCCAGCACTTTGGGAGGCCGAGGTGGGCGGATCACGAGGTCAGGAGATCGAGACCACGATGAAACCCCGTCTCTACTAAAAATACAAAAAATTAGCCAGGTGTGGTGGCGGGCGCCTGTAGTCCCAGCTACTCGGAGAGGCTGAGGCAGGAGGATAGCGTGAACCCGGGAGGTGGAGCTTGCAGTGAGCCGAGATTACGCCACTGAACTCCAGCCTGGGCGACAGAGCGAGACTCTGTCTCAAAAAAAAAAAAAAAAAAAAAAATGTATATATATATATATAGTGTAAATCCTGTTTTGTTGAGCACTCTCACTCACTGGAATTCTTAATTGGATTCTTCTTTCTAATTGTTGTGCCTTTAATTTTTTTCTTGCCTTAGTGCATTGACTCTAGGCCCTTTATTACAATGTTGAATAGAATTAGTGAGAATGGACATTCTTGCCTGATTTCCTGTCATAGGTGCTTTATATTAAGCTGAGGAAGTATCTTTCTATTTCCAGTTTGCTGAGTTTTCTTCATGAATGAGTATTCAAGTGGTTTTTCCACATTCATATGAGATAATCTTATGATTTTTTCCCTTTATTCTCTTAAGTTGATGAGTTACACTGACCAGTCTTCTAATATTAAATTGCCATTGTGTGTTTCTGGAATAAAAAACACTTGATCATCATCAGGTATTATTCTCTTGAGGTATTGCTAGATTCAATTTGACAATATTTTGTTGACAATTTTTACATATATTCATGAGGGATGTTGCTCTGCCATTTCATTTCTTGTTATGTCTTTATTAGGTTTGGTTTTAGGGCTGTGTTAGCCTCATAACATGAGTTGGAAAGCATTTGTTCCTCCTCTGTTTTTTGAAAGAGTTTTTGCATAATTGCTATTAATTCCTCTTTGACTATTTGATAGAATTTACCAGTGAAATCATCCAGGTCTGGAGTTTTCTTTGTGGGAAGTCTTTTGATCATACATTGGATTTTTTCTTTTTTTTTTTCCTTTTTTTTTAGACAGACACTCACTCTGTTGCCCAGGCTGGAGTGCAGTGGCACAGTCTTGGCTCACTGCAACCTCTGCCTCCCAGGTTCAAGCAATTCTCCTGCCTCAGCCTCCTGAGTAGCTGGGATTACAGGCACATGCCACTGTGCCCAGCTAATTTTTGTATTTTTAGTAGAGACAGGGTTTCACCATATCGGCTAGGCTTGTCTGGAACTCCTGATTTCAGGTGATCCACCTGCCTCAGCCTCCCAAAGTTCTGGGATTACAGGCGTGAGCCACCGTGCCTGGCCAACACAGTGGATTTCTTTTTTTTTTCAGATGGAGTCTTGCTGTGTCACCCAGGCTGGAGTGTGGTGGCAATCTTGGCTCACTGCAACCTCTGCCTCCCTGGTTCAAGTGATTCTCCTGCCTCAGCCTCCCCAGTAGCTGGGATTACAGGCACACACCGTCACGCCTGGCTAATTTTGTATTTTTCATAGAGATGGGGTTTCAGCATGTTGGCCAGGCTGGTCTCGAACTCCTGACCTCAAGTGATCTGCCTGCCTCAACTTCCCAAAGTGCTGGGATTACAGGCGCGAGCCACTGTGCCTGTCAACAATTGGATTTCTTTAAGAGATACGGGACTATTCAGATTTTTATTTTTTTCTTGAGTCAGGTTTTGTAAGATATATTTTTAAAGGGAAATGTTCCCATTTCATCTAACTTGTTGAATGTATTGGCATAGAGTAGATTGTAGTAGTCTCTTGTTAATCTTTTAACGTCTCTGGGGTCTTTCATGATAGCTTCACTTTCATTCTTGATGGACAGATATATGCTATGCCATTATTTTACGTAGCTGGGCTAGATGCTTTTCCGGACAGATCTCATTGATGTACTGATTGTTCTAGCACTACTGTTTTGCTCTTTCTGTTAGACACTTGCAGTGTACAGTAGAACTTTTCTATTTTTGAAATTTTCATTTTACCATTTTATTTGAAAGATGCATATTAATGAATCCTCATGAAAATTTAATTAAGTAAACACAGAAGAATTTAAAAAGGAAAGGAATGGTTTCTTTAAAATTCACTGTTTCTACTGTTTTTTTAAAATTTTGTTTAGGGTAATGGGATCATTTTTACCTCAAACCTCAGCATCACATAGTATACCCATGTAGCACCTGCACATGTACCATACGAATATAAAAGTTGAAATTATATTAAAAAATTTTGTTTTGGCTTCAGTTTGGAACAGTGCAGGAACCTGATAAATGCCAGTATCTAGACCGTTGTTGTTTGATATGGTAGCCACTAGACACACGTGACTATAGATGGAGCCCTTGAATAGTGGCTAGTCCAAGTTGAAATGTGCTCTAAGTGTAAAATATTCACTGAGGTTTGAAGACTTTGTATTAACAAAAGAATGTACACATCTCAATTTTATCTAATAGTTACAGGTTGAAATGATAACATTTTGGACAGCAGATTAAATAAAATACATTATTAAAATTAATTTTACTTGTTTCTTTTGGCTTTTAAAAATGTGGCTGTTAGAAAAATTAAAATTGCAAATATGACTTGCATTGTTTTCCCATTGTACAGCACTATTCTAGACGTTGTAAAATGAATTATTCTTCTGATCAGTCTCCCTTAAGGCATACTTTCTTAACTGAACTCAGATTTATCTTTTTTTTTTTTTTTTGAGACGGAGTCTCATTCTGTCGCCCAGGCTGGAGTGCAGTGGCATGATTTTAGCTCACTGCAACCTCAGCCTCCCAGGCTCAAGTGATTCTCCTGCCTCAGTCTCCTGAGTAGCTGGGACTACAGGTACATGCCACCACACCGGGCTAATTTTTGTATTTTTAGTAGAGTTGGGATTTCACCATGTTGGCCAGGCTGGTCTCGAACTCCTGACCTCAGGTGATCTGTCTGCCTGGGCCCCCCAAAGTGCTGGGATTACAGGCATGAGCCATCATGCCCGGCCCAGATTTATCTTAATTTGCACACTTGGATGTGTTATTTTAAAAGTAGTGCTGTAGACTTTCTGTACATAGGATTTAAAAATAATGTGGATTATTTCAAATACGTATAAAAGTAATGAGAATAGTATGGTATAATGGCCTATCATCAAGCTTTAACAATAACTATCAACTCTTGGTCTCTTTGTTGATCTTTTTTCATCTTACCACCCTCCCACTCACCCTACCCCCAGCCAAGATGACTTGGAAACCAATAGAGTATCTTTTTAAATGCCATAGAATGAATAATTACTTAAAGTGCTAAATTCTTTTGCAAAGTGAATAACTGTCCCCTAATTTATCATGACTTTAAAAATGTGCATTAGTGTGGTGGTTTACCTAAACTGAAGCATACCAATTTGAATATTTTAAAAAGATTGATCTTTACAAAGGATTACAAAATGTGCTTTTGATGTGTCATCAGTTTTAATACCCACTTGATTTGGTTGTCTGTGATTTCCATTTCACTTGTCTAAAAATTAAACAAAATCCCAGTTCCTTTTGGAGAAAATTTTTTACAAGCAGTTTAATAATATAATATTGTAGTAATATAGCATTGTTTCTAAGTCTTTGTTTTAATGATTATTGTTTTCTTTTTAATAAGGTTTCTCTCTACTTGTTTAAAGAACTGCCTTTGTATCTTTGGCAACCTTCTGCATCTGAGATAGCGGTGATTCGGGATTGGTTATTGAATTACAACCTGACAGTGGTGAAGAATAAACTGGCCTGTGTTATTCTTGAAGGACTGAATTGGGGATTTGCTAAACAGGTATGTGTTCAAACTATTCCCTGGAGACTGGAGGTTGTACATACATCTGTTTCAAAGAAGGATTTCCTCAAAACACTAACATTTCTGAGTACCATTTGCAAGGTCTACAAATTCTTTTAGCTGTGTCAGAGTTTAGGATTTTCTCTTTAATTCTCTTTTGCAGAATGAGCAACTATTAAATGAAGATAAATTGTTCCACATTGAAAATTCTTCCCTTTTTCCTTATTCACGTGTATCTGTTTTTGTTTTTTATTTTTATTTTTTGAGTCAGAATCTCACTCTGTCACCCAGGCTGGAGTGCAGTGGCATGATTTGGCTCGCTGCAACCTCTGCCTCCTGGGTTCAATCAATTTTGCTGCTTCAGGCTCCCAAGTAGCTGGAACTACAGGTGTGCACCACCACACTCGGCTAATTTTTGTATTTTTAGTAGAGACAAGGTTTCACCATGTTGGCCAGGCTGGTCTCAAAATCCTGACCTCAAGTTATCTGTCTGTCTTGGCTTCCCAAAGTGCTGGGATTACAGGCATGAGCCACCACGCCCAGACAGTTCATTAAATATTTTTCTGTTTAATTAATTAAGCATCTTCCTGGTTTGTGGCATTGCCCTTGACCCAAAGTGTTTGAGATTCTTGGGTGGAATGGGAGATGACATTCAAAGATAACCTTTTTTGGCTGGAGTAGGGGTTAAGTCAGGTTCAAACCTATCTAGGTACAGTGTTATTGCCCTTGACAGTTTTTTGCCTATTGTCATTTTATAGCTTCACTGTGTGGGATGTGATTTTTGGAACATTTAGCTTCTGCATTGAAGATCCTTTTTTACTGTTCTGCCTAATGTTTTGATTCAAAGGTACAAAAACAAAACAAAACCAAGGTTGTATGTTTGTGATTCTTTTTCTCTTTAAAAGGCTACCCTTCATCTGGATCAAGCAGTCCATGCTGAAGTGGCTTTAATGGTTCTTGAAGCTTATCAGAAGTACCTTGCACAGAAGCCATACGCTGGGATTCTTTCTGAAAGTATGAAGCAGGTATTTCTTCCTCTTTTATATTGGAAACATGAATCTTTATCTTCCCAAGACATTTAGAAATAAAGATGATAGACTTATACTATTGACCCTTAGGTATCCAAAGAACATTTCTAGCAATTTAAGATGTTACAATTGACTTCTATGGTTTGATAAAGATTCTTCTTTAAGAAATAGCCTTTATATAACTATTCTAATATTACAGAATTTGAGTTGAACTACAGTGGTGTGTTAGAGCTTGGTTGTATTGCCTTTGGAGAACTGACTTAAATTTTTAGGAACTTTGCAAGCCAGGTTATTAAACTGTTGGTAGCTTAAAATTGACCATGGTAGGAATTTTTACACCATCAAAATTGGCAAGCGCTATAGATGAGACCTCTGTCCTGATGGTTAAACTTATTTATCAGCACACTGTTCATTGAGCATCAACTTTTATGTCACTTTTCTTTTACATGAGCTAAGATCAGGTTCACAAAGTGACTAGCAAGTAAGCGGAAGTTGCGAGTGAGAAATTGCTTTGATGTAGTGCAGTAAACATTAATTGGAGACCAGCAAGTAGAATATTCCTCTCTTTTGAGGGCATTGTTGGTCACAAAAGGAGATGAGTGTATGAGCTTACTGATTTAATTTGTGTGTGACTAATGTGGCTCAAAATAAATAATTGTTTTAGGTTTCATATTTGGCCAGTATTGTTCGATATGGAGAGACGCCTGAGACCTCATTTAACCAATGGGCCTGGAATTTAATCTTGAGGCTAAAACTGCACAAAAACGATTATGGAATACAGCAGAATTGTCCAGCTGTTCCCTTCTCCGTCACTGTGCCTGACATGACAGAGTCACCCACGTTTCATCCTCTCTTGAAGGCTGTGAAAGCGGGCATGCCCATTGGCTGTTATCTAGCCTTATCTATGACAGCTGTGGGCCACAGGTACCGTGTTGGGCTGAACCACTAGGGTTACTGAACCTTGCAGATAGTTCTAGAATTTTATCTTTCATATCCCAAGTTCTGAGGCCTCTGTGAAACCTATTGCGGAGTAATTAGGGCCAAATGATAATCCTTGATTAACAGCTTATCAAGGGGAGATGCTGCCCAAATTCACATACTTCAGATTTGTACAAGCAAGTCACCTTGTTATGTTATGAAGAGAGTTCTGCTTGTCTCCTGGAGTGGAATGTTCATGTCAGCATTAGATTCGTACTGTCTTCCTCAGAATTGTGATCAAATAAAAATAATTGATCACCTGTAGTAAAATTTTTGAAAAATTGATCGTAGCCCAACTCAGGCTTCTTTTTTTTTTTTAAATTTTACTTTAAGTTCTAGGGTACATGTGCACAACATGCAGGTTTGCTACATATGTATACATGTGCCATGTTGGTTTGCTGCACCCATTAACTCATCATTTACATTAGGTATTTCTCCTGATGCTATCCCTCACCCAGCCCCCCACCCCACGACAGGCCTCAGTGCGTGATGTTCCCCGCTCTATGTCCAAGTGTTCTCATTGTTCAATTTCCACTTATGAGTGAGAACATGCGGTGTTTGGTTTTCTTAACTAGAGGTCCCCTTAACTGTCTAGAAGAATGAAATGCCTGACCAGGTCACATGCCTGTCTGACATGAGCCCATAGCTGTCTGTATGTCTTCTACTGGAGCATTTATCACACTGTATCATAGTTAATCTGTTTAATTTTCTCAGAGGTTCAGTTATATATAACTTCTATGAGAGAAGTGCCCAGGAACGGCATTTGTCTTGTGTTACCATTTTATCACTAGTGATGAAGACTATATCTGATGCAGTAAATAATTGAATGCATGGATGACTTCTCAGTTGATTAAACACCCTTTTATTTAAAGATTCTTTTCTTATGCATTAATTTTTTTCTAGTCTATTCATTTGTCTTCAGACTCTTTGACCTCTGCTTTCTGATTCTTGTGTTTTAGACTCACTGTAACACTTTTTTTTTTTTTTTGAGACGGAGTCTCACTCTGTCACCCAGGCACCCAGGCTGGAGTGCAGTCGCGCGATCTCGGCTCACTGCAAGCTCCGCCTCCCGGGTTCACGCCATTCTCCTGCCTCAGCCTCTCCTAGTAGCTAGGACTACAGGCGCCCGCCACCACGCCCGGCTAATTTTTTGTATTTTTAGTAGAGACGGGGTTTCACCGTGGTCTCGATCTCCTGACCTCGTGATCCACCCGCCTCGGCCTCCCAAAGTGCTGGGATTACAAGCGTGAGCCACCGCGCCCGGCCTAGACTCACTGTAACACTTTTTAGCATCCTCATTTCAACATCTTGTTCCACATTAAGTGTAATTTCAGTGGGATACCAGTTGCAATCAGCTGTAGTCCTCAGCGTTGTGCTGTGAAGTAGGAGAGATAAAGAATTGTTTGATAGCTTTCCTCGGGTTGTTGACAGTTTTGTTGAGATGATAGGCATAAATCAATCGGCAGTACTATAGAATATAATTGCAGGCTGGATGATATGTGGAGAGCAATGGTTCTCAACTTCTGCTGTTTTTTAGATTCACTTTTGGAGCCTTTTAAAAATCCCAGTGCAGGGAAAAGGGTGAGAATCCTGGCCTAAATGGGCTGGGGGCCAGTTCTCTAAGTATGTCTAATGTACACCCTGGATTGAGAACTACTTAGAAGCTGAGCAGAAAGAATGTAAAGGAAGGAGAGATCAGTATAGTGGGATACCTTCATAGAAGAGCTGAGTTTTGGAAAGGAGTCTTAAATTAGACAAGACATCTGTTGCAGTTTGGATGGTTGTCTCCCTAAACCTCATGTTGACATTTGATCCCCAGTGTTGGAGATGGAACCTAATGGGAGGTGTTTGGGTCATGTGGGCCCATCCCTCATGAATGTCTTAGTGCCATCCTCTCAGTAATGAATGAGTTCTCATCTCTTAGTTCCCATGAGAACTGGTTGTTAAAAAGAGCCTGGCACCCTGCCTCCTCCACACTTCCTATCTCACCATGTAATCTCTGAACCTGCCAGGTGCCGTTGGCCTTCTGCCATGTGTGGAAACAGCCTGAGGCTCTTACCAGATGCCCAGTCTTCCAGCCAGCAGAATTATGACTCAAACCTTTTTTTCTTTATTAATTGCCCAGTCTCAGGTATTCCGTTATAGCCGTGCAACATGGACTAAGACAACATCCTAGGCTGATGAGCAGAGTGATGTTGTGTTCCTCTTACAGTTACTTAGTGCCCACAGTTAGTTGAAGATTCAGCTCAAGGGCCATCTCCTGCCACCTGCAGCCCCTGTACATTCTAAACAGCACCCTCACTGTGTTCTATTGTCATTGTAATCTCCCCCGCTCCTCATGGACTGTTTGCTCTATGAAGGTGGGGACATTGTCTTGTTCAATTGCGTATCTCTAGATCTTATACTTAGTAGGTATTCAACAAATGCTGGTGGGTTGAATGAATGTGGAAAGGATCATCAGGTGTCTGAGTGGGTAAGGGGAGAGGAGGGGAAATGATGAGGAAACACTTCTCACTGACGCCTGTGATTCATGTTGGAGAATGGAGGTGATCAGGTGTTTGGTTGGGCCAAATTATGGAGAGATTTGAAAGCTAAGTAAAAGAAGGTAGAATTGGTTTAGAAAAGAGGGGACCTGATAAGGGTCCTTAGGAAGATACTCTTTATATTGTTTCCAGTGGCTCTAGTGTTATTAACGGCTTCCTGCACTTCAGGTTTCCCATCTCTAAAATGGGACTAATAATAACACCAAACTTACTTTATGAGGCTTAAGTGAGTCAGGACACATGTAGGCCGGGCGCGGTGGCTCACGCCTGTAATCCCAGCACTTTGGGAGGCCGAGGCGGGCGGATCACGAGGTCAGGAGATAGAGACCATCCTGGCTAACACAGTGAAACCCCGTCTCTACTAAAAATAAAAAAATTAGCTGGGCGTGGTGGCGGGCGCCTGTAGTCCCAACTACTCGGGAGGCTGAGGCAGGAGAATGGCGTGAACCTGGGAGGCGGAGCTTGCAGTGAGCTGAGATCGTGCCACTGCACTCCAGCCTGGGTGACAGAGCGAGACTCCGTCTCAAAAAAAAAAAAAAAAAAACAACCACTTGTAACATGCCTAGAACAGTGTCTGACGTGATTCTCTTGAGTGCGGTTATCTGAACTTAAGTGTTTTTATGGTTTCTCGAATTTCTTGTATCCATTCTGGGACCATAGCTGTTTATTCACTGATACTGCTGTAGGCTCTCTCTAGAGATAACTTTTGATTTGTGGTGATCACTGAATCCTGAATGGGAGTGAGAGTGAGAATGAGCATTTCCTCTCAGGGCTGATCTCCAGTGTAAAACTCCATGATGGGCATTTGGGATTAGGTGTACTGGAATATAGAAGTAACTTAAAACAATTTTAGGTGTGGGTGGAGTAGGCAGGGACATAAGTTGTATGTGAATATAATATTACAGACATTGTAGAGAAGTCAGAAAATCACCCAGAATATTTTCTATCATAAAATCATTGATTTTTTTCTGTTTATTTTCATCCATCATTTTTCCTTTGCTCTTTTTAAAAATGTTTGTATAATTTTATATCTTTAGTTTTTCACTTTACAATTGTAAGTAGTTTCCTTGTGGCATAACCTTTGCACAATTACTTTATTTTTTGAAATGATTTTCAACCCCAGAATTAAAGCGTATAACCAAACTGCAGAATTAGGAAAGTGGAGAAAAAGCCACTCACTTCTGCCACTCTTGTACAATGACTCTTTCGTTGTGACATTGTCCCTGTATTCGCCTCCACAAATAACTTTTCTTTACTAGTAGTTATGATCATGAGTATAAAATTTTATGTCTTATTCCCTAGCATCTTTATAGCAGAAGTGTTTTTCCACATTGCCTTTGGTCATCATGTGTATTATTTTAAAATGATACAATAATATTTCCAATTGAAAGGATTTTTCTACAATTTCCTTAAGTCGTTTTCCACCTCTCAGTTTTAGAGTTAAAAATAAACCTGAAAAGCACCTCTTTACATGGATCATATTTTATATTTTTTTCCATATTCGAGATTATTTTATAAGGATAGATTCTTTGAAGTGAGGCAGAGAATAAGAAAACTTTCATGCCAAATTGGTTTTAGCAGAATTTTGCAGTTTATGCAGGTCGAGTATCCCTAATCTGAAAATCTAAACTTTGAAATGCTCCAAAATCTGAAACTTTGAGTTCTGACATTGCACAAAGGAAATGTTCATTGGAGCATTTTGGATTTGAGACTTTTGGGTTAGGGATGCTGAGCTTATAAGTATGATACAAGTGTTCCAAAATCTAAAATACTTGGTCTCAAGCATTTCAGTTAAGGGATAGTCAACCTGTACTGACAGATTGAGGTCACTGTTGAGTCTCCTCTTTGCTGTGATGCCTTGTGGGAATATCCAGACAAGGAGAGTCCCTGTGGCTCTTAGGAGAAGCTCTTTTTGAGAAATAAAATATGGTAGTAGAGGGCGTTCTGGATTAGAAATTTGCAAACTGGGGTTCTCATTTTGACCTTACTCGAGGAAATTATGTGAATTTGGGCATGATACTTCACCTTCCTCATCCATAAAATGAAAATAAAGATTAACTTTTAAGTTTCTTTGCAATTCTAAAATTCTGGGTTTAGTATTTCTGTGTGAAGATTGGGTATAAAACATGTGTTGCAGACCTGAGATAACCCAAGGTATTGAAGGCTCATGATTCATTGGAAGAACAGAATTTTATGAACCAGCTCCCTTGTATATTCATTGCCTTTCTCTTTTTCCATAGCATTGAGAAGTTCTGTGCAGAAGGCATCCCACTGTTGGGAATTCTGGTCCAGTCAAGACATTTGAGAACAGTGGTCCATGTCCTGGATAAGATTCTGCCTTTATTTTACCCTTGCCAGTATTACCTTCTGAAGAATGAGCAGTAAGTGTGTTCCATCTATGGCAGGAGACTCTCTTAAGCAGTCCAGCAAGTACAAATGACTGTGTCTTCTGGTTTCTTAAGTAAAATAAAGGGAATGCTATTTCAACAGTGTATTACGGGGCAAAAATATTCTGCACCCCAGTTTAGAATGCAGGTTGATGAACAGTGATTCTAATAATGACTCCAGTTTTTTCCTCTAATGGTGTTTAACTTGCATGTGTTTGTGTGTCATGGATCTGTTCTTACACCTCTGTGGGTAGATATAATTCCTTTTAACCCATGTTAAATGCGAAAACTTTATTTTTATAGAATCCCTTCTTAAATAGTGCTTTGGTTGAAAAATGGGACCAATTTAGGAATTTTCTGTTTCCTCATAAGTAATTAGGGAAAATTCTGTTGAGTCCTGATCGGAAGGTAAAGTGCGTCCTCCTGTGTGCTTGGCAGGTTTTTGTTGCATCTCCTCTTGTTCCTACACTTGGACAGCGGTGTCCCTCAGGGTGTCACACAACAGGTCACCCACAAGGTGGCACAGCACCTGACAGGAGCCAGCCATGGGGACAATGTGAAGCTTCTCAACAGCATGATCCAGGTGAGGGCCCTTGCAAGCCCCCAGGCACACTCTCCCCTGTCTTCCCAACCAAGACCTCTAGTGTTAGCACACTTAGGTTTTAGTCATTTCAGATCACTTGGCTCAGTGTGCTTTTGGCCAAGAAAGGCAATAGATTTGAGCTTTGTAGTGGAGGTAGATAGTATTTTGTTGCTATTTAAAAAATGAGAGGCTGGTTGTTATCTTTCCCATCACATGAGCCTTTTCTCCACAGGCACACATATCTGTAAGCACTCAGCCCAATGAAGTGGGCCCCGTTGCTGTGTTGGAGTTCTGGGTTCAGGCTCTCATAAGCCAGCATCTCTGGTACCGAGAACAACCTATCCTCTTCCTCATGGACCATTTGTGTAAAGCAGCTTTTCAGCTGATGCAGGAAGACTGCATACAGAAATTACTCTACCAGCAACATAAGGTAAAAAACCTGTTAGAGAATTTATCTTTCAGTGATTGGCTAGATAAAGTAGCTTTCTAAAAAGATTCCCCCAAATACAGTTTTCAGTTCTACTCTTTGGCCATTGCCTTCTTTAAGCTTTGCCTTAATGGCAGCTTATCCCAATAATCATAGTCCATTAGCGTAGACCCTAGGGAAGTTGGAAAGGACACCCCAGGAAGTGTCTCGCTTATTACATTTGGCTGTAATGCTCTGCCTTTGACTATTGCTGCTGGTGGACTCATCCTTGAAATCTCTGTCTTATCAGAGTCTTGTATTGTAGTAAGACAGTTGCTGATACTCTTGTAAAGGTCATTGATAAGATTTTCCTTAAAACCTCCTCTCTCTGCTCCACATCTCCCGGTGTAGAATGCCTTGGGTTACCACTGTGACCGGAGTCTGCTCTCGTCTTTGGTAAGCTGGATTGTGGCAGGCAACATCACTCCTTCCTTCATGGAGGGCTTGGCCACGCCCACTCAGGTAGGAAACTGACTGAGAGGATCATTTGTTATCTTTGTGAACTTTAATCTCATGATCATCCTTACAAAGAAATTACTAATAGTCTAAACTAACTTTTATTTAGCACTTACTCTAGTGTAGGTATACTTTTTCATTTAATCTTTACAGTAGCCCTTGGTGAGGTTGTGCTGTTGCCATTCCTGTTTTACAGAGGAGTTAACTGAGTTTTTTTTTTAATTTTATTTTTTTTGAGATGGAGTTTCGCTCTTGTTGCCCAGGCTGGAGTGCAATGGCGCGATCTCAGCTCACTGCAACCTCTGCTTCCTGGGTTCACACTATTCCCCTGTCACAGCCTCCCGAGTAGCTGGGATTACAGGCATGTGCCACCACGCCAGGCTAACCTTGTATTTTTAGTAGAGTCAGGGTTTCTCCATGTTGGTCAGGCTGGTCTCGAATTTCTCACCTCAGGTGATTCACCTGCCTCGGCCTCCCAAGGTGCTGGGATTACAGGTGTGAGCCACCGTGCCCTGCCTGAGTTTTTTTTTTTTTTTTTTTTTTTTTTAATTAAAAAACGTTTTTGGATACAGGGCCTCACTTTGTTGCCCAGGCTGGTCTCAATCTCCTGTTGTTAAGTGATTCTCCTGCTCCCAGCTTCCCTAGTATTTGGGGACTACAGGCACACTACTGTGCCTAGCGGTAACTGAGGTTCAGTGGAATTAAGGGCTGTCTCAGGAATAGACAGCTCTTGATCATACCCCAGCCAGCCGGACTGCAGAGACTGCCCAGCAGCACTGCAGAGAGGTTTAGAGTGGGCACTGGAGCCAGACAGCCTGGGTTTCAATCTGGGTTCTGCTGTTTGTTAGCTCTGTGCCTTGGGCAGCTTGCCTACCTATCTGTCCTCAGTTTTCTCAATTGTCAAATGGGAATAATGATGGCACCTATATGTAAAGCATTTAGAACAGTGCTTAGCACATAACCAGTGCTCACTGAGTGTTGGCCATTGTTATTGTCATCATCAGCAGCAGCATTATTTTTATCATTACCACCTCTTAGACTTTGTGTATAAAATTATGTCTGTTTCATCTCTTAAATCAGTAGTAACGTTCTTCAACCTCTTATTCGTCTTACTTCTTGCTCTTCTTCCCACCTCTCATGGATTGAGCTGGAACAAACTCCTTGCTGTTACCTAGACACGTCCCTGGCTTTTCCTCTTTTTGTCTCTGCCTAGCGGATTCTCTCTTACCAGCGTGCCTTTCCCTCTGACATCTACATAGAACCTTCTCTGATACAGCACTTTACCTTGACTCAGTCCTCGTCACTGCTCAACTTCACATTTTGCTTACTTATATATTAGTCTTGTCTACTCCAGTAGATGGAAGACTTCTTTTTTTTTTTTTTTTTGAGACGGAGTCTCGCTCTGTCGCCCAGGCTGGAGTGCAGTGGCGTGATCTCGGCTCACTACAAGCTCCGCCTCCCGGGTTCACGCCATTCTCCTGCCTCAGCCTCCCGAGTAGCTGGGACTACAGGCGCCCGCCACCACGCCCGGCTAATTTTTTGTATTTTTAGTAGAGACGGGGTTTCACCGTGTTAGCCAGGATGGTCTCGATCTCCTGATCTCGTGATCCGCCCACCTCGGCCTCCCAAAGTGCTGGGATTACAGGCTTGAGCCACCGCGCCCAGCCTATGGAAGACTTCTTAAAGACAGAGCCCCTGTCTGGTCCTCTTTCCTGTCTCTCTTGCACACAGATCTTGCCCAGTAAATACGGAGTTAATGAACATCTTCTTGTACTAAAGTAGCCTTTCCAAAGGAATGTAACATTTTCCAATGATCTATTTTATTTAAATTTATATCTGCGACAAGGATATAGGTAGGTATAAAAAGGTGTTAATTTTAGAAACTGCAAATATTTGTTGATTGAGCTTGAGATAGGAAGAGAGTTTAAATTGTGGAATATCAGGATGTATTTTGTCAGTGGGGCGAGCTCCTCCTTCCCCTTCCCATTATCTGGTGTCATTGTAGGTCTGGTTTGCCTGGACAGTGCTCAACATGGAATCCATCTTTGAAGAGGATTCCCAGCTCCGGAGAGTTATTGAAGGGGAATTGGTGATAAACTCTGCTTTCACCCCTGACCAAGCTCTGAAGGTACAAATAGCAGTTCTGCATTTGAGTGGTAGAAAGTGGCTTACACTTTGATGCTGATGGATTCACCCGTAGCTTTTGGGCTTTTGTGTTTTATTTTGTTGTGAATGTTTGGAAAGCTCAACAACCAAACCAATACTTAAAACTGTGTAATTGAAGAGTACTTGTTTCTCAAGGTTTGTTTAACAAGAGTCTCAGCCTAGTATTTGAAGGCTGGATCATTGCACATGTGACTGGGGTTGTCATTGCATCCCACGTACATCAGAATTCCCTGGAGAGCTTGTTAAAAAGCAGATTCCTAGACCTCACCTTCTGGGATTTGGAGTCTCTGAGTCTGGAGTGGGACAAGGAGGTTATTTTTTGGAACTCCCAGCTGATTCTCAGGCTTACTAATGTGTGGAAAAGACTGGAATAAGGCTTTAAAGACCTTCTATTTGAGTATAGATTTTGCTTTTGGGTTTCAGAGCCTGTTAAAGAATTTGCTTTTGGGTTTCAGAGCCTGTCAAAGAATTCAGCATTCTCGAATGTCTTTTTGAAATCTGAATTTTCAAAAGATTGATAAAGTTTGACAGTCACATAGTCACATTTTCTTTTTTTCTTTTTCTTTTTTTTTTTTTGAGACAGAGTCTTGCCCTGTCGCCCAGGCTGGAATTTTACAATGGCACAATCTCAGCTCACTGCAACCTCCACCTCCCGGGTTCAAGCAATTCTCATGCCTCAGCCTCCTGAGTAGCTGGGATTACAGGAGTGCACCACCACACCCAGCTATTTTTTCTATTTTTAGTAGAGACAAGGTTTTGCCATGTTGGCCAGGCTGGTCTTGAACTCTTGACCTGAAATGATCCACCTGCTTTGGCCTCCCAAAGTGCTGGGATTACAGGTGTAAGCCACTGCCCCCCAGCTTTACTTTTAGTTTTCATATCATTCTATTCCCTTGCACTATAACGTTGTATTTGCCAAGGAATTTCAGAAATGAAAATGAGGTTAGGCTAGATGACTCTTAAGACCCATACCCATTTTGGGGTCTGTGAAGTGTTTTGACAGAATAAAAGCTGCCCTACATGTCTTGTTACCAAGGAGGTTAAAATGTTAACTAGTGGATTGGAGAAGTGAGTTTTATGTGACTTTTAAAAACTATATTATTGAATTGAAAACGGAATGTTTGGTGTTTCAGTTGGATCACTTAGAAAGAGTTAACTGTTTGCATTTATGTTCATTTTGTGGTTACTCAAAGCCCTTTCTTTTTTGTAGAAAGCCCAGACCCAGCTGAAGCTCCCCATCGTGCCATCCCTCCAGAGGCTGCTGATTTATCGCTGGGCCCACCAGGCTCTGGTCACGCCTTCTGATCACCCCCTCTTGCCACTCATTTGGCAGAAGTTCTTCCTTCTGTATCTTCACCGTCCAGGACCACAGTATGGGTATGGTGCCCAGTATTGTAGGTTTCTGTGAGTCCATTTCTGCCTTTGCACTGCTCTCATTCTATGTGTTCTTAGACTGTGGAGTGTGAGTTGGAATCATTCTTTGGTGATCCCTGGTGAGGACTCTTTCTCTGTCTCTATGTTTGACATTTATTAGACTGGATCTTTTTTGAGTTGCTGGTGTCTTGTGGCAGCTTCTCTTTACCATCTTCCATGACCAGTGTAGTAAAGACAACACCCTGGGATTGGGCAAGCTTTCACACAGAACTTCTGGAGATGCAAAGGGAGAGCAACTGCCTTAAACTGAGGCAGCCTGTGTGACCGTCATGGGGCTTGTGGGAGGGGACCTTGTGATGAGTGGTGCACGTGTGAACAAAGGCCAGGCTTTGTCTGTCACCTGTGGGTTGTACTTGGGAATATTCAGCATTTTCATGGGATTCATATGAAGATACTGTACCAAGCCAGAGCCATCCACTATTACCAACCATTGCTCTCTAGCTCCTGCCTCAATTCCTCATTCCCTTAACTTACTCATTTGAAATATATAGATACTGGCTGGGCATGGTGGCCCACACCTGTAATCCCAGCACTTTGGGAGGCCAAGGAGGGTGAATCACTTGAGGTCAGGAGTTCGAGACAAGCCTGGCCAACGTGATGAAACTCCGTCTCTACTAAAAATAGAAAACTTAGCCCAGCGCGGCCAGGTGCGGTGGCTCACGCCTGTAATCCCAGCACTTTGGGAGGCCGAGGCAGGTGGATCACGAGATCAGGAGATCAAGACCATCCTAGCTAACATGGTGAAACCCCATCTCTACTAAAAAAAAAATACAAAAAAATTAGCCAGGCGTGGTGGCGGGTGCCTGTAGTCCCAGCTACTTGGGAGGCTGAGGCAGGAGAATGGCGTGAACCCGGGAGGTGGAGCTTGCAGTGAGCTGTGATTGCGCCAGTGCACTCCAGCCTGGGCGACAGAGCAAGACTCTGTCTAAAAAAAAAGAAAAGAAAAAAAAAAAAGCCCAGAGCAGTGGCGCGTGCCTATAATCCCAGCTACTTGGGAGGCTGAGGCAGGAGAGTTGCCGGGAGGTGGAGGTTGCAGTGAGCCGAGATTATGCCACTGCACTCCAGCCTGGGTGACAGAGCGAGGCTCTGTCTCAAAAAAAAAAAATATGTATATATATGTATGTGTGTGTGTGTGTGTGTGTGTGTGTATAGACAGATAGATAGATAGATAGATAGATAGATAGATAGATAGATTCTTAGTCCCTTCTATTTTAGTTTTTGCCAGCTTTCAAGTTCTTCAAGAATAGAAACCATCTTTAATCTATGCTGTACCTCTAAGTAGAGATGTCTTAAATTTGTGTGGCATTTCACACTTTTTAAAACTACTTTCACATACACCATCTTGTCGGACCATCAAAATAATCTTTGAGGTAGAAATAATAGGTATTAATTTAATGGTGTATATCCACAATCACAGTAAATTGCCTTGCTAATTAACTGCTATTTTATGCCATACAGAAAGTACATCTTGTGTTGAAAGGTTATAGATCTGTGCTTGTGTTTTTTAAGGTTACCCATAGATGGTTGTATTGGAAGAAGGTTTTTTCAAAGTCCTGCTCATATCAGTTTGTTGAAAGAAATGAAGAGACGTTTGACCGAGGTGGCTGACTTCCACCATGCTGCAAGCAAGGCCCTCCGTGTTCCAGCAGAGGGCAGTGAAGGGCTGCCAGAGAGCCACTCTGGCACGCCTGGTTACCTGACTTCACCAGAACTGCACAAGGAGCTGGTGAGGTGAGTATGGTTATTTAGCCACTTACATTGTTGTTTGCAGCACAGGTACTATGCTGGAGCAGTTAACTGTGTTACAAACTGCTAGATGTTATTCTCTTAACGCGGTTAGATTGAATATGGAAGGTGGCTTTGATATAAATTTGCATCTTGAAATGTTTCTCTTTTATGTTCCTCAAGAGAACTGAATCAACAGTTTGGATATACTTGTGTCGAGTGCCTGTAGTCTGAGTGATAAATCCTCTTCTACTTCTTTATGTAAAAATAGAAATAAGCCAAATTTTATCATAGCAGGTAAACAACTATTAAAGCCTGCTAGACAGCCTGGGCAACATATTGAGACCCTATCTCTACAAAAAATAAAAAAAAAATTAGCCAAGCCTGGTGGCGTGCACCTGTGGTCCCAGCTACTTGGGAGGCTGAGGTGGGAGGACCCCTTAAGCCCAGGAGGTCGAGGCTGCAATGAGCCATAATCATGCCGCTGCACTCCAGCCTGGGCAACAGAGTGAGACTCCGTTACAAAAAAACCTTGCTAGAATAGTTCTTTAAGAAGGTGTGTCTCACTATGTTGCCCAGGCTGGAATGCAGTGGCTATTCATAGGCACGATTATAGTGAGATGATCATAGTGCACCTTAGCCCCGAACTCCTGGGCCCACGTGATCCTCCTGAGCAGTTGAGACTACAGGTGTGTGCCACCACACGTAACTTAGAATAGCTCTTCAAAAGAAACAAATGACCAAGGCACGGCTCTTTAAGTGTGGTTCATAGATCCTCCATGGGATTCAGGGATCCACCTGAGTTGAGGGGTCTAGTAATCTCCCAAAAATATGTGCCCTATAAAATCAGGGTACAATATTTGCCTCCTCTAAAAGGTTAAGAACTCTGAAGTAGGTTTGGATTCCTTTCACACTGTTCCTTCACCTTTCATTTATAAGTTTGATATAAACTAAATACTAGTCTTACAAATAAGACTTAATAAAAATGGCTCTTAAGAATTAATCCTGAATCTACAATAGCTTCGTGAGGCCCCCATTTCATCTAGCACTGAGGCCTTAGGTTTACTTGCCCTCAACCTTTTATGGCTGTCAGCCTCCAGAATGATTTCTTCCCTTACGTTGCTTGTTGAAGGAGAACTTATTTTTAACCAGCCTTAACCAGTGGAAGGCTTTCTCTATGAATATTTTAGATAAGCCAAGAAAGTCTTTGATATTCCCTTCTGCCTCTGTTATATCCCCCTTCCTGGTATGTGTTCATAAAGTGGCCATCTATTTCACTGAGCCCAGAAGCTGGAGGAGAGAACTACCTAGCAACCTCTTCCCTGTAAGAACCCCAAAGCCCTGTCCTTGTCTCTCTTCCTGCACTGGCTGTTGCAGAGGTAAAGGAGGTAATTTTCCACTTTATTGAGTAAAGTCAGGCCAGGCCACCTCCCAGTCCTTACCCAGTAATTTGTGTATTTGCCGACTATTTTTCTAGCGCTACTGGTAAAAACAAAACAAAATAAAAATGAAGGAAGTATCATATTTTTAAAAAGGTTGGAAAATTGGAATTTTTTTTTTTTTTTGAGGCAGGGTCTTGCTCTGTCACCCAGGCTGAAGTGCAGTGGTGCAATCTCGGCTCACTGCAACCTCTGCCTCCCAGATTCAAGTGATTCTCCTGCCTCAGCCTCCTGAGTAGCTGAGATTACAGGTGTGCACCACCACGCCCGGCTCATTTTTGTATTTTTAGTAGAGACAAGATTTCACCATGTTGGTCAGGCTTATCTCGAACTCCTGACCTCGTGATCGCCTGCCTTGGCCTTCCAAAGTACTGGAATTACAGGCATGAGCCACTGTGCCCGGCCAGAACTTTTATTTTTTTAAGTCTGATTTGATTTTATTCCTTCTTGATGAGAGGGGAGTACGCACATGCTGTGATATTTATTTGTGATTCTTTGAGGTAGGAGATGGTTCTTGAGCCTAAAGCTGGAAAATTCCTACAATGCATAAGTTTAAAATAGCTCTTAATATTTTCTCTGAAAATGTTTTTATTTGAATGTTATTTTTGCTTTTCTAAGCAAAAATAACTGACTGAATTGCCCAGGAAAGAAAAGCTCCAGATTCAGATTCAGATCTGTGGTAAAAATCACCTTTTCCAGTTATTTTTTTCTGTGTACTGTATTTAAATCTACTTTAAGAATGGTTGTCAGAGCTCCTTCTTCATACCTTTTGTTTTAGCAATTATTGCATCACATTTGAATGATCTGTGACATGCCTCCCCTGCTGGACCAGGAGTTCCCTGGGAGCCGTGGTGGTTGTTGGCCACATTTTCTGTATTATGGGCTTTCTTTACTCTTACTTAGGGGTGCCAGTGTTCCTAGAGATGTAAGAAACTTTATTTGCATGCTCATCTTTTTATGTTTCATATAATTATGTTTTTATCTTTTAGGCTCTTCAATGTATATATATTATGGCTAGAAGATGAGAATTTTCAAAAAGGAGATACCTATATCCCTTCTCTACCAAAGCATTATGATATTCACAGGCTAGCAAAAGTGATGCAGAATCAGCAGGTGAAACTATAGCCCTCTTTTTTTTTTTTTTTTAGCATATCTGAATGTAATTTGAACTGGTCATATTCATAATAAAACAATTTATTGATAAGAAAATGGGTAGTCACTCAGATGGTCATTGTTTCTATGAGTTTTGTCAGTATCTAAGTGATCATATGGAGGGAATACTCTCTTTTGAATCTCCAGCCTCACCGTGCCTTCTACCTGAAGGCTTGAAGCTTGTTCTAGGGCTTTTTACAACCTCATAACCTTCCTCTGACTGTATATTTTTTTAATTGGAAGTTGTTAGTAGCTGAACACCTTTAAGCAATTATCTCTACTACCATTCTTACATGCAGTGTAAGAATTTGTAAGCATTTGTAGGGATCCATACGTGATGTAGGAGGTTGGTTGCATGGAGGAGATCAGGAGCTTACCTTTGTTTGGCTTTGGAAGTGCTTACTTGTCATTGTCACAGCTCTGGTTGCTCTTCTGGAACCACTTGATTTCAGTCTTCGTATGTCCTAAGCTGTTCTCTCCCAGGCACTTGAAGATGTCTGTGACCCTTTTTCAGGCCAAAATTTGTAATCTCAGTTTTCTCTAAGCTTCTCTAGCCATCTTGGGGACAGGGAAAAAGGGTTGGGGAAGACAATTCTGTTCTATTCTAGTTCTTTTTTTTCTAGGGTTGCAGTCTTTTGAGTATTGACCCCAGCACCAGGATGGGATTTAGGAACCTCTAAGAGTTGAAACACTTTCATTTGGATCCTTAAACCCTCCTACTTTCACATCATGTGTATATTTTATCTCCAGTAGGTGTCTTTTTCTTTTCTTTTTTTCCTTCATTCCTTGCCTTCTTTCTTCTTGCTTTCCTGCCTTCTGTAAGTATTTATTGAGTGTCTTCTAAGTGCCAGATACCAAAGATATAAAAAGAAATCTGATACATTCCCTGCCTCCAAAGAGCTTATTGGCAAACAGGAGACTAAACAAACAGTTATTACATTTTGTGATCAAGATTATGGGCCAGGTGCCTGGCTTATGCCTGTAATCCCAACACTTTGCGAGGCTGAGGCAGGTAGATCACCTGAGGTCAGGAGTTCAAGACCAGCCTGGCCAACATGGCAAAACCCCATCTCTACTAAAAAATACAAAAAATTAGCCAGGCATTGTGGTGGGCACCTGTAATCCCATCGACTCAGGAGGCTGAGGCAGGAGAATTGCTTGAACCTGGGAGGTAGAGGTTGCAGTGAGCTGAGATCACACCACTGCACTCCAGCCTGGGCAACAGAGAGAGACTCCGTCTTAAAAAAAAAAAAAAAAGAAATGATGAGAGTGGAATGCACAGGGTACTATGGGAACTAGAGGAATAGCCCCTGATTTGGATTGGGCCTGGAGTGGTGACCTTTGAGCCCTGAAGGACAAATGGGAGTTGGGCAGATGGAAAGGGAAGGCATAGTGTTAGGGAGTGGCAGAGAGGATGTTGATGGGCAGAAAGACCAATGTGTGCAGAGACATAGCAGGTGAGAGAGAGTAGGGCATGTTCAGAAAGGTGCAGGGTAGGGCACAGCACCTGAGGCGGGGCAGATGAAACCAGAGAGGTGAGTAGGAGTGAAATCCCTAAGGGCCATGTATACTTTTCTAAAGAATTTGGCTTGTATTTTGAAGTCTTTGTTTGGAGAACTACTGAAATAGCAGCAGTTATTAAACAAATGGATGAATTAAAAATATATCGAGGAAGAATCAGATACCCAAAGACTTCCAAATTTCTAACTTTGGCCCCCAGAGATAAACCCTGGAAGAGGGGGTGCCTGAGGGGCTTCAACGAGAGCTCTCTATCAAGGACTTGGTCAGAAGGGGAGATACAGATCTAGAATTCAGGAGTGAGGCAAAGTCGGATATGTGGATTTAATGGTAAGAGAATACGTAGATTAAGAAGAGGACTGAAGATGGAACGTTGAGAAATAACAGCATTTAAGGCACAGAGGAATAAGACAGAGAATATAGAGCCAGAGAAACAAGAAAAATACACAGGAGACCATGGTGTCCTGACATCCTTTGAGTGCAGTTCCATCCTCATCTTTTTATACTCGACACCCCTCATCCATATCCAAGGCTTTGTACATGGTAGGTACTTGGCCAGTGTTTTTAAAAATTAGCCGTAGCTTTCTTGGTTCTCTGAGATTTATCCTGGTTCCTCAGCATCACCAGAATTAATTGCTTTCTTTCTCTCTCTGTTTCTTTTTAAGTCAGCCTTTGCTTGGTGCTTGATGTATAATTTCTTGATCCATAATTCAAGCTCAGGATTGTTTTGTATTTTTATGGTTTCTAAGATGTCTCTGCTTACCTGTTGTTAATTCCTAGTAGTTGCTCTAGTCATTAGCCTCTGTTAACAGTTACTTGGCATAGAGGCAGAGAAAGTGACAGAGTGACCCTACTTAAAGGAGCGTGTACGCAATAGGAGGATCTAGCCCAGCACACTGAACACTCAGCTGCATGTAGAATTCAGGATTGTGATCAGGATTACATTGGAGCTCCTCCTCTGAGTCTGGAATGCCTTGGGCTGTGGGGTTGGTTTCGAAATAATGATTTGGGACTTCACAGCAGTGTGCTTATTGAGAAGCCAAGGACATTTTTTGGTTTAGAGGGATCCTTGGGCCTTTAGAACACTTAAAATACAAAAAAAATCACGGTCCACAAACCTATAGTCCCTGTTTGCTCACTTGCTATTACTGTTTGAAGTTCATTGATAATTTGACTTGTTGTTGTTGTTGTTAAAGGCAGTCCCCCATTCTAAAGTGTAGTGATCAGCAAAGTGAAATATATGTGATTCAGAATATGCAAGACAGCCCATGGGAGTGTAGGGAGAGGATACTAGAGCTGCTATATTTATTGTTTTCTCATCTTATTTATTTACTTATATGACACCTGTTATTGTGAAAAAATTCCATTGTATGGGAAAATAGGGAGACCAGTATAATGGGCATGCTCTTCTCCCCCTCCCCACATATGCCATGTGTCTAGTTTCATCTATAGCCCATCTACTTCCTTTTCCATTTTATCTTGTAGGTAATCCCAGAGAGCACTTGATACATGAAGATTTTAAAAGATAGGGATAAAAAAAAGACATAACCCAATAGCATACCTAAACATATTAGAAATAATTTTTTATATCAAATATTTAGTCAGTGTTCAAGTTTCCATTTTCCTCATAAATGTCATAAAAGTTTTGTTTTTATTTATTTTCATAGTTTGAATCAGGATCCACATGTTGCGATTGGTTGATATGTCTTATAAGTCTGTTTAATCTACAAGTCCTCCCCTTATCCCTTTACTTTTCCTTGCAATTTATTTGTTGAAGAAACTGAGTAGTTTGTCCATAGAGGCTCCCCACAGTATGGATTTTGCTAACTATATCTTCATGGTGTAGTTTAACATGTTTTTCTGTCCCCTGTATTTACTGTAAATTGATAGTTGGATTTAGTGTCTTGATCTAATAAGATTTGATTATTTTTTAACATTTTATTTTTTACCTCTTTAACATTTGCTATTTTTTACCTATGTCTTATAGTATACATAATGTATTAGCTTTATAGTGTATGTATATAATTTACAAATATACATATAGGGCTGTTACAATTTTTTCTAATCATGATACACAATCAAAAAAGTTTTATAGCTACTGCAGGGATTGTTAGAGTGGTCATTTTAATGGCAATTTATCCTAATGCTGGAGGACTTGCAGTAGACCACTTCATGTTGAAACTTACTGGTTCACTTTATAGTTAAATACATAGTTTTATATGTGAATCTATGACTTGTCTGTCAGAGTTAAAATACTGTCATTCTGTTTCAGGATCTGTGGATGGAGTATTTGAACATGGAGCGCATCTATCATGAGTTTCAGGAGACTGTTGGTCTGTGGACACAGGCCAAGCTTGAGTCCCATTCCACACCCTGCAGTTTGTCCGTGCAGCTGGACTTCACTGATCCTTTGCTGGGTGGGTCCTGGTATCACCTGCCCATTTGAATGAGTGAATGAATGATTGAATCAGAGCCATTGAGGGTTGAGGCTGACGTACTTTATTCCCCCAGTGTTCATTTTTCCTCTGACGCTTTAAAAAGAGATTTCAGTTTACTTAAACAATGGTATAAAGTGCAACTGTAAATGTAATTACTTTGCAGTTTTGAAAATCATAAGTCTGTCTTTTTCTTTTATAAACTCTATTACTTTGTACCTAGAACCCTTACCATACAAATGAATCAGATTCCTGAAGTTTCTAAGTTACTTGTTTCTCTCAGTACATTTTTCTAGAGAAACTGGTATAAGTTACCAGTTAGTTTTCTATCAGGTCACAAAAGCCCATTTAACCTATCAAGTTGCTGATATTTGGGGTAACCTATTAATTTTAATTACTATATTTCAAAAATATAGGACATATCATTGTAAATTCAATTGTTGACCAAAATATTTTTTACAATATATAGTGTAATAAGACACTGAGGTGATTCAGAAAAATGCAGAATACCTTCTTATTCCAGCTTGCCACTAACCAAAATGCGTTAGTCATATGAAGAGAGAGAAACAAGAACTTCTCTGGACTTCATGCCATTCATCTGTAAAATGGTGCTGGCTGGTCTCTTCTAAGGCTCTAAAATTTTTCCCTCCAACATTTCCTCTCCCTGCATTTTTTCTTGAAACAATATTTTTTGTGTGATTATAAAAAAGTTATATATATTAATTTTAAATATTAAATGATATAGAAAGGTATATAGAGAAAGGGATGAAAATTGCCCTCAAGCCAACAACGTAGAGTCTCATTTTTCTATTCCTGAAAGTTTGTTAAATAAGAAGAAGAAATATGTGAATAGATCTGGGAGCTATTAAATGATTTCTGTTCATGCCCTTCCATTTGTAGTGTTTCTTTGTTGCTTGAACACTGCCCTAAAATACGAATTGTTTTTGCTGGAGTTAAGCTAGTAATTTATGAAGCCCTTAGTTTGTTCCAAGCACTGTCTCAGTGCTTTATATGCATTAACTCAGTCCTCACAAAAACCCTATATTGTTAGGTTATCCCTATTGAGCAGATAAGAAACCCAATTTGTAAGCTGTTAGGTGACCTGCCCGCAAGCTGGTTATTGGGCAGAGCCATCTGACTCCAGAGACCTGCTGTTCACCACTCATTATTCTACCTCTTGTGTCCAGCGATACCTTGTACTTCTAAGCAAAATTAGGGCCTGTACTTCTAAATAGTGAGTTTCAGGTTTTTCTCAGATATAAGAGGTTAGTTGATGATTATATCACATGATTGGATTTGTGGTTGTGATTGGTTGTAGGAAAAATTTCGCCAGCACCCTTGTGATAACAATTTCTTTTTCTTAAACTAAATTTGTTTTATTGGCTTCAATATTTTTGTCAGTTGTGGTCTAGAGTGGTGATTACTATTAAATATGAATTTAGATTTTTTGTTTGTTTTTAAAATATCCCTGGTTTTTCTTTTATGGTAACTTATATTGGGTTTGAAAGAGCCCCCAGTTTTCCTTTAGCATCGTGGCCTCTTATGTTGCTTGAAAGGAACTTTATCATAAATAGCCACAAGTCTTATCCAGTGATGAATACCTAACTTGGTTACATCTGTGCAAAGAGTGGTTCGTTCTAGTGGAAAAACATTAACTATAAGGGATAGTGCTGTACTTGACCTATTTGAAATGTTGGATTCCATCTGTTTGGGGTACAAACAGTACAAGTCTCCTTATGCCAAGTAAAGTCATGGCTATTAATTTTTCTTTAATTTTTCTCAACAAGAATAGAAAATAGAATGTTACATCTGGAATGTAATCGGAAATTCATTGTAGTCCCTTAAGTACTTGTTGACTTGACTTATTGACTTGAAATTCCCTTGACCACTGCCTTCCTCTGTTTCTTGCTATTGAAAAGAATTGGGTAGGTAGCAGCATTTTTCTTCATGTTATTCAGTCCCCACCTGCTGTGTGGTATGTGTATAGTGTGGTGGAGGGAGAGGGAGGGAAGATAGGAATCTGTTGGATATCTACTGTGTATTCAGCTCTGTACTGTCTAGAAGTATCAAACATTTGAATTTGATTAAACAGTATAAGATCATATGTAATCTTGGGCAAAGTTGCTTGGTAGAAATTCACCTTTTTGTGTGTGTGTGTGTGGCACTGGATTGCTTATTTGGACTCCATAAATCATTTGTTGAGTGAATGAATAAGTAAATGACTGATGGACTATATGACTGCATAAATAGAAGTGCTGAAGGAGCTTATGCATATGTTTTCATTCATTTTATCTCTTACTGCATCCAGTCCTCCTGTTCAAACCTTTGCCTGATTTCAGATTTTTGACTCAGCTATATTCCATAATGCTTATTCTTTTTTCTTCTATTCCTCTGAATTCTGCATGATGGCATTAAAACCTTGAGTGGGTGACCTGCCTACCTACTCCATTCACCTAAACCATTATTCAGATGATAGCTACCATCTGATTCAAGCTTGCATAGAGCTGTTCACTAGATCCACATGATACTAGTGTAATGCACTAGATAGTAGCTTTACACTAATATCAAGTCCAAACTTGTTAGCATGTCATGCAAGTCCTGTCTAGGGTAATAATTTAAGGTCATGAGCTTTAACTCTTTAACTACCATAATTATGACTATAAATTTTTTGAGGATAGGAATTCTACTGAATTGTACCACATGCTTCTGTTCTCCTGCTAATTCACCTGATTGCTCAGTATATATGACTTAATTTCCTTTCAGCTAAAGAAAGGGTTTTAAGTAACTTGCGGAAGCATGAGGCTCCCCAGCCTCCCCTTGTTCTGCACCCGACGAAGCCTCCTGTGCCAGTTATTTCCTCTGCTGTGCTATTGAGTCAGAAGGACGCCACACAGCTGGTGTGCACAGACCTGAATCTGTTGCAACAGCAGGCCAGGTAAGACCATGCAGCCTCAAGGATCATGTTCCCATGCTGGTGGCTTTGACAGGCTGGATGAATTGCTACCTGGAGTGGCTTCCTTGTCAGCATTTTTACCATGAGGATAGTTTGACCAACCTGGCCCAGACGGTTCACTTGGTTAACCAAGTTGTGACAAGTCTTATAATTTCACATCGAAATTATGTGGTACTCTCACCAACTATCAATTTCACATTTCCTGTGGTGGCATTTCTGAGTGTCAGCAGTGCCAGCTAAGATTTTCTTATGTTTCTCATGAAGAGATCTTCTGATATTGGAAAGATGGTGTTGGAAAGGTGTGAAGTAAGAGGTCCTTTCTTTTCTCATTGCTGTACTCTCTACCTCTCCATATTCTTTAAGAAATTGACGTAAACATTGATTAAAGTGTGGGAAAGTCATTGTTTTGAGTTCACATGGTGGATACAAAATGATCAAACAGTTTAAGGTTTTGATCTAACTTGAGATCTTGTGAGAAGGAGCATATGTGGAGTAAGTCTTGTTTCAATAACAGTAAGCGAGCCTTACTTTTACAAATCCTATGTGAATCAATTTCTTTTTTTTTTTTTTTTTGAGACAGAGTCTTGCTCTGTCACCCAGGCTGGGGTGGTGCAGTGGCACGATCTCGGCTCATTGCAAGCTCCGCCTCCCAGGTTCATGCCATCCTCCTCCCTCAGCCTCCCAAGTATCTGGGACTATCGGTGCCTGCCACCACGCCCAGCTAATTTTTTGTATTTTTAGTAGAGACGGGGTTTCACTGTGTTAGCCAGGATGGTCTTGATCTCCTGACCTCATGATCCACCCACCTCGGCCTCCCAAAGTGCTGGGATTACAGGCATGAGCCATTGCGCCAGGCCGTGAATCAATTTCTTATTGGTATTTTTTTCCTTGGCTGTTTTTGGTCCAGGCATTTGTTGTGTGTGTGTTGAGTGCACATATAAGCACCTGCCCATTAATGTAATGATACATACAGTTAGACCAGTTTTGACACCCCATGTATGCCATTAGCTTTCTTGGTCTTTGACATTTCATTTTGAGTTGCTAATACCTAAGAAGTCATTGGTACTTACAATTAAGGCACCCCTTGAGGATGATGAAGTTAGGATAGAATTCTCATTTGTTCTTGTAGGGTCTGTTGGTATAACATGGATTCTAAATGGAGCTTTGTTTGTGGCTATAAAGTTGTCTCACTTCTCTATAGGCTTTTCTGTCATTTCTTAGCTTTCTTTTTAACCTCTGTGCCAGGGGGATGATTTGGGTAAGTCTTGGCTCACAACCTTTGGTTCTCTGTTACTATGGTATATGCGTATTTTGCTGCACTATAATGCTGGCTGTGGGTAACTGGAAGCCTTTATCACTTATCATATAACCTTTCCTAAGACTTTTTTTTTACCTCCTGATGATGTTTTTCAGAACCGCAGCTCTTCGGGAATCTCAGCAGGTTGCTCTGGATGGTGAGCTGTTGGACACAATGCCAAAGCAGTATGTGAATCGTGAAGAACAGACCACACTGCATTTGGAGTGCAGAGGCAGCAGCGGTAAGAAATGCCAAGGAGCCGCAGTTGTCACGGTTCAGGTAAGTGTTTAAATTTCTTCAGAACTGAGAGAATTTTAATTGAGTCCCTAATGTTGGCATATCACTGAGAAAGATTGAAAGACATATATAGCACACTGTCTGTGTCCCAAACATTTGCTAGTTTTGCAGGGCATGAAAACACTCATAGAGCTAATCACACATTTTTGTAGGTACCAGATGAGTCCTATAAGACAGATATTCAAATAGGAATTAAAAAAAAAATCAGAATCATTGAGAAGATTCCTAGAGAGAGGGCTTCAACCAATTCCTTTCTTTCTTTGTTTGTTTTTTGAAACGGAGTCCCCAGGCTGGAGTGCAGTGGCGTGATCTCAGCTCACTGCAACCTCCGCCTCCCAGATTCAAGAGATTCTCCTGCCCCAGCCTCCCGAGTAGCTGGGATTACAGGCACCTGCCACCATGCCCGGCTAATTTCTGTATTTTTAGTAGAGATGGGATTTCACCACGTTGGTTAGGCTGGTCTTGAACTCCTGACCTGGTGATCCACCCGCCTCGGCCTCCCAAAGTGCTGGGATTACAGGCGTGAGCCACCGCGTCCGGCCTCAATTGATTCTTAAAAGACTTTGGTGATGATACAGTGGGAAGGAATTTGGAAATGGAGTGGCCATGATGTCATTTAGGGGTCAGTGGCTAGGTCAGCCTGTTCCAAGTGTTTTGGGGGTGGTGGTGGGAATTCACATTGGAAAGGTTGGTGTGCACCATCATTGGGAGCTCTGGCTGTCTGCTGCACATGGCAGGGAGCCCCTGAAGATGAACGTGGGAAGGATATATGGGAAGCAGATTAGTCAGGTGGAACTTGCTGACAGGCAGAGGAGAGACATGCAACAACGTGACTAAAACTTGAACTGCCTCTCAGAGTTACCTTCTTGCACTGGAATATAGGCAGAATTTGGATCTGCGATATGGTATGCACTTCACAATGGAAGCTTTGCTGAAGCTAGCATGCCATAGCATTTACTTTATGCCAGGCCCTGTCTAAACACTTTAAATAAGTTATTTTATCCTCACAACAACTCTGCGAGGTGGCCATTATCATATTATCTTCATTTTTCAGGTAAGGAAGTAGAGTCACAGAGAAGTTAATTAAGTTGCACACCTGAAGTGCCACAGCCCGTAAGTGGCAGAGCCAGAAAGGCCCAGGCAGTCTGGCTCCAGAGCCAGTACTCTTTTTAAAGTAGAGATGGGGTTTTGCCATGTTGCCCAGGCTGCTCTCAAATTAGTGGGCTCAAGCAATCTGCCTGTCTCAGACTCCCAAAGTGCTGGTATTACAGGCCTGAGCCACCGCACTCAGCCAGCCTGTGTTCATTAATCACTGCACTGTATTCCTCCTTTGAGTGAAGTCAGTATTCCTTAAGCTGAAAGAGAAATGCTTGGAGATGAGCACTGCCTATTGTCTAAATCTGTCTACACACAAATGATTCTTTTTTGTTAGCTTTTGGAAATTGGAGAAAATTTATTTTACTCCCTCTTGTTTGTCTTTCAGAAATTTCCCTTCTTTTTTTTGCTAATTTTCATTGTAACTATTCCAATGTCTCCATCAATTTCCTTGGGTGACTCTTTTCTACAAAATGTCTTCTCTGAAATAATCTTTCATATGTATTGTATTTTTCATTACTTTCAAAATGTATCTCTGATTTTTCAACATAGTTGTATTTGTCTAAAGTTCAGAAATTTGACCTAAAAGTTAGGATGAGTCTAACTTATTTTCCTGTATGTTATTGTAAATATGTGTGACTCTTAAACATTGAGTTATCTTTGGCCAGGTGCTATAAACAACTGTATAACTGTATGAACAGTTGGTTTTCTTTTGGTGTATACGGTTAGTTTTCTTTTGGTGTATTTTTTTTCCCAGTTACTAATGCTGTTGTAGTAAGACCAAGGTAGAAATATTTAAGAAAAGATCACTTGCTGAAGTAATAAAACTGGGAGAAAAGTTTGCCAATTTTGGGTGGAGTTTGAGTTAGTGAGGAAAAAACTGAAAATGTATCCGGTTTTAATAAAAAAGGGATGTCTTCACCAATTTGTGTTTTTCCATATTTTAAAACTACATATCTTTGCCAGACTGTTAATTTTATATAGAGAAGAGAACTCTAAAATGCATTTTTATAAGTGACAAGTGAGATAACTATAAAGAAATGTTTTTCCAGTTCTGGCTGATGGCTTGCTCTGTGAAGAACTGTAAATATTTACTGCCGCAGCTAAAGAACAGGTCTCTTGCCCTGACCTCCTGTTAACTCTCTGGGCCTCTCAGTGGAAAATACCACCAGGCAGGCCGGGGAGCTGAAGCTGTAAGCCTACCTGTGACTTGTCTCTTTTCCTTTACAGAAAAAGGGATCATAGTATTATATTATTTGTCTGAACCCTTGAATTGAGATTTTAAACATAATCTTTTGCTTTGTTAATTCTGAAATAAAAAGAAACACCTTTTCTAAAATGTCTTGTAGATAATTTTGATTGGAGGGAGGTCTGAGAAAAGATGATTTATGATAAGGACTGATGTGAACATGGCTTAGATGTTTTTACAAACATACCAAAGTTCTTGTGCTTTCTTTTCTTAAAAGTTGGGCTGAGCATGGTGGGTCACTCCTGTAATCCTAGCACTTTGGGAGGTCGAGGTGGACAGATTGCTTGAGCTCAGGAGTTCAGCAGCCTGGGCAACATGGAGAAACTCTGTCTTTACAAAAAATATTATACAAAAATTAGCCGGGCATGGTGGCACACGCCTGTGGTCCAAGCTACTTGGGTGGCTGAGGCAGGAGGATCACTTAACCGCAGGAGGTCAAGGCTGCAGTGAGCTATGATTGTGCCACCACACTCCAGCCTGGGCAACAGAGTGAGACCCTGTCTCAAGAAAAAAAAGAAAAATTGGTAATTGCTAATATGGCTTGAAGAAAGAAGGGGGAAAAGTAATGAAGGACAGAGGGAAAAAAGGAGATGTTGCAGAAGCTTAAAGAAATTGAAAAAATGGCTGTATTTTGTGGCCCTAACCTCATTAGAAATATTTACGTTTTCTTAAAGCAGGTTTTACTTTTCTGCTGGCCTCAGTCGTTTGCTTAGTGCCCTGACTTTTAATCCCGCTTGGGAAGTTCCACAAGCTTGAGATCCCCCACTGATGGCTCCCAGAAGTTCAGTATCAATAATAGTATCGACTGCAGCCAGTGTTTTGCCTGATACGCAGATTTGCCAGGGCAATTAAAAACGTGGACAGTGAACAACTTTTATAGGCTGAGACTTAAATAATCTTGAAAGTTATGTAGTACTGTCATTGCTAGTTGAGGCTGTCCCAGGCAGTATTTGCCGGTTGATACTTCTAGGACTTGAAGATAAAAATATGTTTTGTTACACATTAATGGTGAAGGGCAAGATAGAGGAAAGCTGAAACTCTACCTGCTATGAAGTTGGGACATTATCTGTGCAAGTTGTTCGTTTTGCTCTGATTTTTGGCCAAAGATTGTACTTAAATATGAAGCCATCCATTACTCAAATGGATAATATTGGTTATGGATGACTTTTGTTTTGGAAAAAGAGGTGTTAATGGAGGATAGAGAGGGTGAGTTCTCAGTGTTTATGACTCATCATGAAACTGTCATTGGGAGAGAGTATGTCCTGCAAAAGGTAGGTTGTGTTATTTTTATACATAAAACTGTAGCCCTCTATATAGATGTGTCCAGTGACCACCTCATGGCTATGTTCAGTAGTTTTGATTCCTTTTAACAGCTTTCTGTTGTGATATTGAACTTTATGTAGTCTCATCTTTTCCCTCTGAATCTCTAAGCACTTCTCAGTTTCCAGGGTTTCTTCCTCCTCAACTCAAACCCTTAGATTGCTAGTTATCCTGATTCTCTTCTTCATATGACATCATCTTCTTTTGCCTACTGTCTGTGCTGGAGTTCTTAATCTGGGGTCTGTGAATGGTCTTTAGAGAATTGATGAAGTTCCTGAAAGTGTGTGTAAATTTTTTTTCTGGAGAGTTTATAACTCCAATAGATCTCAGAATAGTTCAAAAAGAACAAAAGAGCCATTTACTCATATGTTGATAATCCTGTTCTGTTGCTCTAGTCCAGAATTCTCTCTTGAGTTCCAAATCTAGATTTCCACCTGCTTCATTCTACCTGAATGTTCCCCAAATACCTCAAACTCCATATTCCCAAATTAGTCTCACCTTTACCTTCCAAATCTCTTCTTCCTATAATTTCACATAGCTGGTCTCCCCAGCTGGAAACTTAGGCATCAATATCATTGCTTCCAGTTACCCTACCCTACTTCATTCCTGTATTTTCCAAAGTTGCTTCCATATTGGTTCTGCCTCTGAAATGGCTTTCTGAAGCCCCTGACATTCCCTTCTCTGTGTTTCTGTTGCCATTTCTCCATGGTAGGCACACCTCGCTTCTCCCTTGACCTATTGCATTAATTAGATTTCCTGTCCATATCTCTCTCCCTGCCTAGTCTGTTTTCCATTCTCTCATTACTCATCTTTTGAAACACAGATCTGATCACATTTCCAGGCTAAAAACCCATATTTACTTGGCAGTATCAAAAGGAATATGACCCTTAGCGCCTTTCGTTATCTGTTATTGGTCTTTTTCTAGCAGCATCATTTATCCTCTCTCCCACTTCACAGACATTTTACTTTTCAGCCATTTAGACTTTCTCCATTTTTCTAAACACAACATACACATTAATACCTTTGTTCTTCGCATATGCTGCTTTTGTGCTCCTGCCACCCATTTCTGACCTCTTTCTTGCTCAGCCTTCAGTATTTAGCTCAGGCCAAACCTCTTTTGAGGTCTTTGCGGACTCTTGCAGTCGGATTGAGATGTTCTTTCCCTCATTGCAGCTTGTGCCTAAATGCTGTTGCAGTCACTTGCTGTTTTGTCCTGCCAGACTGAACTCTTTGGGAATAAGGTGTCCATCTTTATTTGTTTTTAATATTATTATTATTATTTTGAGGCAGAGTTTTGCTCTTGTCACCCATGCTAGAGTGCAGTGGCACTCACTGCATCCTCCACCTCCTGCGTTCAAGCAATTCTCCTGCCTCAGCCTCCTGAGTAGCTGGGATTACAGGCAGGTGCCACTGTGCCCAGCTAATTTTTGTATTTTTAGTAGTGATGAGGTTTCACCATGTTGGCCAGGCTGGTCTTGAACTGCTGACCTCAGGTGATCCACCCATCTCGGCCTCCCAAAGTGCTAGGATTACAGGCGTAAGCCACCATGCCTGGCCTATTTTAATTTTTTAAGTACACCTCTGCTGAAAGGAAGCATCCTTATTTGTAACACACCACTCATTAGGCTGTTACAACTTGTTTTGTGTTATGATTAGTTCTAGGCTGTTACTAGATTTTGAGTTACACAAGGTCAGGGACTTTGTTTTATTCATGTTTATATCATCAGTGCTTCATACAGTCAGTGCTGCAAAATGGATGTGTTTGAAGGAATGAACAGCTCTAGATTTATGCCCCTCATCAGTAAGTTCCCTGATTTTAACTACTTTCGGGAATTTTGTGGATATTATTTGGCCATGACAGACATCATGGAAATTGGAACTTTTTCTTATTAAACATTAACAGTTCATTCTTTGATTGTGCTTACCTTTGCTTTTAAACAGCATAATACTTTCCATACTTAAATACTATACATTTCTTACCGTACGTTTTTACTCTAATGTAAATATCTCCCATATATTCAGTCTTGGAAAGCAGTAAGGATGGTTGCACTGTCTTTCCCAGCCATGTTCACAGTACTTTTTGTCACTTGCTTGGGGCACTCTTATATCCCAGGTATTATGCTAGGTGCTTTGCTTTCATTATCCAACTTAATGTATTTATTTATTTATTTTTTTAGACAAGAGTCTCACTCTGTCGCCCAGGCTGGAGTGCAGTGGTGCGATCTTGGCTCACTGCGACCTCCACCTCCCAGGTTCAAGTAATTCTCTCTGAGGAGCTGGGACTACAGGGTCACAACACCATGCCCAGCTAATTTTTGTATTTTTAGTAGAGATGGAGTTTAACCATGTTGGCCAGGCTGGTCTTGACCTCCTGACCTCAAGTGAACCGCCCACCTTGGCCTCCCAAAGTGCTGGGATTACAGATGTGAGGCACTGTGCCTAGTTTATCCAACTTAATCTTCACAGAATGAGGATGAGTTCAGAGAAACATGTTCAGAGACACTATGAGACTTGCTAAAGTCACATAGCTAGTGCGTAGCTCTGTCAGGATTCAAGCCTGCATGTGTCTAAATTCAAGACCCCTACTTTTCCCATTCAATATTGCCAGGTCGTTTTGCTTCAGCTGTTTCAGCCGCAGCTTCTGAATACTTGCAGTGTGATTCTGAGTAAGCTGATCATGACAGTTAAATCTCATGTAAATGAACATAGGTACCATTTCATTTTCTCTCTGAGTCTATATAATAGTATTGCCTTCTTTTTTCAGTGATTAGAGAATTTGTGATCTTAACATTCTAGATTAGATCAATTTTTAAAAATTAGCTTTATGGGAAATGACTTCAGATTTTAAATATAATTTTTAATGACTCCTTTGTAAAGAGTTCAAATTATATCATGAAAATATTTTATTCCTTAATAGAATTTTTCTGGGAAAGAATGTCCTGGAAATTTCCAGCTATCTGCAAGTGTTTGAGTTATGCATATCTTGTTTGGGGTATACAAAGGCAAATATATTTTATGGGATGTGAGACGTGCTTCTTTCTGTGTTCTCTCTTCCCAGTAGAAGGCTCTAACAATTCACTGATGTTCCCTGGGGAAATGGGGTGATTTATAATTGGTTTCCTTTTGATGTACTTTGATATTGTGGGTATGCTTGCTGACCCCAGGATTGATTTATTATCATGTGAAAAATTTGTTAATTCCAAGAAATGAACGATGGAAAAGACCCACTGAGGGCCTCACATTATTGTAAAAATTGGCTGAAGGACATGCTTTGTCCAACTTTTAAATTTAGACAAGGAAACTTTTAGATTTCTGTGTCCACTTAAAATGACTCAAGTGGAGGGGCTTCCACCATGCTACTTTGTTCTATTGTTTACGACTTCTTGTAATTATGAACTGATAGACATTCCATTGCTCTCACCTTCACTGAAGTAAAAAAAGAAAACTTTCAACAGTAGTGGGAACAATAAACAAAAATAAGTAGACTAGAAAATAATGATAATTTGGGGATTTTTTTTTGTGAGAGACAGAGTCTAAACTTTCCTAAACCAGCTGGTTTTATTTTAGTAGTTTCTACAACATGGAATGGCAGTTGTAAAGTTTGGATTACAAAGTAGGTTTAGTCCTGTCTCTGCATTTTTCCAGTCAAGTGGTCTCTGGATCCTTTGCCTTTCCACCTCCCTTCATTCTGTGTCTTCCTTCCTCATCTCAGATTCTCTCTTTTCCTGTTTGGCTCCTTTCTCTCCAGTCCAGCCAGGGGATTCTGTGACACGCGTAGTCCCAGTCTAACTGTATTTGGTGATATATTGAACAAAAAGGCTGACAGCAGATACTCCTAATCACGTTTTAGGATATTAAACATTGGTCTGTTATTTGAAAGATTTCAAGTTTAATTCAAACACTTGTATTGATTTATTATCTAGTTAAATGCAAGTAATTTCTTTTTTAATCTTTCATTTCTCCAACAGTAAAAGTTAATTATTATTACCATTATATGTTCTTGAATATTCACTTTTGTGCATTTTGATGTCACAGAGCTTTTTTTTAAAGAAGTTTTGTAAAGATTTTTGATATAACATTGGTGAGTTTTATGCAAGAAAGTTATTATTATCACAGTCATAAAAAATAGTTGCCCAGTGTATTGTCAGAGTTATGCTGTGCTGGGGTTCTGGGTAAGTAAAACAAATAGGACCATTGCCCTTTAGGAACTTTTTTTTTTTTTTTTTTTTGAGATGGAATCTCATGCTGTCGCCCAGGTTGGAGTGCAGTGGCGTGATTTCAGCTCACTGGAACTTCTGCCTCCTAGGTTCAAGCAATTCTCCTGCCTCAGCCTCCTGAGTAGCCAGGATTACAGATGCCTGCCACCACACCCGGCTAATTTTTGTATTTTTAGTAGAGACGGGGTTTCACCACATTGGCCAGGCGTGTCTCGAACTTCTGACCTCAAGTGATCTGCCCGCCTCGGCCTCCCGAAGTGCTGCGATTACAGGCGTGAGCCACCATGCCTGGCCGCCCTTCAGGAACTTTTATACAGAATTTATGATAATAACCCTGGGCCTCATAAGTGACATAACAGCCTCAGGTAATAAGTTTGTGAATTAAGTATTTACATTATCTATAAAGGACACCTTTAATCATTGCAGCGATGGCTGAAGACTGGGTTTGGACAGGTGCGTGTAAAGGAAAAATGTAGACCTTACTGCCCACCCATGTGATTGGGGAAGACAGCAGGAGGAGAATGTAGAGTTTAGAACTCTTGCCTTCTAAATGTTCTGGTCTCTTCAGCTGTACCTGTAAGTAAGTCCAGACTCCCCGGCCTGCATTTCAAAGCCTCCCCAAGAGGGCTCTCTCAGCTCCCCAGTCTGATTTTACTGCACCCTGCAACCCTGGCCAGGCTCCTCCTTCCTGTCTCTCTGTCCCACATCCCCCACAGCTGTCATGTTAGTTCTGTGTTTGTGTTGCAATCTGGGCCCAGGATGTCTTCTCTTTTCTTCTGCCTCTATCCACGTCCAAAAAATGAGATTAAAATTGCATAAACAAACCAGGTATGTATGTCACTATCAGTCAGAGAAAGGGTTTGTTGATGGCTTCTCAAATAAGAAAGACTAATCTTAAAAAAGAATAATCTTTTGAGTTGAAAAAAATTTATTTATTTTTTTTAAAGAAGCTCAATAAATTCTCCTTATTTTTCCCCCTTTACTGAAAACCAATAAAAATTTTATCAAACACCAGCTTCTAGGAACCTAAATTGGTGAATTTAGGAATTAGCCAATTGCTCTTTCCTTGGCATGCAGTTGGTTTGGGCATTTCCCCATATTTTATCTTATTTTGTTGTTTGTTTTATGATTATATATATTTTCTTCCTTTCAAAACGACATTTGTGAGCAGCACCTGTGTCATCTTTTTTTAATGCTGGGCACACATGTGTCTGCAGCCCGAGTGTTTGGAGTGAGTGTTTTGTGTGTTGGATTGAGAGCACACAGAAGGGCTACGGCTGGGGAACCATGATCAGCAGTAGAGGGGCTTCCTGTGCTTCAAGAAAAGCCTCAGTGGTGGAAGACATGGGGTCTGTTTTTGATGAGGATTTCAGGAGTTGAAACATAAGTGAAATAGTATCCTACAAAGGCTTTGAACTATTAATAAATTAATTCAAGATCTTACCAGTTTATAAGGCAGTCATATAAAGAGATACAAATTTTGGTATTTTTATAAGACAATAATTTTATTTAAGTTTGAGTCTTCATGGACAACCTGAGATTCTCTACAGGCATGAGCCACTGTGCCCAGCCTTGAAAACCTGAGATTCTTGAACAGTGTTTTGACAAAGTTTTTCTATCACCTTGAAGTTCAACTGAGAGTTTTTTAAGTTAAATTATAATATTAGTTGTAATAATATTCTCTTTGTCATATGCCTATTGTGTTTGTAATAAAATATCTATTCTAGAAACATGGGAGGAAATGTCTTTTGATAACTTTAATTTTTGTTAGTTTGAAGGCATGCATAAGAATGAAGCCATAAGCCAACAGCTTCATGTTTTACGGAAGGAAGTGAAGCAGTTGCAAGCAGAAGCTGCTAAACCACCATCACTTAATATTGTGGAAGCCGCTGTACATGCAGAAAACTTGATCACGTAAGTTTTGTGGGCATTATAATTTGAAATACTGTTTTGTTATCATGAATAGTAATCATACATGCTACTATACCACCACCACCCCTGCAGCACCCACAGGTTAATTTAGTACAGACATCAGCAAACTATGGCCTTTGAGTCAAATCTGGCCTGCTACTTATTTTTATAAATAAAGTTTTATTGGAACACAGCCATCCCCATTTATTTATAACTTCTATGGCTTTTATGCTGCAACAGCAGGATCGAGTGGTTGTAACAGAGATATAAAGCAGAAAATATTAACTATCTGGCCCTATATAGAAAAAGTTTGCTGACCTCTGAATTGTGAGATGATACAGTGCATTGAAATTCAGTTGTGGAGAGATTTAGCGCTTATGTTTATATCAAAGTCACATTTGCCCAGGAACTTATCACTGTCAACTCAGATGACTGAACAAAGTTCATAGCACAATTATTTAGGGGAATCAGGGCTCTCAAATATGGTTGTGAACTTGCATTTGACCATCATGGTTTTCTTTTGGCTTTCATTGTGGCTTACTCTCACTGTCCTCTTTCTTTCCAAAGCCACCATGACATGACTTGGGAGGTGGGGGTTGACTCTCTGCCTTTACTTTAAGGTGACTGACTCCACATTCTAGTTCCAGCAGCTGATCCCCTCAGTAGAGTAGGATGGTGTATGGAGGGGAGCATTGAGTCCGTTTGTGTGTTGGGCTGGGGCATCTGGGCAGGAGAAGGAGACCAGGCAAACAAGAGGTTGATGTTTCTTTTACTGGGAAAGGGACACAAAAAGGTGTGAGAATTGGAAGGGATATCTTTATTCTAGGATCTTATTCTATACAGAATCTTTATCTCAACTTTAGTCAGTGTTCTGGATTTCAAAATGTAGAGAAATCAGGGTTTTGTGTTTAAAAAAATTATATAAAGAATAAAAAAGTTAAATAACAAATTATGAATTACATGCAAAATATGAACATTTTTAATAAGGATGAGAATGTTAATTAGTCCTTATAGCTGATTTTTTTTCCCTAGGAGTATATGAAATCATTACTAAGTATTAAAAATCGGCCAGATGCAGTCAGTGGCTCACGCCTGTAATCCCAGCACTTTGGGAGGCTAAGGCGGGCGGATCACTTGAGGTCAGGAGTTTGACACAAGCCTGGCCAACGTGGTGAAACCCCATCTCTACTAAAAATACAAAAATTGGCCAGGTGTGGTGGCTCATGCCTGTAATCCTAGCACTTTGGGAGGCCGAGGTGGGCAGATCACCTGAGGTCAGTAGTTCAAGACCAGCCTGGCCAACATGGTGAAACCCCGTCTCTACAAAAATACAAAAAAAATTAGCCGGGCATTATGGTGGGTGCCTGTAATCCCAGCTCCTTGGGAGGCTGAGGTGTTAGAATCGCTCGAACCCAGGAAGTGGAGGTTGCAGTGAGTTGAGATTGCGCCATTGCACTCCAGCCTGGGTGACAAAGTGAGACTCCGTCAAAAAATAAAAAATTAAAAAATAAATAAATAAAATAAATAAAAGAAAATAAAAATACAAAAATTAGCCAGGCGTGGTAGCGTGTGCCTGTAATCCCAGCTACTCTGGAGGCTGAGGCAGGAGACTCACTTGAACCCGGGAGGCGAAGGTTGTGGTGAGCCGAGATCGCACCATTGCACTCCAGCCTGGGCGACAGAGTGATACTCTGTCTCCCCCACCCCAAAAAGAAAAAAGAAAATCAGTTGTCAGTAAAATTGGAAGATACATATATTTACTCCATGAAATAGTTCTAAAGTGACATTTTCGTGGGTGCTCTAAGGATTCTTAAGAATATTGCCTGAGAAATGTAGGGTATCAAAGAAGGCCTTGTGAGTATGGAATCTTTTACTGTAGACTGCAGTCTTACCCACATTTTCCCACAGGGCCTTAGTGAATGCCTACAAGTTGCAGCCTACACCTGGGATTCAGAAAGTTGGCATTCGCCTTTTCTTTACTATTGTGGATTACGTCAGTGATGAGACGCAGCGTCATCCCCCAACAAGGCAGTTCTTTACTTCATGCATTGAGATCTTGGGACAGGTAAGGCTATTTGTACCTTTTGCCTTGATCAGATAATGAGTCTCTGCGGTGTCTTCATTAGATATAGTCAGCATTGACTTGAGACTTATATTACAGGTTCAGAGTCTTACCCAAGTCAGAAGCCTCTTGGGGTTGTAGGCTTCTCAAAATATGATTAGAATTGTTGGTATACAATTTTGCTTCTCATACAAGGGAGATTAAATTATTCATAATTGGAAGTCTGGGGAGACATCAGAATTTGTCATATATCATTGGTGTTCTTAACAATAACATTACTAAATCTCTTCATTGTTTATAAAAATACTTTCCAATTTGTTTAATCCTCACGGGGAATCTGTGTGATTCAGATTCTCATCTTAAAGATGAGAAAACTAGGTTCTAGAAAATTAAGTGATTGGCCTAAAGAATTCAGCTGGTGAGTGTGGAGCTGAGACTGGATCCCACGGCTTCTGACAACACTCAGTGCTAGCCCCACCTCCCCACTGCTGTGTCCAGGTTGCTAGTCTTGATCAACATTTATTTGTTTGTTTATTTATTTATTTGGCTTACAGTGACATAGATGGATATTTAACAAGGGCAAGGGTAATCATGCAGATTTATGAAATGTTTCATAAAAGAAAGGAAAACCTCTTGTTTGAAATATGTAAACACTAATTAACCATGTACTCTCACCCAAATTCAACTGAATGAGTACTTACTTATTGGGTGCTTATAAGGAAGTAATGCAGAACAGGTATTATCATTGATTTTTTTGTAGGAAGTTTTTTATCCTGGTCATAAAATTAATGTGTGCTGGCTGGGCGCAGTGGCTCACACTTGTAATCCCAGCACTTTGGGAGGCTGAGGCAGGCAGATCATCTGAAGTTGGGAGTTCGAGACCAGCCTGACCAACATGGAGAAACCCTGCCTCTACTAAAAATACAAAATTAGCTGGGTGTGGTGGTGCATGCCTATAATCCCAGCTACTTGGGAGACCGGGGCAGGAGAATCACTTGAACCCGGGAGGCGGTGAGCCGAGATCGTGCTATTGCACTCCAGCCTGGGCAACAAGAGCAAAACTCCATCTCAAAAAAAAAAAAAAAATTAGTGTGTGCTTATTATAAGCAATGCAGACAGTATAGAAAGTATGAAGAAGAAAAATTTCTTATAATCCTAACTACTGGAAATACTGATTACATAGCTAACATTTCATTATAGTTTGTCTTGTATATGTGTGTCTATTTGTGTATACGTATATGTAAACATATTTCTACATATATACAGATATATAGTTATGGATAGGCATTTAAAATGGGCTCATGCTATTTTGTAACCTCCTTTTTCATTTAAACACATCTTTTAGACATTATTTCATGTTAATAAATACAGACCTATATCATGACATTGCATGTCTGTGTAGTGCTCATTGATACAGATTTATTACAGGGTGTTGAGCTAGTGTTTGATGGATGGGTATTTAGATAGATTGTTTTGCTACAATAAACCTGAGGTAAATACTCTTGTATGTCTTTGTGAACTTGTTGGACTGTTTTCTTCAGGATAATTTCTTAGAGGTATGATTGATGTGTCAAAGGAATTTGATACACATTGTATATTTGATGTTTTACATCATACTTGATATAGTCACTCTGCCTTCCCTGGGAAGTTTGCACCTATTTATGCTATCATTGCAGTGTTTGAGTTTGTTATTCTTCATACCATAACCAACATTAGGAATTCTCATTCTTTTTAAGTTTTGCTAATCTGATAAGGGAGTGGTATTTCATTATTATTTTAATTTATACTTCTTTAAGTTATATGCCTTTTCATATGTTTATTGGCCATTTATATATACTTTTGTGAATTGGTGATTGTGGTCCTTTGTACACTTTCTGTTGGAGTTTCTTGTTTTCCGATTGCTTTGAAAGAGCTCCTCACGCCATTAACTTGGCATCTGGAATGTGTTATAAATACATTTTTCCAGTTTGTCATTTTTTTCTTTAATTTTATGATACTCTTTGCCTTATAGAAGTTAAAATTTTAATATATTCAAGCCTATCAGTCTTGTTGTTTTATTATTTCTGCCTTTGGTCAACCATATGAAAGCCTTCCTGCCAGTGAAATTGTTTCAATTTTTGCTTATATTCTAGTACTTTTTAATATTAGAACCAAGTTAAAACAAGATGACGTCATCTTGATTATATATTATTATGAAAGTTAGTTTTTGAAAGGTATTAAATACGCCTCTCAGTAAAATCTATAACCTGGAAGTTTTGTTTTCCTGATGTAATGCAGCACCATGTTGGGTACCGTAGTAATCATGGTGGGGACATTGCACGTTTGTGGATTAAAAGTACCCCAATATTTTGATGTCTTAAAAATCTTGTAGTACAGTTAACTCATCATTTTCTTTTCTTTTCTTTTTTTTTTTTTTTATGGAAACGGCGTCTCGCTCTGTCACCCAGGCTGGAGTGCAATGGCATGATGTCAGCTCACTGCAACCACTGCCTCCCGGGTTCAAGCAATTCTCCTGTCTCAGCCTCCCAAGTAGCTGGGATTACAGGCACCCACCACTACACCCAGCTAATTTTTGTATTTTTAGTAGAGATGGGGTTTTACCACGTTGGTCAGGCTGTTCTTGAGCTCCTGACCTCAGGTGATCCACCTGCCTTGGCCTCCCAAAATGTTGGGATTACAAGCGTGAGCCACTGCACCCGGCCTAACTCAGCATTTTCTATATGTGGCTTGTCCAAATCAGATTTATGGATTCTTCAGAATTTCCAATATTACTTCCATTGGAAGCAATAGGCTTATCTATGTTGATTTTAGCTGTCTTTTGATTGTTTCAGACTTTCATTTAGAAAAAAATTCTTTTCACCTTATTTGGTGCCCCTTAAAAATTTGCTTGCTTAAATAAAGGTTGTGAGGGAAGAATCTGGTGACATTTTTCCTTTTTATTTTTCCAAGGTGTTTATCAGTGGCACTAAATCAGAGTGCAGAAAAGTACTTGAGACCATTCTGAAGAACAGCAGGCTCTGCTCCCTGCTGTCTCCTTTCTTCATTCCCAGTGCTGCGCCTGCAGAGTTCATACAGCTGTATGAGAAAGTGGTGAAGTTTCTAAGTGAGGACAACAGTGATATGATTTTCATGCTGCTAACCAAGGTAAGATGTAATTCCATCCTGACCATATTGTTGAAATGTAGCAATGATTGTTGCTTCCTACTCTACAGAAATAAAAGGACCTCTGCAGTTTTGTTTTCAGGTACAGCAGAGGCTGAGAGGCCTTTTTCACAGTGCATGAGCTTCAAGTGGTCTGACCCCACAGCTGCTTCTTAGGGGGGTGGGGCATTGGTTGTCTTGTATAGCAGTGGTCTCCAACCTTTTTGGCACCAGGGACCGGTTTTATGGAATACAGTTTTTCCGTGGACTGAAGTAGAGGGGATGGTTTTGGGATGAAACTGTTCCACCTCAGATCATCAGGCATTAGATGGAGGATGCAACCTATATCCTTCACATGCACAGGTCACAATAGGGTTCGCACTTCTGTGAGAATCTAATGCTATGGGTGATCTGACAGGAGGTGGGGCTTGGGGACCCCTGTTGTATAGGGTAGTCTTATTCCACTTAGTGTAAAAAGGACCTAATCCCCACCCCTTTTTAAAAGCTTAATACAGTTTTGAAAATATTCATAATAGTAGTTTAGTACATCCTTTTTTAAAATTTATCCTGAATTTATGCCTAAATCGTGTTTGAGAAAAGTTTTGTTAGTCTCTCTCATATTTAGAATAAGCTGGATCAAAGCAAATTGCCTTTGATCTCATTCTGAATATTAACTGTTAATATTATATTTTATATTAATATATTAATATTAATATATAACATTAGAATATTAACTCTATTAGACCAAGGTAATGAGTTTACTTAACCAGTTGAGAATTTCAGAGTCTTAGCTACTTTGTCTCCACTTGCATTTCTCTTACATCTGTGAATCAACAAAACCTTGGCAGTTTTGGCCAGGTATGGTGGCTCATGTGTGTAATCCCAGCACTTTGGGAGGCCAAGGCATGAAGATTGCTTGAGCGTAGGAGTTTGAGACCAGTCTGGCCAACACAGAGACCCTGTCTCCACAAGAAAAAAAAAAAAAGCCAGGCTAGTGGTACTCCCAGCTACTTCGGAGGCTGAGGTGGGAGAATTGCTTAAGCCCTGGAGGTTGAGGCTGCAGTAAGCTGTGATTGCACCACTGCACTCCAGCCTGGGTGATGGAGTGAGACCTGTTGTGGAAAAAAAAAAAAAAAAAAAAAGAGACAAAAAACCTTGACAATTTTAGGGCCTAGAGATTGATCTCAGCCTATAATGGAGGAGAACATGTTTTATAGTTTGGGATTTTGGAAGGGAATATCAACAGTCTGAATTTTATTAACTGAGACAGGTAACTGATGCAGACCAGAAACATGGCTGTTAAATTGAGACAGTTCCATAAAGTGGCCGCTCATTTGTGGTACTGTCACCAGTGAAGGAGAGCTATGAAATTCTGATCTAGTTCTTAGAGAGGCAACTTATTATAAGACAGAAATATATGAGACTCTGAGGAACAGTATAAAATTATAAGCCAATAGCAAGAAAAGCACACAGATCTAAGAAAACTGCCTCTGAGATTCTAGATAGTAACATAGAAATAGATGCATAATGGCACCAATTAGTGAACTACTTTTTTTTTTTTTTGAGACGGAGTTTCGCTCTTGTTGCCCGGGCTGGAGTGCAATGGCGTGATCTCAGCTCACGGCAACCTCCGCCTCCCGGGTTCAAGCAATTCTCCTGTCTCAGCCTCCTGAGTAGCCGGGATTACAGGCATGTGCCACCATGCCTGGCTAATTTTGTATTTTTAGTAGAGACCGGATTTCTCCATGTTGGTCAGGCTGGTCTGGAACTCCTGACCTCAGGTGATCTGCCCGCCTCAGCCTCCCAAAGTGCTGGGATTACAGGTGTAAGCCACCGCACTCGACCCAATTAGTGAACTTCTTATATTCTTTTATGTACTTCTCTTTTTATTATTTATTTATTTATTTTGCAATTAGCGTCCTCAGGTTGAATCTTTTATGTACTTGTTTATACATTTTAATTTCAATTTTTATAAAATGCTGGGTAATTTTTGGCCTTTAAACTAAATTTACACAGACCTCTCTCCTCTTAAACTATTTTTCTAGTGTAAATAAAACGGCTTTTTGTTTCTTTTTCTTTTTAGTTCGATCTTAAACAATGGTTAAGCGCCACTAAACCTCCTCTGTCTGATCGTACCAGGCTTCTGGAGTCCATTCACTTGGCACTTACTGCCTGGGGCCTTGAACCAGATGAGGATATTTTGATGCCATTTAATCTTTTCTGTAAGCACTGGACTTACCTTCTTCTCTACCAGTTTCCTGACCAGTACAGTGACATTCTCAGGCTGCTGATGCAAAGTAAGTGTCTTCATTTAATTGTAACTAACTAGATCTTAGTGAATATTTAATATCACATTTTTCATTTTACAGATGTTATTCAAAGATATGAAAGTAATACCAGTATAGGAGTTTAGAATCACTAATTGTCATCTAAAGGGCTTGATGAACAAGGCCCAAAAAGTTGTTACTGTAAATATGGCCAGTTATTGTTCTAAATGTGAGAATGGGCTCTAATTGGGCAAGGCAGCACCTACAGTTTGGTGGAGTCCACAGTCATGCAGCTACTTCTTTGTCTTGACTTTTCAGCTGTCTTGAAGTGGGATGGGAAAGGACTGGCTTACTCTGCAGACGACAGATCTGGCAAAGCAAGGAGGTTGTGCCTTATGATATGTTTAATATGACAGTTTGTTTCTCTGTAGTTCCAAACATTTTGGGGGTTTTTCCTTTCTAATTCTTTTACTGTTGTTTTTGCAAATTAATTTTATCCATATGTAATGATAGACTTTATTTATATTTACCAAGGGAAAGAGCAGCATTACAATCTCCACATTCCTGCCCCTTCTGTTCCCCTTCTTACAATTTTCCATAGCAGTTTTAGAGTTTAGAGGAGAAATAAATAGGGTAGGCTTTTTTATTTTTGGAGTTTCGCTAGGCAGTAATTTTATTAAAATTTGATAAATGAGATAGTATTTACTTTTTCATGCAAACTTCATATGGTTTATAGATGTAATAGCAAATGAAATTTTGCTTTATACCAAATTTTTGTGTTACATCATGGAAATAGTTTAATGGATAAGTTAATGATCCAGTGTATCGGGTTACCCAAAGGACCTTGAAACGTGCAGTCTCTCATTTTGAAAGCACTTCAAGCTTTAATTGTTTCCCACAGAGGCAGGTTGCAGGGTGGGTGGAGAGTGGTGGAAGGGAAATACATTTGTACAAATGTCAATGAATATATGCATAGCTAATTTTTTCTCTAAGCTTTTGAAGTTTGATATAGTGTGTGTTGTGGATTTTTCCCTGAAATCTTTTAAAGAGATTGTAAACCATTTATATTAGACCACTATTGACTTGAATTTAGCAAGAAATTTGTTCTTACCAAGAAAAGTAATTCAGACTTAAGAATAACAATATGATACCTCTCAGATGTCATGAGCTGCGGCCTGCTGGTTTCTTTCTCCTCCTTGGCTACCATGTTGATGTTCCCTTGGGAGCATCCTTTGCTATTCTACTGCATTCATTCCTTCTGGGTGAGCCCATTCTTTTCCCTGACGTCACTGCCACCTTCTAGGCATGTGTGATTTCTACAGTGATAGCTTAATTTTGGGGCACTGTCCTAAGATTCAGACCCCAGTGGCCACTGGACACAGACTGATCACTGTCCCCAGGTACCTCACACTGGACATATTGTAACTGGCCTCACCATTGTTCTCCTCAGACCTGCTCCGTGAACCTGTTACTTTATTTGATTCTCATGTTCGCTCTGGGTGGAAAGTACTTCAGGAGATATTATTCCTGTCCTGTGGGATGGGAAGTTATTAAGTAGCAGAGTTGGGACTAGTTCAGAATATGGGCTGCTGCACTTGCCCAGCTTTTCCATGCTGCCTCTGGGTCTTGGTTTTGGGGAATTGGCGGGCCGGTAGGAGACTCCTTCCGGAGAGCCCAGGCCCTGAGGTGCCTTCAGCATGTAGTCTCCGTTGTCCTGTGACTGTTGTTTCTGTCACACTCATAGATAGCTGTGGTCCTCCAGCCAGGAGAGTGGCACTGCCACCATTCCCCAGTCAGGATCGGAGGGTCAGGTCTCCTACCCCTCTGAGTGTAGCTCCACCGGCTTCAGCAGCTTTCACTCCCAGCAGGGTCACCAGGAACCAGGAAAACCAAATGTGCAGGCGGCCAGTTCTTCTCTTAGGTTCTCTTTACTTGGGCCTCCTTACCCCAGATATCCCTGTGAGTTTGTTTTGGATTTTGGCTTAATTTTTATTCCTTTGTAAGGTACTCATATTCTTTGTTACAAGTTAAAACATTTCTTTTGGGAAAGCCGCTGACTTGCTCTTCCTGTCCCTGCTGGCAGGCTCCGCGGAGCAGCTGCTGAGCCCCGAGTGTTGGAAAGCCACTCTGAGAGCCCTGGGCTGCTGCGCCCCCAGCTGCCAGCAGGGGGCAGCGTCCGCCGAGGGCGCCGTGCTTCCCAGCTCTTCTGATGGTCTCTTGTCAGACAAACAGGTGTGTAGCTTTTGGTCTCTGACGTGTTTGTGCATTTCTTTTTTATTTCCCTTGCTATTTATTTTTTAAACAGTTGGAAAACTTTTGTGCATTATCTTTAAGAGCCATGAGTTTTTCTTTGTTAAGTGCTTTGCTTCCCTCATGTCCCCTTTGTCCAGGTGGCTCACCGCATTCCCCTGAGTCTAATTCTTGCCCATGTGTCCAACACAAGGACAGGCACTCCCCTGTAGATCTTTCCTTCCCACCCTAGCCCATCGGACTCCACCCTGAGGCCACTGGTCGGGTTTCTATGATGCAGTGTCCCATGGAGCTCTCGGTTTTATCCATTCTGTTTGATACGGGTTTGCATGAGAATTTATTTGAAATAATGGTTCCACTGCTTTAGAAAAGGCTTGAAACCCATTGATGGCCGGGCGCGGTGGCTCATGCCTGTAACCCCAGCATTTTGGGGGCCAAGGTGGGCAGAGCACTTGAGGCCAGGGATTCGAGACCAGCCTGGGCAACATGATGAAACCCTGTCTCTACTAAAGAATACAAAAATGAGCTGGGCATGGTGGTGCACACCTGTAGTCTCAGCTACTCAGGAGGCTGAGGCCGGAGAATCGCTTGAACCCAGGAGGCAGAAGTTGCGATGAGCCAAGATCGTGCCACTGCACTCCAGCCTCGGTGACAGAGCGAGACTCCACCTCAAAAAAAAAAAAAAAACCCATTGATTTATTTCTCATATGCTTTATATTTTTGCAACTCTCTTATAAAGTCAAAGACCTACTACATACACCCCCATCACAGTGTGTCATAACACTTTACTAAAAGTACATATTTAGTAAGCATTTTTTGACTAGTTGTCTGTTCCAGGTAATGGAGACTATACAGTGGCTTTCGGACTTTTTTTATAAGCTTCGGTTATCCAAGATGGACTTTAAAAGCTTTGGTTTATTCTCAAAATGGAGTCCTTATATGGCTGATGTGAAGAAATTCTTGGGCTACCTTGTGAAAAGGCTGATTGACTCGGAAATGGCCTGTTTGGCCCAAGACCCAACTGTCAGCAGGAAAACAGGTAATATGCTTTTTGTGCAATGTGGAGCTAGGTGTTTGGACTTTCCATTAAGAGAGATTTAAATAGGCACATTAAGAGATTTATATTGAGTGTCAAGGAGAGAAAAAGTAGAAATATATAGAACAGGCATGAGCCCATATATGTGTCATATATGTGTCACGATATATGAATGGATATATTCATTACATAGTGAATGTAGGGTGCTTGCTATAGCTTGTCTCTGCTCCTCCTGTGCAGGGTGGGGTACAAAGAGATAGGTTTCAGTTTCCAACCCTTTCTGTCATTTGTCTTACTAAGGAAAGGGTTCTGAATATTTATACATGTATCTTTTTTAAAAGTACCTTATAAAATTATCCATGATACTGTATCGTAATACAAATTCTTTTTTTTTTTTTTTGTTTTTTTACTTTTTTTTTTTTTTTTATTATACTTTAGGGTTTTAGGGTACATGTGCACAATGTGCAGGTTTGTTACATATGTATCCATGTGCCATGTTGATTTCCTGCACCCATTAACTCGTCATTTAGCATTAGGTGTATCTCCTAATGCTGTCCCTCCCCCCTCCCCCCACCCCACAACAGTCCCCAGAGCGTGATGTTCCCCTTCCTGTGTCCATGAGTTCTCATTGTTCAATTCCCACCTATGAGTGAGAACATGCGGTGTTTGGTTTTTTGTCCTTGCGATAGTTTACTGAGAATGATGTTTTCCAGTTTCATCCATGTCCCTACAAAGGACACGAACTCATAGATGCCCTCTTTCACCGCTCCTATTCAACATAGTGCTGGAAGTTCTGGCCAGAGCAATCAGGCAGGAGAAGGAAATAAAGGGTATTCAATTAGGAAAAGAGGAAGTCAAATTGTCCCTGTTTGCAGATGACATGATTGTATATGTAGAAAACCCCATTGTCTCAGCCCAAAATCTCCTTAAGCTGATTAGCAACTTCAGCAAAGTCTCAGGATACAAAATTAATGTACAAAAATCACAAGCATTCTTGTACACCAATCACAGACAAACAGAGAGCCAAATCATGAGTGAACTCCCATTCACAATTGCTTCAAAGAGAATAAAATACCTAGGAATCCAACTTACAAGGGATGTGAAGGACCTCTTCAAGGAGAACTACAAACCACTGCTCAATGAAATAAAAGAGGATACAAACAAATGGAAGAACATTCCATGCTCATGGGTTGGAAGAATCAATATCGTGAAAATGGCCATACTGCCCAAGGTAATTTATAGATTCAATGCCATCCCCATCAAGCTACCAATGACTTTCTTCACAGAATTGGAAAAAACTACTTTAAAGTTCATATGGAACCAAAAAAGAGCCCGCATCGCCAAGTCAATCCTAAGCCAAAAGAACAAAGCTGGAGGCATCACGCTACCTGATTTTAAACTATACTACAAGGCTACAGTAACCAAAACAGCATGGTACTGGTACCACAACAGAGACATAGATCAATGGAACAGAACAGAGCCCTCAGAAATGATGCCGCATAGCTACAACTATCTGATCTTTGACAAACCTGACAAAAACAAGAAATGGGGAAAGGATTCCCTATTTAATAAATGGTGCTGGGAAAACTGGCTAGCCATATGTAGAAAGCTGCAACTGGATCCCTTCCTTACAACTTATACAAAAATTAATTCAAGATGGATTAAAGACTTATATGTTAGACCTAAAACCATTAAAATCCTACAAGAAAACCTAGGCAATACCATTCAGGACATAGGCGTGGGCAAGGACTTCATGTCTAAAACACCAAAAGCAATGGCAACAAAAGCCAAAATCGACAAATGGGATCTCATTAAACTAAAGAGCTTCTGCACAGCAAAAGAAACTATCATCAGAGTGAACAGGCAACCTACAGAATGGGAGAAAATTTTTGCAACCTACTCATCTGACAAAGGGCTAATATCCAGAATCTACAATGAACTCAAACAAATTTACAAGAAAAAAACAAACAACCCCATCAAAAAGTGGGCAGAGGACATGAACAGACACTTCTCGTAATACAAATTCTTCAATTCAGAGAAATTCCAGTGTAGCCAATGAAAATGTAAACATACTTAGTTACACTAAGCATGTTGTTTATACATTAACATAGGTTTATGAGTCTACAGATAATGAGGTAGATTTTTCTATATAATGTGAGCAGTGGTATTGACAAATGACAAATGATGACCTTGTTTTTTTTTTTTTTTTGTCTCTTAAACTTTTTAGTGCTGAAATCCCTACATTCAGTAATCATTCAGCTCTTTAAGCCATGGATCCTGGTTTTAGAGGACAATGAAAGGTAAATAGTTTTTTAGATATTCAAATTCCTTTGACATTTGTAGACTTAAAATTCTAAATGGTATTTGGTAGAAGTGATGAGTTCACAGATTTAAGTTTTTAGTGTAAGGCCATATTTAAATTTAGAAAAGGCTTCTTTTCAAAACTTAAGACATTTTCTATTTATGGAATTGCTAGTCTGGGTCATCAGAGATATTATCTTAATATTAATTTTGGAACAAAACTGGGCACTCATTTCCAGTTTTCAACAATAAAGAGGTTGAATAAACTTTAGTGTTTAATTTCAGAAAAACAATGCTGTTCTCCTGAGGGTTCTCTTAGATTTTTATGAGACTGATTTTTCTCTACTACATCAGTTATGTTTTGGAACTAAGTTGGCTATAAAATTATTGGGTGGGAATTACCTTTAAATCTGGGACTCTGCAATTAAAGCATTATTTCACAAGCATTTGAAATACTTAGAGGTATAGAGCTGTCCAAATTCAGTAAGTTGCCTTCTGAGTCCTTTTTTTCCCTGAAAGTATACAAGCAGAAGCTAATTGAACTTGTCACAGTTTTATAAAAATTATGACAGTGGTAAACATCACATTATAGGAGTTATTTTCAAAAACTTGAATTTGATTCTGAGACTCAGAGAACATGAATGTCATACTCAAGTCTCATAGCTGGTTGGTTAGTGCTGAGGCTGGGACTAGAGTCAGGTCTTAGACTTCTGTTTCTAGACTCTTAGCATTAACCCATGATGCTTTACGAGCCACTTAAGGAAAGTGTAAAATGTTTTGAATGTTTGCTTTTGCTAGAGGGTTATTTGAATAATCTGCAAGCTTCAGGATTTTATAGTGACTGTGTATATATAGACTGCTTACCATAGTGCTGGCTGCTTGTTTATTTCCAGTAAGAATTAATGGAACCTATTTGGATATTGAGTTTTCTAGACCAGATTCAGAAAATAAAAAAAAAGTTTTTTAAAGACAGAGTCTCACTCTGTTGCTCAGGCTGGAGTGCAGTGACGTGATCTTGGCTCACTGCAACCTCTGCCTCCCAGGTTCAAGCGATTCTCCTGCCTCAGCCCCCTGAGTAGCTTGAATTACAAATGTGTGCTACCACGCCCAGCTAATTTTTTATTTTTATTTTTATTTTTTTGTATTTTTAGTAGAGACAGTGTTTTGCTATGTTGGCCAGGCTGGTCTTGAACTCCTGACCTCAAGCAGTCTGCCCACTTCTGCCTCCCAAAGTGGGATTACAGGCATGAGCTCCCGTGCCCAGCCAATTAAATTTTTCATATAAAGAATTTCCCTGGGCCAGGTGTGGTGGCTCACGCCTGTAAACCCAGTACTTTGGGAGGCCAAGGCAGGTGGATCACTTGAAGTCAAGACTTTGAGACAAGTCTGGCCAACATGGTGAAACCCTGTCTCTACTTAAAATACAAAAATTAGCTGGGTGTGGTGGTTGGCGCCTGCAACCCCAGTTACTTGGGAGGCTGATGCAGAAGAGTTGCTTGAACCCTGGAGGTGAAGGTTGCAGTGAGCCAAGATTGCGCCACTACACTCCAGCCTGGGTGGCAGAGAAAGACTCTCTCTGTCAAAAAAAAAAAAATTTCTTTGCTCATTTTCTATTTGTTAATTTTTGACCATCTCTTTGTTATGTGAATTTGATTTTTTTTTTTTTTAAGTGTTTTGAGTAGAGAAAACTGTTGAAGCTGATTTAGGATGTTTTTCTACGGCATTTGAAATGTAACCAAGATGTCCAAGGGTCTAAATTTGATGTAAAAAGATGTTAATTTAAGGGTTATTTAGATAGCACATTTTTGAAATCTAATTGCATTGGAATAAAGGGTAGGAAGGAGAGGAAAGAAAATTATATGGCTGGTGTTACAAGCTACAATTTGCCTGCAGGTATTTACAGCCTTTGAAGTATTCTAAATGTGTGTCAGGCCTACATAATGGACAGGCCTCCAGGACTTAGGCCAGCCCTAGACACTGGGACTTACAGTATTTTAATCATGGTTGCATTCCTAAGTGTGTGTTTGTTTTCTTTAAAGCAGCCAACAGCGCCATTACCCCTGGCTAGAGAGTGATACTGTGGTGGCCTCAAGCATTGTGCAGCTGTTTACTGACTGTATTGACTCACTGCATGAGAGTTTTAAAGGTAGGAAGATGTCAGGCTGTCTTGCTTAGTTTTCATTTTTCCCTAAGTCATTCAGTCAGTCTTTTTCTTCTACTTTCCTCTATTTAATTTTTATTTAATAGGCAGTTATTTGTGACTGAAGAAAGGTCACTGATACAATTATTTAGTGTTAAGTGTGTAACTTCTCTTTTTTTTTTCTTTTGGAGATGGAGTCTTGCTCTGTCGCCCAGGCTGGAGTGCAGTGGTGTGATCTGGGCTCACTGCAGCCTCTGCCTACCAGATTCAAGCAATTCTCCTGCCTCAACCTCCCGAGTAGCCGGGACTACAAGTGCATGCTGCCACGCCTGGCTAATTTTTTTGTAGTTTTAGTAGGGACAGGGTTTCACCATGTTGCCCGGGCTGGTCTCAAACTCCTGAGCTCAGGCTATCTGCCCACCTTGGCCTCCCAAAGTGCTAGGATTACAGATGTGAGCCACCACACCCGGCCTTTAGGTGTGTAACTTCTTATCTCTTTTTGGTAGGTTGCTCTGAGTTTCTCAGTTATGGTAAATTTGTAGTCTCTCTCTCTTCCAATATTGCCTATCCTGCATGTTGAGTTTCTTCCTGTCCTCCCTAACTCTTAACCTCTTTTTCATATTTTCTGTCTTTTTTTTCTTTATTATGAGTAATTTCTAGAGGTCTTCCTTCCATTTCTTTAGTCTCTCTCCAGCTGTGTCTCATCTGCTTAAAATATATCAATTGAATTTTTCATTTCAGTGATTATTTTTTCCATTTCTAGATCTATTTGTTTGTTTTTCAAATGTACCCTGATCGTTTTTGGTAGTATCTTTCATTTAAAATTCTATTTTTTATTTCCTTAAAATGTTTAAACATGCTTACTTTATGATGTATGTACAATAATTCTATTATCTGAAATTCCTGTTGGGGGTTGTCTTATGCTGCTGTTTAATTTTCCTTTGGATTCTTGTTCTTGGAGGCTTGTTTCCTTGTGCGTTTTTAAATTTTGTGTTGTGAGCCCATATTTTGAGAGACTGTTGGGAATCTCATAAGGCCTAGGCTGAGGGTGTATAAGGCCTCCAGAGAGGATCTACATTTGTTGTCAATTGGAACTACTTCTTGGTTGGGGGTTTCTCATGCTACCAGTTACATGAAATTAAACCCCAAACTCACTTGCAGGCTGGCCTCAATTCTCACAGTAAACTTTTTGATCTCTCCTGACTCACAATCTAGGGTAAGGCAGAGAAGTTTCCTCTTTTGCCCCATTCTGCCCTTTCAATAAGAATATAGTCCTTAGAAAACCTCATGTTCTGTCCTCTTGTGCTGTTAAAACTCAGCAGGCAAATAGTCCTCGGTTGGCTGGTTTCAGCATCTGTTTAACACTCTGGCTTCCTCTTTGCTTCTGACCCATGGTGTTTTCTTCCACTGAATACACCTAGTGCCCCTGTGGCTGCCATGTGTTTGTGTGGCATTTAGTTATAGAGTGATATGGTTTGGCAGCATCCCCACCCAAATGTCATCTTGAATTGTAGCTACCATGATTCCCATGTGTTGTGGGAGGGAGCCAGTGGGAAATAATTGAATCATGGGGGTGGTTTCCCTCATACTGTTCTCGTGGTGGTTAATGAGTCTCATGAGATCTGGTGGTTTGATAAGGGGTTTCCCCTGTGGCTTGGCTCTCATTCTCTCTCTTGCCTGCTGCCATGTAAGACGTGCCTTTCACCTTCCACTATGATTATGAGGCCTCCCCAGCCACATGGAACTATGAGTCTGTTAAACCTCTTTTTCTTTATAAATTACCCAGTCTCGGGTATGTCTTTATCAGCAGTGTGAAAACGAGCTAATACATACAGTTAAGCATACGTCATCCAGTTTTGTTTTTTTTCATAATAGATTTTATTTTTTGTTTAACAGACTTTATTTTTTTAGAGCAGCTTTAGGTTTACAGCAAAATTAAGTGGAAAGTACAAGAATTCCTTTATACCTTCTGCCCCGACAGATGCACAAGCCTTCCCCACTCTGGACATTCCACACCAGGGTGATACATTTGTTATAATTGATGAACCTACATTAAGGCATCTTATCAACTAAAGTCCATGGTTTACATTAGTGTTCTCTCTTGGTGAACACATTCGGTGGGTTTTGACAAATGACAAATAACATGTGCTCACCATTGTGGTATCATACAGAGCAGTTTCACTGCCCTAAAAATCCTCTGCACTCTGCCTGTTCATCTCTCCTTCCCCTCAACCCCTGATCCTTTTACTATCTCCATAGTGTTACCTTCTCTAGAATGTCCTATGGTTGGAGTCATAGCATTTTCAGATTAACTTCTTTCACTTAGTATAGGCATATGAAGTCTCTTTATGCCTTTTTCATGGCTGGATAGCTCATTTCATTTTGTCTGGCTGTACCTTATTTGTATTTCTGATTTATCTTTTATATATCTTGTCTTGAAGAGGTGTAAACTCTTCATAGAATAACAGAAATGTTATTCTTTGCTTCTTTTTGCTCCCTACAAAACTGGGGTAATGCCATATTCTCAGTGTGTGTTTGATAAATAGTGGTTCAATGAGTAACACATGAAATCCTAGTAGTACTCAATTTTTTTTTTTGAAAGGCAGACTTCTAGCTGCTTTTTACCATCCAGAATATATTGATTACTGAGAAAAAGATTTGAGCACCAAATTATAATCATAAAGGCTATATATTTAATTTCTTTTTTTTTTTTGTTCTTTTGAGACTGAGTCTCACTCTGTTGCCCAGGCTGGAGTGCAGTGGCAGGATCTCGGCTCACTGCAACCTTCACCTCCCGGGTTCAGGCGATTCTCCTGCCTCAGTCTCCCGAGTAGCTGGGACTACAGGCGCCCGCCACCACACCCAGCTAATTTTTGTATTTTTGGTAGAGATGTGGTTTCACCATATTGGCCAGTCTGGCCTTGTGATCCACCCACCTTGGCCTCCCAAAGTGCTGGGATTACAGGCGTGAGCCACCATGCCCAGCCATATTTAATTTCTTAGTATAGGGGAAAGCACCCCAAGGCTCTTTTGCCCGTGTATATGAATAAAATAAGAAAGTGGCATATGACAGGAGGGTACACAGACATCAAGACTTGGCAGCTGGGTTCAAAGAAAGGAAACAGGAGAGCTTTGCAAGGTAGGATGAAGAAGTATTGCAGCTTTTTAGTGAGATTATCTGATCCACTAGCTCCTTCTATGGATGAGAAAAGTGGGGACCTGAAAATGAAAAGAATTTATCTGACGTCACAGAATTTGTGTCTTGGCTGGAACTATCAGCTTAGTCTATCCTAAGACATCCTTCTGGATATCTTCTACATACTTACCCAACTTTATCTAAACAAAACTGTCTTTTATCCATATTTAAACGAATGCTATCATTAACCTCTCTTAAAGGTTGTTAAAAATGTGCATTACTGTTCCATGCCAGGTTGTGGAATTGAGGGCACTAGCATGTTAGAAATGAGAGTTGTCTGGTACAATGTGTTGATGCTCATTGGCTTTTTTTTTTCTGTTTTTTTTTGAGAAGGAGTCTCACTCTGTCGCCCAGGTTGGAGTGCAGTGGCGCGATCTTGGCCCACTGCAACCTCTGCCTCCCTGGTTCAAGCAATTCTGCCACCTCAGCCTCCCGAGTAGCTGGGATTACAGGCGCCTGCCACCACATCTGGCTAATTTTTGTATTTTTGGTAGAGAAAGTTTCACCATGTTGGCCAGGTTAGTCTCGAACTCCTGACCTCAAGTGATCTGCCTGCCTCGGCCTCCCAAAGTGCCGGGATTGCAAGCGTGAGCCACTGCACACAGCCTCGTTGGCCATTTTTTAAAAGATTTGTGTTGAGCAACACCATCAGGTTTCTGTTCTTACTGTGTGTGACTCTCTCTTCTTTGACTGCATTCCATTAGCATGGAACTAGAAAGTCTGAAACCGCTTGTTTTAGACTAAATGTCCCTTATATAGTAATTAGCCCTTGAAGACATTAATGGAATTGATTCTTGTGAGGATAATATTGAGTAATAATCCAGGTCTCAGAAAAGTGTGAGATTTATTTTAGAATGACTTACATGAATGACAGTTAATGGACTAGTTTCATTGCATAATTAAGTTTTGGTCATTTGGAACATTTCCACCGTTTCTTAAATTAAAGAATTATTATTAATGTTATCTTTGATTAACAAATCATAATTATATATATTGATGAGGTACAGTGTGATTTACAGTGTGGCGTGATTAAATCAAGATAATTAAGGTATCCATCACCTTGCTTACCTTTCATTGTTTATGGTGAGACATTTGAAGTTTGTTCTCTTCTGATTTTGAAATACGTAATGCATTGTTGTGGACGGTAGTCGCCCTGCTGTACAATAGATCCTGAAACCTATTCCTCCTGCCCTCTGAAACTTTGTGCCCTTTTGATCAGCAACTCCTCGTTCCCTCCCTTTTCCCCTGATACCCCACAGCCTCTGGTAACTGTCATTCTGTTCTCTACTTCAATGAGTTCAACTTACTCGATTCCACATATGAGTAAGAGCATGTGGCATTTGTCTTTCTGTGCCTCGTTTTCTTCACTTAGCATGATGTCCTCCAGATTCATTCATGTTGTTTCGAATGACAGGATTTCCTCCTCGTCTAAGGCAGACTGGTATTCCATTGTGTATATGCACCACATTTAGAAAAATCCATTCATCTTTTGAAGGACACTTAGGTTGTTTCCATATCTTGGCTATTGTGAATAGTGCTGCAGTGAACATGGGAGTGCGGTTATCCCTTCAACCTATCGATTTCCTTTCTTTTGGATGTATACCCAGAAGTGAGATTACTGGATCATATGGTAGTCTACTTTTAGTTTTTTGAGGAACCTCCATGCCTTTTTTCATAATTGTTGTACGAATTTAGACTCCCACCAACAGTGTTTAAGAGTTTCTTTCTCTCCAGATCCTCTCTAACACTTGTTATCGTTCATCTTTTTGAACAGCTATCCTAACAGCTGTGTACTGATATCTTGTTGTGGTTTTAGTTTGCATTTCTCTAATGATCAGTGACGCTGAGCATTTCTTCATGCACCTATTGGCCATTTGTATGTCTTCTTTTAAAAAACGGAACATTTCCTTTTGAGGGATTTTGGATTTCTCCGGAGTGCCAAATGAATGAAGCACTAAATGTGTAAAACTGAATACATACTGAGGGCAACAGGCTGTAGGAGTGTATTTCAGTTAAAAAGCCATACATTTAGAAATTTTAAAGAAAAGCTGATTATTTCTCACACAGGATCTGCTCATTCTAGTTACCCAAGTGGGTAATTAAAGTACCATTCTTTATTACTAATCTGCCAGTAGTCCCCTTAACCACTCTTCCCACATGAAAATCTTTGAAATTGGGTCAATTATGAGAACCTTAGATTTTAGACTTTTAGTTCAAATTTGCTTTTTTTTTTTTTTTAAAGTAAACCAAAGGTCTTCAGCTCTATTTTCTTTTCACATTCTAGATAAGCTGTTGCCAGGTGATGAAGGAGCCCTTTGGTTGCACCTGATGCATTATTGTGAAGCATGTACAGCACCCAAAATGCCAGAGTTCATTCTGTACACTTTCCATAGCACGTACCGGAAACTGCCATGGAAGGACCTGCACCCTGACCAGATGCTCATGGAGGCCTTCTTCAAAGTAAGCCCTTCACTCCCCGGGTCACAGCCTAGAGAGATCTGGCTTCTAGGGAGCAGCCTGGTCACTGTGGTTGTTAGGCATAGTGGCAGTGTGTGCCAGCGTGGACCGTGAATACATTCTGTGTTGCCTTGGTGGTGCTTGTGGAAAACAGTGTCCTGTGGAAGTCATTTCATTGTGTTAAAACATCTACAGGACCATTTTTAAAACCCAGAGAAAGATTTTATCTGTGATATGTCAGTCATCCCCTAGACTTTGTCATGTGTGAGTACATAGTTTAATGCCTCCGTTACGCTTAATCTTGGTTGTTATTGATGTGTTTGTGTCATTACAGTTTGTGTCAACAACTGCTTATTGTTAAATATTCTATTAAAGCAAATGTAAATTGGTGCTGAAGCTGTTAGTTTCTTTTAGCAGTTATGCAAGTGAATAATTTGATTATAGGAGATAAAATGCATTGTGACAACCGATGATGCATCATAATCGTGTACAGACCTGAAATGACCAGAAAAAAGAGAGTGTGTGCGAGTCTTTGCAGTAGAAGCAATGGTTACAAAACCAGAAAACAGAGAGTGTAGTGTAACATACTAGTCAGGCATTTGTTATTGCTTTTCTTTTTTTTTTTTTTTAATTACACTCTTGTCTTAGGTTTTTATGGTAGTTTCAGTTCATTTGTTCATAGTCTCATCAGTTAGTTTGTGTTTACTGTTACTGTCACATTTATTATTGAGACACCTTAAGTGCTTTGATACAGATCTACAGTTATTTATGACGGTTAGCAAAATATACTTAACTTTTTTAGTGCCCTTAATGGAACCCCATCTGTGCTGCTCTTGTCAGCCACTCCTCAGTAGCTGAAATGCAAGAAAAGCTGAGGGCAGTTGTTCTAGAGAAATCCAAGGCTTAAGAATGATTTTATAGCTAGATTTAGTATATGAGACAGGCATTAAGTAAATATTTATCACCATTATGAACATACTAGAGAAAGGTGGTTTAAAGAACTATAAGATGGAATTTTAAAAAGGATGACCTTAACTATAAGACAGATTAAATAGTAGCACAGCCTGTTAAGGGATGCTGTAGGCTCTGTCTCTAGGAGTTTTATTCTAATGGCAGATGACCCCGACCACCCCAGAAGCTGGGGATCTTTTAATTCTTTGTGTCTTGTTGGCATAATAAACTATATTTTTTTGGTGGGGTTGAGGGTGAGGATAGAGAACAGATTATAATGGACAATGAAGAATCATTTTCTAAAAGGAAGAGAATTAGTAGTTAGCATAATATAATAACAGTAATGAGAAGAAATGAATCATCACCAAATTCTATTGATTATGATTTTATAAATAGACTAGAGCTTTTAATCTTCATTTTGAAAGGAAAAATTCATGAGTAGCCATGTTTTATTTTAAACAAATTAGAAGTATTGAAATAGCTTGTAAGAGATCTTTGAGGTTTCTTATATACTTTGTAGTACATCTGTTCCTCATTCTCTAATTTTTTTTTTTGAGACGGAGTCTTGCTCTGTCACCCAGGCTGGAGTGCAGTGGCATGATTTTGGCTCACTGCAAGCTCCTTCTTCCAGGTTCTCGCCATTCTCCTGCCTCAGCCTCCCAAGTACCTGGGACTACAGGTGCCCACCACCACGCCCAGCTAATTTTTTGTATTTTTAGTAGAGATGGGGTTTCACCATGTTAGCCAGGATGGTCTCGATCTCCTGACCTTGTGATCTACCCGCCTTGGCCCCCCAGAGTGCTGGGATTACAGGCGTGAGCCACTGCACCTGGCCTCTCTGATGTATTTTAAATAAAATTTAAACATGCGTTCATCAAAAATTGTAAAGACTAATAATGCGGAGACATTGTTATAATACAACATTACATTAAAAAGGGAATATAGGCTGGGCAGAGTGGCTCACACCTGTAATCCCAGCACTTTGGGAGGCTGAGGTGGGCAGATCACCTGAGGCTGGGGGTTCAAGACCAGCCTGACCAACATGGAGAAACCCGGTCTCTACTAAAAATAAAATAAAAAATAAGCAATAAAATAATAAAATAAAAAATTAGCTGGGTGTGGTGGCAGGCACCTGTAATCCCAGCTACTCAGGAGGCTGAGGCAGGAGAATTGCTTGAACCCAGGAGGTGGAGGTTACAGTGAGCCGAGATCGTGCCATTGCATTCCAATCTGGGTAACAAGAGTGAAACTCCATCTCAAAAAAAAAAAAAAAAAGGAAAAAGGCAATATAAATAATATATACTAGTGTAGTGGATCTCAAAGTAGTGTGGTCCCTGGGACAGCAGCATCAGCATTACCTGGGAACTTACACATTCTGGCTCCCAACCCATACCTGCAAAATTAAAAGCTCTAGGGGTAGGCCCAGCAATCTGTTTTAATATACCTTCCATTTAGTTCTGATGCACACTTAAGTTTGGGAACTACTGACTAGTAAATCTCAACTTTGCCCTGTCCTGGCACACCTGAGGATTCTGATACACTCCCTGCAGCTCCAGTGACTTTACTGTGGCAGTGATTCTCCACCCAGGTTGGGGTTAGGGAAGGTCATTCCTCGCTTATTAAGAATGATTGGAATAAATGCTGAAATCTGAACAAACAGACAAACTAAAATATACACACATACACTGTGGAAGGAAAGATATTACAAATATTAAGTCTAAATCTCTAGGAGGTGGGATTCTAAGTGATATAATCTGGGGCAAAAGTGTTTTTTAAAAACATAATTATGAAACAGTTTACATACATTTTCCAGATACATAGATAGCACAAGGCAACACATTGACTTTAATTCATTTTCTTTTAGGTGGAACGAGGAAGCCCCAAGAGCTGTTTCTTATTTTTGGGGTCTGTACTCTGTGAAGTCAACTGGGTTAGTGTGCTCTCTGATGCCTGGAATCCCAGTCCCCACCCAGAAACCCGCAGCATGATTGTCTGCCTCCTTTTCATGATGATTTTATTGGCAAAGGAAGTTCAACTGGTAGACCAAACAGTAAGTTTGGGAAGCTTATGGCAAAAATTCGGCAAGGCTGCTTAGATCTTTGCCTTCTTCTAGGTCGTAGTTTTTCATTTGCTTTTCCAATGCCCCTATCAGTGTGAACAGATGCTTGGCATATGAGAGGTACCTTTAACCAGATGCCTGATTTTCTTGGATAGCTCATTATCTGATTCTAAATTATGCAAAAAACCACACTGAGTTAGAATATATTAATCAACTTTATTTTATATCTCATTAATATCTAGTTCAATCTCTTGTATGCTTCTTGAAGTCAATTTTGGCATGTCCCACCAGAACCGAGCGTTCTTTTGAAAGAAAAGAACCTGGGTTCCAGATACTCAATACATCTTAATATGAATGTGTTTTTGCCAAAACTTTGGTTATTGCTTTCACTAGTACTCCTAACTTGAATAGATACTTACTTGATATCATAACTGTTCTGTGCTTACCATAGGCCATCTTAGTAGTTATTCCACAGACTAGTGAGCAACACATATTTCTGGAAAAATTGGGGCTCTGGAACTAAAGGAATATGTGTTTTATTTTTAGGATTCACCTTTACTTAGTCTCCTTGGACAGACAAGCTCACTTTCATGGCATCTTGTGGATATTGTGTCGTACCAGAGTGTGCTAGGTTATTTCAGCAGCCATTACCCACCGTCCATCATCCTGGCAAAAGAATCTTATGCTGAATTAATCATGAAGCTCCTAAAAGTGTCTGCGGGCCTTTCTATTCCTACTGACAGCCAGAAGCATCTTGTAAGTTGAGAGGTAGTTTAAAAGGCAGGGACTGTTCTTGGAGATTGGTAGTAGCATAAGTGCTACAAAGGACAGTCTTCAACCTAGGAAGTGCTCAGCAGAGGAAGTCGGAGGATGTGTATTATCATATACTCATCTTTTGGCCTTGTAGATCTTTTGGGTTGAGTTCTCCCTTTGGGTGAACCTTTACTTACTAGCAATGTCACATGTCAATGAAAGGTCAAAAGGATTGAGGGCTGCCAGCAAGCTGCTGGTTTCATGATCTGAATGTCATTGGCAGCAGAATAGCAGGGAGGGAGAGAGGGTAGTAATATGGGCTTAGGCTTGACAGGGCAAGTCCCTCAGTTTTCTCATCTGATTAGAAATAGTACCTTGTAAAGGCTGGGCGTGGTGGCTCACGCCTGTAATCCCAGCAGTTTAGGAGGCCAAGGTGGGTGGATCACCTGAGGTCAGGAGTTTGAGACCAGCCTGGCCAACATGGTGAAACCCCATCTCTACTAAAAATACAAAAATTAGCCGGGCATGGTGGCAGGTGCCTGTAGTTCCAACTCGGGAGACTGAGGTAGGAGAATCGCTTGAACCCAGGAGGAGGAGGTTGCAGTGAGCCGAGATTGCACCACTGCACTCCAGCCTGGGCAACAGAGTGAGACTCCATCTCAAAAAAAAAAAAAGAAATAATACCTTGTCTCAAAGTGGTGTTGTGAGGATTGAATTCGATAATGAATATAAAAGTTTTTGGAAAAGTTTCTGGCAAGTAGTTAGTGTTTGGTTAATGTTGTTATTCTTGTAGTAAAAAAGGAAGAATGTTCTGCCACAATTTGGGAAAACATGGGCCCTGGTCGAAGTGTTACCATAGATTTGCCTTTCACTAGGGCCCTTGGGCCACGTGGGACTAAGTCTTCATGTGGCTTCCTGTTCTGTCCCCTCTACTCCCTACCCAAGCATTCATTGCAGTGTCATGCTCCCAGGAAATATGCAGTTAACACTCCTTACTTGGATTCATTTGAATGATTTTTTTTTTTTTTTTTTTGGGTCAGGATGCAGTTCCAAAATGCCAAGCTTTTACTCATCAGATGGTTCAATTCCTCAGCACCCTGGAACAAAATGGAAAAATCACCTTAGCAGTCCTAGAACAGGAAATGTCTAAGCTCTTAGATGATATCGTTGTCTTTAACCCGCCCGGTAAGTGACCAGTCGGAAGTCCAGTATTCATTCAGTCAATGCATTCCTGCTGTGTGTGAGGCACTGTGAGATCAGGAGGATGTTCAGGCCACTGGCACTCCTCTTTCCAGAGAAGCAATGGTCAGAGAGGTGTTTGGACACCAGGGACTCAGCAGTGGGGAAAGATTGACACTAGCAGATGCTGTTGGGTGGTGGGCGAGACTGACCGTTAAGCTGGACAATGAGATCTAATGATTAGGAGATACCAGAGACCTTTCAGTGAGTGGCATTTCTAGGGATTTTGGCTTTTAACTGGGAGGGCACTTCAGAATCACCTGTAGACTTGTCAAGAAACCGTGTGTGGAGAACTTCTGCTCCCGGCAGTTTGGCGGACTAGACATACTGACTGCCTCTCCTGCTGAAGATAACTGGGTGCTGGATGAAATGTTTTTAAGAAACTGGAAATTAAATTTATTAGTGGAGTGGCAAAAAGGTAAGGGAACCTCAGAGGCCAGAACCTAAGTGAAAGGAGAAACCCATAAAGGTAGGTGGAGTTCTGAAGCTGCTGTCACCCTGAAGAGTTTTGCTGAATATGTTTGGATATTAGAGGGAGGTGGTAAAGCCCAGGGCCTGCCTAAGATGGGAGCCTAAAAGGAAATCCCATGCATAATCCACAGGGTGACATTTTTACTGTAAAGATGAGCTAGAAGTAAACCTCCTCTTGTGAGAGGAAGGCAAAGACAGTTACCTGTTTTGGCCTTGTTGTTAGGTTAAATGTTTATGCAGGAAAAGAGATACCTGTTTTGAGAATTGATAACAAGCTGACCCTCATGTGGTTTTGAAGCAAGAATTCAGACTACCTAGATTGTTAAAAACAGCAGTAATAACAACAACCTCAATCTAAGAATTTAGAGTAGTTCTGGGTTGGCAGTGCTACCAGCATCTGGCAAAAAGCAACCATAGATCCTGTTTGGAGAAACCCATTTTTAACTGATGCCTCAAAGTTCCAAGAAACTCACAGTAAAAAAAGTCACAAAACACACAAGGAAACAAGGTACCATGAGCAAAGAATAGAGAACAACAGCAGCGTCAGAAATGAAAAGATTGAAGATAGTGGAATAATTAGTACAGTAAGCAAAAAAGGTATTTTTATTATATGCTGAAATAAGAGAGGATTGAAGATACCAGTAAGAAGCAAGGGATTGTAGAAATATGCAGATTTGAGAGATTTATATATTTTAGAAATGAAAAATATACAGATTATAATAAAGTTAATGGATAAGTTCAACAGTAGATTAAACCCATCTGAAGAGAAAATTGGTAAACTGGAAAACAAAACTGAAGAAAATACTCAGATTGCAGCACAGAGGAACAGAGAAGGAACGTAAAAGTGAGCTGGGCATGGAGGCCGAGGCAGGAGGATTGCTTATGGCCAGGAGTTCGAGGCCACAGTGTGCAATGATTGTGTCTGAATAGCCACTGCACTCCAGTCTGGGCAAAATAGTGAGACCCCATCTATAAAACAAAAAGAATATGAAAGTGAGGTTAAAAGGCATAGAGGATAGGCTGAGAAGGTTTAATATACATCCTATTATCCAAGTAGAATTCCAGAAGGAGAGGAGATACTTAACTGGGGAGAAGGAATATCTGAAGAGATAGCAAGGCTGAAAATTTTCAGGGCTGATGAAGACAGCAATCCTCAAATTCAGTAAACCCAGCAAATCCCAAGTAGGATATATGGAAAGAAATTCAAACCTGTATACACTATGGTTAACCTGCAGAAGCACCAGTGGCAAAATTAAACAAAACAAAACAAAACAAAACAAAACCCTTTATATCCAGGAAGGAAAGGCAGATTACCTACCAAGGAGCAACATTTAGACTGACAGCTGACTTCTCAGTATCAATAAAAGAATCTATAAGACAGTGGGATAACAACTTCAATGTGCTATGAGAAAATGTCTCATAACTTAGAATTGTAAACTAAGAAAAGCCACCCTTTAATGATGAAGATGAGGTAAAGAACCATACTTTCATTGAGCCCTGAGAGTGTTTGTCCCAGTAGATGTCACTAAAGAAAATACTAAAGCATGCTAGGAAGGAGGTTGAGTTAAAAGTGTTCTAAGGTTCTACTGCTGTTTAGTGGGTCAAGAGATTAACTTTATACCTTGATTAAAGTATGAATATTAACAATTTTAAGAAATTAACCAAAAGAATAGAAATTAAAATGTACAATTTCCAAGTCAGTAGAGGGAGATAAAAAGGAATGGCCAAAGTATGTTCAGTCCAAAGAAGGCAAGAAAGGAAGCATGGAGAAAGAGAAAAATAACCAAAATAAGATGATAAAATTCAAATGTATCGGTAAAGGGACTAATGCTTAAGTTAAAAGACAAAGATTGTTAAGGTAGATTAATAACCAAAAACATCTAGCTTTAAGCTGTTGATAGGAAATACATCAAAAGCCTAAGGATATAGAAAGCTTTCCACAAGATGATTATGTCAGGCAAATATTAAAATAGAAAGCTGGCATAGCTATATTAATATCAGATAAATAGATCTGTAAGGGAGAAAACTTCGTAAAAGCCAGATGTTCATCTCTGTGTATTTCTGCCCTGAAGTTGCATGACAAAGAAAAAAAAAATCAGTAACTAAATAGAACTAGAGGGAAAAACACTGTGGAAATTAAGAAGCAAACTTTTAAATAACTGATGGCCAAAGGAACAATCATAATAGAAATTTAAAATACTTAGAACTGAATAATAAAATACAGTGCATCAAAATTTGTGGGATGCGGCTAACGTGGGACTTATTATTTTAACCTGTTCTCACACTGCTATAAAGAAAAACCCAACACTGGGTGATTTATAAGGAAAACAGGTTTAATTGGCTTATGGTTCTGGAGGCTGTACAGGAAGCATGGTGCTGCCATCTGCTCAGCTTCTGGAGAGGCCTCAGGAAACTTATAATCACGGCAGAACACAGAGTGGGAGTAACACTCCACATGGCCAGAGAAGGAGCAAGAGAGAGAATGAGCGAGGGGGAGATGTTGCACACTTTTGAACTACCACATCTCTGAGAACTCTAGTATGAGAACAGCACCAAGAGGATGGTGCTAAACCATTCATGAAGGACCCACCCCCATATTCAGCCACCTCCCACTAAACTCTGCTCCAGCATTGGGGACTACGGTTCAACATGAGATTTGGTGGGGACACAGATCCAAACTGTATCACCTACTTTCAGTAGACTTTTTTAAAAGGTAAAAATTAAAAAGATAAGCATTAAACAGTTATTTAAAAAGACAACAAAATAACAGTCAAAGACAGTAGAAGGGAGGAAATAATAAAGAGAAAATAAATAGGAAGAAACTAAGAATGAAGAACAATGAAACTGGTAAATGTGTGGGTAAATCTAAATGAAATCTGACTGTATAAGACAATAATAATAGAAATGGTTTGTTGGGCTATGGCAACAGGGGAGAAATGAAGTTAGAATGTTCCAAAGCCATTACATCATCTGGGAACCAATTAACATCAGACTTCGAAAAATCAGGAATGCATGTTTTCATTTATAGGATAACCACTGTCAGAATTTTAAGAGAGGATTTAGTTTTCAAGCTAAAACAGGGAAAAAGTAGAATAATAATCTAAAAGAAGCAAAAGAGAGAAAAAGAAATGTAGAATAGGAGGGACAAATAGGATACATACAGGCACACAGTAGATTTAGACCCAGCTGCATCAGTAATTAATTATAGTAACTGTGAATGACTAAGATTGTCACACCAGATAAAACAAGGAAGAAAAAGACAACTTAGTAGAAAAAAATGGACAAGACCCTTGAAACAACATTCTGCAAAAGAAAATATCCTAATCACCAATAAACATGAAACGGTGCTAAATGTTGTTAATGATCATACCTGTTTCATGTAGATATTGTAAGTATCAAGTGAGATAATATCTAAAATTTTAGCATCATCCTGGCAAGTCAGCCACATTCAATGAATCTTATGGAAAAGAACTATCAGGAAGCAATGCTGGAGAAAGTGTTCTAGAGTTGGTCAGATATGATGGAACCAGGAGGGTTGAATAATAGCTGGCCAGGGAAAGGGGAGAAGGGTGTTCTGGAAAAATCTTCATCAGAAGAGTGGTAAGATCAGATATGGTATTTAGGAAGAGATTTGAGAGCCCTGTTGATGATGAACAGGAATGGGAGAGACTAGGGTCTGTTGTAGTAATCTATTCCTATTAGTCATAATTAAGAGAGAAAATTTAAATTGCTATTCAGTTGAAATTCATAGATGAGCCTTTATTTCCAAGAATATTTGTACCCATAGAAATACATGAAGAAATAGATATACTATTATTATCTCTCTCAAACTTGTTTTTTAAGTCCTTGCTTGATGGTAAGTAGGTCGTACAGAAAGATTAAGTGAGGGTTTATTTAACCCTGCATAAGTAGATGAATTTGTTTTGATAGATGCGATGAATAAGATCTCTCAACATTTTACCCTTCCTATTGACATAAATACTGAATCCTTGTGGTGTGAAAGCTACAGTTCTACTCCTTTAAAAAAAATGTACCCAGCTTAAGGAGAGCTAGAAGAGTTGGCAAAAATTATTCAGTTAACTCTCAGTAAAATATATTTTCTGTTTTTGAATGTGAAGATTTGCAATTCTCTTGTAAAATGAATTTGTTCTTTTTCTTGAATTCCTCTCTCTTTACCTCCAATTTTTTTTGAAAAATTACCAGTAGGTTTACTTTCCTTATTTAAGAAACAAAGAAATAAAAGAGCTGTAGTTAGGATGCTTTACAAAGGTTTTTCCTTACATTTATATTTAGTTTTAAGTAATAACCTTTAATGTGTGTAAATCACCCTAGAATATTGACAGTAGTGGCAGTGATAGTGGGTACTTTTGCTACTTAGTTTACCGAATGACTGGCGAGATCTACGTATTTGGTTTTCCGTGAGCAACGGCTGGAAAATAAAGACTGACTAGGCATGTTCTGATAAGTTACTCTTTCACACCAGCTTCAGATTTGTCTATTTATTAAGTATTGCTCTGCTATGCTACTGTACCCAGAGAACTCACAGTAGTTCCTGCTTTTACTCTTAGTAACTGTGCCGCATACTATCCGTACAAACTCAACACCATCCAGAGCCTTCCTTCCGGTCCCTTGCAGTCAGCTACTAGCACTGTAAAATCTGCCTGGAGAACAGCTAAGATTGAAGCACTGTTATTCTCCTGATCACATGGATAGCACCTTTCTGGCAGCCATTCTTGAGTGTGTCTATGTTCCTTTCAGACATGGACAGCCAGACCCGCCACATGGCCCTCAGCAGCCTCTTTATGGAAGTCCTGATGATGATGAACAATGCGACTATTCCAACAGCAGAGTTCCTTCGGGGCAGTATCCGGACCTGGATTGGCCAAAAAATGCATGGGCTGGTGGTGCTGCCGCTTTTAACAGCAGCCTGCCAGAGCCTGGCGTCCGTCCGCCACATGGCTGAGACTACAGAAGCCTGCATCACTGCCTACTTCAAAGAAAGTAAGAGGAGGTCATCTTATGCTCCATTGTATTGGTCTTTTCCAGAAAGATGAAAGCATTGTCATCAGGAGATATCTTTCCAGACTCTTCCCAGTGAGGGATTTGCCGTTCTAATTTTCTGCTCTGCAAATGTTGTGGATATTTCTGAATATACGTATTTTTCATAAAGATCTGTAGTTAGCATGAGAACCTATGGCCATGTCTGTTGGTACAATCACGTTTCAAGGGAGAAAAGCTCTAATCCACTTCACGTTGGTTTTGGAGGGTCAGACCAGCCTGTTTTGACATGCAAATTGTGTTATGTCACAGGCCAAGTCATAGTCCTCAAAACAAATGCTATATACCAGGATCTATATAATCATGATCCATGAGGTTAATTTTCCCTGTCTTTGTCACTTTTGGTAAAAGGAGTTTTCATAGAAGTTTTTGAAATTGCTGCTTATCAGACCTTTTAAAGCATTATGAAGGGCTCATTCATTGTCACCCCTCCTTTTTAAAAATCTGTTTTACTTTCTACCTCTAAACTCTCAGACTCTGGAAGCAGCTTAGTCTGATTAAGAATTGCTGAGAACAGCACTTCTCAGCTCTGATATCCAGATAACATATCACACTGCAGTTAGTGGAAGAGAAGCAGGGGTGAGAAGGAGGGTATCGGAGCAAGGATCCAGGAAGTGCCCACAACCTGCCATCTGCCCTGTCCTGACCACCCATGAACAGCACATGCCCACCCATGGAGGTGGTGTGCATGTCACCATGCCACCCCACCCTCACTCCCCCAAAGAGTGGAGAACCATTAGGATAACACTGCTATTCCAAACTCATCTGTGTTACTAAAATCAAACAGTTTCAATATGTGAGTTAAACTAAGCTTTGATAACTAAAACTACTCACAGATTGAGTGATAACAGTTTCCCGTGGGAAACTGTAAGTGTTCATATGTTCTTAAAAAGGGTATTAAAGTTAAAACTCTTAACTGACCAGGACAGGCAGCGTCTACATGTGGTTTTAAGGATCATAATGTGATAGAAAGGTGATTTATACGTATGCAGCCCTGAATTCTGATTTCTTAAACCTTTCTGGTGGCTACGCTGGGGACAGGCATCTGGCCCGAGGGCTTCCCAGTCTGAGCCCTGAGGTGTATTTGACTTTTGTAGCCTCCAGGGTCACTGTAAGAAAGGTTGTCTTGACATGAAGCTTATTATCTCATAGGTTGCTATGTCAAAAAAAAAAAAATCATGAAGCTTAAAAGTGAAAATATTTGCTAGAGTTGTCAAGTAATTGGATTCTTGCCTATATCTTGATATCTCGTCTTCATGTTCTTAGGCCCCGTCAATCAGAATTCAGGATGGGGACCCATTCTGGTATCCCTTCAGGTTCCCGAGCTCACCATGGAAGAGTTCCTGCAGGAGTGCCTCACCCTGGGCAGTTACTTGACTCTTTACGTCTACCTGCTTCAGTGTTTAAACAGTGAACAGACTCTAAGGAATGAAATGAAAGTGCTGCTCATCTTAAGCAAGTGGCTGGAACAGGTGTACCCAAGGTACGTTCGCCCTCAGGCTGTTACATCAAACTTGCTGTATTTGGTTAACTTGGAATTTAGAGCTTAAGTCTAGCTTTAAGTACACAGAACCAAGTGGTGCATAAAAAATAAGGTTTTAAGGTATGGTGACAGTTGTTTTGGAAAGATTCTTAATTAATGGGCTAATCTTCTGAGCAGATTTTTGTTTCCTAAAACTGGCACTTTGAAACACCAAGCATCAGTTTCCTTACCAGTTAAGTGGAGATAGTAACCCCTACCTGATAGGGCTGTCATGAGGATGAAGTGGAAGAACACGAAGTTCATCACAGTGGCGTATAGTAGGTGTTCCACAGATGGCGGTGGTTACAATCCCATTGCTCTATTAACATCAGCCGTTAGCCTATGCTTTTGAAGTACTCAATGTCTCCTATCCTTAAAACTCTGATGTGGACTTGCAGTTAAATGGGAGTGGAAAAAATTTACTTTTAATTTTATTTTCCTCCGGTGCCTCCCCTAGCTCCATGGAGGAAGAGGCAAAGCTGTTTTTGTGGTGGCACCAAGTCCTTCAGCTCTCCCTCATTCAGACAGAGCAGAATGACTCCGTCCTGACAGAATCTGTCATTCGAATTCTGCTCATGGTTCAGAGCAGGCAGAACCTCGTGGCTGAGGAGAGACTCAGCTCTGGGATCCTGGGGGCAATTGGGTTTGGCCGGAAGTCGCCTTTGTCTAACAGGTAAGGAAGCGCCTTTCTAACACTGTTGTTCTAAATAGGCCTCAGACATCTGTACCTACTTACAGGTTGTGATACTTTAGCAGGTTTTTCAACTTAGGATCTAGGTTCTCCAGAAAGATTAATGGAAAAAAAAAACAAAAACAAAAAACCAGAGCCTGATTACATCTTTACATTCTAAAAAGCATTTTTATTTTTTCTTACCTTTAAAAAAAATTTTCAGTTCAAACAGTATTTTTAATAGTATCTCCTGTTGTGTTTGGACTTTGTAACCTAACTACACTACTGATTTCTTTTTGGTTTTGAGCCAGTCATGGATGGTATGCGAGCTTAGTTTAAAAGCCAAGTCAGCTGGGCACTTGAGGCGTTCAGGGAAATTCAGAACCTGTGAGGGACTCAGTCTAGTGAATTGTAAAGTCGTCTAGCTGGGCTAAGATCTGTTGATGGCCAGGCGTGGTGGCTCACACTTGTAATCCCAGCACCTTGGGAGGCCAAGGCAGGCAGAACACTTGAGGTCAGGAGTTCGAGACCAGCCTGGCTAACATGGTGAAACCCCGTTTCTACCAAAAAAATACAGAAATTAGCCGGGCATGGTGATACATGCCTGTAGTCCCAGCTACTCTGGAGGCTGAGGTGGGAGAATCGCTTGAACCCAGGAGACAGAGGTTGCAGTGAACTGAAATTATGCCACTGCACTCCAGCCTAGGTGACAGAGTCAGACCCTGTCTCAAAAATAAATAAATAAATAAATAAGCACAAATACAAAAATTAGCTGGGTGTGGTGGCAAGCACCTGTAGTCCCAGCTACTCAGGAGGCTGAGGCAGGAGAATTGCTTAAACCCAGCAGGCAGAGGTTGCAGTGAGCCAAGATCACACCACTGCACTCCAGCCTGGCCAACAGAGCAAGACTCTGTCTCAAAAAACAAAAAAGAAAAAATAAATAAAAGGCCTGTTGGTAAGAAGGATAAGTAATGAGAAACAAGTCTGGATTTTTGTTGCAAAAAATCCCAAGGCATGAAAGAATTTGCCATTAGCTCCCATTTTCTCTCATAATACATCATGGTTTCCTTTTCAAGCCCTTGTCAGTGTTGAAAAGTTTGCAAACTTGATGATGTCAGCATTCTTGTGGAATAGCCCATTGTGATGTTGTAACTTTGGGACTCACTCATTCCAAACCAGTTAACATCATGTTTCTTTGTTTGTGGTGGAAGATAGCAGGACTGCGAGATTTTGTTTTACTTAAATTTGGCTTGTGTCTTTTCTTCTTTTTTTTTTTGTGATAAAATACACATAACTTAAAACTTTCCGTGGTAACCATTTTCATATGCACAATTCAGTGACATTTAGAACATTCACAATGTTGTTGCAGCCATCACCACAATCTAGCTTCAGAACATTTTCATCACTCCAAAAGGAAGCCCTACACTCATTAAGTAGTCACCTCCATTCCCTTCAATCCCCATGTCTCTGGCAACCACGAATTGACATTATGACTTTATGTATTCAATCCTATTTTGGACATTTCATATAAATGGAATCATATAATGTGTGACCCCTTATGTCGAACTTTTTCACTCAACGTAAAGTTTTCAAGGTTCATCTATGTTGTAGCATGTATCCATACTTCATTTGTTTTTATGGCTGAATAATATTCCTTTGTATTCCACGTTTTGTTTATCCATTCATTGGCTGATGGACATTTGGATTGTTTTAACCTTTTGGCTATTGCAGATAATGCTGCTATGAGCATTTGTGTACCAGTTTTTGTTAGAACATCTGTTTTTAGTTTTTTGGTGTATACCCAGGATGGGAATTGCTGGGTCCTATGGTAACTCTATGCTTCACTTGTTGAGGAACTGCCAAACTGTTTTCCCTAGTGCCTGTACCATTTACATTCCCACCAGCAATGTGCAAGGGTTCCAGTTAATTCCACATCTTTGGCAACACTTTCATTCTTGAAACTGAATTATACATATATTGTTTGGATGGTGATAATGGATAAAACTTTTTCTTGATCATATTTAAGATTTTCCTGAGAAGGTGAACAACACAGTAGATCTGGAAATGTGTTAATCTTGTTATGTCATAGAAAATATGGTGTTTATTTCAAAATGCTTACTTTAATAGCAATTTACTTCTTCTGACCTCTCCCTAATGCCTAAGGTTCCGAGTGGTTGCCCGAAGCATGGCTGCTTTCCTTTCAGTTCAGGTTCCTATGGAAGATCAGATCCGTTTGAGGCCTGGCTCTGAGTTACATCTGACCCCCAAAGCTCAGCAGGTTAGTATATACAATGAAGGGTTAGAAGTTTGCCTGCACATCTTCCCTAGAAAGCAGGGAGGTGGCAGCTGTAGCCTGTGTACATCATGACATGATGCTCTGTGGTGGTAGCACAGTGTTCCCTTTCATGTGCCCTACTTACGGGAAAATGGTTTCACCTGCCAATCTCCAAATTTTTGTAGGCAGTTGTCTAGATCGCTGCTACTGTCATTGTAGAAAAGTAAGGCCAAACGAAAAGTCTGTCTAGGATTAAATTTGGTTCTGGTAAGTGAGAATATGCACTTATCTGCCACATGCTTGGGCTGGGGCAGATGCTGGAGCTGGGGGCTGGGATCTCGCACAGAAGATGTGGCTACAGTTGAGATGGATGGAAATTAGCTGAGCGTTAGCTTGGAACCGAGAAAGTAGTTCCTGTTTTGTGAGTCTGAAGGTTGACTATTGTTGGCTGATGCTAGAATAAACTAACATGGACAGAATGGTAGCTAGAAATTACAGCTTCTTCTAAAAACATGGAAGGCCACATTCCTATAACCTATGGACATGCTGGCCAGGTACAAAGGTGCACAGTAAAAACTGATGATCAGCATTCGTGAGTACTCCCTCTGTGCCAGGTACTGTAATAAGTTTTAACTCGACCAATATTAATGAGTTAAAGCTTTAACTCATTTAATCCTCATAGCAATGCTATAGCACAGAAACGATTTTAGTTTTTAAGACAGGGTTTTATTCTGTTGCCCAGGCAGGAGTGCAATGGTGTGATCGTATCTCACTGCAGCCTTGAACTCCTGTGCTCAAGCAATCCTCCCACCTCAGCCTCCCAAGTAGTTGGGACTACAGGCGTGCATTGCTACTCCTGGCCAATTAAAAATTTTTTTTGTAGAGACTGGGTCTCGCTTTGTTGCTGAGGTTGGTCTCAAACTCCTGGCTTCAAGCGATCCTCTTAGCCTCAGCCTCCCAAGTGTTGGTATTACAGGCATGAGCCACTGCATCCAGCTGGGAACCATTATTATCCTGGTTTTTTGGATGAGGAAAGAGAGAGAGAGAAAGGCTAAGTAATTTGTCCCAAATTACACACCTAGTAAGTGTTGGGGCTGGAATTCGCACTGGCCAGTCTGGCTCTAGGCCTCTCCCATTCCCCGCTCTGCAGGCCTGTCTCTGTAAGTGGTCAGAGCTTAAACACCTCAGCTCCTCTGCTGGGGCAGCTTTGTCATGTTTAAGCCAGCCACGTGCAGTGTCAGATCTTGGTTATTAAGAGCAAGGATCAGACAGAATAATTAGCAGGTTCTTCACAGGGATCTGGGCTTGTAAAATAGCTGATAGTTGTCATTCATTGCCTAGACAGCTGCTGTTTGAATCCCCTATTGTCTTACATGAAACATCCCCGTGGGCAGATGAATATCCTGAGGGCAGGTTGTGTGTCAGTGAGATGCAGGGTGTATTTGAGAAGGCTACGTCTCCTGTGGCCACCAGTACCTGGAGCATCAGTTTCTTGCTTTAGCTGGGGCCTGGGGCTGCCCAGGCCTGGCCTCTTTGCCTTCATTTCTTTAGACTTAAAGTGATGACTCCCTGTATGTCCCATACATATTTGTCATCAGGATTTTCAGATTTGAAGAAAGTTGTCTTTTTAGAAAATGATTATTGTTAGGCAAACTGTCAAAGTAAACTGTTTGGGGGACTAAATTTAAAGAAGGAAAGGAGAGAGAGAGAGACAGAGGGACACTGTGGTTCATGGGAATGCCTGTCCCAGCTGATTCCTGTTCTTAAATTGAACTCTGTTTACATAGCTCTTAATTTGGTACCCAGATACCTTCAGTTTATTTTCAGCCCAAAGACTTCCATCTACAGCCCTCATGGTAGTTAATTTCTAAAATTCCGGTTTATTTATCAGCCTCAAAAAAATCCCCTCTCTTATGGTTTTTGAATCAAGCACATTCCATCTTTTAATATTTTCTAGTGCAGTGGTTTCTGTAAAAGAGACAAGGAGGGAGTGGAGCACTCCATGGTGGGGGATGTGCCCCAGTGAGGAGGGGAACACCATCAGAATCGTGGGGCGGATGAGCTTGTTAAGTTGGAAAACAAAACTCCTCACCCCAAAAATCAAGAGCCATTGTTGATTTTTTGTTTTCTCCATATACAGTCTCTTCCCCTTCTCTTCTCCTACTGTGAAGAAAGGAATAATCAAAATTCTGGAGTCAAAGAATGTTTTTCTTTCCTTCTTCCTCTGAAGAGAGGCATGGAAACAGTTTCTGCCATGATTTTGTGTCATTTGTCAGATGGATTCGGGAGGAACCTATGTACTTCATGCATGTTGTCCGATTTAACAACCTTCTCACTTTCTCTTGGCAGCACTTAGCAACTGGTTCCTGTAGAATTCCTTGCCATTAGACAGTTTCATATAACATTATCTCATAACCTAGGAACATACCCAAGAGCAGATTGAACAGATTTCACCTTAGCAAGATGAGGCTGGTGCCTGGGATTTCCGGTTGCGCCCTAGGAACGGAAGGAGTGGACAGTCTGGTGGGGAGGACCCCACAGGTGGGACTGGGGGGAACGAGGACAAGGCAGGCTTTAGAAATGGGTGTGGCAGGTGAGGCGCCCAGCAACAAGAACAGCCTGAGCCTGCCACAGCAGTGGCTCTTGGTAAGGCAAGGTTGGGAAATAGCACAAAACAGAAACGGAAGGCTGGGTGTGGGATGCTGCAAAGGCCACAGAGGCTTGGGCTGCTGGCCTCCTTCTGGTTGTGGTTAGGTTAATCAATGCCTGCCTTCTGGACTCATGACCTCAGTTCCGTAGGCCTCCTTCTCACAAAGCTCACCGTTGAAGTACACAGTAATAATGGGTGTGCTGTACCTCTGGCAGTCACATTATGTGCCTCTATGGAGTTAACCCTCTCGTCTTCCATGTCTTTTAGGCTCTGAATGCTCTTGAATCCATGGCATCAAGTAAGCAGTATGTTGAATACCAGGATCAAATATTGCAAGCCACCCAATTTATAAGGCATCCTGGCCATTGCCTTCAAGATGGGAAAAGCTTCTTGGCTCTTCTCGTTAACTGTCTGTATCCAGAAGTGCATTATTTGGACCACATACGATAGTAATACTGAGGCTCTTGAAAAACCCATTGCTGTTTATGTTTACATTTAACTTTGCTGTTGCACAAGTAACTTTGCTCAGTTTCACTGTAGAGCTCCGTTCGGCCAATGTGTAGTTGACTGAGGTGCAAGTTGGGAGGCATTAGATATTAGATAATTCTGGGGTGTGTGTGTGTGTGTGTGTGTGTTTTCTTAGCTCTTAAGACCTTCTGGGGACTCTTTAAGTTTTTATATTTATCCACAAGAGAAACTTGCTAAGTTCCACTTGGGTACAGAGCCACTCACAGTTGCCGAATGTCCCAGTCATCTCACAAGACCTCCAGATGGAGTTCTTTGTATGTTTTCACTTCTGTCCCCGTTTTATGTAAATGTTCCAGATCTGACAACCTTGGAAGTCACGTAGTACCCTTACTTTTAGACCCCATTTGTGTTCCTCCAAAGTAAAAAAGTCAATTTTGAAAATTTCTGCATTTCTCAAATGTGGGGAAATAGAATAATTTTAAAGTATTGTTTTCCTCAGAAGGGAGATAAAAATGCCAAGTTAGTTAAAGTGGGTCATGTGTAAAATATGACCACTTGATCGTGATTATAGTGGGCAGTAGAGATGATGACAAGTCCATTTCCATCCAGCCGTGTGTCCTCATGGAGAAGCTGCCTGTCTGAATCAGGGTGGCAAGCTGGCAGTCTGGGAGGAGCATGTTTTGCACAGATGTTTTGTTTGGGCCACTTGGTGAGGAGTGCAGACAGGGCTGCCTCTCTCCAGTCGGGAGAGTCTGTGCATTCCCTTGGGCCCTGACCCTAGCCTCATTCACATCACTTGCCCCTGTCGACACCTAAGTTTGTACCCTTTGATAGACACCATGTTTGATATCTGAAAGGCTCACTGTCAGGAGACAGAGACTGAGGGAGACTGAAGACCTGATTCTCTGTTCTCTGCTTGTTTTTTAACTTCAAACTCAGATGAAGCCAGTGGACCTGCTGAAACACTTGTCTGTGGAAACTGGGTCAGGTCAGGAGATCTACTGAAATTTGGCTTTTTTTCCATAGCCACGTGCCTTCTGTTGTTGACAGTTCATTCATTACCAAAGCCTGTGTGTAACTTTGCCTTGTTCTGTGGCCATCTTCTTGCTCATGTTATTTCTCCCAGGAATGAGCAGTTTGACTTCTGTTCCCACGTTCCTCATTCTATCAGCTCTAGATGGATTTTGCCTGCATAGCTGGCTTAATATGTCTTTGTGTATGGGTACTTTGTAGCCTGAGAATATTTACCTAAAAATGTCTAAACAGCCACCAAGAATGTTTATAGGGGTACAGGAATATAGTTAACAGAGCGCTAATCTCTCCTCAAATGTCCTTTTGGAATGCTTCCCCCAAAATTGGGAAGTTGGTAGGAGCTTTTCTTCACTTTGAATTTCTTTAGTTGGACAGAACGATTCTGCCTTACAGACACGCTTTGCAGCTCTGATAAAGAACATCTCTGTTCAGTCTCTTGAGTTTTACAGGCCACAAAATGTCCATCTCAGAGGGACCTGTCTCAGCTTTTCTTATTTTTGCTTCTCTCTGTTTTCAAAATTAATCATCTTGTTCTGTGTATAAGAAAATTTGAGAAGCTGTGGATAATTTAATAGTCTTATCTGGCAACAGCGATTTTTGTTTGGAAATATTTTGTTTTCTTTGAGGAGGATATAATTATTGGTATCCTAGGATGTGAAATTTTTGAGTGACAGTATGCACATTTTAAAGAAAATTATGATTAATCTGTATAATGTTTTTTGGTCTGTAAAAATTATAAAAAATAAAATCATTTATCTTTGGTTGTAACTGTTTAAAAACCAAATTATAGGGATATCACACTATCTTGTAAAGTGTTTCAGCTGTTAAAGTTGCTGTAGGTTTTTATGCCTGATGTCATTTAATTTATTTGACATTGAACGTCATTAATCATCAGAGATGGTCAGTGAAAGCGCTTCCTCTTTAACTCTTTCTTGCTTAACCTTGGAAGGTTGACTCAGCTCCTAGGTTTCTATGGGAAACTCTGGGCTAGGAACGTGCTATAAAGACACTGAGATAGTTCAGACGTGGCCATGCTGCTGTAGCCTCCTGGGAAAGAAGGGCGGCAGAGAGACCAGCCCGCCCATTGGCTTGCAGGGGTAATGAACCTTGGCCTGAAAAACTTGTTGGCCTCCAGAGAGCACGGGGCTATGGTTTCAGAATCAGTGATGGGTGCTGCACATCAAGACTGGAATCGAGCAAGACCAAGGCCCCATGGACTGAGCAGCATGGAGGGCGAATGGCTGCAGGCTCCAGACTTCACCACGGGGTGGCCAACAGTGGCATCGGGACCAAATAAGGTTGTCTAACAGCTTCCTGAGAGCAGGAGGAGGCAGCGTTCTGGTTGCCATGAAAAACATCTCTTTCCCTCTCCATCACTCCCCATGCTGCAGTGCACAGGTGGGTTGCAGAGGCAGGCTGCATCCCTGAATCATGTTGTCCCACTGCCTATTAATAGAACAAGTGAAGGGCAGAATGCTGGAACACACCAGACATAGAGGGAGGGAAGTCCTGCCAGATGTGGTCTACACAGCTGTCTACATAGCATGACAGTAGCAGTGGAGTCGGGACCCACCTGTACATGTTTCCAAAGCTCCTGCACACTTGGGACCTCAGCTCCAAGGCGTGACTCATTTCTTAGTCTTACCACCCTTTGTTGGCTCAGACATCTCATGCCTCTGCTCCACTGGGGCTGTGTGCCTGAGTCTCTCACTTCTTTGAGGTTGGGGGAAGCCTAGGCCAGAAAATGAAAACCCATAGACCAGCCTAACTTCCTTTCAACCAAGTGACGGCCTCCTGGTTCCTCTCAATTCATCATCAAAATCAGTGGGTACATGTCATACAAGCCAAGAGTGTTCATGTCCTTGTTCCTTTCAAATGAAGGTGATATATACTTTTTCACTGAGTTTTTATTCCTGAAATTCTTTCTTCCGGAGCAGGAAGCAAATGTCCTGGAATTGTAGACTTTTAAAGTCAGAAGGGTCATTCACGTTCATCTAGTGCCCCTCTCACTCTGCAGGGATCCTCCTGCCTCTCCTCCGCCCCTTTCTAGTGCCTGGTGGTCCAGCCTGTGATGGGCAGGCCCAGGCTGCCATCCGCAGGCTCTGTAGTTCTGCTTTCTGTTGAACCAAGATGTTTCTACATTGCCTATTGGTCGTGGTTCTGTCCAGAGCAGTTGAGGCTGGGGCTGTTCTCTTGCCCCTCCTTGAGGCAGACTTTTAGATATTTTCAGTTTTCATCACATGTCTAACACCACTTCCACCCCACCCCTCACCTCTTAGGCTAAATCCAGGCTAAATCCTCCAATGTCTTTTTTTTTTTTGAGACGAGTCTCATCTGTCACCCAGGCTGGAGTGCAATGGCATCGTCTCAGCTCACTGCAGCCTCCGCCTCCTGGGTTCAAGCTATTCTGCCTCAGTCTCCCAAGTAGCCAGGACTACAGGTGCATGCCACCACGCCCGGCTAATTTTTGTATTTTTTAGTAGAGACAGGGTTTCACACAGCCATTGAGTCAAGCTGGTCTCAAACTCCTGACCTTGTGATCCGCCCGCCCTGGCCTCCCAAAGTGCTGGGATGACAGGCGTGAGCCACCGCGCCCATCTCCCCTGCAATGTCTTTAGTTAGACCTTTTCCACCATCATGTTTAACCGGGCTGCAATTTGGGGAAAGTGTCCAAATTGGTCCATGTTATCCTAAAAGGGGTGTGCCCCGGATTAGCAGGGCCAGGGCTAGGGTGAGACAAATGAGGCACCTGGGGCATACATTTAAGTTGGTGCTTGCTTGCAGGTGCCAAGAGAGTGCTTCCTTGGGTTTACACCCGTGGTTCCTCCTTTACCTCATTCTGGCCCCAGCCCTGGGGTTAGAGTCGCGCCAGTGTGGTCCAAGTGGCATAATTCTCTCCCTAGATGCTTGGGCAGTATCAGCTTTCAGTAGCTGTGCCCCATGGGGGGCCACGTTAAACTAGTGGCAAGTTGAGACTGCAGACCTCAGCTTAACATCAGTTGTTGCCCAAGACAGATCTCACCCCACATCTTCATGACAGGCCTAACAACGAGGCACTTTGCCCTTAATCCTCTACTACTGCCCGCTCTTCATTTTGGGCCAACTGTACAGCTCATTTTGAGATAGTAGCTGATCATTTTTCTGATCAGTTAACTTTGTCTTATTAAGCAAAATGGAGAATATAATGTTGGGAAATAAGTGTGTTGATTAAAAAAAGTATCCCCTTCTACCATCTTCCGTTTGTGTCTGGGTTGTGCTGGGTAAAGTTCCAGACTTCCTAACGCAGACTTCATTTTGGTCTGGTTTCCACAGCATGCCTCGGGCATCAGTGTCCAGGAGTAGCTGTATGTGAGGTTTCCTTCACTCTGGTAGGTTCCTGACTCCTGATGAAAATAACTTGAAAAAAAAATAATTATACTACTGATCCTCTTTTGAGATAATGAAATTGCGAAGGAATGTTGTTGATTATGACTTTTATTTTTTAATGTACAGGTGTACTCTCTCTCATTGAGCACTGATAGTTAGAATTTATTTTTCTGGCCGGGCGCGGTGGCTCACGCTTGTAATCCCAGCACTTTGGGAGGCCAAGGCGGGCGGATCACGAGGTCAGGAGATCGAGACCACAGTGAAACCCCGTCTCTACTAAAAATACAAAAAATTGGCTGGGCGTGGTGGCGGGCGCCTGTAGTCCCAGCTACTCGGAGAGGCTGAGGCAGGAGAATGGCGTGAACCCGGGAGGCGGAGATTGCAGTGAGCCGAGATCGCGCCATCGCACTCCAGCCTGGGTGACAGAGCGAGACTCCGTCTCAAAAAAAAAAAAAAAAAAAAAAAAAAAAAAAAAGGAATTTATTTTTCTTTCAGTAGTTTAAAATCACCTATGTGGAGACACATACTTCTTAAGTGTGTTCAACTCTTTTTCTTCCCACATATCTAGTGTGACCTTTAAAGACCACAACTTTATTTTGGACATTAAATGTGCAATATTCACTACTTATTCATTGTTCAGCATTTTTCATACTTGTACAAAGGGTAAGTTTTTATATAATGGTGAGAAACAGGAAGAAATGACAATTGGTTAAGTAAAATTCTGCAAATAAACTAGATTCGAATTTAATTCGAATGGCGGGCCTGTCTCATTGTTTCCTGCAAGTTGGTTGACAGTCTTTTCATACATTAAACCACAATAAGAAAAATTTTATATGAGAAACTTTGTAATGGATAGAATCTTTATTCTGTGACCTTTCACCACGACGGGTGAGGCCTCTAATTTCAAAGAGAAGTTTTAACTTGAGAATTTAAGATTTGGCAGGAACAGGAGGCCACCAGCTGATCTCAGGTCAAGAGGGTCTGTGATGTGGCCTTGAGCTTGGTAAGAGCAGGGCCATAAAAATTGCACAAATGAGGTGGGAGTGGGGGTGCTTCTGGCAGTGTAACCCCAGCTTGGTCGTGGTCTGCTGGGGAAATCCACCTTCAATGATGGGATGCCCAGGGAGTTCTCTTTAGTGTTATTTTTCATTCACATTTGTAAGATGCACTTTGAATGGGCCAAGGTGTGTAGAAGGGTCTGCACATTCCATTTGAGAATTAAACTAATTTGGGATTCCTTAGGGACAGGCCTTTCTGGGAGTGGGGTATGTCTCCCTCACCCTTGTCTAAGCTTGGCAGCTTTTTAAACCAGATGGAACCACAGGATTTAAGGGTTGGAAAGTGGCCTAGAGGCAGGTTGTCTCACTTCCTTCTAGTGCAGCAGCCACGTTAACTGTCTCCAGACCAGTGGGCATCTTTGTGGGCTCTGGTGAGGAGTGGAGCTTTGCAACTCACTGACCTGCATAATAACTTGTGAAGATCTTGTGAAGATCCCTTGACTTTCAGACCAACTCCCTGGAAAAAGCATCACTGCCTCTTTTTTAAAAAACATATTTTAATTAGTGGGGACCCTCTGAAAGAAACGATCTTTCTCCGAAAATGCTTCTCTTCTGAAGACAGCCCTTTTCCTTCTTGGTCTTTCTTTGCCCACCCCTTATTTAGCATATAATCAAGAAATAACCAAAAAAAAAAAAGGTCAACCAGCAGCCCTCAGGGCTGCTCTGCCTATGGAGTAGCCATTTTCTTACTCTTTTACTTTCTTAAACTTGATTTTGCTTTGCACTGTGGACTCACCCTGAATTCTTTCTTGCTCGAGGTCCAAGAACCCTCTCTTAGGGTCTGGATTGGGACCCCTTTCTGGTAACAAGATCTCTTTCCTCCCTGGGGCTTTTCCTCATTTTAAAATGAGGATAATTCCAGTCTTACTTCCTGGGCTCTTAGAACCCCTTGAGATCTTTTTTTTTTTTTTGAGAGGGAGTTTTGCTCTTGTTGCCTAGGCTGGAGTGCAGTGGCGCGATCTCGGCTCACTGCAACCTCCACCTCCTGGGTTCAAGCAATTTTTGTGCCTCAGCCTCCCGAGTAGCTGGGATTACAGGCACCTGCCACCATGCCTGGCTAGTTTTTGTATTTCTAGTAGAGATGGGGTTTCGCCTTGTTGGCCAGGCTGGTCTTGAACTCCTGACCTCAGGTGATCTGCCCACCTCGGTCTCCCTAAGTGATACAGGTATGAGCCACCGCCCCTGGCCCCCACTGGGATTTTATAGGGCTTTGAGGATCACAGGGGGCCCAGAAACATGGGGCTGTTATTGAAAAGGGGATGGGACTGGACTTCAGTGGCCAGCACTGGAGCCGGGACAAAACCCAGACGCTTGACTCTTGTCTAAGGAGCCTTCCAGCCTGAGGCTTCTGTGACTGGTGGGGGACCAAGCACCCACCTTGACCCTGGCTCTCTTGTCTTGTCTGACCAGTGAGGTACAAGTGAAAACTCAGCCCATGGTGTCTCCAGCCAAGTCATTTCCATCTCAAGGCAGGGCCTACTTTCACCATAGATTATCCCCTCGGCAGTTTCTTCTCACGTAGCTACATCTAGTTTTAAATTTCAGTTGGCAGCAGGGAAAGTGTGTTGGGCTCCTGGTGGACCCAGGAGATCACCCAGGTAGTTGCCGGCCACTTCCTCTCACTATTGTCTTCAAAGTCTGGTGGGCATTGACCACAGAGCAAAGCCTGCAGGCCGCAGCCTGCCTGTCAGAAGCCCCTGGGAAGAGCATGTTCATGGAACGCTGTGCCCTGCACTACAACAGGAAGTCCAGTCTTGAAAACACCGAGTCTTCTGGGTCATTTCTCTCCTTGACTCCGTGCCGCAGGACACCTGACTCAGCCTGCCGCTCGTGTCTCTGGTCTTTGTTGCCAGCGACAGAGCCTGAGTACTCTGAGAGGGTGGGTGGGGGAAGACAGGCAGCTGTGCTCCACCCAGACCTCTTACAGGGACAGTGCCAGGCTCCAAGGGCAGCCCAGAGGGTCTGGGGAGGGCTGAGTGCCATCCCCTCACCACCCTCCCCTCTGACCCCAGGAGCAGCGGCTTTATCAGGAGGCCAAGCTGGGGGCTGCCTGTGCACTGTGTGCAGTTGTTAAAGGGAGTGCCAGTTGGCTGTCCCTCCTCAACGTGCTTCCCACAGCCCATCACTACATCTGAAACCATGCCAACAGAGGCATGACCCTCTGAGAAATGGCGCTTCTTCTGGTCCCAAGAGGCCCTCTTCAAAATGCAAGTACCGCAGGAGGGTATGTATCAGCTGGCACCAGCTGATTACCTGGCACCCTTACACATCTGCACCATCATGCCAACGCCAGGCGCACCCAGAGCTGCAGTCTCAACCGTTAGCTTAAGAATCGCCTGAAGTCAACTGCTTCCTGCTTAGAAGCAACAAACTCAAAAGGACATTTTGAAGACAGTCCTGGAAATCTGAATATGGACTGTAAAATGATATTGCATTCAAGTTAATGATCTCAAGTGTGGTAATGGTATTGAAGTGATAGAGCACAAAGCAGATACTTAAATAATTCCTATTGCAATTTTTCTTGGCTGTGAAACTGGCCTCAAAGACCAGGCAGATGTTCCAATACACACCATTCCTGTGTCCTTAACTTCTTCCCTGGTCATGCAGGACTTTCCATAGAGGTGCCCCAAAGCATCCCCATAAAAGGAGGTACACAAGCCCGCTCCTGTGACCTCTTAACAGCTCAGACAGGCTCCTGGATGAATCCCAAGGTTAATCAGGAGCCACCTCTTGCCCTGGTAAAGACTCTGGTGAGGAGCGGAGCTTTGCAACCCACTGGCCTGCATAATAACTTGTGAAGATCTTGTGAAGATCCCTTGACCTTCAGACCATCTCCCTGGAAAAAGCATCACTGCCTCTTTTTTAAAAAACATATTTTTAATTAGTATGGGTATATGTATTTATATATTTATATTTATAGGTTACATGTGATGTTTTGATTCAGGCATACAATGTGCAATGATCAAATCGGGGATTGGCATATCCATCACCTCAAGTACTTATCGTTAAGAACATTCCAATTCCACTCTTAGTTATTTTAAAATATACAATAAGTTGTTAACTATCATCGCCCTCTTGTGCTAGCAAATACTCGATCTTATTCATTCTAACTGTATTTTGTTCTCATTAAGTATCCCCTGGGAAGGATAGCCCGCTCCCTGCTATCCTTCCCAGCCCCTAGTAACCATTATTCTATTACCTCCACGAGTTCAACTTTTTTTTAGCTTCCACATGTGAGTGCGAATATGCAATATTTATCTTTCTGTGCTTGACTTGTTTCCCTTAACATAATGGCTGCCAGTTCCATCCATGTTGTTGCAAGTGACAGGATTTCATTCTTTTTTTTATGGCTGAATAATATTTCATTGTGTGTTCATTTTCTTCATTCATTCGTGGATGGACACTTAGGCTGATTCCATATCTTGGCTATTGCAAATAGTGCTGCAGTAAACATGGGAGTGCTGGTATCTTTTCAATACACTGATTTCTTTGCTGACAGATACCCAGCAGTGGGATTACTGGATCATATGGTAGTTCTATTCTTTTTTTTTTTTTTTTTCTTGAGACAGTCTCTCCGTTGCCCAGGCCGGAGGACAGTGGGGTGATCTTAGCTCACTGCAACCTCCGCCTCCTGGGTTCAAGCAATTCTCCTGCCTCAGCCTCCCAAGTAGCTGGGGCTATAGGCACGCACCAGCACGGCGTGCTAATTTGTGTATTTTTAGTAGAGACAGAGTTTTACCATGTTGGCTAGGCTGGTCTCAAACTCCTGACCTCAAGTGATCTGCCTGCCTCGGCCTCCCAGAGTGCTGGGATTATAGGCATGAGCCACCACGCCCGGCCTATTTTTAGTTTTTTGAGGAAACTCTGTACTGTTCTCCATAGTGGCTATACTAATTTACATTCCCACTAATGGTGTATGGGGATTCCTCTTTCTCCACATTCTCATCAGCATTTGTCATTGCCTGTCTTTTGGATAAAAGCCATTGTAACTGGGGTGAGATGTCTTGTTCATGGCCTCGTTATTCCCCTAGCCTGTGGCCCTTTCCTCTTGCCAGCTCACCTGGGACCCAGGCATGCCTCCCTCCTCTCCCTAAGCCCCAAGGACCACAGGAGCTAAGGTGATCAACAAATTCACCCTGAGGTGTAAATAGGGAAGCACCCCTCCAAGTCAGCCTGCCCGCGTTAGGGCAAAGGGGGTGAAGTTGCCAGTGCATTTGGACTTTGCACACCCTGAGAGGTTGCAGGTCAGAGAGGTCAGAGCTGTAGCTGCTTTACACACAGCGACCCTCCAGCCAGACCTCCCCTCGGGTCTCCCAGCTTCAGCCCCTGAGACAGTGGTTCCCAGATACCTTGAGAGAGGGGAGCCTGGTTTCCATTTCCTAGGGGTCCCAGCTCAAGGCAATGTAGGGCAGCTGATGGAGCAAGAGTTGGGCAGAGGGTGTGGGACAGTCATAGTGGAGATCCGAGGGGGCATGGGGTAAAGGTCCCAGGCCTCTCCCTGCCACCAAGTTTCCAGGATTTGATGTTCCTCTGACCACAGGTTCGCACAGCCCCTGCCCCAGGCTTGCTCTCTGGAACTCTATTCTTGGTGACACTGCTGCAGGGGCCACACTTCAAGAACTGACTGCACATCCAAAGGTCACTCTGCAAAGAGGGTCCTGTCATGCCCCTCACGAGTAGATGGCTTTGTACTTTCCAAAGCCCCTTGAGATGCATTATTTCCTCAGATCTTGGTAGTCCTCCCGGCCAGGAGGGAAGAGTATGATTGTCCGTGTTCAACAGTAAATGAACTGAGACCCAGAGAAGTGAAGAGAATGTCCCAGGTCCACATAGCAAGTTGGTGACAGAGGAGGACAAGACTGGGCCTCCAGGCCCTGTAAACAGTTTCCTGTCTGCTTTACTATAGAGGTGTTCTAGGTAAGAAAGGGCAAGGGAGCATTTCTGGAAGTTTCACGCTCAAGCTAATGCATGTACACACACACACACACACACACACACAGACATATGCACACTTACAAAATGCTGGCAAAAATATCAGGGAGCTCCAAAATGGTTGTCCACATAGGAGGCCAGATGAGCCTCCTTGAGCAGGGTCTTGACCCTGAGCGGGGGAGGAGTCACCCGGCTGGGGGCTGCCAAGGTGCCCGAGAACCAGGACTGGCCGTACCAGCCAAGCCTCGCACTGGCCTTTATTCTTTACAGTGCTGAAATGGATGTTGCTGGCTGAGGGACTCCTCACGGTGAGCACATGGCAGCCGGTGGGCTCCGGGGGTTCATCTGGCTCAAATTTTCATAATTGGACTCCTGGGCCTGGGACCTGTGGACAGGAGAAAGTTGAATGACCACCCAAGACAGGTGGGAGGTCCCCAACTGCTGAAACTATATGCCAGCAGTGGGCCACGAAGAGGAGACATTCTGGGGAGCAGTGCAGCTGGAACCGGCAGGGCTCAGAGATGAATGGCATTGGAGGCTGGGCAGAGTCAGGAATAGGGAGGGGCCCCCAAAGGCCAGGGCAGCCCAGACCATAGAGTCGCTATCTCTGTCTGAGGCCTCAAGACTGGCTCCATGTCCCTGACCTACAAATTGTAATCTCCGTCCTGGCCTCCTGGTCCCCAACTGCTTTCCTGACTTCCCCTAGGACATCTCAGTGGGAATCTCAAATCTCAATGTCCACTGTGTTACGCATGACCCTCAGACCTGCCCCACTCTCTTCTCCTCTTGTCTTTATCTCAGGAAGTGGGACCCAGGGCTCAGGCTCCCAACCCGGGAAGCCTGGCTCCCTCCCACACTGTGTGCTGCCCACCGGGCTCTTGGGCAAGCCCTGCTTCCCATCTACCCACCTCCCCACCGCCACCCCTGCACCTTCGTCTAAGCAGCCAAGCCAGCCTCAGCCTTTCCAACGGCCTGCACCCAATTCTCCCGGGCCAGCTTGTTCTGATGGGGCCACGCGTCTGCTTAAAACCATTCAGTGACTTCCCATTGCACCCACAATAACCCCCATGCCTTTCCTGCCTTCCTCCCGCCCACCCTCCAGAAATGCCTGCCTCCTTTCTGAGCCTCGCCTGAGTCTTTCTACTTGCCTTTTCCTCTCCCCGGCTGCCCCCACTGTCCCTGTCTTACATCCACATTCTAGTGGGGCTTGCTCTCTGGAACTCCACCCCTCATACCTGCCCAGGCCTCAGCCTCCATCCTCAGATTCCCTCAATGTCATGTCCTCCAAGAGAACTTGATCTAAAGCAGCCTCAGCCCAGCAGCAGTCCCCTTCCCCAGGGGATCTGCTGCATCGTGTGTCCATTTCCTTCACAGCTCTTGCTTTATAATGTCAGGTGGCCTGTTTGCATATTTATTAAAATTCTCCACAATAGGATATGAGTTCTGTGAGGTCAGGGATCTTGCTGTGCCTTTAGTACCAGTGCCGGTACACAGTAGGTACTCAATAAGTATTTGTTAAATGACTGAACAACGGTCCTCTTTCAGATTCAGGGGCATTGGTGCGACAGTAAATCAGCAAACAGGGACACAGGACAGGTTGTGGGGCTGTGGAGAGATCGGCAGGCAGCTGATGAGTGGGGCCACCAGCAGTGTAGCACCTCCAGCCTTCAGGGCACAGGTGGGCGGAGTTATGGGGGTGCCTGGGCTCCTCCTCCCACTCCTACCCTCCGTCAGGATCAGGCACAGCCTATCCAGGGTCTATGAATTGAGTTCTTTCTCCTTCAACACCAGCCTTCACATGGGTGGATGCCACAGAAGAGGAGAGTGTGACCCAAGAGTCAGTGATTTCCTAGGGGTCCCTGGGCCCCTCACCTAGGCTCTCAGAACCTCTAGAGATTTTGTTTGCAAAGCCTTCAGCAGAGTGCCAGAGGGGAACGGGGATGAGTGTCCCCAATGTGGCTTTTGTGTGAATCTGCCTGTTCAAGAATGTAGAGGGAAAACTACAGGAAGAAACACAGCCTGGAGTTGTGGGGGAGGAGCAGGTCAGCGAGGCCTGGTCTGTCCAGGGAAGAACTTGGCAGGCTGCAAGAGGGGTGCCTTGGTGGGCTGCAAGGAGGGCCCAGCCCCTGGTCAAAGCAGGACCCCAGCCCCAGCCCTTTGCCATTTATTCCTCCTACCTGGACCCCTTGGCTGATGGGGACTAGGTGGGTGGGGTGGAGGTGGGGAGCTCACTTACCGTGGTGGGGTGTCTGGGGTGTCCAGATGCTCTGTGGGAGGGACAGCAAGAGAGCAGGCATGAATCTCCTCTGCAGTCTGCAGCCTGTGCACCCACCCCCACCCATGCCACGTGGAAGGGGTCTGGAGGAAACCACTGTTTGTGAAGCAAACAGCAGACTAGCAGGGTGTGAAGCTGCGCCATGGAACCCTGCTGGGGAGTTAGGAGAGGGGTGGACTGAGGAGCAATCCAGTAAAAAGTCCGTTCTTCTGAGCACCCTGAGCACAAAACACTTGATGAGTTCCAAGAAATGGGCAAGAAAGCCATTGTGGCCACAGCAGCAGCCACTGTGACAAAGTCTGATCTCCTCACTAGAGTGTGAGCCTAGTGCTATGGACCTGGGAGTTCTGAGGGGCTCCAAGAAGCTCCCTCCCTCTCTGGGGCACAGGGCAGATTTCTGATCCAGATCAGCGACAGCAGTGGTGGCAATCTCAGGACACCCTGCTAGTCAATCCACCATGATGTCTGCTAGGAAAAGCATTTCTCCTTGTTTTCCTAGCTCATGCCTACTTACATATTTTTATTTAGCTCTCCCAGCACGGCTTGTGTGAAGCCTTCTCCAGACGCCCCACCAGAGGGAGGCATACCGTCCTCTGGCTTCTGCAGACCTGGGGTTGAGGAGAGCCCTTCTCATAGCACATTGCAATGATCTGCCTACCGCTCAGCACGCACTGCAGTGCAGGGGACCATGCCTTATTCATCATTGTATTCCTAGCACCCACACAGCACATAGTAGGTCCTCAGGAACGGTGCTATTTAGGAAGGTCTGTAGTCAGAGCACCTCCAGAGGAATCGTTTGCCGGGTGGTAGTAAAGGGGCGGCTCTAGAGTTAGCCGGGTCTGGGTCTCTCTATCTCTGTGCCGCTATCAAAAGGCAGGTTACTTAACCTCTCTGAGCCTCAGCTTCCTTATTGCAAAATGGGATTTTTTCGCGCTAGTTACACCTGCTGGGCTTCATGCAAAGAGAGGAAAGCGCCACGATGCATAGGGCAAAAAACCGACGTTCTGGTAGTGCCAGGGGGTCAGCCAGGTGGTCTTATCTAAGAGGAGAGCCCTGTCCTGGCCCCTCGCGGCCACCCGGGTCTGGGGCGCACCCACCTGGGCGGCGGCGGGCGGCGCGGGCGGCCAGGACGCCGAGCAGCAGCAGCGCCTTGAGGCCGAGCGCGCCGAGCAGGAGGGCGACCGTCGAGGCCCCGCTGGAGCCGTGGAAGCGGAACAGGTAGACGCTGGCCTCGGAGCGGCCCAGGCTGCTGGCGGCCGTACACGTGTAGCGGCCGTCGTGAGTCAGTGCGGGCAGTTCGGCGGTCACTAGGTGGCCGTGACCCTGACCCGGGTTCGGTACGGCTGCCGAGCCGTTGCCCAGGGCCGGGCCGGACCAGACGAGGGCGGGCGGCGGCTCCCCTTCGGCAGTGCAGAGCGCGCGGAAGGCGTGCGCCGGGCCGGGCAGCACCGAGATATTGATGATCCGCGGCGCGGCTGCAGGGGAGAAGGCGGGTGACTGTCACCAGCCGCGATCAAGGCGGGGTGGGGGTATTGTGAGAAAGCGGGTTGCAGTGCGCGAGCGGCGGGCAAAGGCAAGGGCCCCCCTGTCCTTAGCCCTTTGGACGCCAGAGCCGGAGGGGTGGGGGCGGGTCAGAAGGGAGGAATGGACACTTGGGTGCCAGGCTGCCCCCGTCCCAATACAGGTGTGGCCTTGGGCGAACGATTCTATCATCTCTGCTTCTGTTTCTCCACGTGTAAAGTGAGGATCATGATAGCAGTTGCCTTAAGGGGTTGCTGAAAAGATTTGGCAAATTCATGCTTGTGGGTGCCTGGACTAGGTCCTGGCTCCCTAGCAAATGCTAAGTGGCCATTATTGTCGCAGAGCAGGGTGGGGGCTAGAGCAGAGAGCCACTGCTCTAGGGACGGGACCCTGGTTCAGGCATCTTTGTATATCAGGGTCTGGCAAAGTGCTAGGCACTACTTGGTGGGCTCTCTGTGCACCCCTGGGTAGAGGGGCTGCGAGTGTCTTTCCGGGCTGGTAGCACACACCACATTGCACCTCTTGGCATATTTAGGATTGCCATTCACTTGTCTTTCTCGCCTCTTCGTCTGAGAGCCACTGGGGACAGTCACTCTACGAGAGTCATGGCGATGCCTATTCCCGGGCCCACCCCAGCCCTTCCTGGGACCTGGATTCTGCATTTGTGTCAAGTTCCCATGTGGTCCTAAACTACCCCCAGGTGTTTAGGTTAGAGGAGAGGGCTGGGTCTCGTTGCCCTTCCTGGCATAGCACAGCGCCTGGCACCCAGGTAGCCCTCGGGGCTGGGCAGGCGGGAGGGCGGGAAGGGAGGCCGGGGACCCGCTCCCGCGCCGCCTCACCGGTCACGTGCAGCCGGACGCCGTGGCGGCTCTCGTAGCGGTCATGGACGTCGCCGGCGAACTCGACGCGGCAGAAGTAGCGGCGGTCGTCGGCCAGGGCGAGGCGCTCGACGCGCAGCGAGAGGTCGTTGCGGCGCGGGTTGCCCAGCAGCCGGAAGCGGCCGTGCAGGCTCAGCGCCGTCTGGCAGAGCTCGCTGCCCCGCGCCGCAGCGCAGCGGAACACCTGCGGGCCCGCATAGGGCTCGCCCGCGCGCCAGATGGCCGTCAGCGGCCCGTCGTAGTGGCGATGCGGGTGCGTGAAGGTGCAGGGCAGCACTGCCGCGTCGCCTGCCGCCGCGCTCACCTCGGCTGGCACCTGCATGGACCAGCGCTGCGCTGGCGAGCCTGAGGGTGGGGCGGGCTGCTTCAGGCTCGGGGCCCCGGGGTCGAGGCGCCCACACCAGGGGCCTGGAAACCCCACGACCCAGGAAGCGCTCCCCCAACCCCCAGCCTGGAAACCCCAGGACTCAGGGATCATGCCCCACTTCCACGGGAGCCGGAACTCCACCTTGTGACTTGAGGGCAATTCCTGGTGCCTGCAATCCCAGGGCCTGCACTCCCTCGACTTGGAAGGTGCCTGGGTTCCCGCAGCTCTTCCCTGGGACTATTCCCCTCTTTGTTTCCTAACTCACCTGCAGGCCTCTTGAACCCCATATTTTTACCCTTAGTTTTTCCCCATCAAAACCTGTCCTGTGGAAAAACCCCGGGATCCCGTGGTTAAAAGAGGCTCCCAAGATCCCCGAGATGGTGATAATAATAAAAGCACTTACTGTGCACCTCTGTGTTGAGCAAGTTCTCCGTAGTATCTATTTTAGTTCTCACAAATGAGCCTACAGATAAACACAGTTATCCCCGGGTTACATGTAAATAAACTGAGGCTCAGAGAAGTTGAGTAACTGAAGTCACACTGCCAGCATGAGGCCAAGCCAGTGTTCAGGATGCCTCACTCCACAGCCTGCATTCTAGTGCACTAGAGGCTGGGAACTTTGGGGCTCCTCCGAGGATACCAGCACTTCCACTTACAGAGAGGAAACAGCCCCTGCGAGGGGGCAGTGTGTTTGGAAGCTAATGTATTGAGTTGGTGCATGAGATTCCTCTAGAATCCAGGGATACCCAAGTGGACTGTGCCCTGACTGGCTTCCCTAGTGCCTGGGCCGGGAGGGAGCTGAGAGACCAGAGAGGTGGGCTGTGTCACTGCCTCCTTGCTCTGTGCAAGCACCTCTGGACAGTTTCCCCATTCCCCACCTTGTGAACCATGGATGTGTGGTTGAGCCAAGTTCTGGAAGCAGAGCTCTGCCTCCAGCTCACAGAGGGCTGGTGAACTGCAGGGTGTGTGTGGTTGCCTATGTGTGCTGCTTTGGGGGAGAGGGGAGCACGCCTCAGAGGATCAGGCCAGGGGTGGTGCCTCCCAAGGAGAGAGGGCAGCCTAAGCCTGCCTAGCCGGTGCCCCAGGGTGCAGTTCACAAAAGGATCTTTTGAGGAAATAATACAGCAGCCCTTGTAGTTCCAAAGGGCTTTGCAGTTTACACAATGCTTTCATAGGTACCATGTCATGTGACCCTCAAAACACCCAGTGGAGAAAGGCAGGGCAGATATTATTAAAGGTGAGAAAATGAAGGCTTAGAGTCGCACAGGTTGAAGATGGGAGAAATATAACTTTTCTGACTCCAAGCCCAGTGCTCTTTGCTTTTTGAGGTAATTTAGCCCAATTTGCTCCTTGGGCAGGAGTCTTCTCAGCCCTAGCCCACCGCTGGCAGACCATCCTCCATGGGGACCATCCATCTGTGAATAATCACAGGTTGGGATGTTCCTTCTGCACAGAACCAAAATCTCCCGCCGCCCGCAGGACCGCCATTGTTCTCTGGTGTGTGCACATCGCTTTCCCATGATGGCCCCATGCAGGGTCTTGTCATGACTATCCTGGACCCATCGAGCCTTCTCTTTTCTGGTGGAAAAATCCCAGTCCCTCCCCTGGCCTTCCTCATCCTCACTGTCCTCTTCCTTCATTGTAGTGTCCTGAGCCTGGGGGCTCCAGGTGTGTGCTCTAGGTGTGCTGGACCTGCAGTGCCGTGAGTCCCACAGTGCTGTCCTGGGCTATGGGAGCTGTGCCTGGAAAAAATGCCACTGTGTGTTCATGCCCAGCTTGCCATCAAGTAAAAGTGTTACTGGATGGTTCAGTTCCAGGTTCTTGGTGCCACAAACAATTGGACGTGACAGAAATAGCAAAGCAAAGCATCAGGAGTGTATGAAGTACAGTATCCCACCCTTGGAGTGGGAGAGTGACTGACCTCTACGAAATGAGATCAGCACCAGTTTGTTAACGTTTCATGGCCTTTTATTTTTTCTCTTCTCTTCCTGAGCTGCCTAATCTCTAGCTAGCGTCTGCCTTTTGATTGATAGGCTGCTTAGTTACTTTGGCCCTTGTGTGCTTGTGCGTCGCCTCCATCCCATAATTTTAAGTACATGCATGAGATGCAGTCCATATGCATGAACCTTAAATAGCTAATTACCATACAGGGTCATTTTAAGTATACTTTTTCTCTCTAATGCGCATGCTCATCTCTGAGAAGCTTACCTTTACTGGTCTGGTCTGGATCTTGCCGGCCATGGGGTCTCTTACTTGCTTATCTCCCTTTTGTTTTGGCTGCTCAACTTCTGCTTCTTCTCTTGCTTTGTGCTCACTTGCCCCTTCATTTTGCTTCTGCTCCTACTCATTCCACCCTGTATCCAACCTCCAATTCCCTCTACTATTCTCCTGTCTCAAAACTACAAGTTCTTTTTTTCATACAACCTGCTTTTAAGCCTAATCTCCTTTTCTTCTTCTGGACAAATGTAATTATATTTTTGAACCCAAGCGGAGGACCTAACATTTTCTCTCTAGAAAGAGCTTGTTTGTTCAGTTGTTAATCATCAAAGAACCTTGTTCCAAATTTGAGAAACCCTGTCTGAAGGATTGGCTGGTTCAGTCAGTACTTCTAGCTGCAGAAAGCATCTCTCCAATCTTGAGGATGAGCCCCAGCCTTAGTTTCCCTGCTATTTCTCACTTTCTGTGACCTCAGCCTCCTCTGACCTCTTGCATCTTGCAGGCATCACAGAGCCAGGCACAGATTCCCCACATATTATTTGCTATTGTGCATTCATCAATTCAGCAAACATTTATTGGACACTTCCCCACTTTATGCCAGGCACTGGGGTACGATCTGTGGTGACAAAGGTGGACAGGATATCTTATCAGCCTGCTGGGGCTCACAGCTTAGAAAGGGAGACAGGTTTCTAGGCACATAATTACACTACAGTCTGCCAGATGCCGTAAAGATGGGCATGAACAATATCCCTTCTTTCTGAACATGGCTTCTGGCCATGTCACTCACCAGCTCCTCCTCTTCATTCTCAGGGCTCCACTGAGTCTTTCCTACAGCATGGGGCTTCTCTGAGCCCCAAGCCTAGGGCTGGCCTCCCTCCCCTGTGCCTCAGAGCTGGCATAGGTACTTCCTCAGTATGAGCATTGCCTTTGAACTGTGTGTCTTGCCCAGACACTCAGAAGCTCTGGCAGGGCAGGGACCACATCTATCTGGTTCTATTTGTGTTGCTGCTGCCCGGCATGGTACCTGCCTCCTAGTCACTGACATTGGATTGATTTGCTATGTGAGAACAGAAGGGTGGGTGTCCAGGCTGACAGGAGAGGGTAGGGGTGGTTAGAGTAGGGGTGTATTAGGCAGGCAGGGATTGGAGAACCCTTGAGAGAGGAGATGTCACTTCAGCAGAGCCTTGAGAAAGGGAGGGGACTACACGAAGCCTTGAGGTGGCATTCTAGGCAAAGGGAACAGCAGAGCAAAGCCACAAGGCATGGACATCAATCAGCATAGAGGTTGCCAGGCATGAAGGCGTAATGAGGCCAGAGCACACAGTGCTCTGGGGAGTCCTCATCTCATTAAAAAACAATACTCTCTCATGTGTCATGTTTCCATGGATTCGTGGGTTTTTTTCTATATTTCCTTTACTTATCTTGGTTAATTTGTTCACCTCTGTATCAATACAGCATGTCATGTTCTTCATTACTACAGCGCTCTAATGAATCTGGATGGTTCCCCACCTTTTCCCTCTTATTTGGTCCTATATATCTATACCTCGGTCTTTGCCCTTTTGTAGAAATTTTAGTTTATGAACTAACAGCAACAGCAACAATAATGACAGCAGTAAACTCTTTTTGAGAATTTGCTTGGTTTGCATTAAATCCGTATGTCAGGATATCATTCTCAATGATATCCTCATCTCATTTAAAATGCACAAGAGGCTGGGCACGGTGGCTCATGCCTGTAATTCCAGCACTTTGGGAGGCCAAGGTGGGCAGATCACTTGAGGTCAGGAGTTCCAGACCAGCCTGGCTAACATGGTGAAACCCCTTTTCTACTAAAAATACAAAAATTAGCGAGGCATGGTGATGGTCAGCTGTAATCCCTATGTGGGAGGCTGAGGCATGAGAATTGCTTGAGCGCAGGAGGCAGAGGTTGCAGTGAGCTGAGACTGCACCACTGTACTCCAGCCTGGGCAACAGAGCGAGACTCTGCCTTGAAAAATAATAATAGTAAAATAAATAACAATAAAATGCACAATAACCCCATCAGGTGCTATCATTAGCTACCTCTTAGAGAAGGAGAAACTGGGGCTTGCAGAACCGTAGCAACTTGGTGACGTCACAGAGCCAAGGCTTAACCCTGGGTAGTTTTGCCTCCTTTGTTCAAAGGATTTTCACCTTTACCTGAAGTGTGCTACAAATGGCAGGTCTGGGCCCCTCCCTCCCTGGGTGGGCTTTGCTCTAGGAGCAGAATGGGAACACAGAGGCTCTTTCACCAAGGGTTACGATCTTGGCTGCCATTAGGAAGAGATTTGTGCTTCCTGTTTATCTGCTGAATAGGATTCGAAGAAGCAGGCACTTGGACTCCCGCTTATACTTTGGATGAGGCTGCCCAGAGGACTCAGGGTGAGGGTGGGAAGGACGCAGCAGGATTTGCCTAGGGGAAAAAATGCATTTGCTTTGGCTAGAATACAAGCTCCCCAGCATCCTGTGACATTTACAATTCCCTCTGGCAGCTTTTGCCTGTCTGCTAAGACAGGGGAGCGAGGATTCCTGAACTGGAATCATGGCCCCTTACTGTAGGGTCTTTAATCTCTCTGCTTTATCTCTGTCAACCTTCAGGGGTCCTCAGGAGACCCACATTCTTCCTGTTGTCCAAAATACCCTCCCTCAATGGTGGGCCATAGGGTATGGCGGGAAGCATGCCAGCTTTGGCACAGCCCGACCTACGTGGCAATTCCACCTCTGGCCATTCTTCATCAGACTTTTATCAAGCACCCAATCTGTGCCTGGCACGTCCTAGGCTCCTTCACTTACTGAGTGATCTTTGGGCAAGTTACATAATATCCTGGGTCTCAGGGTCCTCTGCTGCAAAATGGGGAACATAGTACCTTTCACATGGATTGAGGATTGAATGAAACCACGTATGTAGAGCACTGAACACAGTGCCTCACACACAGCAAATGCTCCATATGTGTAAGTTCCCTTCCCTCACTAGTCCTGCACAGGGAGTGTGAACGGAGGGTGGTGGAGAAGTGTTCAGGGTGATGCCACAAGGGGTTAAGATGTTGGGCTGGGCGCGGTGGCTTACGCCTGTAATCCCAGCACTTTGGGAGGCCGACGGGTGGATCACCTGAGGTCAGGAGTTCAAGACCAGCCTGGTGGTGAATCCCTGCCTCTACTAAAAATACAAAAATTAGCCGGGCGTGGTGGTGCACGTCTATAATCCCAGCCACTCAGAAGGCTGAGGCAGGAGAATTGCTTGAACCTAGGAGGCGGAGGCTGCAGTCAGCCGAGATTGCCCCACTGTACTCCAGCCTGGGCAACAAGAGAGAAACTCTGCCAAAAAAAAAAAAAAAAAAAAAAAAAAAAGATGTTGGTACCTGGACACTACAGCATCTGCAGCTCAATTTAGCATGTTGGACCAGCTGAAGTATAATTGCCCAGTCCTTGTCCTTTACTTACCTGGAATTTCTTCATTTATTCATTCATGTATTCACTCAATAGGTATTTATTGAGAGTTTACCATGTGCTAGAGACTCTGCTGGGTGCTGGGGATACAGTTGCAGTGGCAATTAACAGCCTCCTTGTTATGTTGACAGTCTGGCCATTGCTCAGCCACTATTTGTTTTCCAATTTATGCACAATTCTAACACACTTATTTGGTTAGTTTCCCAGCCCAGGGACATGAAACTTGAAAAGCTAGAACGTGGTTTCTGTTTGTAGACTCTTGGAAAGCAGCAAGAAATGAGAGTTGACATTCGATGAGGGAGGAAAGTTTTAGTAAAAAATAGTGGAAAGACAGCTTAGGCAGAAATGATAAATGTACAGTGTCAAACGGACTATTTGGAGAAAGAGTGAACCCAGAAGTCTTTGAGCCCTCACAACACTGCAGCAGGCGAGTGTAGCAGGTACACACAGAGATGGCCCGAGGCACCATGGAGGGATTCACTGCAGCAAAAGGCATTCTGCTTTAGTGGCATGCCCCTTAGAGTGGGTGTCAGGGGTCTGTCCGGGGCTCCACCCCTAGCTCTGATGCTGATTTTGGGACATTAGGCAAGTCGCCATAGCTCTCTGGCATCAGTAGTCTCATCCATGAGTTGATAACTCTAGATGTTTACTAAGGTGACATTAAATTCTAAAAATCTATGTCTGAAAATGATACTTGGATAAAAATGACAAGAAAGCACATAAAGCATTTTGGAAAAATGTTTAGCTGGCCAAGTGCAGTGGCTCACGCCTGTAATCCCAGCACTTTGGGAGGCTGAGGCGGGCAGATCACAAGGTCAGGAATTCAAGACCAGCCTGGCCAATATGGTGAAACCCCGTCTCTACTAAAAATACAAAAAAAAAAAAAAAAAAAAAAAATTAGCCTGGCATGGCAGTGGGTGCCTGTAGTTCCAGCTACTTGGGAGGCTGAGGCAGGAGACTCGCTTGCACCTGGGAGGCAGAGCTTGCAGTGAGCTGAGATGGTGCCACTGCACTCCAGCTTGGGTGACAGAACGAGACCCCGTCTCAAAAAAAAAAAAAAAAAAGAAAGAAAAACGTCTAGCTAAAATAAATCAAAGGACTTTTAGGTATTCAGAAAACCGACTTGAAAGTAGCATCCATGCCTTGATGGTCTTTCATAGCGAAATGCCCCCCATAGCTCCCTTCGTGCCTCCTTGTAGTGACCGATCTAAAGGAGGAAGGATTGGGGCTGCAGCATCGGGCATTAGCTCTCACATCATTGTAATCATGATCCCACTAGGGAGTAGTTGACTGATGCCGAACCTACTCTCCCAAAGCCCCACACCTGTGATGCCAGGGTAGGCAGAGAGCTCCAGGGAGACAGAAACAGAGCTGGGGAGCCTATACCAGCAGAAGCTGCAATTGGATAGGGTCAGAAACAGAAACCTTGGTTTTGCCACAGCTGACCAAAGATCTCCACCAGTTGCTTGGTAAGGAAAAAAGCAAAGCAGGAATTTGCACAGGAACCTCTGTGTAGATCTTTTGTGGGCGTAGTCACGCTTCTGTTAACTAGAGAGAAAGCTGAGCTGCTTGTCGGTTTCATGGCGGAGCATGGGTCACTTGCTGTCTGTGGATGTTTTACTAATGCCTGGAATTAAAGACCCTCTCCAGGGTGTCACAGACAGGAAAGTGAGTCCTGTGGTAGTCGTGGTGGAATAATGGCCAGAGGGGGTGCCCTTACAGAATGGCACTTTAACAAGAATTAGGTCTGCTGGGGTGGGCTTTATGTGACACAGATTTTGAGGGGGTAAGGGAAGGATGGAGCCAGAGGGTCAGTCACCATAGGAAGACCACGCCTCCAGGAGGGACAGCATTGTGGCCCTCAGAGCTGGAGTCCCTCAGACATCTGTTGTGCCCCTGCCCCCACCACATGGCTGACATTACCGCTGACGAGTGGCCAATTTGAGGAGCCCAACAATCTGGGAGGGGCTACCCTCCTTGAGGACACCTGGGCATACTAACAGGGTGCTCCAGGAGCGTGGCTCCGGGGGTGGCACTTCCGGCATTGTGGCACCTGGAGGGCCAGGATGGGGCACTTTGGGGGCAAGGAGAGACACTCTCATTGGCTGTCGACCTCACCTGTAGGTATGTGGGTGGAGCTGAGGCTCATTGCAGCTCAGCCCTTCCCCTCTCGCCCCTAGGTTTGCTCCCTGCAAATCTTTCTCTGGGCTTGCAGGTTGTCAAGATAGGTTATCAGCAGAGAAAGGGCAAGAATGGGGTGGAGATCAGAGAGCAGAGGAGGGAGAGGAAGCAGGAATTCCAGCCGTCAGCACAAACCAGACCCTGAAGGTTCCCGGGAAGGGGTGAGGTGTGAGTAGTGAGTGAAAGGCCGGCTGGTCTCCATCTGCCTCAGGGTTATCTAGCTTCTCCTTTAACCCATGCCTCTGCTGCAGGCTGACTGTGGCGTGGGTGTGGCCCTGCCTACCTGAGCTGATGGAGAGGCAGGGCCACAGGCTGACCCTGCCGTGGGGCCTGTGCCCACCCCAGGGTGCTGCTCTTCAAAGTCCCGATGTAGTCTGTCTCTGCTGGTGCCCCCACCCCCTGCCCAGCCTCCATAGGAGGAAGGAAGCCCTGCTCCCTTCACTCCTCCCCTTCCCACCCCAGATAGGACTTCCTCAGTCCAAGCAAACTGCTCACAACAGCCACTGGGAGAGAAGCGCCCCAGCTCATTAAACCCTCCCATTTCCTCCTGGGCTGTGACACCAGCCCATGTCCTCTGGTCCTGCCCTTTCCCTGAGTCCCGAATAAGCACCCCTGCATCTTTGGGTGACGGCTATTTGTCTTGCCATTTGGGTTTGTTTTTCTCCGGCAGTTCAGAACTAGTGAAGTACATAGCTCTCCACACCAGGCTTTGCCCAGGCTCCCTGCCCACTGCAGGAGGGTGCGGGACAGGTGGATGCACACTCAGAAGCCTCTGGTTCCCATTTAGGCCGGATGCCTCTGCAGTCACCGAATCCCCATTGCAGAGGCCAGGAGCCTCACTTGCAAGGCTGTGCTGAAGAGTAAATGAACTGTTTGTCACAGGCCTGGCACAAGGCCTGGCACACTGTCTGAATATGACAGTGGTTGTGGTTGTGACATCTGCCTATCACAGGCTTGAGGACCACCTGAGGCCTTGTCCAAGGTCACTCGGGTGGTTGGAGCTCCCAGGCCAGTGTTCTTCCCCCTGCCCCACATTCCCTGGCATCTCTAGCTTCCTAAAAGCAGATATGGGGGGAGAGGGGGGAGGACCAGGGAGGCTATGTGGGGAGCCCCTGGGAGATTAGGGGCTGCTGCGCACTGGGTGTCAAGTATGGGGGTCTCCTGCATGAAGGGGAGGACATGGAAAGTAGAAGGGGCCTTTCTGGGACAAATGCTTCCCACTTTTCTCTCACCAAGGGGCTGCTCTGGGCCAGGGAAGGGACCATGACTGGCGGGCCTGCGCTGGCACAGGCGTCTGCTCACAGAGCCTCTGGTGCACACACAGTGGTGGAACAGAGCCTGCTCCTCGGGCCTCCTGCCCTGGATGTCTTCTGGCTGAGCCACGAGGAGAGGCTCCCAGAAGAAGAGCAGCCAGAAGAGCATCAGGAAGTGGGGGCCTGGACCACCCTGGTTCTAACTGTGAAGCAGCTGCTGTTTGTAAAGAAAACGACTTTCTGCAGCTGAGTCGGCTCAACGCGAGTGGCTTGGCTGCACTCAGTAATCTCAACAGAGCAGGTGTGTGGTTTGGCGTTTGTTTTTGAACATGTGACTCCACAGCTCATGCTTCCTCTAAATCCTTTGTCTCTTGCTGATTCATAGCAGCTGACCCATAACAGGGGAGGAAAAAAAATCACCCTAAACCTAAAATCCCCAAAGCCTCGGCTCTCTTGAAACGGTGTGACTTTAGCAAAGTTTCATGGCCATTTATCGTGCAGCCACTGAGGGCCAGGAGCTGTGCTGGGGGCCTTTGATGTACTGTCTGATGAACCTCCCCAGCACCTCTTCAAGGTGGCAGGGACTCCAGTTTACAGGGACTCAAGAGAGGTAGACAGCCTGCCCAAGGCCATGCAGCCAGTAAACAGCAAACAGCAGAGGTGGGCTTCAGACCTGCCCTGCTGCCAACATCCACACCCTCAACTCCTCTCCCATCGACCACTCTGGTCTGGCCACTGTCTCAGTGGGACCCAACCCTAAATCATCCCAGAAAGATGGCTAAGTTAGGTCAACTTGGGAAAAGATAGCTCCTTCCCTGTCAGTGCCTACCAAGGCCCCATGGCTGTGTGGGGTTGGGTAGTGGGGGGCCCAGCCAAAAGCCCCACACACCTGGGTTCAAATCCCAGCTCCACCCCTGCCACTTGTTGAGCCCCTCTGGGCCCCACGTTCTTCATCTGTGAAAAGAGAATGTTTCATAGGGAAGAGTTCCTTTCTCTGCTGGGCGTGGTGGCTCACACCTGTAATCTCAGCACTTTGGGAGGCCAAGGCAGGCTGATCACTTGAGGTCAGGAGTTCGAGACCAGGCTGGACAACGTGGCAAAATTCTGTCTCTACTAAAAATTTAAAAAATTAGCTGGGCGTGGTGGCACACACTTGTAATCCCAGCTACTTGGGAGGCTGAGGCACAAGAATCACTTGAACTTGGGAGGCAGAGTTTGCAGTGAGCTGAGATTGCGCCACTGCCCTCCAGCCTGGGTGACAGAGTGAGACTCTGTCTCCAAAGAGAAACAAACAGAGTTCCTTTCTCATAGGGTTTTGAGGCTTATGTGAGTTACTAAAGTGCCCAGCACGTGGTGAGAGCTGTGCAGAGGTTTGCTGTTACTGCTCAAACTAGCCCCGAGCTGGACTCCAGTCTGAGTACAACGCCGGAGGGGAGGGCAAAGGGGTCTAAGGTGTGGGAGTTTATCATCCGGTTGTGGAGCCAGGACCCCATACAGGGAACGTTGACTAACAGCTCAGGACACCATGATGTCAGTGTGTGGCCTGTGATGGCCGAGCATACAGTGGCACAGATGCTGAGTCCTAGGATGGGGATGGGGGAAGGACTGGGATCTGGAGAGAGGTGCTCTGAGGATTGCCTTTGCCATTAATCCCAGGTGCCCTCAAATGCATCGAGTGTCAGAATCACCCAAGAAGGTGGTGAAAATGCAGATTCCTAGGGCTTGCTGCCTGACACTCTGATTCTGCAGGTCTGGGGTGGAGCCAAAGAACCTGCACTGTAGCAAATGCCCTCTCCTAACCCCAGGGATTCTGATGCAGATGGTCCCTGTGCCTTTTGAAACACTGTTCCCAGGATACCAAGTCACCGAGCTAAGTGACTGATGACATTGTTGCTTAAACCTGCCACAGTGTTCCCACTCACCTACTGGGATTCCTGCTGGGAGGGCCTCTATCCCTCATTATATCCCCCACATGAAATCACCCCCTCCCATGCATCAGCACTGTCCCCAAACGCCCATGTGCTCCCCCACCTTCTTCCTCAGGCTGTGCCCATCAAAACATACAGCACTTGGCCAGGCGTGGTGGCTCACGCTTGTAATCCCAGCACTTTGGGAGGCCGAGGCGGGCGGATCACGAGGTCAGGAGATCGAGACCACAGTGAAACCCCGTCTCTACTAAAAATACAAAAAATTAGCCGGGCGTGGTGGCGGGCGCCTGTAGTCCCAGCTACTCGGAGAGGCTGAGGCAGGAGAATGGTGTGAACCCGGGAGGCGGAGCTTGCAGTGAGCCGAGATTGCGCCACTGCACTCCAGCCTGGGCGACAGAGCGAGACTCTGTCTCAAAAAAAAAAAAAACATACAGCATTTGGGTGACAGCAGCACATGAAGCTTGTTCAGAGCCTGTGATGTCCTCTCTGTACCTGGCCTATTATCCTCTGGATCCCCACAGCAATGGGTGGGGCAAGTAGCCTTTATATAGGCAGCCACCCTGAAGCCAGAGACATGGGGTGCCTGTCTCAAGTCATCTGAAATCCAAGACACAGCACTGATTTGAACTTCTGGCTTCTGGCACCACAGGCCCCAAGCGCAGCTCTTCCTCCTCCACAGGCCTGGAGGCTGTGCACACCCGCTTCCTGCCTTCCAGGGGAGACTGTACCTAAGATGCTGTCAGCATCTATTCTGTCCCGAGCATGGGCCACATAGAGTAGCAGACACTCACCTGTCGGGAGGACACACGCCAAGCAGGCCAGCAGCCGGATGGACCTTTCCATGCTGTGAGCATCTGAACACCCCAGGCCAGACCCACTCTCAGCCACCTCCCCCAGTGAGGGCCCTCCCAGGCGTGGTGGGGGAAGGAAGGCAGGAGGGGGTGGGCAGGGTGCCCAGATCTGCAGGTCCCTGTGGGCTCTGCAGGAGCCGGAGGAACTGAGGACAGGCAGCCTGGCAGCCTGAGGTCTGATCATTCAAGCCCCGTGGAGTTTAGTCATGTGGAAAACCAAGAGGGGAACCACTGGGATGATTTTCCAGGACAGGAAACAGGAAAGAGGATGGGAAAGAAACAGGACCATTTCCTGTGGCTGCCATCCCCTCACAGAAAACTGTGGTTTGTATGCTGTTTATATGTGGCTCACCCTTCCTTCCTCCCTCCCTCCCTTCCTTCCTTCCTCTCCCTCCTTCCTTTCCTTCCTCCCTTTCTCCCTCTCTTCTTCCATCTCATCCACCCTTCTCCTCTCCCTTTTTTCCTTCCCTTATCCCTCCCTCCCTCTCTCCCTCCCTCTGTCCCTATCTTCCTCCCTCCCTCTTTTCCTCCCTCCCTCACTTCCTCCCTCCCTCCCTCTCTTCCTTCCTCCCTCCCTCTCTTCCTTCCCTCCTTCCCTCCCTCCCTCCTTTCCTATCTCCCTTCTCAAGGCTTAGGCTGGGTCTCTGGGCCTGGTCAAGAATGCAGAGGGCAGATACACAGATGTTTGCTCTTTGAGCAGTTGACGTAACTACGGAGCAGTTTCTCCCTTCGACAGTGACCGCTGCTAGCCACCTCCCTGTCCTTCTGCCCCCTTCCCTCGGCACTTGGGGGTCTTCCTAGTCTCTTGAACCCGCATCTCCACCTCAGCTGCGAATCCCCAGAGCCAGACCCGTTTCTTCAGCTGCTTGCAGACTTCTCCACCTCAACAGGCCCACAGAGCCTGTTACCATACTCTCTCTGCCTCCTCTTGTTCCCCAGTTTCTAGGTTCTGTGATTCAGTGGACGGCAGCATTATCCTTCTAGGAAAGCTGAGCCAGAAATGCGCAAGTCCCCCTTGACACCACCTCCTCTTCACCACACACAGCCAGTCCCGTGTTCTGTTCCTCCTCCTTCCTTTGGCCATCCCTGCCTTGGCTCAGGCTGTATCCCTTCTCATGGGACTCCTTCAACTTCTTGGTCACTCTCTGCAAGCACAGCGACTTTTGAAAACAATGAAATTGATAATTTCTCTTCCCTGCTTAAAACCCTTTCATGACATTTCATTGTTCTTAAAGTTCCAACTGTCACGCCTGTAATCCCAGCACTTTAGGAGGCCGAGCGGGCAGATCACGAGGTCAGGAGATGGAGACCATCTTGGCTAACACGGTGAAACCCCGTCTCTACTAAAAATACAAAATATTAGCCGGGTGTGGTGGTGGGTGCCTGTAGTCCCAGCTACTCGGGAGGCTGAGGCAGGAGAATGGTGTGAAGCCAGGAGGCAGAGCTTGCAGTGAGCCAAGATTGTGCCACTGCCTTCCAACCTGGGTGACAGAGCGAGACTCCGTCTCAAAAAAAAAAATAAAAAAGTTCCAGCTGGAGATCGACACAGGAGGCCCTTCAGGTTCAGGACCCAGCCCAGAGGCTGGTCTACTGTCTGTGCCTCCCCTCCTTCACCTGCCCCCACCCAACCACAGTTCCCAAGCCGTCTTTGCACCTGTGGTCTTCTCAACCCCTTCTCATCCTCTGGGTCAGCTCCTTCTTAACCCTGAGTCCTCAGTATCATCTCTGCCTGCAATTACATTATGTACTTATTTGTTTTCTTGTTTATTGTTCCTCTCCTCCCCCAGGCATAAGGTCCAGGTGCTCAGCACTAGTTGCCATGTGATTCTTACCATCTAGAGTGCCACTTGGCATCCCATGGGTGCTGGAAAGGTATTTGAAAGAACGCAGGGGCATTTGCTCCCTGTGTGCAGACCTCCTTCCTCGCACGCGCTGTGCTGTGTTGTCATCGTCTGTTTGCTGGTCTGCTCCATCGCCTTTCCTTCCTACCCTCCTTTTCCTGGGCTATAATTATGGAGGAGAGAACCGTGTTTGTGGTCTGTATCACAGGACTTTATGCAGACTAGCAATTAGATAAATCAATTAGATGAATAAAATAAAATAATAAAAGAACAAAATAAAATAATATCCTCAGGAAGATACTTGAAACTTGCTAACACTCAGTGTAAATGGCCGAGGGTTGCCGGGAGTATGACTCCATTCTTCCAGGGTGATGCAGTGGTCAAGGGTTCACAGTTGTATATTAGGGTTAAGGAAATACAGCCTTACTGATGGAATGCCAAGTGTCATTGAACTGGTGAGAGAGGTAATTTAGGGACAAGGGGTCTCAATTCTTCTAGGAAAGCTCAAGTTGCCTCTTAGATCTTCCAGTACCACCTCCGCACTGTGGCTGTCAGAGTGAACCTTCTAAAGTGAAAATCTGATCATGCACCCCTCACCCGCATCTCAGGTGTCTCCAGAGGTTCCTTAAAACCTCAGGATCAAGCTCAAATTCCTAAATTTGTTGTTAAAGCAACTCCCATCCACCTTCCATACTGTTCCTCCTGCCTGGAGTGCCCCCGCTCCCACCCCATAGAATCTCAGTAACTCCTAGCTTGTTGTTCAAAACTCATTCCCATGGTCACCTCTCCTAGGAAGTCTTCCTTGGCATTCCAGTCTCATCTGGCTGCCTACCTGTGTGTTTTTCCACAGTTATCTGTGCAACCTCTACCCCTAGGTAAATCCCTTGACCTAGGATCTTTGATATTTTTGTCTATCTTTCCTCCCAATTTTAGGGAACTTGGGGATGTGGCTGTGACTTTACATCTCCCTCAGCAAGCACAGGGCCAAACCATAGGGAGTACCTAATAAATAGTCCTGGAAGGCATGAATACGTCAGTGAAAGTACACCCCACTTGCAGCCTGATTATATTCTGTCTTGATTTATTTTCCAGTTGTTTCTTGGGCTAACCTGTTTTCTCTGATTAGATTATAAATTCTTCAAGGAGAGATATATTTAATAGATATTCTTTTAAAAATCTTTAATTTTAATTGTTTTTAATTAAAAACATTTTAATCGACACATAATATTTGTTCATATTTATGGGGTACAGTGATTTTTTTGATATATACAATGTCTAGTGACCACATCAGGGCTATTAGCATATCCATCATCTTAAACATTTATCATTTCTTTGTTTTGGGAACATTCAGTATCCTTCTTCTAGCTATTTGAAACTATATAATCATATTATTGTTAACTATAGTCATCCTACAGTGCTATTGAACACTAGAATTTATTCCTCCTATCTAGTTGTAATTTTGTATCTTTTAACAAATCTCTCCCTATCCTCTCCTTTCCCTACCCTTCCAAAACTCTAGTATCCTCTGTTCTACTTTTAACTTCTATGAGATCAACTTTTTTTAATCTTCTGCATACGAGTGAGAATATGCAGTATTTAACTTTTTGTTTCTGGCTTATTTCACTTAATGTCCTCCAGGTCTATCTATGTTGCCACTAATGACAGGATTTCATTCTTTTTTATGACTGAATAATATTCCATTGTGCATACCACATATTCTTTCTCCGTTCTTCTGATGGTGGACACCCAGGTTGATTCTATATCTTGGCTCTTGTGAATAGTGCTGCCAGAAACATGGGAGTGAAGATGTCTTTTTCATATACTGAGTTTCCTTCCTTTGGATAAATGACCCCTACTGGGATTGCTGAATCATATAGTGGTTCTATTTGTAGTTTTTTTGAGGAACCTCCATATTGTTCTCTATAGTGGCTTCACTATATGTTATTTTTTTCCCTTGGGTAATAGCTATTCTAACAAGGGTGAGATGATATCTCATTGTGGTTTTGATTTGCATTTCCCTCATGATTAGTGATGTCAAGCATTTGTTCATATACCTGTTGGCCATTTGTATATCTTCTTTTGAGAAATATCTCTTCAGATCATTTGCCCATTGTTAATTGCATTGTTTGTTTTGTTGCTGTTGAGATGCTTGAGTTCCTTATATATTTTGTATATTAACCCCTTGTAGAGGATGAATAGTTTGCAAATATTTACTCCCATTCTATAGGTTGTCTTTTCATTCTGCTGATTACTTCCTTTGCTATGCAGAAGGTTTTTAGTTTGATATTATTTCCCTTGCTTATTTTTGCTTTTGTTGCCCGTGTTTTTGAGGTCTTACTCATTAAATCTTTCCTCAGATGTATGTCCTGAAGTGTTTCCGCTATGTTTCCTTCTAATGTTTTATAGCTTCAGGTTTTACATTTAGGTTAGATATTCTTACATAAAATGCCTTCTCTTTTTTTGTCTTAGGCGCCTTGTGATAAATTAGTATATATTCATTCATTAATTTGATACCTAATCTTACTGATTTTAAAATAATTCCACATATAGCAACTTTGCAGAAGGAAGATAAAGTTAGTTTCTTTTAGATATCCTCGGCACTGCCCCACATTGCTGCATTATAGTGCATGCATGGATTTCTCACAGTGCTTCAGGGAGCACAGGAAACACATGTTTACAGGTTCTCAGAGAACATAAAGTCCATTCTCCATAGCTACCGCTTAGCTGATAGTCATCAACAAGAAAATTGCTCTCATTCCTTGATGCTTTTTACTTCACACTGTATTTTCACATCCATGAGTCTGTCCTACCCTTATAATATTTCTGGGAAGTGAACAGAGTAGAAATTATTTATTTGCCCTTGACAAATGTATACAATGAAATACTGTGGAAGCAGTCTCTGAACTTTATCAGATGATCTCTGGTTTTCATTGGTTCTTTTCTTGGCTCTCATATACCTCATATACGTTGTCCCAGGGAACTACTGTTTAGGGACTTGGTAATGAGTCTTTCCCAAACAAATTTTCAAACAAGTAAGAATATGTGAATCAGAAGCCATTGAGATTTATATTCCCCACGAGATCATGCGGTATACAAGCTGCACAAGGGTATGTGACAATCTTGTGTGAGTGCTGGGGAAAAGCTAAGGAAGGGTTGGAACATGAAACCAGGATTGTTTCTGGGGAGCTTAAGGGCCTCTCTCAGCCACCTGCCACTTGTAACCAGGTTTGATTTGATGAAGATGAACCCCCAGCTGGCCCAGGTCCGTGTAACAGGGGCATCAATCTCAGCAGCAGCAGGTGGCCATGTAGCAGCAAGGAGGAATGGCAGAAGAAGCCTGCGGGAATCTCCAGTGGGATGGTGCAGGGATCCAGGCTGAACTGAATTTCTCATTCCTCAGCACCTGCCAACTCCATGCCTGCCCCCCAGCCAGGTAAGGTGATGCTCCAATTCAGTGGGCCCCAGAACCAGGGCCAGCTACGTGGGTTGGGTGGTTAGGAAGCCAGGGAGGTCAAATCAGGTTTCTGCTTAGAGGCTGCCAGAGAGCAGAACATTTCCTAATACATGACATGGGGAACTTGAGTGAGGTCAGTGGAACACCAGCTTATATGACACTTAGGTTGGGAAGAAGGACAGAATGCTTGGGGTTTTCTAAGTCATTCTCTATCGGAGTCCATGAGGCCATGTCCTCTTGCTCATTCGGAATGGAGATAGTCATTCTTCTCCATGCCTTCTCTTCTCTGGAAAACCAGTTATTTTCAGCTTCCCATGCTGTTTTTTTCCTCTATCCTATCCATCACACGGGAAAGGCCATATTGTGTCCTGGCAAGAGCACAGTTTCTGCACCAGACGGGGGTGGAACTGGGTCCCAGCTTTCTCACTAACAACAGGATGACTTTGGGCAAATACATATTTTATTTCCTGTGCAAAATGAGGATGATAATGGCCTCCTTATGGTATTGCTGCAAGAATGACAGGATGATATAAAAAGGAGTGATGCCCAGTGCCTGGCTCACAGTAAGTCTTCAACTAATCATCAGGAAAATGCAGCATGATCTTTTCATTTTGGATCCCACCTGTGTGGAATACACATCAATTCAGATTCATCCTGAAAACAACATATTTCAGAAAAAACAACATGAGTTCAAGCGTTAGACAGAAGATAGTAGTGGGAAATAGATACCTATGAGAGGCTGATTCAAGCATTTTAGAAACATTTGGTGAAGTAATTAACACACCTATCTTCTATTAATTAATGTGCATCCTCTGAGGACCTGGGCAAGTCTTCATTGTTGGTTTAGTTGTTTTGAGAAGCAACACAATTGGTTTTTAAAATACAATTATATAATTTAGATATCTATATATTTTCTGCATTCCCAGTGCTCCCTGAATCCTCACCCCGACTCCTTCTCACTCCCCAGCTGTGTTTCCTTGCTGGCCTTGAACTTCTCAGCTGCTGAACTATATTCCCTCCTCTCAGTACTTCAACAATTTCCCTTAAAGGGACGCTTCAGATCAATGAAACAAAGAGAGTTTATAAATAGTCTGCCAAGCAGAGGGAAACATAGCATAAGATATTTCAAATTACTGGAGAGAAGTGGATTATTTAATAATTGGTACTGGGAAAACTATTTGAATAAAAACAAAGCTACATATTCTTCTCAATTCTTAATCCATATTCTGGATGAGCAATTACTTAAAGGTAAAAATTGAAACCATAAAAATGCAAGAAGAAAACATGGGTGATATTTAAATGAGTCATGAAATGGAGATATTTCTAAGTTTGGGGAAAAAAATCCCAGAAACCATAAGGTTTTGATAAATTCTACCTCTTAAAAATTTTGCTTTAAAACTTGACTATTTAAAAGTTTAGGCCGGGCACGGTGGCTCACGCCTGTAATCTCAACACTTTGGGAGGCCAAGGCGGGTGGATCATTTGTGGTCAGCATTTCGAGACCAGCCTGGCCAACATGGTGAAACCCCATCCCTACTAAAAATATGAAAATTAGCTGGGTGTGGTGCAGGGTGCCTGTAACCCAAATTATTCGGGAGGCAGAGGCACAAGAATCGCTTGAACCCAGGAGGCAGAAGTTGCAGAGAGCCGAGATCACGCCACTGCACTACAGCCTGAGTGACAGAGCAAGACTCCATCGCAAAAAAAAAAAAAGTTATGCAAAAAAACCCCAATTAAAGTCAAAAGGCAAACGACAAAGTGGGGAAAACATTTGCAGCATGTATAGTAGATAAGGACTAGTTTCTTTTGTTTTACACACTAACACAATACAGGATAATTCACAGAAAAGTAATAAAAATGGCTGATAAATGTACTTAATGGTAACTAAAGAATTGCAAATTCAGTGGATGATGAAATACCGTGTTTCACCTATCAGACTGGGAAACATTTTGAAGATAGATGAAAACCTGACAAGAGTAGGGAAAGGGACTCTTAGCAATACAGGTGAATGTATCAACCAGTCATCTCTTTAGAAACAATTAGGCATAATCAATCAGGGTCGCAAACGTGTGTATCCCCTTACTCAGCAATTCCACTCCAAGGATTTGATTTTCTAGATGTTCTCACAGAAGTTGGCAAAAATATGCATATTAAAATCTTCCAAAATAAAGGAAAATAAAACAAAAAAATCTTCCTTACAGTATTGTTTTGCTATAATAGACAACTGTAAACAACATGTATTATCATTAGCAGGGACTGGTCAAGTATTTAAATACCCATATAACTAGATAATTTGAATCTATTAAAAAGATTAGAACATATATGTATGTGCTAATTTAGGAAGATTCTCAAGATAATATTGAATGGAAAAAATAAGGTATAGAATAGTCTATATAGTGAGATTTTACTTATGTTAAAAGAAAAAGGGGCTATAAGCTTGTGTATGCATACATACTTTCTAGAAAGACTCAGAAGAAACAATGAAAGGTTATTGTCTCTAGGGAGGTGTGGTAGTTTAAATCTTTGTACACAAGTATATTCCTTCCTTCTTTCCTTCAAAAGATGGAACTTCATTCTCCTGTGGACTGGCCTTATTGACTCACTTCTAATAAATAGAATATGGCAGAAATGACAGTGTGTAACATCTGAAATATATCATAAATGTCAATGTGGCTTTCTTCTTGCTCTCTCTTTTGTTACTCTGGAGGAAGCCAGCTGACGTGTCATGAGGACACTCAAGCAGCACTGTGGAGAGGCCCATGTGCTAAAGAATTGAGCCTTCTCACCAACAGCAGTGAGGGCCTGAGACCACCTGCCAATAGTCAGATGAATAAAACAACTTGGAAGCAGATCCTCCAGCTTCAGTAATGCCTTCAGATGACTGCAGCCTTGAAGATGCTGACATCTTAGCTGCAACCTCATGAGAGACCCTGGGCCCAACCACTCAGCTAAGTTGCTCATGAATTCCTCACTCACAGAATTATAAAAGTTTGTTGATTTAAGCCATTAAGTTTTGGTGTCCTTGTAATTAGCAGTAAATAACTAATATAGAAGTAGAAGTGGTGGTAGAGAAAAGAAAGACACTTTTTTGAAATTTTTCTAAAAAAGGAAAGAGAGACATTTTTATTTTTATATTCTTTCATTTTTTTAAAACAATTTTTTATTCTCATAGGTTATTGAGGAACAGGTGGTGTTTGGTTACATGAGTAGGTTCTTTAGTAGTGATCTGTGAGATTTTGGTGCACCCATCACCTGAGAAGTATACAGTGCATCCTATTTGTAGCCTTTTATCCCTCACCCACTTCCCACCCATTCCCCCTGAGTCTCCAAAATTCATTGTGTAGTTATTAAGCCTTTGCATCCTCTTAGCTTAGCTCCCACTTATGAGTGAGAACATAAGATGTTTGGTTTTCCATTCCCGAGTTACTTCACTTAGAATAATAGTCTCCAATCTCATCCAGGTTGCTGTGAATGCCATTAATTCATTCTTTTTTTATGGCTGAGTAGTATTCCACCATATATATACCACAGTTTCTTTATCCACTCATTGATTGATGGGCATTTGGATTGGTTCCATGTTTTTGTAATTACGAACTGTGCTGCTATAAACATGTGTGTGCAAGTATCTTTTTTGTATAATGACTTCTTTTCCTCTCAGTAGACACCCAGTAGTGGGATTGCTAGCTCAAATGGTTGTTCTACTTTTAGTTCTTTAAGGAATCACCACACTGTTTTCCATAGTGGCAGTACTTACATTCCCAATTGCACTGTGGAAGTGTTCCCTCTTTGCCGCATCCACGCCAACATCTACTATTTTTTGATTATGGCTATTCCTGCAGGAGTAAGGTGGTAGCGCATTGTGGTTTTGATTTGCATTTACCTGATTATTGGTGATGTTGAGCATTTTTTCATGTGTTTTGGCCATTTGTATATCCTCTTTTGAGAATTGTCTATTTATGTCCTTAGCCCACTTTTTGATGGGATTGTTGTTTTTTTCTTGCTGATTTGTTTGAGTTTGTTGTAGATTCGGGATATTAGTCCCTTGTCAGATGTATAGATTGTGAAGATTTTCTCTCAGTCTGTGGGTTGACTGTTTACTCTGCTGACTATTCCTTTTGCTGAAGCTCTTTAGTTTAATTAAGTCCAAGCTATTTATCTTTTTATTGCATTTACTTTTGGGTTCTTGGTCATGAAATTCTTGCCTAAGCCAATGTCTAGATGAGTTTTTCCAATGATATCTTCTAGAATTTGTATAGTTTCAAGTCTTAGGTTTAAGTCTTTAATCGATCTTGAGTTGATTTTTGTATAAGGTGAGAGATGAGGATCCAGTTTCATTCTCCTACACATGGCTAGCCAGTTATCCCAGCACCATTTGTTGAAAATGGTGTGCTTTCTCCACTTTATGTTTTTGTTTGCTTTGTCGGGGATCAGTTGGCTGTAAGTATTTGGCTTTATTTCTGGGTTCTGTATTTTGTTCCATTAGTCTATGTGCCTATTTTTGTGCTAGCACTATGCTGTTTTTGTGACTACGGCCTTATAGTATAGTTTGAAATCAGGTAATGTGATGCTTCTAGATTTGTTCTTTTTGCTTAGTCTTGCTTTGGCTATGTGGGCTCTTTTTTGATTCCATATGAATTTCAGAATTGCTTTTTCTAATTCTGTGAAGAATGATGGTAGTATCATTGTGAATTGTGTTGAATTTGTAGATTGCTTTTGGCAGTATGGTCATTTTCACAGTATTGATTCTATCCATCCATGAGCATGGGATGTGTTTCCATTTGTTTGTGTCATCTATGGTTTCTTTCAGCAATGTTTTGTAGTTTTCCTTGTAGAGGTCTTTCACCTCCTTGGTTAGGTAGATTCATAAGTATTTTATTTTTTGCAGCTATTGTGAAAGGGGTTGAGTTCTTGATTTGATTCTCAGCTTGGTTGCTGTTGATATATAGAAGAGCTACTAATTTGTGTACATTAATTTTGTATCTGGAAACTGCTGAATTCTTTTTTTTCCAAATATTTTTGTCTTTTTATTTGCTTTTTATTTTTCTATAAGGTGCATATCACTTTGGTAATATTCTTCTAATGAGGAAAAAGTTTAAATAACTTGTAGTGAGTTCTCCAAGCCCTCCACCCAGCTCCATCCATAGTCATAAATACTTTTGGACCAAAAGAAAGAAGAAAACAATGACCAATTACTAAGACTTACTGTTGGGTGGGCATATATCACATACATGATCTCATTTAGTCCCGTAAATATGCATGTTGTCTCCATTTTTACTGACGAGAAAACTGAGTGTCAGATAAAATAAATGGTAGCTGTGCCTGAAGTCACACAGCTAGTAACAGATCTCATCTAGCAGGTCTACCCAACTATAAGCTCCAGCCCTTTCCACTATAGCACACAGCAGAGGGCTCTCCTGAGAGCACTCACCTCTGAGGCCATGGTCAGCACTGAGAAGGGTGAAAATAAATCAGTTCCCAGGGTCATTGTCCTCTGATGTAAGCCCACCAGAGGTCAGGGACCTTTGCATTGGCAGAAGCTGGGTCAAAGCTGTGGGGATGTATATTGGCTTGTAGTTAATGGATAACAATGTATTTGTCTGAGTATTGACCCATGATGAACAAGAACAACCAATATAATGCACTCACTGTAAACACCTGGCCAGAGAGTCTTGGGCTTAACTCCTGGCTGGATGTGTGGTCTTAGGCAGATAATTCAATTTCTCAGGATTTTGGTCACATCATTTCAAGAAAGTAGGGTTTGGCCTACTGACTCTCTAGGGACCCTTCAACCTCTGACACTTTATGATTCTTTGATGAGTCACAGATATCATGCACTTTTCTCTTTATCCCTAAATATTTCAGGGTCTAACTTTCTCTTACATAATCACTGTATAGTTACCAGATTTACAGAATTTAACATGTATACATTATTACACAATTTGCATTCCATATACAGAATCTGCCAACTGTCCCATGGTGTTCTTTAGAGGAATTTTTACTTCTTATCTCAAGATCCAATCCAAGATCAAACTGATTGCATGTTGCATTTAGTTATATAGTCTCTTTAGTCTCCTTTAATCTAGAACATTTCTTGAGCCTTTATCTCTCATGAATTAACATTTTGGAAGAGTACAAGCTAGTTGTCTTACAGAATGCCCTTCAATTGGGTTTGTCTCGTCTTTCCTCATGATTAGTGTATGTTACCTGTCCTCTCTGGAATACTGTAAAAGTGATGTGTCCTTCTCAGTGCATCGCATCAGGAAACAGTGATGTTGATTTTGATTATTTGGTTAAGGTGATGTCTTCCAGGTTCTTTTGGTATATAATTATAATTTCTCCCTTTACAGTTATTAAGTAATCTGTGGGGAGATACTCAGAGACTATGTAGATAACCTCTCCCATTTCAAATTTTTACTCCCTAGTTTTAACATATATTGATTATTTTTTTTTTCAAATTTTTAAATTTTATTGGATGATTTTTTTAATTTTTATTATACTTTAAGTTCTAGGGTACATGTGCACAACGTGCAGGTTTGTTACATATTTATACATGTGCCATGTTGGTGTGCTGCACCCATTAACTCGTCATTTATACTAGGTATATCTCCTAATGCTATCCCTCCTCCTCCCCCCACCCCATGACAGGCCCCAGTGTGTGATGTTCCCCTTCCTGTGTCCAAGTGTTCTCATTGTTCAATTCCCACCTATGAATGAGAACATGCAGTGTTTGGTTTTTTGTCCTTGCGATAGTTTGCTGAGAATGATGGTTTCCACCTTCATCCATGTCCCTACAAAGGACATGAACTCATCCTTTTTTTATGGCTGCATAGTATTCCATGGTGTATATGTGCCACATTTTCTTAATACAGTCTATCATTGATGGACATTTGGGTTGGTTCCAAGTCTTTGCTATTGTGAATGGTGCCACAATAAACATATGTATGCATGTGTCTTTATAGCAGCATGATTTATAATCCTTTGGGTATATACCCAGTAATGGGATAGCTGGGTCAAATGGTATTTCCAGTTCTAGATCCTTGAGGAATCGCCACACTGACTTCCACAATGGTTGAACTAGTTTACAGTCCCACCAACAGTGTAAAAGTGTTCCTATTTCTCCAGCACCTGTTGTTTCCTGACTTTTTAATGATCACCATTCTAACTGGTGTGAGATGGTATCTCATTGTGGTTTTGATTTGCATTTCTCTGATGGCCAGTGATGATGAGCATTTTTTCATGTGTCTTTTGGCTGCATAAATGTCTTCTTTTGAGAAGTGTCTGTTCATCTCCTTTGCCCACTTTGTGATGGGGTTGTTTGTTTTTTTCTTGTAAATTTGTTTGAGTTCATTGTAGATTCTGGATATTAGCCCTTTGTCAGATGAGTAGATTGCAAAAATTTTCTCCCATTGTGTAGGTTGCCTGTTCACTCTGATGGTAGTTTCTTTTGCTGTGCAGAAGCTCTTTAGTTTAATTAGATCTGATTTGTCGATTTTGGCTTTTGTTGCCATTGCTTTTGGTGTTTTAGACATGAAGTCCTTGCCCATGCCTATGTCCTGAATGGTATTGCCTTACATCTTGAATTAATTTTTGTATAAGGTGTAAGGAAGGGATCCAGTTTCAGCTTTCTACATATGGCTAGCCAGTTTTCCCGGCACCATTTATTAAATAGGGAATCCTTTCCCCATTACTTATTTTTGTCAGGTTTGTCAAAGATCAGGTGGTTGTAGATGTGTGGTATTATTTCTGAGGGCTCTGTTCTGTTCCATTGGTCTATATCTCTGTTTTGGTACCAGTACCATGCTGTTTTGGTTACTGTAGCCTTGTAGTATAGTTTGAAGTCAGGTAGGGTGATGCCTCCAGCTTTGTTCTTTTGGCTTACGATTGGCTTGGCAATGCAGGCCCTTTTTTTGGTTCCATATGAACTTTAAAGTAGTTTTTTCCAATTCTGTGAAGAAAGTCATTGGTAGCTTGATGGGAATAGCATTGAATCTGTAAATTACCTTGGGCAGTATGGCCATTTTCATGATATTGATTCTTCCTATCCATGAACATGGAATGTTCTTCCATTTGTTTTTGTCCTCTTTTGTTTCGTTGAGCAGTGGTTTATTGTTCTCCCTGAAGAGGTCCTTCACATCCCTTGTAAGTTGGATTCCTAGGTATTTTATTCTCTTTGAAGCAATTGTGAATGGGAGTTCACTCATGATTTGGCTCTCTGTTTGTCTGTTATTGGTGTATAAGAATGCTTGTGATTTTTGCACATTGATTTTGTATCCTGAGACTTTGCTGAAGTTGCTAATCAGCTTCAGGAGATTTTGGGCTGAGACGATGGGGTTTTCTAGATATACAATCATGTCATCTGCAAACAGGGACAATTTGACTTCCTCTTTTCCTAATTGAATACCTTTATTTATTTCTTTCTCCTGCCTGATTTCCCTGGCCAGAACTTCCAACACTGTGTTGAATAGGAGTGGTGAGAGAGGGCATCCCTGTCTCATGCCAGTTTTCAAAAGGAATGCTTCCAGTTTTTGCCCACTCAGTATGATATTGGCTGTGGGTTTGTCATAAATAGCTCTTATTATTTTGAGATACGTCCCATCAATACTCAATTTATTGAGAGTTTTTAGCATGAAGCATTGTTGAATTTTGTCAAAGGCCTTTTCTGCATCTATTGAGATAGTCATGTCGTTTTTGTCTTTGGTTCTGTTTATAATGCTGGATTACGTTTATTTATTTGCATATGCTGAACCAGCCTTGCATCCCAGGGATGAAGTCCACTTGATCATGGTGGATAAGCTTTTGATGTGCTGCTGGATTCGGTTTGCCAGTATTTTATTGAAGATTTTTGCATCAATGTTCATCAGGGATATTGGTCTAAAATTCTCTTTTTTTTGTTGTGTTTCTGTCAGGCTTTGGTATCAGGATGATGCTGGCCTCTTAAAACGAGTTAGGGAGGATTCCCTCTTTTTCTATTGATTGGAATAATTTCAGAAGGAATGGTACCAGCTCTTCCTTGTACCTCTGGTAGAATTCGAAACTGCTGAATTCTTTTATCAGTTCTAGGAGCTTTCTAGAGGAGTTGTTAGGGTTTTCTAGGTAAACAATCATATCATCAGCAAAGTGACAGTTTGACTTCCTCCTTACTGATTTGGATGCCCTTTATTTCTTTCTCTTGTCTGACTGCTCTGGCTAGGATTTCCAGTAATATGTTGAAGAGGAGTGGTGAGAGTGGGCGTCCTTATCTTGTTCCAGTTCTCAGAGGGAATGCTTTCAACTTTTCCCCATTCAGTATTATATTGGCTGTGGGCTTGTCATAGATGGCCTTTATTACATTGAGGTATGTCTCTTGTATGCCAATATTGCTGAGAGTTTTAATTATAAAGGGATGCTGGATTTTGTCAAATGCTTTTTCTGCATCTATTGAGATGATTATGTGATTTTTGTTTTTAATTCTGTTTATGTGGTGTATCACATTTATTGACTTGCATATGTTAAACCATCCCTACATCCCTGCTATGAAATCCACTCGATCATGGATCATGGCAGATTATCTTTTTTTTTTTTTTTTTGTTAGAGAATCCCACTCTGTCGCCTAGGCTGGAGTGCAGTGGCACTATTTTGGCTCACTGCAACTTCCGCCTCCCAGGTTCAAGTGATTCTCCTGCTTCAGCTTCCCGAGTAGCTGGGATTACAGGTGTGTGCCACAATGCCTGGCTGATTTTTGTATTTTTAGTAGAGACGGGGTTTTGCCATGTTGGCCAGGCTAGTCTTGAAGACTCCTGACCTTGGGTGATCCACCCACCTGGGTTTCCCAAAGTGCTGGGATTACAAGCGTGAGCTACTGAGCCCAGCCGGATTATCTTTTTGATATGTTGTTGGCTTTGGTTAGCTAGTATTTTGTTAAAGATTTTAGCATCCATGTTCATTGGGGATATTGGTCTGTAGTTTTCTTTTTTGGTTTTGTCCTTTCCTGGTTGTGGTATTAGGGTGATGCTGGCTCCATAGAATGATTTAGGAGGGGTGCCTTCTTTCTCCATCTTGTGGAATAGTGTCAATAGGATTGGTACCAATTCTTTTTTGAATGTCTGGTAGAATTCTGCTGTGAATCCGTCTGGTCCTGGCCTTTTTCCTATCTCACTGCTTGGTATTGGTCTGTTCAGGGTGTCTAATTCTTCCTGATTTAAGCTAGGAGAGTTGTATCTTTCTAAGAATTTATCCGTCTCTTCTAGGTTTTCTAGTTTATGCACATAAAGATGTTCATAGTATCCTTGAATAATCTTTTGTATTTCTGTGGTTTCAGTTATAATATCTCCCATTTCATTTCTTATTGAGCTTATTTGGATTTTCTCCTTTTCTTGGTTAATTTTGCTAATGGTCTATTAATTTTATTTATCTTTTTAAAGAACCAGGCTTTTGTTTCATTTATCTTATGTATTTTTTTGTTTCAATTTCATTTGGTTCTGCTCTAATCTTGGTTATTTCCTTTCTTCTGTTGGGTTTGGGTTTGGTTTGTTCTTGTTTCTCTAGTTCCTCGAGGTGTGACCTTAGATTATCTGTTTGTGCTCTGTCAGACTTTTTGATGTAGGCATTTAGGACTATGAACTTTCCTCTTAGCACCACCTTTGCTGTATCCCAGAGGTTTTGATAGGTTGTGTCACTATTGTCGTTTAGTTCGAAGAATTTTTTAATTTTCATCTTGATTTCATTTCTGACCCAGTGATCATTCAGGAACAGGTTATTTAATTTCCATGTATTTGCATGGTTTTGAAGGTTCCTTTTGGAGTTGATTTCCAGTTTTATTCCACTGTGGTCTGAGAGAATGCTTGATATAATTTCCATTTCCTTAACTTTATTGAGGCTCGTTTTGTAGCCTACCATATGGTCTGTCTTGGAGAAAGTTCCATGTGCTGTTGAATAGAATATATAGTCTGCAGTTGTTAGATGGAATGTTCTGTGTGTATCTGTAAATTCCATTTGTTCTAGGGTATAGTTTAATTCCATTTTTTTTTTTGTTGACTTTCTGCCTTGATGACCTCTCTAATGCTGTCGGTGTAGTATTGAAGTCCCCCACTATTATTGTGTTGTTGTCTATCTCACTTTTTAGGTCTAGTAATTGTTTTATAAATTTGGGAGCTCCAATGTTAGATGCATATATATTTAGGATTGTGATATTTTCCTGTTGGACGAGGCCTTTTATCATTAAATAATGTCCTTCTGTCTTTTTTAACTGCTGTCACTTTAAAGTTTGCTTTGTCTGATGTAAGAATAGCTACTCCTGCTCACTTTTGGTGTCAATTTGCATGAAATGTCTTTTTCCACCCCTTTACCTTAAGTTTATGTGAGTCCTTATGTGTTAGGTGAGCCTCCTGAAGGCAGCAGGTAGTGGTTGGTGAACTCTTATCTACTCTGCAATTCTGTGTCTTTTAAGTGGAGCATTTAGGCCATTTACACTCAATGGTAGTATTGACATATGAGGTACCATTCCATTCATCTGCTATTTGTTGCCTCTATACCTTGGTTTTTTGTTTTTATTTTTTAAATTGTATTTTTGTTTTATAGGTCCTGTGATATTTATGCTTTAAATATCAAAATATGTTTTGATATGTTCCCAAGATTTGTTTCAAGATTTAGAACTTCTTTTAGCAGTTCTTGTAGTGGTGGCTTGGTAATGGCAAATTCTGTCAGTATTTGTTTGTTTGAAAAATACTATCTTTTCTTTGTATATGAAGCTTAGTTTCACTGGATACTAAATTGTTGGTTGATAATTGTTTTGTTCGAGGAGGCTGAAGATAGGCCCCCAATCCCTTCTAGCTTATAGGGTTTCTGCTGAGAAATCTGCTGTTAATCTGATCGGTTTTCCTTTATAGGTTACCTAGTGCCTTTATCTCACAGCTCTTAAGATTCTTTCCTTTGTCTTAGCTTTAGATAACCTGATGACAATGTGCATAGGTATGATCTTTTTGTGATGAATTTCCCAGGTGTTGTTTGTGTGTCTTGTATTTGGATGTCTAGATCTCTAGCAAGTCTGGGGAAATTTTCCTTGATTATTCCCCCAAATAGGTTTTCCAAACTTTCAAATGTCTGTTCTTCCTCAGGAACACTGCTTATTCTAGGTTTGGTCATTTAACATAATCCCAGACTGCTTGGAGGCTTTGTTCGTATCTTCTTATCTTTTTTCTTTGTCTTTGTTAGATTGGGTTAATTTGAAGACCTTGTCTTCAAGCTCTGAATTTCTTTCTTCTACTTGTTCGATTCTATTGCTGAGACTTTCCAGAGCATTTTGCATTTCTATAAGTGTGTCCATTGTTTCCTGAAGTTTCTATTTTTTTATTTATGTTATCTATTTCATTGAATATTTCTCCCTTCACTTCTTGTATCGTTTTTTGATTTCCTTACATTGGTCTTTGCCTTTCTCTGGTGCCTCCTTAATTAGCTTAATAACTAACCTCCTGAATTCTTTTTCTGGTAAATCAGGGATTTCTTCTTGGTTTGAATCCATGGCTGGTGAGCTAGTGTGATTTTTTTTTGGAGGTATTAACCTTGTTTTGCCATATTACCAGAGTTGGTTTTCTGGTTCCTTCTCATTTGGGTAGGTTCTGTCAGAGGGAAGGTCTACGGCTGAAGGCTGTTGTTCAGATTTTTTTTGTCCCACAGGTTGTTCCCTTGATGTAGAACTCTCCCCCTTTTCCTATGGATGTGGCTTCCTGAGAGCCAAGCTGTAGTGATTGTTTTCTCTCTTTAGGACCTTGAGACCCAGTAAGTTTACCAGGCTCTGGGCTGGTATTGGGAGTTTTCTGCACAGAGTCCTGTGATGTGAACCGTCTGTGGGTCTCTCAGCTGTGGATACCAGCACCTGTTCTGGTGGAGGTGGCAGGGAGGTGAAATGGACTCTGTGAGGGTTCTTAGCTTTGGTGGTTTAATGCAGTATTTTTGTGCTGGTTGGCCTCCTGCCAGGAGGTGGCGCTTTCCAGAGAGCATCAGCTGCAGTAGTATGGGGAAGAATAGGTGGTTGGCAGGGCCCTAGAACTCCCAAGAGTATATGCCTTTTGTCTTCAATTACCAGGGTGGGTAGGGAAGGACCATTGTGTGGGGGCAGGGCTAGGCATGTCTAAGCACAGACTCTCCTTGGGCAGGTCTTACTGCATCTGCTGTGGGGGATGGGGATGAGGCTCCCAGGTCAATGGAGATATGTTCCTACAAGGATTATAAATGTCTTTACTGTGTCATGCAGGTTGTCAGAGCAGTGGGAGAAAGCCAGCAGTTACAGGTCTCACCCAGCTCCCACATAGTCCGAAGGGCTGGTCTCACTTTCACTGTACCCCCTGCCTCCCACCCACCAACAGCACTGAGTCTGTTTCCAGGCAATGGGAAAGTAGGGCTGAGAACTTGCTCAAGGATACCCGCCTCCCAGCTGCAGTAGCAAGTATGTCTTTCCTTCTTCCCCCGCCTGTGGAGTCTGCACACCGGATTCATGCCCTCCCCTGAGTTCTGACCAGGAGAGTTCTCCACCAGTTCAAATTGTTTCAAAGTTCAGCTGAAGATTTCCTTCTCCCTGTGGCCTTTTCCCAGTGCCTCTGGCCGCCCTTCTGAAGGATCCCTGTGAGGCCAGGCAGAAATGGTTTGCTAGGTGACCCCAGCGAGCTCACAAGTCTTTCCTCACTGCTTCCTCTGCCCCTGTATTTTGCTAGGCTCTCTAAATTGACTCAGCTCCAGGTAAGGTCAGAGTCTTCTCCTGTATTAGTCTTCTCCTGTATTCTAGACCTTCAGTTTCCCCAGTTGGGGTGTGGGGGGGAGGTGTGTTAGGAGCAGACAATGTCCCTTTCCCACTTGTACAGTTTGGGCACTCACAGTATTTGGTGTGTCTCCTGGACAATCTGCTTCCTTCAGAGGGTCTGTGGGTCCTGTGAGGTTTCTTGATTTATTCCTGCAGTCATTCTGGAGCAAAAATTCATGATGCAAGCCTCCACATGCTGCTCTGTCCGTCCGAGTCAGAACTGCAATCTAGTCCTGCCTCCCACCCACCATGATCCCCTTATCTTTATATTCTTTTACACTGTTTTCATTTTTCTGTTATCTGAATATATTAATTTATGGTAAAAATAGTTTTCCTTTATATTCAGCTCTTAAAGTATCTGCTCTTCACTACACCCAAACTAGCTAATTTGGCAAATTAATCCCTGGCAATGGGATACTATTAAGCTCAAAAATTTTCCCTTCCCAGATAAGTAGCTAATAATAACCAATAAGTATAGTGGATTTACAATGTGCCCAGACTGGGCTAAACTATTTGCTTGTTTAATCCTTATACCAATTTCAAACAGTAAGTTTATTTCTATTTCCATTTTATAAATAAAAAAGGTAGTTGGTAGCATTATTCAGATCATCTATGTTTCCTGAATTTTTATCTTAATTTTTCTATCAAATGCAGAGAGAAGGATGCTAAAATCTTCAAAACTCTACAAAAATCTATGGTTGTAGAATTGTCTGTTTCTTCCTTTAGTTCTATCAATTTTTGTTTCATATATTTTAAAGCTCTGTTGTTAGGGACATGCACATACAAGACTGTTATGTTTTCTCAATGACATTTTAATCATTGTGAAATATCCCTCCTAATCTTTGCTAATACTTCTGTCTTGAATGATCTGGCTTTTTCTGGCATGGCATTGCATATAGTTTTGCATCTATTTACTTTCAATCTATCTGTATAATTATTTCAAAGTGGGTCCCATTCACAGCATATCTTTAAATCTTACTTTTGTTTGTAAGCCATTACAACAAGCTCTGCTATTTCTTTTTTTTAGCTAATTGGGAATGTTTGCCAATTAACATTTAATATTATGATGATTATATTTTGATACACGATTTTATTTGTTTTCTTTTTTGCCCCTCTGATTTTTGTTCTTCTGTTCCTTCTTTCTTGTCCTTTTTTTTTTTTTTTTTTTACAGAAGAAATGCTTTATTGTGTTTAAATTTTAGATTTACATAAAAGTTGCAAAAATAGTACAGGGAGTTCCTGTATACCTCTTACCCAGTTTCTGCTGAAATTAACATCTTACATTATCACGGTACATTTGTCACAACTAAGAAACTAACATTAGTACACTACTATTAATTAAGTGCAAGACTTTATTCAGATTTCTTTGTTTCTTCACAAATAACCCTTTTTTCCTGTTCCAGGAGCCAATCTAGGGTACCATATTGCATTTAGTGACTTTTAAAAATTATTATTTGGACATGTTTTAGAATTCCAGTTTAGTTTACATAATAATGTTTTTTCTATATATTATTGTATGTTTTACCCAGTGTCCACTCTAAGAATCATGATATACATTCTTAACTTTTTATAATCTGATTTGAGTTTACATTGTCCCACTTTGCATAAAATATACAAACCTTGCAATCTATAGGTCCTCTTATACCTGCCCCCAGCATTTCCTTTGTGTTATGATTACCATATGACATTTATATACATTACACATCCTACAGTGCAAGGTCATAATTTTTGCCTTGAATAGTGTTATATATTGGAAAGGAATTAGACTGGAAAAGCAGTCTTTTCTGTTTGCTAGTTTTGATGTTCTTCGCGTCTTTCTAAAGATCCATATTTTCATTTGATATCATTTATCTTCAGATAAAGAACTTTCTTTAGCATTTCTTATAATAAAGATCTGCTAGTGATAAATTCTCTTAGTTTTCTTTTATTTGGAAAGTCTTTATTCTGCTTTCATATTTGATAGATATTGCTTTTAGTGCTTTGAGAATGTTGGTTCACTGTGTTGGCCTCCATTGTTTCTGATATAAGAAATCAGCAGTCATTTGACTCATCATCCTCCTCTGTGTAATGTGCTTTTTTTCTCTGCATGCTTTTGACACTTTATCATTCATTTGACTCTAATTTGCCTAAGCATGGTTTTCTTTTATTTAACTTGACTGGGATTTGCTGAGCTTCTTAGATTTGTAAATTTGTGTCTTTTGCCAAATGTGGGGACTTTTTGGCCATTATTTATTCAAATAATTTTTTTCTACCCCATTTCTTCTGTTCTTCTAGGAGTTCAATTGTACATATGTTAGACCTTTCAATACCATCCTTCAGGTACTATCATTTTTATCTCTGTCTTTCAGATTGGATATTTTCTGTTGATCTCTCTTTAGATTCACCTACTCTTTCATCTGTTTAAAAAATTTTGTTAAGCCCCATCCAGTTAATTTTTTAAAATTAGATATTGTATTTTTTAGTTATAGAATTTCCATTTGATTGTACTTTTAGGCATCTCTATTTATGTGATGATACTATGTTTTAATCATTATAAGCACATTTTTCCTTATGTCATTTAGTATAGTAAGAATTGCCATTTTAAAATAAATTTCTATTAATTTCAATATCTGTGTCATCTTGAGCTTGACTTTTGCCTGTTATATTTACTCTTGAGAATACATCAGATTTTCCTGTCTCCCAATATGTCAAGAAATTTTGGATTGTACTCTGGACATTGTGAATGTCATATTGTGGAGACTGGATTCAGTTGTATTCTTTCAAAGAGTTTTGAATTTTTTGTTTTAATAAGAAATTAACTTGGTAGGGTTCAAACTGCAAATTCTGTTTTTTTTTTTTTGAGTGGGCCCTCATATCTGTTTTCTGTTCTTTCACCATTAGATAGGGTGCTTACAATCTCTCCTGTACATGGGTGTTTGGGGGTCAGGCAAAAATTGGGGCAGACTTTATCATGGAATTTGGGATTTTCTTTCTCTGGCTCTCTCTCCTTTTGAGGATTCTCCCTCACTTTCTAGCAGCTGGGGTTGCCCTCAAACTCTGTCTGCCAGTTCTTCAGGCCAGAAAGATGGTGAGTTTCTTCTCAGTTTTAGCTGCCCTTCAGGACAGTGACTGCAGCTGACCCTCAGGCCAAAAGTGGTAAAAACAGGAGAACAACCTCCTACTAACCCTTTCTTCCAAGTGTTAACTTCCCTCTGGAGCCTGCTTGCTGTTGTATACTCTCCAGGGCCTTCAGATAGATTTTGTCCTCTCCCAGCCCCTGAGTTTATAGTTATTATTGGCAGGAAGCTCAGTACAGTAAACATTTACTCAGCCATACCAGAAGTGGAACTCGATCCAGATCCTGATTCCTAGCCACTGAGTTGTACTGACTGTCACATAGTAAAATGGCTCTTCTGGCCTCATCCTATATTCTATAAAGGATCATTGCTCTGAGAAATGTCTCAAATGATAGGTTTTCAGATATTATGTAAGGCTGATAATGTCTTTGGAGATGGGGACTTTTCTCAATGCTTTTCAAATTACAATGCCCAGTCCATCTATAGACAAGCACCCCCACCACCACCTCCTTTTTTTCCTATAGAGAAAGTAATGACTCTGTACACAAATAGGAGATACTGACTCATGAAGGGCTAAGCTGGCCTCTGTGAGTGACTCACTATGCCTTAAGAGACTGAGGGAAGTGGCCATGTGGTCAGGCCACCTACTAATGCTTGGTTCTGACTTGACTAGATTTATAGCAAATTGACCCTGATTTGGGAAAGGTATAAACTTGATTTACCAGGTCATTAGAAGACATTTTCTGTTCACTTTTATTTACCATCAAGAAAGCATGAGATCCTAGGATGTGATTAGAAATCAGCAAATAAATGCAATTTGAATTAAGTCATTCAGCCATGCAGAGTGAGGGTGGGGTGGAAGGTGAGGAGAGGCAGTAGAACAATGTAGGGAAAGGTATTGGGCACAATTGGGCCCTGCTGGGCTTAGTCCCCACCTCTTCCCTTCTCTGGGCACTGGGATGGGTTTGGATGTTTGGCTGTAGCTGGAAAGGACCAGAGACTTTTTTTTTTTTTTTTTAAATGGAGTCTTGCTCTGTCACCCAGGCTAGAGTGCAGTGATGTGGTCTCAGCTCACTGCAATCTCTGCCTCCCAGGTTCAGGAGAATCTCCTGCTTCAGCCACCTGAATAGCTGGGACAACAGGTGCATGCCATCATGCCCGGCTAATTTTTGTATTTTATTAGAGATGGGGTTTTGCCATGTTGGCCAGGCTGGTCTTGAACTCCTGACCTCAAATGATCCACCTGCCTCGGCCTCTCAAAGTGCTAGGATTACAGACATGAGCCACCGTGCCTAGCCTGGACCAGAGTCATAAAGATCAGTGCCAGCACTTGTTGTAGCTTCAGTCTTCCCTGACTGGAGAGTGTTGGGGACTTGGATTGTTGTGGGGAGTCTCCAAGGAAGGGCCACTCCATCACATCAGCACTCCACTGAGGGAGGATCACAAGGAACAGGAGACAAGGCAGGAAGGGCTGGGGGTAGGAGGGAGTGGACACTGCAGGGTGAGGTGCCACAGGACAAAATCATCCTTGCTGCCCCCTGTCAACCCTTCCGCCATCAGAGCTGATGAGGCAGGACCCAGACAGCCCTCAGAGAGTGTGATAAAGCTCAGCCCTCCCTAGGGTGGGCACTGCTTCTGCCTCCCAGGAGAGACCTGAAGGGGGTGGATGCCAAAGCCATCCCCTGGTGGCTGTAGCTGCCATCTGAACTCCTACCAGCTGACCTTCCTTCCTGTGGACTAAGTGGCTTCAGCTGCACACAGTGACCTTCGGGAGGAGAAATGCACTTTCCTGTACCCCTTCCTCCTGGGAGTGGGACTGTAAGTGATTAAGGGAGTAGGAGAAGGGAAGGAACAGGGGAATTAAAGGCTGGGAAAGGAATGGAAGGGAGGGAGGGGAATGAATAAAACTCACAGGAATAAGAGGGTGTGTCGTGCAATTGTCACAAATTCTGGGTTGCAGACTGAGCTCAGTGCCATCCCTTCCTCCCTGGCATCACCTCCTCCTCCAAGTTTGGGCAGGTCCTTTTCCTGCTGGTTTCCTGTTTCATAACTGTTGAGTTTTGCTCACCAGCACCCTCCATCAAATGTTTAAAAGCCAATTACTGGGAAGGCCAAGGGAGGAGGATTGCTTGAGCTCAGGAGTTCGAGACCAGCCTGGACAACATAGTGAGACCCTGTCTCAAAAAACACACACACAGAGCGGGATGTGGTGGCTCACGCCTGTAATCCTTGCACTTTGGGAGGCTGAAGCGGGCAGATCACTTGAGGTCAGGAGTTCAAGAACAGCCTAGCCAACATAGTGAAACCTTGTCTCTACTAAAAATACAAAAATTAGCCAGGTGTGGTAGCACACACCTGTAATCCCAGCTACTCGGGAGGCTAAGGCAGGAGAACTGCTTGAACCCGGGAGGCAGAGGTTGCAGTGAGCCAAGATCGTACCACTGCACTCCAGCCTGGGTGACAAAGCGAGACTCCATCTCAAAAAAACTGAAAAACAACCCCCCATTCAAAACACAAAAACCCAAACACACAAAACAAAAAAACTTAAGAAAGTAGGAGGAGGATGCTTTGGAGTCTATACACCACCTCTTTTAAAAATGCTCACCTGAATTTCCTACAACCAGTGTTCCCTCCTTCCAAACAGGTATCAAGACACTCACCTTCTAAGAGGCTTGCCCTAACTGGAGTGCTGAGTCTGAACTTCCTTTGAACATCATTTGATCTCAGATGCAGCCAGTCCTGTGCATAGCCTGACGGGATGGAATGTTCAGGGTCATCATGTGATTCCCCTGGGTGGCCTAGCTAAGGGACACAGCTTTATCCAGGCAGAGAAGACAGCATGGGAGGAAGAAGCTCCAATATTGAGAGTGTGAGGGCTGCAAATTCGTCAAGAGCTGCCACCTCCAACCAAAAATGTTCAGTTATCGATCAACAAAACCAGCTTTTGTTTTAATTTTTGACTTTTTGATTTTTAGCTTTTTCCTCCCCAGCCATCATGGTGCTGCATGCCCATTGTAGAAATCTGAGAAAATGATAAAGAGGTTGATGAAAACTGTCTATGAACTTACTATCCACTGTATTTTTCATCTATTTTTTCTTTTATACCTGAGATAAAATAGTGTATACTACTTTTTTTTTTTATTTTTGTGAGAGAGGGTCTTACTCTGTTGCCAAGGCTGGTCTTGAACTCCAGGATCCTCCTGCCTCAGGCTCCTGAGTAGCTGAGATTACAGGTATGCACCACACGTTCAGCTATCCTATTTATACTGTTTTAAAAACTTAACTCCATTTCAATAGAATTTTCCCATGACATTAAAACTCTGTAAGCATCATTTTCAATGGCTGCATGACAACCTGCTAAAAGTATATGCTTATTTTGCTTAACAAATTTGCTTACTTTTTGCATATTTGAGTTGTTTCCAACTCTATTTTTAAGTTACTATAAGTAAATCTGAAATGAACATTTTGGTGTACAAGTCCTTTAGGGCAGATTTCCAGGAGTGGGATGACCAGGACAGGTTTCCCTTAATCCTAGGACACTGAGTCTCAACCTCCACTCCTCTGCCCTTTACGTTCTTAAGCCAGTTACTATCTTCCACCTCATTATTTCCCCGAAGTTTATATCAGCTTACATTCCCACCAGCTCTGGGTGGAAATTCAGGTTATTTTGAGAGGTCATTTGCAAGCTGGAAAAACCCTTCTATTGCTGTGATCACAAGGAAAGTCACACATCTCCCTGACCTCCCATCAGGCCCAGTCTCCTGAGCCTGTCCCCAAAACAATGACACAATTAACAATCATAAGAGAATCAACAAATCTGTAGTAAATTTCAACTTCGTTCTGAGCATTTTACATGAGTAATCTTTGCATGGGTAATGCAACCCTGATAGATTGCAACATTCCCCATTCTAGTTGTATAGATGAAGAAGCAAAGGCTCAGAGATAGGAACTTGCCCAAGGGCACACAGGTGGTGAGAGTCAAAGTTGTTGGCTGGCTCCTAAGACCTGTGCTCTTGCCACACACTACAGGGCTTGAAATCCAACAACGATAGACTGGATTAAGAAAATCTGGCACATACACACCATGGAATACTATGCAGCCATAAAAAACGATGAGTTCATGTCCTTTGTAGGGACATGGATGAAACTGGAAACCATCATTCTCAGCAAACTATCGCAAGGACAAAAAACCAAACACCGCATGTTCTCACTCATAGGTGGGAATTGAACAATGACAAAACATGGACACAGGCAGGGGAACATCATACACCGGGGACTGTTGTGGGGTGGGGGGAGGGGGGAGGGATAGCATTAGGAGATATACCTAATGCTAAATGATGAGTTAATGGGTGCAGCACACCAACATGGCACATGTATACATATTTAACAAACCTGCATGTTGTGCACATGTACCCTAAAACTTAAAGTATAGTAATAATAAAAGAAAAAAAAAGGAGAGGCAAGGACTTGTGGCTGAATGCTGAGGGTTGAATTTCCAAGAGTTTGAGAGTCATTTGTGAGTCAGGGGAAGCGGGACCTGGTGAGGTTTTCTGGATTTTGGTTTCTGTTGTGGTTTTGGCCCTAACATTTGGGTCACCTGCTACAGAGATGGAGGCCAACAGGTGGCGGCTCAAGGCTGTGCCACTGGAAGGATAGGTCTTGCTATGCTTCTGATGTAGGCAGAGACTTTCCAAACCTTTCCAAAATTTCTGTCCCAATTACCTGGTCTAGGCTGCAGGGCCCTCAGGACTGGGTTTCCTTGAATTGAGATAGTGCAGCTGCTCTACTGCTCTGAAAAATAAGACACTTTCAACTTAATATCCTTGGATATCTAACCTCCTGCAAACACAAATTTAATAGCTGCAAAAATATGATTGTATATATACTCATCTGTGTGCAATTTCCCCCCCTTTATTGTTTTTTGATTTGCTCTTTATTCCTCCTTTTTTTCCCTTCCTCCTGTAACTGCCCAGTGGTTCCCTTCCTCCTGTAACAGCTGGGCTGTGTCTTGCCTGCTGCCTAGACAGACCAAGACTTACCAAGACAGGGGAATTGCAATAGAGAAAGAGTAATTCACACAGAAAGCAGGCTGTGGAGGAGATTGGAGTTTTATTATTACTCAAATCACTCTCCCCAAACATTTGGGAATCAGAGTTTTTAAGGATAATTTGGTGGGTGGGGGAAGTCCTGTGAGTCGAGAGTGCTGATTGGTTGGGTTGGAGATGAAATCATGGGAAGTTGAAGCTGTCCTCTTGTACTGAGTCAGTTCCTGGGTGGGGGCCACAAGATGAGATGAACCAGTTTATCCATCCAGGTGGTGCCAGCTGATCCATCAAGTGCAGTGTCTGCAAGATATGTCAGGCACTGATCTTGGGAGCAGTTTAGGGAGGGTCAGAATCTTGTAGCCTCCATCGTCATGACTCCTAAACCGTAATTTCTTTCTTTTTAAATTTTTTATTATACTTTAACTTCTAGGGTACATGTGCACAACATGCAGGTTTGTTACATAGGTATACATGTGCCATGTCGGTTTGCTGCACCCATCAACTTGTCATTTGCATTAGGTATTTCTCCTAATGCTATCCCTCCCCCAGTTCCCCACCGCCCCACAAGCCCTGGTGTGTGATGTTCCCTGCCCTGAGTCCAAGTGATCTCACTGTTCAGTTCCCACCTATGAGTGAGAACATGCGATGTTTGGTTTTCTGTGCTTGTGATAGTTTGCTGAGAATGATGGTTTCCAGCTTCATCCATGTCCCTGCAAAGGACATGAACTCAATCTTTTTTATGGCTGCATAGTATTCCATGGTGTATGTGTGCCACATTTTCTTTATCCAGTCTATCATTGGTGGACATTTGGGTTGGTTCCAAGCCTTTGCTACTGTGAATGGTGCCGCAATAAACATACATGTGCCTGTGTCTTTATAGTAGCATGATTTATAATCCTCTGGGTGTATACCCAGTAATGGGATCACTAGGTCAAATGGTATTTCTAGTTCTAGATCCTTGAGGAATCGCCACACTGTCTTCCACAGTGGTTGAACTAATTTACACCCCCAACAGTGTAAAAGCGTTCCTATTTCTCCACATCCTCTCCAGCATCTGTTGTTTCCTGGCTTTTTAATGATTGCCATTCTAACTGGCATGAGATGGTATCTCATTGTGGCTAAACCATAATTTCTAATCTTGTAGCTAATATGTTAGTCCTACAAAGGCAGTCTAGCCCCCAGGCAAGAAGGGGGTTTGTTCTGGGAAAGGGCTGTTACCGTCTTTGTTTTAAACTTTAAACTATAAACTAACTTCCTCCCAGAGTTAGGTCAGCCTATGCCCAGGAATGAACAAGGAGAGTTTGGAGGTGAGAAGCATGATGGGGTTGGTTAGGTCAGATCTCTTTCATTGTCTCAACTATAATTCTGCAATGGCAGTTTCACTCCTTCCACGTCATCATCTTGCCCCCAACCTCAGGTAAACCATGTTTACAACTATTCACTCTGCCATATTTCTTCATGCCATATACGTGTGTATATATGTTATAGATATGTATGCATATAATACATGCATATATGTGTACATACAAACATTTACATACACAGCATTTTGAGGTGATTAACTTATTAAAATGGATCAAGTTATGAACATTTGACTGTGATTTGCTTTTCTTACTCAACGATGTTTGCTGAAGACTTCTTTAAGCCATTTGTTATGTCTTATTCATTCTTTTAAATAATGCCATAATATTCCATGGTGTGGGTATACCCACATTTATTTAGCTATGTCTCTATTAATGGTAATTTCATTTGTTTTCATTTTCCCCCACTATGAACAATCCTGTAAGAAACACCCTCACACATTTATCCTCGTGTACTGGCAATTTTATTTTTATAAGGTGGATTCCCAGAAGTGGAATTGTTAGGCCAAAGGGCATACAGTTTTTGTTTTGTTTTGTTTTGTTTGTTTGTTTTTTTGAGATGGAGTCTTGCTCTGTCACCCAAGCTAGAGTGCAGTGGCACAATCTTGGCTCACTGCAACCTCTGCCTCTGGGGTTTAAGCAATTCTCCTGCCTCAGCCTCTCAAGTAGCTGGGATTACAGGTGCCTGCCACCATGCCCTGCTAATTTTTATATTTTTCGTAGAGATGGGGTTTCACCATGTTGACCAGGCTGTTCTCAAACTCTTGACCTCAGGTGACCCACCCACCTCGACCTCCCTAAGTGCTGGTATTACAGGTGTGAGCCACCATGCCTGGCCATACAGTTTTAATTTTAGTGAAAGCCCCAGTTGGCTATCTAAAATGATTCTAATATGTCACATTTCCACTATAATAGAGGAAAATACCACATATTTCTCTACATCCACACCGGCAATAGGAGTTTTAAGTTTTAATTTTCTCATCAGAAGGGCATACGGTGATGTTTTGTAACTATGTAACATTTATTTCCATGTTGGGGAGTGAATTTGAGCATGTTTGCCGGCTTTTTGGGTTTGCTCCTCTGTGGGTTTTTAAATAGTTTGATTTGTCCACTTTTCTTTGTGATGATTGTCTTTTTCTTGTCACACTTGTAAGAGCTGTTTGCATGTTTTAAGAACTAACTTTATATCATCTGTATTATAAATATTTTCCTTTGGGCAACTGCATTACTGTAAAGTTGACCCTTGAATAACATGGATTTTAACAGCATGGGTCCACTTATATGTAGATTTTTTTCAACCAAAAGGGGATTGAAAATACGGTACTTATGGGATGCAAAAATTCCATATACAAAGGGCCAACTTTTCATATATGCCAGTTCTGCAGGACTTACTTTTGGTATAAGAGGGGGTCCTGAAACCAATCCCCTGTGTAGACTAAGGGACAACTGTAGTTTGTTTATGGAATCTTTTACTGTACAAAAGTTTCTTGTTTTCTTTGTAATTTTTAATGGTCAAAATATGCCCATCTTTTTTTTCTTTCCTATCTTTTTTTAAAAAATAGCTTCTAGTTCTCAGTCTTGGTTATGAAGACCTTCTCTGCTATTTCATATACATCACGTATTAGTCTGCTTGGTTTGTCATTACAAAACACTACAGACTGGGTAGGTTAAACATTAGAAATTTATTTCTCACCATTCTGGAGGCTGGGATGTCCAAGATCAAGGTGCTGGCAATTTCAGTTTCTAGTGAGGGCTCTCTTCTTGGTTTGCAGATGGCCACCTTCTTGCTGTGTCCTCACATAGCGGAGACAAAGGAAGAGAGAGAGAAAGAGGGAGAAAGTGAGTGAGTGAGAGAGCTCAGGAATGCTGTGGTATGTCTTCCTCTTCTTATAAAGACATTAATCTAATCATGAAGGCCTCACCCTCGTGGCCTCATCTGACCCTAATCGCCTCTCAAAGGCCCCATCTCCTGCTGCCATTACACTTGGGGTTGGTGCTTTAACATACGAATTTGGAGGTGGTACACAAATACTCAGCCAATAACATATTGTCTACTAGATTCTCTTTGTGATATTTTTATTGCATTTCTGTAATACAGGAATGAGTGCTACTTAAGGTAACAAGCAACTCCAAAGCCTCAGTAGCCAGCACGAGAGAGGCTTAGTTTTCAGTCAGTCTTATCAGGTGTGGGACAGTCAATCCCGAGCAATGAGTTGGGGATCCAGATCCCTTCCATTTGTGATGGATCTTCAACATGTGACTCCCACAGTCACTTCAGAAGAGGAAGACGGAGCAAGAGAGAGGACACCTACTCAAGGGATCTTTTGTGTTCTCTGTTACTTCCTCCTGTATTCCATTGCATGGAACCCAGCCCCATGGTCTCAACCAAACTGGAAAAGAGGCTGGAAAATGTCTTTCTCAGTGCTCAGAAAGATGAAAAGGATTCGTCAGGAGCTAGCCAGCCTCTACCATATTTACTTTTAATAGTCAACCTTTTAATTCAAGTGGGGTTAAAAATATATAGTATAAGACATATGTGTTCATTTTTACTTTCTTCCAGATAGTTGCAGCAGCAGCAGTACCACCACCATATATTAGCTTACTCTCTTTCTGCTGAATTGAATTACTGTTTTAAAAATTTTAATTTTTTTTTATTTTTCACATGAGAGCTTTTAGTTTATTAATCTGCTCATGAAAAATCCACACGATGTCTGCAGATGATGTCACTGTAGCATCTTTACTCCTTTGGCTTTTTGCCAGCACCAATATTGGCCTTTGCAGTGTCCCTGGCTTTCTTCATTCCATTCTTGTGCTTCTTTCGCTGCTTTTGTGAAGTCTTTTTGTGAAGTCTTTTTCTTCTCATACAGGCCATGTCTTGCAAGTCTATGTTTGTACCCAGGCTGGTGTGCGGTAGCTATTCACAGGTGTGATCATAGTTCACTCCAGCTTCTATCTCCTGAGCTCAAGCCATACTCCCACCTTAGCCTCTTCAGTATCTGGGACTACAGGTGTGTGTCATGCTCTTGACTTTTAGTGTGTTCTTAACCTACTGGATTTGCATCTTTCTTTCTTTTTTTTTTTTTTTTTTGAGACGAAGTCTCGCTCTGTTGCCCAGGCTGGAGTGCAGTGGGGTGATCTTGGCTCACTGCAAGCTCCACCTCCCGGGTTCATGCCATTCTCCTGCCTCAGCCTCCCAAGCAGCTGTGACCACAGGCACCCACCACCACGCCCGGCTAATGTTTTGTATTTTTAGTAGAGACTGGATTTCACCATGTTAGCCAGGATGGTCTCGATCTCCTGACCTCGTGATCTGCCTGCCTCGGCCTCCCAAAGTGCTGGGATTACAGGCGTGAGCCACCGCGCCCAGCCTGGATTTGCATTTTTTTTTTTTTTTTTTTGAGACGGAGTCTTGCTCTGTCACCCAGGCGGCAGTGCAGTGGCACAATCACGGCTCACTGCAAGTTCTGCCTCCTGGGTTCACGACATTCTCCTGCCTCAGCCTCCCGAGTAGCTGGGACTACAGGCACCCACCCCCACACCCGGCTAATTTTTTGTATTTTTAGTAGAGTCGGGGTTTCACCATATTAGCCAGGACGGTCTCGATCTCCTGACCTCGTGATCTGCCCGCCTCGGCCTCCCAAAATGCTGGGATTACAGGCGTGAGCCACTGCGCCCGGCGGACTTGCATTTTTTAAATCTTTCTAGCCTCTGTGGAATTCTCTTCCTTTCCCACTGGCTCATAAGCATCTTTTAAAAATCCAACATTTTTAGTTGTGCTGTGTGGGAGGTCTTTTGCTGAGCATCTTGTCAGCTACAATGATTGGAAAATCTGATCTGCCATCATGTAGCATAATGGCTGCTTATTTTTATGTGGCCAAATTTGTTCAGTTTCTGTCAGTGCAGCATCCTCTGCTAGACACTATGAGACACAAAGATAAATATTGGTCCTCTCTCTCAGGGAAGCTTATGCTCTAACAAGGGGATGCAAGAAGACATGGGGTTTGAAGGCCTTGTTGAGTGCAAGAAGCTCTGTTCTGAACTGTGTCAATAAGTTGAGGTGTGGATGGGCTGCCCTTCAGGAACTACCTCCAGGCAGTTCTCAGCCTGAGGGAGATTTTCTTTATCTGAATTGAAATCTCCTCCCCACAAACTCAGCTCTGCCCTTAGGAGCTCTGCTGAAGCAATCTAGCCCTGCAGATTTTGAAGACACACATAGTTAGCCTGTGGTGTTTTGTTTTGTTTTCAGCTGCCTTTTAGTCACATCTCTATTTGGGAGAATTCCCCAGTTTGTGCGACTTAGTGGGAGGCGTTTCTTTCCCAATATGGCATCTGCAAAGGGCCAGCTTCTCTCTGTGCCTTTGGCAGCTTAGGGTGGGTTCATAACTATGTCTGGGCTGTTGGAGGATCCCACCTGGACTCTGAGCCTGGAAGGAACAATGCAATTTGCAGGGACAAGTTATAGGTTACTGATAAGTAAAGGTAGAGACAAGAGTCCAGAGACGGTGGCAACGACAGTCCAGTGGAACTGGCAGTGCCAGCAGCGCCCTCCCAACTAGGCTGCCCCTTGTGGCTGTACCGGTTGTATGACTTCCTGCCCAGCCTCCCTGGTTTGCCTTCCAAGCCTAGCTCCCCAGCATTCCAGTCATTTCTATGATCTATTAATATGTTCTTTTTTTTTTTTTTTTTTTGAGACAGGTCTCACTCTGTAGCCCAGGCTGGAGTGCAATGGCATGATATCACCTCACTGCGACCTCTGCTTCCGGGTTCAAGCGATTCTCTTGCCTCAGCCTCCCGAGTAGCTGGGATTACAAGGCACCCGCCACCGTGCCTGGCTAATTTTTGTATTTTTAGTACAGAAGGGGTTTCACCATGTTGGCCAGGCTGGTCTCAAACTCCTGGCCTCAAGTTATCCATCTGCCTCAGCCTTGCAAAGTGATGGGATTACAGGCGTGAGCCACCACACCTGCCTGATCTACCAATATGTTCTTTTTCTGCCTAAGTTAGCCAGAGTTGATTTTTATTATTGACAAGAGCTACAACTGGTACAAAAGCTCATATGCCCAGAACCACCCCCCGCCTTGTGTTATAATGCCAAATATTGCTGTTCTGGCTTCTTCCCTTCTGTGAGGGTTGCCAGCCAGGAGAATGTTCTCAGATACCAAAGGAGCTCACTCCATGGTAGGGAAGCCAGTAGAGGCTTGTCCAGGGCCTTACCTAAGGCCAGCACTGCCCCTCTACTAACTGTTCCTGGGGCACATATGCAACCAATTCCATGGAAGGTGTACAAAGGCCTCGGTGTACCTTATTTAAGTACAATAAACAGTGACTACCATTAATCCAAATTTGCTTCCATTGAGAAGGAAAAAAGATTTGCATGGAAGCGTCAGGGGACTCAGGCCTATGTTAGGGATCTTTTGGAGCGTCTTTCAAAACACGGCTTGTCCCCTTTAAAGAAATGTATGTTTCCTTTTCAAATATGTCCTAGTTTCCATAATTTACCAAGTATTACTGTTGATAAATCTGATGATTCTTAAGATATTTATTTTAAAATGATAGGGTGCAAAATATTTGAGCCTGGAGACAAACTGAGAGTACCTAGGGGCTCTCTAGTTCTTTCTCCTGAGTATGGATATTAGTCCCAGTACATGGCCAAAGGGAGGTATGCATGACTTGGGACTGGCTAATTGTGGAACCCAAATTCTGGGCAATAGTGATTGGTTCTAACTGTGGAAACTGAAGTATGGTCAGACCCCTTTCCTGGGATTCTTCTAGAGACCCTGGGAGAGAGAAATTCTCTCCCTCCTGGGTTTGCTGGGCTGCGGGTGGTCATCTTCCTGCCCTAAAGATAGAAGCCTAGGGAGACAAGCAGAGACGAGAAAGATTGAGAGAAAGCAAATGGGAGGGAGAAGACAGAACAGTGCAATAGTGACAGAGGAAGACTGAGAGAGACAGGCAGCCTCCTGACTGCTGAGACTCGCCGAGGCTCTTTCTGGCCAGGAGCCCACATCCTGCAGTTCTTCTGATTCAGAAAGTAATACCAATTGCCCTTCTTTCCAAACCCCCTCCCTCCTCACTGTCAGCTGATAGGAGTTGGGTTTATGTCACTTGCATCCAAGAGTCTTCATTAAAATACCATATTAGGCTGGAATTCATAGTGGTGTCTATTGAGCCCTTTCCAACTTGAGAACAGTTTCCTGTGGTGGAGACAAGGTGTTCAGAGAGAGATGTTGCTGAGTTTTGCTTTCTCTTTGTCAATCCTCAACATTGGAGCCTTCTTTTTGGGCAATGGGCCTTCCCCTTCCTTGATTTTCTGCTCTGTCTGAGCATAACTTGACTGGCCTCTCTGGGGTCTTTAGCAGCTTTTATAAGTCCTGTTCACTCTGGACTTTGGATATGTCTACACTATTTTTAGAATTTCTATCTAAACTTTCCAAGCTCTTCCTTCTATTTTGTGGATTTGTTCATGTATTATTAATTTTGAAACATACATATATATGTAATCATAAAAGCAATCTCTGTTTAGTATTAAAAAAAAACCCATGAAAATCCAGAAATGACCAAAAGATGGCTGGTCCTTGTGGTGCATGCTTGTAGTCCTAGCTACTTGGGAGGCCAAAGCAGGAGGATTGCTTGAGCCCAGGAATTTGAGGCTGCAGTGAACTATGATCATGTCACTGCACTCTAGCATGGTGACAGAGCCAGATTCTGTCTCTAAATAAAGATAAAAATAAATGACCAAAAGAGAACAAAAGACCAAAAAAAGACCAAGAGAAAAAATAAATGACCAAAAGAGAGAAAGAAATGTAAAATAATGTAATCTCTGCACTCAAAGGAAAATATTGTTAATACTTTTATATGTAGTTTTCTCTTTTTTTCTGTACCTATCTGGTCTATGGTATTTCAAAATCCACTTCTGGCTGGACATAGTGGCTCATGCCTGTAATCCTAGCACTTTGGGAGGCTGACTCACTTGAGGTCAGGAGTTCGAGACCAGCCTGGCCAACATGGTAAAACCCAGTCTCTACTAAAAATACAGAAATTAGCCCGGTGTGGTGGCGTATGCCTGTAATCCCAGCTACTTGGGAGGCTGAGGCAAGAGAATTGCTTGAACCTGGGAGGTGGAGGTTGCAATGAGCTGAGATTGCACCACTATACTCCAGCCTGGGTGACAGAGTGGGACTCCATCTCAAAAAAAAATAAAATAAATAAAATCCACTTTCAACAGTAGGGGAGAAATCACTGCCTCCCAAGGATGTCACTTTCATGACTCTGGTTGGTTGGTTCTTTTTACTCAGATATAAACACTGAGAAACCGTACAACTTCCTCTTGTTATTGCCTCCCTTTTCTAACTTAAATGGTCGGAGAGGCAAGATAATACCTTATTAGGCAACTGCAGCTTTAGCAGAACTTGACTTCTTGGGAAGGCCCCTTTCCCATCTCCATCTGCCAGCTTGATGCATCTAAATTTATTTTAGGAGGTCTATTAAGGGAGGAATCCCATGCTTTTGATCTGGCTGTGGATGTGTTTGTGTGTGCATTTCTAGCATGAGTGCATTTCCGTTTTTACTCATACCCTCACTGAAATAACAGCCTCTTCAGGTTAATAGATTTTCATACATGTGCATATTTTTGTGCCCTTTGGTGCTACTTCCCATTCCTCTAGTTTAGGAATATTACAGTCTCCGTCTCTGGGGTGGAGCAGGTCTGGATTGAACTACTGTTTTGGGCACTTAGTTCCCTGGCCCAGAACAAGTTATTTAGCCTCTCGGATCTGATACTGCTTGGATGTGAGGAATAGGGATAAGTCCATCTGAAAGAGTCAGGGTTGGGCTTCCATGAAGAAAGCAGTAATACTCAGGAATCTCAGGAATCCAGGGAAGAATTCCCTCAAGTAAGCACTGTCATAAACACTATACAAAGTCTCACCCTCTCCTGTGCCTCAGAGCCTAAAACTCATTTTAGGAAGGATAAACTTTTTCTCTAGAGCCAGAGATAGGAGAATCTAGTCCCTTGGAGCTATACCAGACTGAGGGGTCAGTGACTGATAGGAAATCTTATGGAAGTGTTTGGATAAGAGGTAAAGGAACAGGGCTGAGTGAGGAGTAGGAGTAGGGATCATAAGGAATTGGAGTACAGCAGACCACAGACAAAGAGTCCTAGCTATGGATGCCGTGACGGTTGTTTAATCCTTTGCTGTCTCCTGAACACGCTGTTTACTGAGCCAGATGCCTTGAGGTATGCGCTTGCCCATGTTCACATTTGCTGTCCTGAGCATTGTTTGTACACAATAAAATGGATGGTATTAAGGTCTTGGAAGCAATTAGATTTCAAGGAACCATCTCCTACCAGGATATGCATTAAAAATCCACAGTGGATCTGGGCCCACAGGGCACCTATTATTTACCTGAAAGAGCCCTCCAGAAGAGGGTGGGACTCTCTGGGGCCTTAAGTTTCATCTTGGAAACATACTGGCACCAGGAGGACCAGAAACTCCACTCTCCCTCCCCTCCTCCATTTACAAGTGTGTAAATGGGAGGTTGGGCTCTGAGGCTGGGAGTCCCCTAGAGCTGTTATGAGTACAAATGGACACACAGTTCTCTGGCATCGGTCATCTGTCTGCTCAGTGAAGGGGAGGGCTGGTACCTTCTCTTGTTTCTGAGACCCAGGTAGCAAAGGAGTTTGGTGAGTACTGAGAGAAGCCTGGGTGTAAGAATGTAAACGAGTTTAGACGGATGAATAAGAGGTACTCCCTTCCTTTCTTAACTTGGGATGAGGAACAGGTGAGGCAGGGAAAATCAGGAAAAGTATTGATGAGGCTGACTGCTTTTCTTATTCTGAGCAAAGTTCTTTGCTGCCAAAGTGCTAGGGTAGAATTCAAAGATGAACAGTGTTTATTCATTCATCCAGCAAATAACTACCCATTAGGTAGCCACTGATGTGTGTTGGTATACACAGAATAAGACAGATACAGTCTCTGTTCTCAAGGAACTCATTGCTCATGTATACCTCTGCATTTGTTCACACCATTCCCTTTGCCTGGCCTTCTCTCCATGTATTCCAGGGTTTCTCAACTTGGGCACTATTGGGACATTTTGGGCTGGATAATGCTTTGTTGTGGGGAACTTTCCTGCATATTATAGGACTTTTGCAGCATCATTGGCTTCTGTCCACTAAATGCTACCCCCCATCCCAGGTTGTGACATCCAAAAATGCTTCTAGACATTGCCAGATGTCTTCTGGAGGCCAATGGAACCACTGATCCATTTTGAGTTTAAACTTTCATGACCCCATTCAAGTCCCACCTCTTCCATGAAGCTTGCTTTAGTTAATTCTGGTCATGCTAATTTCTCCTTTCTTTGGTCTCCTGTACCAATTATTGCTGCTGCTTTCCAATTTACCATGTAATAATCCACTCTCTTCTTTTGGTCACTGTTTGGAAGGAAACAGCCTTGAAAACGGTCCTGGAGATGTAGATTTCATTCAGGCACCATGGCAAACCTGTTACATCTCCTAGAATAAGTTGCTTCCATTCTGCCATGGAGACCCCAGTTTTCTCAGCTGTCAAATCAATTGCAGTGCTACTCAGAAATTTTCAGCCACAAATCATCAAAGATATGGAGGGGCCAATTGCACAGGTTTCTTAAAATGAAGCAGATTTTATGTTTTACACATTGAGTCTTTGTATGGTGTTGGGATGGTATCATGGCTGACACATGTCCAAAACCACTAGATCATCTTAAAGGCTTTTCTAACATTTGATCATGATCATGAGATTTCATTTGTATTAAATTCTGTCTCTTAATTAGGCTGTGAATGCCTTCAGTGCCTGCTACCTTGGTGATTTCCATAGTGCCACCTAGCTCAGTGCTGGCTTCACAAGAAGTTTGGTCAATATTTGCTGTTTGATCATGTTTTTAATCCTACAGCCAAAGATGATTTTGCTCAGATGCTGTGTCCTGGCATTAGGAATCTCCCTGCATCAATTAGGAATGTTTTTGTTTGCAAATTATAGAAAGCCTACCCACAGTAGCTTGAAACAAGAGTGGTTTCTTTTTCTCACATAAGAGAAAAGCAATGTTAGGGCTGGTGCCTTGAAGCTTTTCTGGGCCTTTCCTTCATGCATGTCTCCTTATGGTCATGAAAAGGCTGCTTCAACTCTATGTGACACATCTGCATTCAAGTCTAGGATCAATACCAAGATCAGTGCCAGCCCCATCTGTCTCTTATTAGCAAAGCTGAAGCTTTCCCAGAACTCTCCTACCAAACTTTTGATTACATCTCATTGGCCAGAACTGTATCACATGACTAATCCATGATACAGGTATATTGGGAGAGTGAATATTTAGCTACTGCAGCCTCTCTAATGGAAAGAAGTAAAGGGAAAGGAGGTAGAGGATGGGTGCTACGCTGCCCAAGCAGCAGGGTCTGCCGTCATCCCTATTCAAAAGCTCCAGCACCTATAGTCCTGAAAGGCAGGCAGCCAGGGGACCACAGCATAGGGCACTGCACCTTGACTGATGTTTCTGTCTCAGCAGTGCAGCCTCAATTCCCTGAACTCACCCACTGCCCCGGCATGGCTCCAGGCGGTTCTCTGAGAGCAGGGACAATGGTTCAGTGCTCCTAGAGTAGGGATTAATCCATCTGTGGTTTAGGTTTCTCTTTTCTCTTGGCAGAGTTTGCAGTTGGAATCAAAGGCTCTCCAACAAGGAAACAACTAAGTAAGTTAAACAATATTGCCTGTTTTTGAAATCTCATGGGTTTAACTGGGATTAGAAGTACCAATCTGAGGATTAGCCCAATAAATTCTTTGATCCTTTATGCTGGCTGAAGCAAGGGAACCAATAAAAATCATCTTCTTCCATTCTTATCTCCCTACTGACCCCTGCAACAGCCCCCTCATACACACTGCTTTCTGATTCATTTATCTGCTTATGTCCCTCTTTTTTTTTTTTATTTTTATTTTTTGAGACACAGTCTCGCTCTGTCGCCCAGGCTGGAGTGCAGTGGCACGATCTCAGCTCACTGCAAGCTCTGCCTCCTGGGTTCATGCCATTCTCCTGCCTCCCAGGTTCACGCCATTCTCCTGCCTCAGCTTCCCGAGTAGCTGGGACTACAGATGCCCGCCACCATGCCCGACTAATTTTTTTTTTTTTTTTTTTTTTTTTTGTATTTTTAGTAGAGACGGGGTTTCACCATGTTAGCCAGGATGGTCTCAATCTCCTGACCTCGTGATCCACCCGCCTCAGCCTCCCAAAGTGTTGGGATTACAGGCGTGAGCCACCGTGCCTGGCCATGTCCCTCTATTCTTAAAAATTTCTGATCCTCATTTCTATCCAAAGTCCATATCAGACTTCTGCTTCTAATAGAGGCAGACTAGCTAATATGGGCCAACCTTCCCTCTGAAAACAAGTAACAAATTCAGAGAAAACATTTAAAAAAATTTTCCTAAAATATCAAAAACTAATAAGATAGTGAGGAAGCAAGCCAAGATCTAGGAGACAATGAGGCTCTAGAGGAGCAAGCTTGGCATTTAGGGCTACATTTACCCAGGGGGCATTGGCTCATCTGAAGAGAAGACAGAGAGATGAGCCATGTTTTTGAAAACTGTGGGTGGCTAGGTGCCCATAAGTTTGAATCTACTGCTCCCTTTCTTTTCCATGGTGGAGACCCTGGTAAACTACTTGGCACTCAGAGTTGGGGCCCCGAAGAGCTGCACTGTCAGACTAAGCTGGAATTAAACTTCACATGGATTCTAGCCTTAGTCATCTGGGTGGCTCAAAAAATTTGAAGCTTTGACTTTGAATTGAAGCAATCTTGGTTGGATTACTAGTGTCCCTAGATGCCTGGCATAGAAACTGAAAATCATGTCCAGAAGAAGATATCATCCTAAGTCTCACATTATTTCTACAGATACTTTTTCAAACGTAATATTCAACACACAGTAATAAATAACCAAGCAAATGAGGAATGAAGACAACATTCAAAGACCAGCACAAGCAAGAAATAACAGAAAGATATTCATGGTCATTCTTGACAGTGGGATTACCATGCACAGACTCTAAAGCAACATTATAATATATGCAAGAAAACAAAGACCTGGCTGGGTGTGGTGGCTCACGCCTGTAATCCCAGCACTTTGGGAGGCCGAGGTGGGCGGATCACCTGACATCAGGAGTTCAAGACCAACCTGGTCAGTATGGTGAAACCCCATCTCTACTAAAAATACAAAAATTAGCCAGGTGTGGTGGCAGGCATCTGTAATCCCAGTTACTCAGGAAGCTGAGGCAGGGGAATGGAATCGCTTGAACCAGGGGGGTGAAGGCTGCGGTGAGGCAAGATTGTGCCATTGCACTCCAGCCTGGGCAACAGAGCAAGACTCCGTCTCAAAAACAAAAACAAAAACAAACAAAAAAAGAAAGTAAAGGCCAAACTTGAAATTTGTTGGCAAGGATTGGAAATTGGAAGTTATAAAAAGTAATTGTCCACATTTGATAGAGAATCTCTAGAAACACTCTAATTAAAAAATATAATAACCAAAATCAAGATCTCAATGATGTATTTAGCAGCAAATAAATACAGTTAATGAAAGAACTAGGAGAAAGGTCAAAAGCAACTATCCAGACTTAGCTCAGGAAAAAGCATGAAAATTCAGAAGAGTCAGAGACATATGCAGTTTGATCAGCATGTATACTACATAATGTGTACCTATTCAAATGGGATCCCCAATGGAGAGAAGAGAACGAACATTTGAAAAGATAATGGTTGAGAATTCCCCCAAACAGATAAAAATCCTATGAATCTCAAGCAGCATAAATAAAATGTACTTATACCTAGACATATCATAGTCCAATTTCAGAAGACCAAAATCAAAGAGAAAAATTTTAAAAGCAGACAAGTGACAATAGACAGAAGCAACAATTAGAATGGTGGTAAACCAGGTGCAGTGGTGCCTGCCTGTAGTCCAAGCTACTCAAGAGGCTGAGGCGGGTGGGAGGATTGCTTGAGGCTAGGAGTTCGAGGCTGCAGTGAGCTATGATTGCACCTGTGACTAGCCATGGCACTCCAACCTGGGCAACACAGTGAGACCCTCATCTCCAAGAACGAAAAGAATGACAGCAGACTTCTCAAAAATGATAACAGAAATAAGAAGATAGTAGAATGATATTTTCAATTTGGCCAATCTAGAATTCTACACCTAGTAAAAATATTCTTCAGTAATGATGGTAAAATAAAGTCAGTGAAATAAAAACTGAAAGAAGCTGCCACCAAGAGACCTGCACTAAAGGAAATTCTGACAGATATTCTTTGGGTAAAGAGAAGATCCCAGATGAAAGCTTGGAGATGAAGGAAAAATTGAAGAGGAATGAAAATGGAAACAACACAGGTAAATATAAATGAATACTGACTATGCAAAATGAAAATAATAATGACTAGTGGGGTTTAAGATACATACTCAAGATCCATGATAACGATAGCAAGTCAGGAGGGAGGTAATGGAGTTAAAGTGTTCTAAGGTCCTTGCATTGTCTGGGAGGAGGGAAAAGTAAGAGTTAACATTAATGTTTAATAAATCAATGATATATGTTGTAATTTCAAGAGTGGCCACTAATAGCCTAATAAAAGTGTGAAAAATCCTCCCATCAAGCCCACCTTCAGTGGCATACGTAGTGCCACCACCAGTTCTATCTTTGACTTTCACAGCTCCCCTTCATAGCATCTCTGCTATTTGCTACAGCTATTAGATATCTTCACTGCCCCAAACAATGTTGATTGTTCCAGTCTCTGTTCATTTATTAGTCTATTCTCTGCTCCTGGCTTTCTTCTCATATCTATTCACAGCCTTTTCTGTCCAGTCATAATGCAATTTCTGCCTCTGCCCCAATCATGTTTCCCCTAACTACTCTGCCACCCACAGTTCCTCTGTCCACCAAACTCCTAGATCCTTAATGGAATGACTCACTTAAGATTGGATTTATTATACACTTATTATGTTGTGGCTATTTGGAGAATATGTTTTATTTTTCCTAAAATAGAGGTTCCTTGAGGATAAGGATCATGTCTTTAATAACTTTTTTATCTCCTATGTGTCTATCACTATGCCTTGCCAAGGAGACACTGTGTGTTTTATTTGTACTCTGTGTAAATAATTTTTACAGAAATAGGTAACCATGGAAAGCCATTTAATATCTGTGAGTTGTTTTACAGCTGTTAAAATGATTAAAACAATACCTACTCTAATTCTTAAGGTTGATGAGAAGTTGAAATGGGCTAATGGATATGAAATAATTTGTATTATATAATGTACTATAAAGAATTACTAACAGCTGCCGGGCGTGGTGGCTAATCCCAGTACTTTGGGAGGTTGAGGTGGGTGGATCACCTGAGGTCAGGAGTTTGAGACCAGCCTGGCCAACATGGTGAAACCCCATCTCTACTAAAAATATAAAAATTTAGCTGAGCATGGTGGTGGGTGCCTGTAATCCCAGCTACTCGGGAGGCTGAGGCAGGAGAATCACTTGAACCCGGGAGGTGGAGGTTTCAGTGAGCCGAGATCGGGCCATTGCACTCCAGCCTGGGTGACAAGAGTGAAACTCCGTCTCAAAAAAAAAAAAAAAAATTACTAACAGTAATAAGCATTGATCAAATCATTGGGGTAACACGAAGAGCTTTAAATTATCAATGATTAGAGATCAAAAAGAACCAGAAAGCCATTATCTGAGCCCTCAGTTGGCAAAAGGATTCAATTCATCCATTCATTCACTCATGCATTGATGATTACTATAGTGGCTAACATTGTGTCAGACACTGAACATGCAGAAGTACAAGTTTCTGCCCACACCTCGCTCAGTCTGGTGGGTGACCTGATAATGGTGGTAAATGGATATAACATTTATAAGGTGCTACAACAACACAGAAGGGAGACACCTGACCTTGGGAGGTATAAGGTGGCCTTCCTGGAAGAGATAATCACAAAACAAGTCTTATAGGACAAATAGGAGATAGTAATGGAAGAAAAAGGCTACGTCAGGAAGAGCAGCATATGTAACGCTGGGTTTCAAAGAGGAAATCTCTTTAGAGAAAGTTTTATCAGTTTTATGTAGATGAGAAAGACTGTTGCCTTAAGAGACTGGACAGTTACATGAGGACCAGATCAGTGAGGGCCTTGTATGGCCTCATGAACTACATTAAAAAGTATCAGCTCTCTTCTCTGCAAGGGACTCGCCAGATCATTTAGTCCAGTTTGTCACCAAATTACAGCATGAATCAGAAACACTTGGAGGGCTGTTGAAAGACATTCCTGGGCTCTCCGCTGAGTTTCTGATTCAGTACATCTAGGACTGGCCTATAGTTTTCATTTCTAACGAGGTCCCAGGTGATGCTGATGTTGCTGGTCTGGGGACCACTTTGACAACCACTTCTCTAGTCCAGCCTTTTCTTTCAGATAAACCACTGAGCACTAGAGGTGAAATTCATTAACGAAAGTCGTCAGCTGAAATACGGCAAACTCGCCAAGCAACCAGAGCTGATACCCGCCTTCCCCTAAACCTTTCACAGTGGAGATGTCCCTTCCAGGATCATCAGTAGCCTTACCTCCCTCCCTCCCCTTCAAGAATCCCTCCCCTTCAAGAATCCCACCCCTTCAGTGCTCTGCTTTCAGCGTCTGTAAGGGAAAGAAATTGGTTGCACCAACTTATGTTAGGATTTACTTTTAAAGAAGGTCCTTAAGAAAGGCAGCGTTTTAACCTAAGGGAGTGCATTTTCAAGAGTGGATTTTCAGGCAGGGAGCACAGCAGGCTTTTCCCAACATGCCCGTGGGTAAGACTCGATCACGGCACAGAAACCCTGCTTTGCAGAGGTGACCACCCCGGCCCGCCTGGGAGAACCGGGCCCGCCACGGTGACTCGGCCATAAGACCCGCCAGACGGGTAAGGTTTCTGGTCCGAGGCTGCGCCTTCGGGTTTGCACAGCTTCCTCGTGCCGCCGCGCCCCGCCGCTGATTCCACGCTGCGAAGCGTGGGCCCAAGCACTGCGGCACTTGAGTCATAGCTTCATAAGCGACTTTCCTGAGAATGCTACGGCTTGGGGTGATATCACGGACGGTAGCGTAAAGTCCCTTCGGAAGGAACCCAGCTTCCGGCAGCCCAGTGCGCCGCCCTTCTCTTTCCCCCCATTTCCTCCCGCCCAGCCAAGAGTGTCAGGCAAACCCTTCCCGGCTGCCCGCAACCCAACAGTTCCGCCTTCTTCAGGGTTCTCAAGCTCAGAGTCTTCCAACCTTCCAAACAAATACAGCATTCTGCCTAGGAGGTATTTCTTAAGGTTGTTGAATTCTCTGAGTCTCGAAGCTTGTAGGTCATCCCCTGTGTCTGTCTTGTTCTCTGCCGTTTAAGACAGGCTTAATAATAGCAACTAATTTTTTTATTATTATTAACAGCTGCCTGAACAATGTCATGCCCTGTCTCTTTAATTGATTCAGTATATTGCGCATGGGTCTTCCATCTACATTGTCCTTTATTAGGCATGTGGGGCATTCAAACATGGACAGCACACGCTTTCTGCAGTCCAGGAACTTAAATATAATGTTGGGAAAACAAATACCACAGGAAGAGTTAACACACCATTCTCCAGCATTTTAGGTAGGAATGATACACACATGTTACCATCTGTGAATGGTAGAAGAAAGTCACCTAGTGGGCAGTGGAGGCTTCAGAGAGGAGGTGGGGCTTGAAGTGTACCTTGGTGGGCTGGGTAGCCATTAGTTGGGTGGACAGGAGAAGAGGGGCCCTTCCAGATTGGAAGCGGAGTAGGAGGGAAGTGAGGTGAGGAATGACATGACCAAGCTTGGGGGTGGGAAGATTGACATAGGTGGGAAGTGTATGTTGACATGTGAACCGTCATCTCCAAGAGATACAGTCCTATCTTTGTATTTTGGGTGACCATCAGCCTTAGTAATGCAACAAGGTGTGACACTCCTCTCCCTATCTGGCCCCACTTGAGACCTAAGACAAAGACTGAGTAACACCATCCTGTGGGCTCTGGCTTTTATGCCTCCCTCAAAGCCACTCGGAAATGGCGCATACCTTTGGCAGGCACATGAGGTCCAAACAGAAACAGGAAGCTGTCTGGGTTTTATGGGCAGCCACATAATAGAAGAGTGATATTTGTCTTCTAGGGTGATGTCTATGATTAAGAAGATATGTTTAAACATGGTTAGTGGGTTATTCAAACCCCATTTAGGGAGAGCTAAAGGAAACCTTAGTTTCTATGGGTTCTTAGTTAATAATCAGAGCAGGGCTGGAAGAGAAGGACAGGATGTGGTGAGCATAGGGGAAGAGAGAGGATTCCCAGGGGAAGACTAAAGTTGGTAAGACACTCTGAACATTACTTCATATACTAAGGCTTTATTTATTCTAACAGACCTTTTCTCCTCGAAAAGATAATAAAATCTGTACTATCATCACTTCAAAGGAAAGGAAGCATTAAATCATTTTAGATACAGAGGGTAGCAAGTTTTAATGAGGACTTACTACTGGGGGAGGCGGTGGGAGTGGGCATCTTCTCACATCTGGCGTAAAATTGATGATCTTTTTCTGGTTTGTGTAGAAGGCTATGAATAGAAGATGGAGAAGAAACACCGGGGAGACTGCTTGGTGTTCAGGCCTTCTCCTCCTAGATCTCTACACAAATGCTGCATTGATTTCTCTCCTTCTAGTCTTCACCTTGGAGATTCTTTAGGGCTACTGAATTCTTCCTTTAAGGTGGGGCACAGTGGCTCACACCTGTAATCCCAGCAGTTTGGGAGGCTGAGGCAGGTGAATCATATCAGGTCAGGAGTTCGAGACCAGCCTGGCTAACTTGGTGAAACCCCGTCTGTACTAAAAATACAAAAAAATTAGCAGGGCTTAGTGGCGCATGCCTGTAATCTCAGCTACTCAGGAGGCTGAGGCAGGAGAATTAATTGAACCCAGGAGGTGGAGGTTGCAGTGAGCTGAGATTACGCCACTGCACTCCAGTCTGGGTAACAGAGCGAGACTCTATTAAAAAAAAATTCTTCCTTTAAAATGAAACACATTTTAATGGGAGGAGAGGAAGGATAATAGAAGGGTAAAGAAGGAAGAAGGCCAACCTGGCAAACACGACAAAATCCTGTCTCTACTAAAAGTACAAAAATTAACCTGGCATGGTGGCACACACCTGTAATCCCAGCTACTCAGGAGGTGAGATGGGAGGACTGCTTGAACCCAGGAGGTGGAGGTTGCAGTGAGCTGAGATCATGGCATTGCACTGCAGCCTGGGTAAAAAGAAAGAAGGAGAAGGAGGAGGAGAGGGAGGGGGAGGGAAGAAGAAGAAAGAAGAAGAAGAAGAAGGAAGAAGAAAGAAGGAGAAGGAGGAGGAGGAGAAGGAGGAGAAGAAAGAAGGAAGAAGGAAGAAGAGAGGCATAAGACCAGAAGGATTTTAAGGTTTAGGGCATCTTGAGGGAAGAAGATCTGAGAGGGGATCTTCAGAGGACCTTGGAGAGAACTGAATTGTTGGGAAAAGGCATCAACAATGAACTGGGAATGCACTAGGACAGACTTTGCCTAATGTGTGCTCAGTGATAATACAAAAATTGTGTTAAATGCCAACTATGAGAAATTTGCTTCAGAACTCATAAGGGTTTTTCAGATTTCTCTTGCCACTTGAAAAACTAATCAAAAACATAATGACCTAAATCAATAAGCCCATTGTATTATGTCTAGTGATTTTGTGGGTCAGAGATGAGCGGTGGGGAGGGGGGGCTCTGCTAGATGATTCTGCTATTCTGTATGGAGTCTATGGAGATCACTTAATGGTACTCTGCTACCATTTAAGAGGAAGAAGTGGAAAAAGTCAACTAATAAACATTCTTTGAGCAACTACTTAGTATGGCACAGGCTGTGCTGTCAGAACGTAGCAGTCTCTTCCAACCTGTATGGCCTTGCAAGAGTCACTTAGTTTCTCTAAATGTCAGTTTTGTAGGGAAACGTCCTCGTGGTATTATTATGAAGTTCCAATGAGATCGTATATATGAGTACCTATTAAATATAAGTTGGTGCTGCTGCTGTTTTTGTTTCTCTGGGAAAGCTATCTTGCTTATGTGTGGAAGCACAAGGATATAGCAGACATGATCCCTATTATTAAGCAGCTTAGAGAGACAAGCCCTACACCACAGATGGATAATATAACAATGCACGATAGCTTCGACAAGTGCTGGCTTAACATGGGAGATTAGTGGAAGGGAGATGACTCTGATCCTACAGGACTTCATGGAAGGTGAACAGGTTTCAGATGAGGGAGTAGAAGAAGGGCATTCCAGGCTGCAGGGGAAGCAGAGATAAAGGGGAAAGCTGAAGGGATGTAGTAGGAGTATCAAGTAAGGTTCTTGTGGGGAAGTAGGGTTAGTTAAGCCTGGAAAGCAAGTGGGATGGACTGGAAGGTCTGAATTTCCACCATAAGCCCTTTGTCCTGTTTTAAGTTGTTTTTCATGAATTTGCATTGAAATATTCTAAACAGGAACTTGCTGGAGTCCAAAGCGGCACCACAAGCAGGACATCCCATGGAAGTCTCATATTTCATCTCAGAAATTCATGTAATTTTTGTGTTTGGCTCAGCAATGTCTTCAGATTTATTTTTCATATAAAAATAATCTTTTAAATTACTTACTGTTGAGTAAAAGGGAAGGACCCAGTGAAGTATTCTTCAGCTTCCCTTCCTCCATGCGTGTGGTCTCATGCCACTGTGGGGCTGACCCCAGTGTGAGACATGAGGCCATGTAGGGTTTGGGTGAGCACAGACTGGAATGAAAGCAGTGCTCATAAATAGTCTACTGTGGGGGTGGGGGTAGGGGTGATGTGGAGACTAGTGGAGTTGCTGGAGGAGAGTGCCTGAGACTCTGAAATGAAGGGCTCGCTAGAAGTGGTGAGAGGACACCTTAATTTCTGCAGATCCAAGTTGACATCAGATGCAGTCACTTACTGGCAGCATGACCTGGTGAAGGTGTAACCTGTCTCAACCTCAGAGCCCTTACTCACTGTAAGCCAAACTTTATAATAGTGTCTTTCTTGAGGGGTTAGTGGGATTTGATTAAAGGTGATTTGTATGGTTTGGCTGTGTCCCCACCCAAATCTCATCTTGAATTGTAGCTCTCATAATTCCCACATGCTGTGGGAGGGACCAGGAGGGAGATAATTGAATCATGGGGGCAGTTCCCCCGTACTGTTCTTGAGGTAATGAATAAGTCTTATGAGGTCTGATGGTTTGATAAGGGGTTTCCTCTTTCACTTTGCTCTCATTCTCTCTTGCCTGCTTCTATGTAAGACATGCCTTTCAGGCCGGGTGCAGTGGCTCACATCTGTAATCCCAGCATTTTGGGAGGCCAAGGTGGATGGATCACCTGAGGTCAGGAGTTGGAGACCAGCCTGGCCAACATGGTGAAACCCTGTCTCTACTAAAAATACAAAAATTAGCTGGGTGTGGTGGTGGGCACCTGTAATCCCAGCTACTCAGGAGGCTGAGGCAGGAGAATCGCTTGAACCCGGGAGGCGGAGGTTGCAGCGAGGTGAGATCACGCCATTGCACACCAGCCTGGGCAACAAGAGTGAAACTCCATCTCAAAAAACAGACAAAACAAAACAAAACAAAACGTGCCTTTCACCTCCCACCATGATTGTGAGGCTTCCCCAGCCACATGTAACTGTGAGTCCGTTAAACCTCTTTCCCTTATAAATTACTCAGTCTTGGGTATGTCTTTAATAGCAGAGTGAGAACAGGCTAATACAGTGGTAAGTAAGTTTCTAATAGTTCCTGCACCTCATGGGGACTTAGGACTGTGAGTCTTCCTTTCCAATCCTCTTTTCCTTCTTTCTCTCCATGCCTCCCTGCCTTCTGCCTCCAGCATGATGAAGTGGCAGTGGGAATTCAGGGAAGGAAGTAATGGCTGTATCTCTTCTTCCAAAGCCTACCATCAATTTCCCCTATGTTTCTGAGTCATTTAGCCTCAGTTCCAGTTTCCACATCTGTAGAATGGGAAAACTTCCTCATGGATATTAGGAGGTTCAAATGAGGTCACATATGAATACTCAGTAAATTTAAGTCATTTAAATTGTCCCAAGTGTCTCCCATCTTTAAAAGAATCACCTTCCCGTCTCCCATCCAGGACTGGTTGCCTCCCTCTTTTAAACTCTTTACAGATTAGCTTCACCAAGGTTTTCCAATTCATTGTCCTCACTTCCTACCTCCCACCTCCCATTGTCTCTTAAATCTAAGGCTCTCTGGCTTTGCTCCCACCACTCCAAGCTGTGCCTCCCAAGGTCATCAGGGACCTCTTCATTGTGGAATCTCATGGACAACCTTTTGGAAACAGTGGCCATGGTTAACACTCCTTTCTTAAAATCTGTTCTTCCTTTGAATTTTTTAGTACCCACTCTCATAGTTTTCCTTTTGCCTCTCTGGTGACTCTTTCTTAGCTTTTCTTATGCCCATTTTCTTCTGTTGCAGCTTAAAGGCTGATTTTTTTCCCTGGGGTTCCATGTTCATCTTCTTCTCACTCATAATTCTTTCCTGGGGTCATTTTATTGGCTTGTGGTTTGATTTATCATCCACTGCCTAAATCAATCTCTGAAGTCTCAGGCCATTATAGTCAACTGCCTCCTTGGATTGTTCTGCCCCAACCTTTGCAACTTGCTGCCTTTCTGTATTTGACTTTTCACTGACTGTCACCACCTGAGGTGCCCAAAGTAGTCATTGCTGACTACCCGCTTTGTCTTATTCTTCAAGTGAAATCAATCACTAAGTCTTAGTTCTACAACTCAAAGTGCTTTAGGAAATTTTCCTTTTATCCATCCCACTACCATTCTCTTGTGTCAGACTTTCATTGTTTCCTACCTGGAGTGTTGCACTAACTTTCTTACTAGTCTCCCTAGTTGGAATACTGCTGTGCTACAGCCCATTCTCTACATGCAGCTAGAGTTGCTCCCCAGCTTTGAACCTTCCAGTGCCTCTCTATTGCCTTCAGGACAAAGCCCACATTCCTGTACTTGTGTGCAATGAAGGCCACTCATGCTCTGGCCTTGCTTACCTTTCCAGCCTCACCATTCACCACTCTGGGATAGGTTTCAAATGAATGAACTGCCTGTAATTTGTATACTTCATTGGATGCTTTACTTTCAGATCTTGGTGTGTGTTAGTTCACCTGGCCAGTATCCTCCAATTTCTCCAACGCTTTTGTGACTAACACATATTAAGCCTTCAGAATTCAGCTTTGTGGATGTCTTCTTGGATAAGCCTTTGATAATCTGTATGTTCCAGGTCTGTTCTAGGTCTCATTTGAGACCTCATTGTACTTTATTTTGATGGTAGTGAGATATGCAAATGTAGGACCTCAAAATGCAGAGACCTGTACGAGACTTTTATTTTCTCTTTATTCTATGTCAATTTAAATTTGAATATCACTCAGAGTATTAGATGCACTGCATCCAAACCTTTGTAGGCATGATTCTCTAAAGAACAAAGCTGTATTGGGCCCAAGGGCTGTCATAGCTTTCTTGGTGCTGGCAGAAGATGTAAAGAGGGCTTCTCTGCATCCTTTTGCTAATCCCTATGCCTGATTATTCTAGCAAGTAGGTGTAGGGAGTCCTGATTCCTTTTATTTTCTTTCTGGAAAAAATTATGGGCTCATAGTGACATAGAATTATGACTTATTTTCCTTCAGTGTAGTCTCAGAGCTCAGAAAATCCATCTTTTTTAAAGTACCTTTTATAATGTTGTTATTCCTCTTCTATGCCAGTAATAGAAAATGACTTCCCATTCTTGAAGCAGTTAATCAGTAATGCTTTTGGTAGAAATGATGCCTTCTTATTTTCTATGACTTTGCAAGCTCTCATTTTAAATCTGAGTGTGTAGTGTCTCCTGAAATGTTACAGGGACTTTCTCATGCTACATGCATGTGGATTTGTTTCTAATTTCCAAGACGTTGGACTGTTAGAGCTAAGAAGGATTTCTACTAGTCTGGTAATTTTCACAGCTGTTGGGCATGAGAACATATGCACTTAAGAAAAAACTCATAAATTATCAGGCCCCACCATAGCGTTTCTTAATCAGAATTTGGGGTGGGCCCAGGAATCTGCATTTTAAGCACACTTCCAAGTTGATTCATGTAGGTAGCTCAGTGCTGGCCTGGGAAACCTCTGGATCCCAGCGTTAGACTTGCAAAGGGAAAAATAGAGGTGCAGGTAGGATATGGCTTGCTCGAGGTCACATGAACTGGTAGTAGGTTCAGAATTGGCCTCAGGGATTGCTGACTGCACTGCTTTTCTTCCACAGGTGTGTTCCTGCAAGACCTCTCTTTCTCTAGGGGAAAATAGAGGTATCTCATCACAGATATCTCTAGGTTTGCTTTGGCCATGATATCCAAGTGGTCTGCTTGGTTCCATGCCTGCGTCTCAGCTGGCTCTGTGGGAGGTGCCAAGCTGCCTTCAACACTGTGCATGGCACTTTAAAGCTCTCAATAAATATTTGTCAAGTGAAGTCAATGAAGCAAGAAAGAATCTCAACTAGTTTTGAGGTAATGGTTCAAGATGACATTCTTTCTTCCTAAGGCAACAATTCTCAAAGCAGCAGTGGGGAAAAGAGCCACTTCTTGGCAGGGAGGGGAATGATTTTTTTTGCTGGGGATCAGTCATGGGAAAGGTGGCAAGGGGAGGAAGGTAAATTTAATTTGAAAAGTCATGTCCAATATAATTACTATGTCAAAGACTGACAGTTTGGTCCTCAATTTCTAACTAAGCACATTTGCTGCTGAGAATAAGGACTACATTTTCCAACTATGTGTGGCCATGTGATTAAGTTTTGGTGAATGGAATATAAGTGGAATTGTGTGGCAGCTTCTAGAAACTTTTCTTAAGTCAGCTGGCATATGCCTTTTGCCCCTTCCTTCTGTATGCTGACCTGCTTCTTGGATCACAGGTGTGATGGATGGAGTGAGAACTGGATTTCTCAACCTCCACACTGTTCCCATTTTGGGCTTAGATAATTCCTTGTTGCCATGGGTGTAGGACATTTAGCAGCACCCCTGGCCTCTACTTTTTTGATGCCAGTTGCACCTTGTCCCCAATATGACAATAAAAAATGTCTCCAGACATTGTCAACTGTCCTTTAGGGGGAAAATTATCCCTGATGAAGAGCCACTGATCCAGAACAATCTTAGACTGGGAGGTACTCTTGGGAAAGAGGGAAAAAGCCTGGGTCCTCAACTACTTGGTGGGGCACCAGCCACAGACAGCCTGCCTCCAGATTTTCCAAATAGGAGAAAGAAATTACCCACTATTAGTTTGAGTCTATGCTAGTTGCAGTCATACTTAATTCTAATTGATTAAATTGTCTGTATTTCGAAATACGAAATAAAGCTCAATAGAATTTATTTGGCAGCCATAAAAAATGAAATCATGTCCTTTGCAGCAATATGGATGGAATTGGAGGCCAGTATTCTTAGTGAACTAACTCAGGAAATCAAAGACCACGTGTTTTCACTCATAAGTGGGAGATAAACAATGGGTAAACATGAACACAGAGATAGAAATAATAGACAGTGGGGACTCCTGAAGGGGGGAGGTTGGGAGGAGGTCGAGGGTTGAAAAATTACCCATTGGGTACGATGTTCACTATTTGGGTAAAGGGTACAGTAGAAGCCCAATCCCCACAAATACAAAATATACTCATGTAACAAACATGCACATGTACCCCCCCAAGTCTAAAATATTATAAAATAAAAAATGGATTGCATTACTATTGAAATAGTAAAGCATTGAAATCAACTTGAATCAGTAATAGAACACTTACATGAACTACCATATATCCATAGGATGAGATTATATTTGCTGAAAAAGGAATGACAAATATCTCTATTTTTAATTAGTACATGTATGTATGTTTGTTTGTATGTATGTATTTAGGTATATAAGTATTGATTCATGGTTTTCTATATTATTTGAGAGGACATATTACTGTTATTATTTATTTTCATGCTCAAACTGTCCCAAATTTGGCCAGTGGAAGTTCTTTCAAACTGACTTCTGTGTCTTTTTCAGTTTTCCCCAATCATTCTTTGATCACTATTTGGTTCTTTGTTGTTGTTGTTGTTGTTGTTACTTTAAGTTCTGGGATTCATGTGGAGAATATGCAGTTTTTAAGAATGGCATTTAGAAGCCAGGCTCTTAGTGGTAGGTATGCTCACTGCTTTTGGCATGTAAAACAACCAAGCCCTCTCAAGTGGGCAATGGTAGGACATATTATATATGTGTAATAGGTTGAATAGTGTGCCTCCTAAGGCTAATGTCTATCCAGAACCTCAGAATGTGACTTATTTGGAAACAGAGCCTTTGCAGACGTAACTAGTTAAGATGAGGTAATATTGGATTAGGGTGGGCCGTAAATCCAATGAGTGGCATCTTTGTAAGGGAAAAGAGAGGAAAATGTGGATCCATAGAGCCACAGACATGCAAAGAGAAGAAAACCATCTGAAGATATAGACAAAGATTGGAGTGATGCCACTACAAGCCAAGAAATGCCAGAGAACATCAAGGATTGCTGACTACCACCAGGAGCCAGTTGTCAGGCAGGGAATCTTCTTTCTCAGGGAAAAACACAACTCTGCCAATACCTTAGTTTTGGATTTCTGGCCTCCAGAACTGTGAGAGGATAAATTTCTATTGTTTTAAACCACTCTCTCTTTCTCTCTCTCTCTCATTCTGTTGGGAGGATATATAAACAGAATGAGAAAGTATTGTAAAGAACCATGGGTTTAAGAAAGTTTAACTCAAATGTTAAGGATTGGTTAATTAGTTGAGACTCTTAGTTGAAAGTGTCAGTTATACTTTCTATACTAGCTTAAGTAGAAAAGGTAAGGAAGCTCATAGAACCTAAAGCAGATTTGCAGGAATCTCTGGTGGCCTCTGGGACTAGAACAGGAGAATTGAGGCTTCTAGAACACACACACTCTCTCTCTCCCTACCTCAATTAACCCATTGTCTAATTCTCTCCTACTCCACATGGCCTTTCTCCACATAGTGGGGAACACGGCCTCTGACACAACCTTGGACTCACATGGCAACAGCTGGGTCAAGAGGGAAAGGCGTGAGGTGGGCAGGTCACCCGAGGTCAGGAGTTTGAGACCAGCCTGGCCAATATGGTGAAACCCCATCTCTACTGAAAATACAAAAATTAGGCGGGTGTGGTGGCACACACCTGTAATCCCAGCTACTCAGGAAGCTGAGGCAAGAGAATTGCCTGAACCTGGGAGGCAGAGGTTGCAGTGAGCTGAGATCACCCCACTGCACTCTAGTCTGGGTGACAGAGCGAGTGAGACTCCATCTCAAAACAAACAAACAAACAAAAAACAGAAAGGCATTTATTCCCACCAGCTCCACCCAGAAGCACTGACATTGGCAGCTGCTGTGATAAGACCACCCTGAGTCAGTCACTGTGGTCGAGGTAAAGTGCGGTGATTGTTCCAGCCTGGCTCATGCTCTTCCTCTGCAGTTAAGGGTTCAAGGCCTGAGATTAGAAGGGCCAGGGGTGGGAGATGGGCACAGGGAACACTACTTTGCCGCCCAACTCACACACAACCTTCTTCACACACACACGATCTCAAAGATATCTCTGCTTAAAATAGCTCCGCATTGTTCATACCTCCTTCTCCCGGGAGACAACCATAGCTACTGATACCTCTTCTCTCCTCCTTTGGATCTGGCAAAGAGATAAGCATGTTACCCCAATGCACCCAATATAGAAACCATGATGGGGGAGAAGCAAGATAATAAAAACTTCCATTTTTAAAAAGGGGAAAGGGAACAGGAGGTGACAGCCCCTGGCACAGAACACAGTGTGTCCTGCTTGTCAGGAATAGTGAGTAAGCAGGCAGACATGTTTCTTGACTCATGGCCTGGTTGTGGGTGAGTCTGTGGTCAGCCAGTATGGCTTCCCTGTTGCTGGGGTCTCCCATACAGGGCTCACCTTGGACACTCCTGAGGAGCACCTGGGAAGATTTTGCTGCTGGGGTGGCCCTGCCTTGAGGCCCGCTCCCTTCTGGCATGGGATCTGGTGCTTGGGGTTGACAATCGTAAGCGCCTATATGTTCAGCTTAAGGTTTCTCTGGCAATACAGCCTCAAAAAACTCTCACTCATTTCATTGGTTGAATCTGTGCCCAGCCTTGCAGTTCTGTCTCTTAGCTCATTTCCTTAGATCTCAGCTTAATGGCCTTGTTGGCCTTTGCTTTAGATCCAGGGCCTGGAACTTACTCACTTCCTGTGAGGCCCTCTCTGAGCCTCTTTGTGAGGCTGGGGCAAGAACACAAAAAGAAGTCCCTTGCCCACCCCATCTTCTCTTTCCACTGGACTTTGTTCTGCTTAGTGGGGCCCCATGCAAGCATATGGACAACTCAGTGGGCACGTCCAAGCTCCGTTCACCCCCCAGCCTCCATCAGCATCTCTTAGTAGCACCTCAGGCTAAGGAGTGTGTAACCTGGAAACCCAATCCCCTTTTAGAAGGAGAACTCAGGGAAGGGGGCCTCATGGACCCAGAAAGCAAGCTCTAGGCCATTTGGGGAGGGCATTCTGTGGTCCTAGGTGCTCGGAGCATGGTCCAGAAGAGAGTCCCAGGCTCCAGGTGGACATATCCTCTTGGGCCCATGCGCTTCTTGTCCATAGGGAAGGGGCAGAGGAATGGCTAGAGGGAGGTGAGTTTGGGACATTTTAAAGCATTGAGGGGTCAGTATAGGGCCCTTCTTGCATAGGTGTAAGGTCAGTATGGCCTCTGTCCCTAGGCTGTTCCCAAGTGAGTGACACTTAGTTGTGGCCAGGAATTGCTAGCATTTTTTTTTGTTTTTTGGCAAAGAAAACATTGATAATAGAAGGTGCTTGGGATCAGACTTCCCCATTTCTTTTAATCCTCCCAGGTAGCCACTTCCTAGTCAGGACGTTCATTTTGATTAGGGCCAGGGACAGAACTCACTGAGGAAGGAATGAATGACTCAGCAGTGCTGAACCCTTTAAGGGGCCCTGATGGGTCAGGTTGTGGCAAAGTGACAAGGAGCTGGAAACTACTGCGGAAAGGGGCAAATCCCTCTTGCTTCCATTCTCCCTGTATTTCATCCTATTGGCAGAATCCAACAGGCAAAGGAAAACAGTGGGTTGGGCTGGGCATGGTGGCTCATGCTTGTAATCTCAGCACTTTGGGAGGCCGAAGTGGGCAGATCACCTGAGGTCAGGAGTTCAAGACCAGCCTGGCCAACATGGTGAAAACCCATATCTACTAAAAATACAAAAATGTGGTGGACACCTGTAATCCCAGCTACTAGGGAGGCTGAGGCAGGAGAATCACTTGAACCCGGGAGGTGGAGGCTACAGTGAGCCGAGCTAGCATCCATGCATTCCAGCCTTGGTGACAGAGTGAGACTCTGTCTTAAAAAAAAAAAAAAAAAAAAGCCAGGCATCTTGGTTCATGCCTGTAATCCCAGCACTTTGGGAGGCCGAGGCTGGTGGATCACCTGAGGTCAGGAGTTTGAGACCAGCCTGGCCAATATGGTGAAACCCTGTCTCTACTAAAAACACAAAAATGCGCCACCATGCCTGGCTAATTTTTCATTTTTTTAAATTTTATTGTCATTTCAAAATTTAATATAGGCAATTATTGAGATATTTTTTCCTCTTTTGTTATAAGTGTTTGGAACCCAGTGTGAAATTTACATGTAGAACACATCTCAATTTGGACTAGCTGCACTGCAAGTACTACACCGTGGATAGTGGCTACTGTATTCAGTAGTACAGATCTACCCTCTCATTGAGATGCCAGCATTAGAGGGGGTCTCAGAATGTAGAAAGACCTTCTTGTTGGTTTGGCCAGTTCCATGGCCTGCCTGTGTGTACTCTTGTTGCCCCCAAATGCACTTGCACTTGGATCATTGACTCATGTCCTAGCTGCCATTGTTTCCTTTGGACTGAGGGACTTAATTTTAGCCAGGTTTCCTGGCACTGTGCCAACTTGCCTCTGCGCTTCAGTTTTTCCCCCTCTAGTCCTTGCTTGTCATTGCAATACAATTCAAAGCTTTGATGGGCTAGGATCCAATGGACCCAACCCAAACAGGAAACTGGCTTCCTCATTGTTTATTTGAAACCTATTTTAAACCATGAACCAGAAAATGTTGGACACTTGTTTTCAGTACTTCATTGAGCTGTAACTGAATTGAACCTCAACTATTTCCAGTGGGGCTTCCAACATGGAATGATTTATAAGCTGTAACTGTTTTTTTTTTTGTTTTTTTTTTTGAGACAGAGTCTCGCTCTGTCACCCAGGCTGGAGTGCAGTGGCGCAATCTCGGCCCACAGCAAGCTCCGCCTCCTGAGTTCACGCCATTCTCCTGCCTCAGCCTCTTGGAGTAGCTGGGACTACAGGTGCCCGCCACTACGCCCGGCTAATTTTTTTTTTTTTTGTATTTTTAGTAGAGATGGGGTTTCACCGTGGTCTCGATCTCCTGACCTCGTGATCCGCCTGCCTCAGCCTCCCAAAGTACTGGGATTACAAGCGTGAGCCACCGCGCCCGGCCCAAGCCATAACTGTTAGATCAAGAGAACTAATTAGAACATGAATTGACCCTAAGTTTTCCTTACCTGAGCAAGATCACATCTCATCCTTTGCTTAGAATCTTGATAATTAGAGGTTATACAACCTTGTATGAGTCTGGGGTATCCCAAAATACTCTGGGAATATTCCAGCAAGTATTCCACAAAGAATCTCTTGTGTAAAAGGTCTTGGTCTAGATTTCTGTTCCAAATCCCTCTGTGAATCCCACAATAGACAGTCTAACCTATCACTATGTCTCTCTTGTGTGGGCACATAGAAACTACATGCTATATGGTGGTACTATATACCACCGTAGCAGCCATGTTGGCTGCCTAATTGCCACTCCTCTTGGTTTTGCTCCATATGGCAGAGTTCACCTGTTACAAGAGAAGCTGCATACTTTCTCAGATTTTTTAGGCAGCCATAAATAGCCATACAACCCAGTTCTGCCAAAAAGACACAAGTGAAATTATTTTGGAGGAGCTTCTAAGAAAGACTTCCCTCCCTGATAAAGACAAGAAACATGAGACAATGGCCCTCTTGCAACTCTGTTTGCCCCCCTTCTTCTTGATGTGGTCGTGATGTTTGTAACCAGGGCAGCCGTGTTGTAACTATGAGGCTACAAGCTCTAGGATGAAAGTGGAGCCTTCTGAGGATGCTGAGAATGATGAGGAAGATGGAAAGAAATTGCACGCTTGGTGACATCATTGAGCACCAAATCTGGAATTTCCTACTTTTAGGAATGAAATTCCTGTTGTTTTAACCACTTTTTGTCAGGTATTTTGTTACTTGCAGGCAAAGGCATCCTAACTGGTATGGATGCCTGGTACTTAATGTTATATTACTGTCTTCATTTTTTAGAAGAAAGAGGTCACTGGCATACTCTTCCCTCAACCTTGTCACCTGGCTGTCTCTTACTCATTATCATCACTGCACTGTATTATATTACTCCTTTACTTGTCAGTTCACCTCATCAAGTTTTTGTGAAGGAAGAGACCATGGCTGTCTGGTTCACTATTGTAGTCACAGTTCCTGTTATGTAGTAAACAGTCATTCAATAAATGAATGAATGGGAGCTATCAAGGAGGTGGAACCCTCAGCACTTGGCTATCTATTTCCTGGAAGTGAGAGAATGAGGTCAAGGATGGCATCCTGTTTCTGGCTTTCCCAGTCGGGTGGAGGGTGCTACCTTTCTCCATGAGTCAACATGGGAGGGAGAGAAGAATAGTTGAAGAAGATGAGTTTTGTCCTGGATATGTTGAGTTTGAAGAAGTGCTTTTGGAACAGTCCCTGTAGGGAGTTGAAGATAAGCTCTGGATTGAAGCATGAGAAGGATGGGATTGGTGAGGAAGAGTGTGCAGCATGAGAGGAGAAGCGACCCTTTAGTGCTCCATCAATGGTGTGGCACCACCATTCACCTTGTGGCCCAAGCTACAAATCAGGAAGCCATCCTTGACACCTCCCCTTCCCTCACCCTGCAAATCAACTCATCACAGAGTTCTGATGATTCTGCCTCCTGTCTCTCATATCCATGAACGTCTCTCCATCACCACTGGAGTCCAAGCCACCATCACTTCTCTCCTGCACTACTGCAATGGCCTCCCAGTTGGTTTGCTGAATTCACTCCAGTGCCCTTTCATTCACCATAATCCGGCCACAGCAATTTTCTCACTCCTTGAGAGCAACAATCTCCTTGTCTCAAGGCCTTTATCCACAAGTTTCCCTTTGCCAACTGTACTGCTCCCTCCACACTTCACCTTCCTCCACCTTCTGCCTATTCCTTAGATCTCTGCCTAAACCTCCCTTCCTCAGGGAGGCCTTCCCTAACTACCCACCACTCACCCTATTGACTTTTGGGACCTCAGAAACTTAACTTTTTTGGAGCACCATGGGGAGGGTGTGTGATTGGTGACCTATAAATTTGGTAAGTAAAAATTTAAAAGACTTATGTATAAAAATTAGAATTATCAACTAAAATGAGAAATGTAACTATCAAGGATCAGAAGCTCATCAGTGTGGACACATGTGTTTTTACCCTGTAAGACAAGTCTGCATAGGAAGCCAAATAGCTTGTAAGTACAGGATTGGACAAGGAGCATTAGTTGCTTGGTCTGTATAGTTCAGTTTACTAAACCATAATACCCCAGTGCCATTTCCACCACAGAGCTCACCCTTGACACCTGTCCCACCCCAAGTTCCAATACTGAAGACCCCCTTCCTAGGTTTTCCTCCTCCTGAGCCTCAGTGGTTGACTTGCTACCCCATCAGGTGGACCTAAGCTTGCTTTAGATATGTTCACACCTACCAGGTTAATATTAAATAAGGTTAGGTCAGTCCTGGGAGCAATTTTCTCTTTTAGGTGACTTTGCACATGTCTGGTCTGATTTACTGCATCTACTTTATAGTTTAATTAAGAGCTGTGAAAGCAGCTATACTTACATTTCATTCTTTAAAAGTCTATTATTTACTATATTCATTTATTAAGCCTTAAATTCCTTCTGGATCTGCATTGCTGATTGCTTTAGCCAGTGGCACTCTACAGCCTTGAAGCTATAAGCCCTCCTAATGGTCTGGAGGTTGTCAATGCAGATTAAAGAAGAAGATGAAACTAAAGAGTGAAGCCTTTTGGAAGGAACTAGTTACATAAGGAGAAAGGCTGAAAACAGTCCTGTGCATGAAATCTTATCTTATGTTTACTAACCACAGAAATATTCTTGCAAAACTGTTAATAAGAAGCCTCCTTAGAAATTCCTGGTTTCTTGTAAAACTTAGCTTTGATCTTGACATATTCCGTGCTAATCATGTATCATGGGTAACAGGCAAGTTGGCCCCTTTAGCTCCTAAAGGTATAGAGTGTCTTTAGCATAAGAGCCTCACAACCTAAAGTTTCTCCCCCAGATAAAAGAAGACATAGAATGCCCAGATCACTCTGGAGAATTTATTTGAATTTACCTTGAAACAATAGGTAGGAGAAGTTTTGTTATGACAGAGGGCATTGCAATAGGGAGACCCCACTATGGCTTCTTTAGTTTCCTTTTAGGGCTGCTTTGAAACTTATCATTCAAACTTGTTGAAGTAAATTTCTCTTCTTACCATATTTTCTTTCAAATCTGCCAACTGTGATGAAAGGGGATGGAAGAGAAGTGCTTCTGTGGAAAAGACAAGCATGGCTGTGGCTTCAGCCTCAGGGGATAACATTCTGACAAGTGGGTTGTCCTAGAGAGCTGACCCCTGAGGCATGCTGTGGCCCAGGGTCAGCCCTGATGGGGGTGCCCAGGGCCTGTCTGGGAATGCATAGAAGTGGCTCTCGGGATATTGATCTCAAAGTGTTAGGAGCATGTCCTGAACAACTGTCCTCAGTTATTCATTCTCATCCCGGAGTTGAAAGAACAATGGATAGTTGAGAGGATACCCAACGGGATGCGCCTGCAAATCTGAAATTGAAAAGGGTTTACTCAACTATACATCTGGTGCTATTACCAAGTGTAAGAAAGGAATAAGGATCCTAGCACATGCAACATAAGCAATACCTACTTATGCTTGTGATTGTTCATATACATGATGGCTATAAACGGCACATTATACAAAACTGAGCTGTGAGCATAATTTATTCATGTACTTGCATAGAAATTTGTTATACAGACATTAGGAAAAAGTATAAGTGCTCCCTGCAAATATTCAATTTTAGGATAATAGTAACAAAAATAGCTTGAGAAAATTAATATCATTTAAATTCGACAATGTACAATGTTCCTATTTACAGATTTGTGTGAGCACAAGAAGCTCCTGCACGGTAGATCCCTGTTCTGAAGATCGACTTGGGTCCATTTTAGAGGCCTCTGGTTCACTCAGCCACAGCCTAGATTCTTCACTGCTGATGACCTTTGGTTATGCTTGCTTTTTTTTTCCCCACAATTCCTTCTTTCACACATTCCCTAACAAGAAAGGGTTCAGTTCAAACACTGAAAATTGAGCTTCTCCACAGCAATGTCTGTAAACCTATGACAGTTGCAAATTCATAGCTCCAAAGGCTTTGGTCACTGGGTTTTAAAATTGGAACAATATATTTGCTTGCTTGGTTTCCTGAGAAAAGGAAGAAGTGAGCTTCTCCCTAAAATATTTGTAGATTTACTTCCCTATTTCTGTTTATTCATTCAGCAAAATGTATATTGTGCACTGAGCACTGCAAACTGGAAGTAGAAAAAATCTTCAGGATTCTGACGTTTCACTTTCCAACCTCCAAAATACTACACCATACACACTGAAGTGGAAGGTAAATGAAATGACTTCCTTTTAAAATTAATTAATTATTTTTTTTTGAGATAGGGTCTTGCTCGGTCACACAGGCTGGAGTGCAGTGACGTGATCATAGCTCACTGCAGCCTCGAACTTCTGTGCACAAGCGATCTTTCCACCTCAGCCTCCTGAGTAGCTGCTGCAGATGTGTGCTGCCACAGCTGGCTAATGTTACTATTTTTATTTTTTAAGAGATAGAGTCTTGCTATGTTGCCAAGCTGGTCTTGAACTCCTGGGCTCAAGAGATCCTTTTGCCTCCATCTCCCAAAGTGCTGGGATTACAGGTGTGAGCCAGTCCCTGAATGTGACTTCTGTTGCTGTCTTCAGCATGTTTGGTTACAGAGACTTTACGGAACTGATAATTTTTAAATTAAAGAGAGGAAAACAGGGAAATCCTTACCTGTATTTTTTTTTTTTTTTGAGAGACATGGTCTCACTCTGTCGCCCAGGTTGGAGTGCAGTGGCACGATCTTAACTCACTGCAGCCTCCGCCTCCTGGGCTCAAGCCATTTTCCCACCTCAGCCTCCCAAGTAGCTGAACTACAGGCACCCACCACCATGCCTGGCTAATTTTTGTATTTTTTGTAGAAATGGGGTTTCGCCATGCTGCCCAGGCTGGTCTTGAACTTCTGGGTTCAAGCAAACTACCTGCCTGGGCTCCCCAAAGTGCTGGGATTACAGGTGTGAGCCACCACCCTCAGCCCTTTATTTCTTTTTGATGGTTCAAATGCCATTGATTTTTGAGAGAGAATACTGTGAGTGTACAAAAAATAATGAGCTTTTTTAAATTAAGAAATTCAACAACTTATAAAAATAACATCCATAAGCAATCTGACCTTTGCCTTCAGTCTTTATAAGACATCCTCAAATGAATAAAAAATATGATTTTAAAGAGCCCTTTGGAGGTTGGTAACAATTCTATGCATTTATGGCATTTACAAAATCAATTTAGGGGTTAAAGTAAAAGTACCTAAGCTGAGTATTTCATAAATACAGTATGTAACTTTTCTTTAATATGTAAGAACAGGTTAAGCCAGGAACTTCTCCCATTTTATCTCATTTAAAACAGATCATTTTTCATGAGGAAAAATAATCTCTACCTAAAAAATCCTTTGTAATCTCTGAGAAAAGTTGCAATACAGAATAATTTTGATTGACAAAATTCCTTTCTCCCTCTTGCAGTCCTGTCAGTCTGAAAAACCCCAACATTGTCCCATGAGAGAATGTCACACACACAAGGGATAGGGTACAGGCCATTGTTTGCAGGAAGTGGGGACCGAGCTCAGCTGTCAGCTTGCACCTCTGTGATATAGACTCCGGCTGTAATGTGTAACTTGCATTGATTTAAAAAAAGCCAAGCTGCTTATCACAGAATTCTGGATTAACTTCGATTTTGTGACTGTGAATTCCATAAGGCTTAGTTGGTTTATGGGGTTTAATTTTTAATACTGTTAACATCATCGAGCCAGCTAAACACCAAGAATATCAATAAATACTAACAGTTTGTTTTCACTTCCTCCTTCTGTTGGAGCACTTTGACTTTATATACATTCCAGTCTTAGTGCCAAGGCCCCATTGGGGTTTCAAATTCCATACCAGAGCACATCACCTGGATGTGGCTCTCATATGCTCGATGATATTCCTGGAGTTGAAAGGAAAATACAAAATGAGCATAAGAACAGATCACAGATGCATTAGTATGAAAGTTGATACTGGTGAAAAACAGCGGTTTGCTGAGATCCTGGAAGTTAGCTGGAGCAGTCAGGCAGAAATGACTCGTGACCATGGCTGCAGATGGGGCTTGTTCTCACAAAGGGCTTTCCACCATTCTTTTCTTGGCTTGCAGGTAGAAGATGCGGTTTTCTTCAGGATAAGTAACTTTACTGAGGGGCATCTTGTAGATGTTGGAGTTTTTTGTGGTCATCGTGAGGAACAATAGCGTGGCTAAACAGAAGGGCCAGGTACAAGCTGGCAATCCAATCTGGGGAAGAAGAGAAAGCCACACACTCATTTCAGATCCCGTCTGACAGCTGAGCTGCACAAAGCATCCCCCTCTACTTGCATTCAGCCCAGGGGGATGAACCACTGGGGGCATTGCTCTGGATTCTGTGCATGCTTGTGGAGACTGAGTTTACAATCTCAGGGCATTGAGCCGTTGGAATGTTGACATCCATTCTTTAGGGCAGCCACTTATGTCTCTATCTTGTATGTCTTTCTCTGCCTGTCATATATTCAGACTTCCTGCACCAGATGTGCCAAGAGGACATTTGACAAACAGAGATGACACTTGCAAACTGCAAATGGCCCCTGACCACTCTTCATGTCCACAAGGCCTTCTCTGATTAGTGCAGCCCACAGTGACCTCTCTGACCTTGACTTCTGCCTGGTCTAGGTCTTAGACTTGACTTACTTTGTTTCTTTACATTCTGTCTCCCAAATAGACTCCAAGTTCCTTAAGGGTAGGTCCTCTTTGTGCTGCTCATGGAAACTCACACAATTCTGAGCATACACCATTGGTCAGCTCTGGCCCAATGCATGGACCTCCCTGCCGTGTGATGGAGTGTAGGGGTACCCTAACCTGACTGCACATCAGAATCATCTGGGGGAGTTAAAAAAAAAACACAGATGTTCAAGCATCATACAAGACCTACTCTATCAGAAATACCAAAGGACAGGGCCTAAGGCTCCATATTTTTCCGTCTTCCTAGCTGACTCTGGTGTGCAGCTTGCCCATTTGGGTCCAGGGACTGATGCCTGTGAACCTTCTTTGTTGACATGTGAAGGGCCCCATGTGCTCTGATGTACTCTCCATCATGCATGCGTGTAATGGGACTTTGGCTTTCTACCAGAAAGACACTGTGTCTCCTTAAGGACCCTCCCGGATAAAATCTCCATGCTGCTGCCAAAAGGGCCAGATACTGCCTTGACTCCTTAGCAGCCATGACCACATCAAAATGGACTGAGCTATCAGAAACCAGCCCTGCATCACCTGCAATGGAATATCTGGCTTTCTGTTTAAGTAAAAGATATCCTAAAGTCAACTTCTTATCACTCGGAGTTAGACTCTGAACTTGATAATATGTTATACAACCTAGGTTTCATTTTTTTTTTTTAAACCATGCAGTCTGATATTTGTAACATACTGGGTGATTGTAGTTTGGACTAAAGTTTGCTGTGATGCTGAAAGAAAGGCCAGGGAGCTCCAGCAGAAGGGAGAGCAGTGCTTCTCACGGTCATGGATCCTGCCACTGGATGCCAGCCCAGTGGACTTCAGGAGCATTTCCCATATAGTCGTAAGCTGGTCAATTACGCTAATGAAAAGTGAGACTAAAGCAAACTCACCTCAGCCATAAAGTTTGCCATGCTGATTCCAAGATAGGCCGTGAATAGGGCTACAGACAAAAAAAAAGGAGAGAGAGAACAATGCTTGGTAGATGCACTTTTAATCACAGGAAAGGCTGCCTTCCAATATAAATCACCTGGAATGCACAGTGCCCTGATTACAAGCATGATCCTAAAGTCAGCAGTCCTGGGTTCAAATCCTGGCTCCATCACTTAGGAGCTCCATGGGCTCTGTTTTAAGCCTCCATTTCCTCACCTGTACAATGGAAGTAAGAGGATTATCTTTTTCATGGTGTTGGTGTGAGGATGAAAGGAAAAAAATGCATGTGTTTAGCACACAGTAAGTGCTCAATAAAGGTAGTTTTTTTATGGTTACTATTTTGTTGTTATTGCTAATACTTAAGGGAAAGGCCTTCTATGGCAAATAAATTTCTCTGATGTTTTATCCAAGCATAGCTGAATTAAAATGAAACCTATGAATGTTTCTTGAGATAGCATCTAGGATTCTCATATTAATGAATTGAATTCACAGCTACAAAAAATCATAGCGCTTGCTTTGGCAGCCTGTGTACTAAAAACCAAAACAAAACCATGTTTACAAAATAAGAAGGAAAGAACTCAGAGAACAGCAGGAACTGAACACAAACTTGAGCTTCCTCCCCTTGGTAACATCTTCTCCAATACCATTAAAATCAATGAATAAACGTCTTTTTTTTTATTTTTTATTTATTTTTGGAGATGGAGTCTCAGTCGCCCAGGCTGGAGGGCAGTGGCATGATCTCTGCTCACTGCAAGCTCCGCCTCCTGGGTTCACGCCATTCTCCCGCCTCAGCCTCCCGAGTAGCTGGGACTACAGGCACCCATCACTACGCCCAGCTAATTTTTTTTTTGTTTGTATTTTTAGTAGAGACGGGGTTTCACCATGTTAACCAGGATGGTCTCGATCTCCTGACCTTGTGATCTGCCGTTTCGGCCTCCCAAAGTGCTGGGATTACAGGCATGAGCCACCGTGCCCAGCCAACGTCTTATGTTTTTATTTGCTTTGAGTGGCCAAAAAAATTGTAAAGTCGGTAATTCGAGTGTATGGGTGACTTTCAATGTAAAACAACAAAAGCACAGATCTCAGCCAGCTAATTATCTATTCCTCAGTTTTGGTTGAAGAGAAGGCTCGCAGAGTCTCAGGGAAGCCCTCAGGTTTCATGGGGACAGCCTGAAGAATGACCTTCATATAATGGCCACACAGCCACTTGGGCCACCAGAGCTCACCGTGAGACACACTCACCATCTCGTCTTCATGTCTGGTACATCAGCTATCTTGGTGTGCGGGGATGTGGCAGGACGTGGTGGGAGAGGCTCTGTGATCCTCATTTACTTTTCCATAGACTTCTGTCCTTTTACCAATATTTTGTCTTTTTATCCTGGTGTTTCTTATTCAATAGTATATCAAATTCTTTCATGTATGAATTGTCTCACACTAGTGGGAAGGGCTGGTCTTTGGAAACAGTACTGTTTCAAATCCCAGCTCTGCCATTTTATTTGTTGTATAACAAATCACTGTCTTGGAATCTAGTTTCATCATCTGTAAAAAGGCACCTTGAAGATCTGCCTTACTGGTAGGTGGAGAATCTCAAATGAGAGCTTATATTTCCATAAACACAGCTGTAAATACATCTCTTTCACCATGGGACTGAGCTACTGCTCTGAGCAGAAGGGTGCTCATGGCTTGGCTTAGAAGGGTTTCTCTCCTCAGTTACACCAATTTCATTCATTGTTAAAATTTAATCAATTAATTCAACAACTATTCATTGGCCCTCTGCCAAGCACTGGGGCCCTCTGTCCCTGATCTCTTGAGTGCCTCCTCTACCACAACACCACCCCTGAGCACATGAGGCCTTGTTGCTTTCTCTCTTTTAAAAATATCCATTACACTTCTAAGGCTCACTTTTGGCACGTTTACGTCTCATACTGTTATGTTGCTGTGAAGCGATCTCCAATTCAAAGTTGCTTTTCTCTCCATACTACTAGTGATGGATTATTTAATGGTAGGTAAGTCAATTAAGACTCGCCAAGTAGGACCGGGAAAGCCTTACAGTAGAGGGGCAATTCTGCACAGCATCATCAGTTTGTAGGCAATGACCCTGACAGCATTCTTGGTAGCTGAGGGAAGAAAAAGCCCTTGAGTACTGAAGGGGAAACTGGATTTCAGCTCCTCCTGGATAGTGTCCCTTCCAATGGACTGCCACAGGTGAGTCCCACTGTGCTAGCCCAACCATTGAGAAGAGATACACAATGTGTTTACACTCTCCACTGGTAAAACAACAACACTGAGATGTTCTCTGGCCATGCAGCTGCTCTGGCTTAGAGGCCAGAAAGACAGCAGTGCCAGGTTCTGTCAGAGTTTCCTGAGTCCACTTCCTGATAAAGCCATTGGGGACTAATAAAAAAGCAGCTCTGTAATAAATGTCTGTCACTTATTTACCTTGGCTGAGAGGGTTGGTCTTTTGTTTGGCAGTATCAGGGTGATGTGGACAAGCTGAAACTTGCTGTGGCATTTTACACGTGAGATTCGCTTTCCAAGGGGGGCCAGAGATCTGCCTCAAAAATCCATGAACGGAGATTTAAAAGTCTGATTGTACCCTGTGGGGGCCCAGTGGGCACTCTTACACACTGCTGGCAGCAGTGGAAACTGGTATGGCTCTTTTGGAGATGAAGTTGCCATCCACTGAAATTAAAATTGGCATTCCCTTTAACCCATCAATTTAGCTTCTTGAAAAGAAGGTGAATCTTTCTTACAGAAATGCTTGTACAAAGTACACAAGGACATTTGTACCAAAAATATTCATTTCAGGACTCTTTGTAATGATCTCAAACTAGAAGCAATCTGAACCTCCCCCAGCAAAAGGGCACTTATATAAAGTGTCTACACAGTCACCATCTCCATGGCCTTGAGCAATGGAGGTTCTACACCCTGTGGCATGGGACCCCTTTTTCCTTAGATGCACCAGGAAAAATGCAGCTCCAGCCTGGGCTTCCATCTCTGCCCAGAGACTCACCCAAACAGCTGATATCCCGAGGGAAACATGAGCTCCCAGGACAAGGAAAGGGGACATCCCAGGAGAGCAAATACCATAAAAGAAGGACAACAAACTGAACAACCTACAGTCGATAATTTTTTTCTTTTTTTGAGACAGACTCTCACTCTGTCACCCAGGCTGGAGTGCAGTGGCATGATGTCAGCTCACTGCAGCCTCTGCCTCCTGGGTTCAAGTGATTCTCCTGCCTCAGCCTCCTGAGTAGCTGGGACTACAGGTGCGTGCCACCACGCCCAGCTAATTTTTGTATTTTTAGTAGAGATGGGGTTACACTGTGTTAACCAGGATGGTCTCGATCTCTTGAACTTGTGATCCACCTGCCTTGGCCTCCCAAAGTGCTGGGATTACAGGTGTGAGTCACTGTGCCCAGCCAATAACATTTAATTAATGAACCAGAAATGAAGAGCTCAACAGATGATGTGATCAGCACAATGGACAGAGCCAAAGAATGACTGGGCCAATCAGCTGAACTGAAGGACCTCAGGAAAAGATAAAGAGATGGAAAATATTAAGAAAAAGTCAAGAGTTATGAAAAACTTAGCATAAAGTATTGTACTCAAATACTAGAAATCACAGAGGGAGAGGGGAAAAATTGAAAAGATTTGACAAAGTAAAAACTGATGATGTTCCCAGAATTAAAGGAAGATATGAGGGCTCATGTTGAGAGGACTTGAGTACCTAGTAGCATAGAAAAAAAAAGCTACATCTAGACAGATAATAGTGAAATAAAACCATATATATATATATCTAATATAATATGCAAAGAGAAAATTCAGAGAATCCAGGGAGAAAAATAAAATCAATTTTAACAAGAATTAGTTTCTTTTCAGACATCTTAATAGCAATTTTGATTATAAGAAGACAGTGGAGTAGTCTTTGAGGACAACCTTCAAAATATTGAGAAAAAAATGTTAAATCTTGAGTTTGGTAGCTAGCTCAACTAAAATTTAAATGAAGGTAAAATGAAGATATTCTCCAGCATACAAGGTCTCTTTGCAAACCCTCTTTGAAGAAAACAAAACTCTCTTTGCAAACCTTCTTTGAAAAAGTAATCCACCAGTAATCCCAGCACTTTGGGAGGCCAAGGCAGGTGGATCACTTGAGACTTGAGGTCAGGAGTTCGAGACCAGCCTGGCCAACATGGCAAAACCCTGTCTATACAAAAAATACAAAAAATTAGCTGGGCATGGTGGCACATATCTGTAATCCCAGCTACTTGGGAGTCTGAGGCATAGGAATCGCTTGAACCCAGGAGGTGGAGGCTGCAGTGAGCTGAGATTGTGCCACTGCACTCCAGCCTGGGGAACAGAGTGAGACTTTGTCTCAAAAAAAAAAAAAAAAAAGTACAGAAGGTTAATATGAACTAAGAGTGAATAAGCAAGTTAATAAAGTTTACAGTTGCCTAAATAAGCAAGTACCAAAAACAAAAACTTATACTTACAACAAATCCAAAATAAAAATTCTATACAGTATCAATGGTTTTAGTAGTCATTAGGGGTGGGCCTTCTCAGAGGAAGTAAAGGCAGGCTCGGGTATCAGTCATATTTGGGAAGAAGATACAGGTGTTGATAAACTTAAGAAATTGAGAGGAGAAAATAAACAAGCTTGATTCTTAATAAGTTATGCAAATCCACCAGAAAAACTTTTTTTCCAGACTTTTAAATAGCGCTTACCGAGTGCTAGACACTATTTGTTCTATGAGTTTCAGACACACATTAACTAATTTAATAATCAGAACAATTGTATGAATTAAATATGGTAACTTCCATTTTCTAAGATGGGGAAACTGAGGCACAGAAAGGTTAAGTAATTTGCTTACATTCATAAGCAAATACGCTAGTAAGTAGCAGAGCTACTGGAATTGAATCCAGGCTGTCTGGTACCAGAGTCTGAGCTCTTAACTAGCTCAGTCAACTGCCTCAAACATTACGCTACACCAGTTAAAAAAAAAAATCTATCCCGAGGAAGGTGAGTGTGCTAGGAAGAATAATGGTCTCCAAAGATGTCCACATCTTAAACCTCAGAACTTGAGAATATGTGACCTCACATGGCAAAAGGGAATTAGCAGCAGCTGTGATTAAGTTAAAGACCTTGAGATGGAGAGAATTTCCTAGACTATTGAATGGACCCAATGTAATCACAAGCATCCTTATAAGAAGGGGGCAAAAAAGCCCTCTCTAGGGAGTAAAATGGAGTATTTCCACTTTCTGTTTCATACATTTCTATACAGATTACATTTTTGTTTTGTTTTATACAATAAACCTGTGCTGCTTCTATAATTGAGAAAATATCAAAGATATTCCCACTTTGGGGAAACACATGTCAAGAGCTTTGGCTTCATTCTTCTCCATGGTCTGTCAAAACCTCATCACCAGCTGGGCACTGTGGCTCACGCCTGTAATCCCAGCACTTTGGGAGGCCAAGGCAGGCGGATCACGAGGTCAGGAGTTTAAGACCAGCCTGGCCAACATGGTGAAGCCCCACCTCTACTAAAAATACAAAAAAAAAAAAAATTTAGCTGGGCATGGTGGCCCATGCCTGTAATCCCAGCTACTCGGGAGGCTGAGGCAGGAGAATTGCTTGAACTAGGACCCCGGAGGCAGGGGTTGCAGTGAGCTGAGATCGTGCCACTGCATGCCAGCCTGGGCTACAGAGCAAGAGTCCATATCAAACAACAACAACAACAACATAAAACAAAAAACTCAGCACCCGCCAGGTGCGGTGGCTCATGCCTATAATCCCAGCACTTTGGGAGGCCAAGGTGGACAGATCATGAGGTCAGAAGATTGAGACCATCCTGGCCAAGATGGTGAAACCCCGTCTCTACTAAAAATACAAAAATTGGCTGCGTGTGATGGTACGTGCCTGCAAGCCCAGCTACTTGGGAGGCTGAAGCAGGAGAACCGCTTGAACCAGGTAGTTGGAGGTTGCAGTGAGCCAAGATCACGCCACTGCATTCCAGCCTGGTGACAGAGCAAGACTGTCAAAAAAAAAAAAAAAAACAAAAAAAAACAGAAAAACAAAAACCGCATCGCCATCTCCTGTGCTCAAAATGCCTTTTCCTTGATCTTGAAGGACATGCTCAGGCTGTCCCCATGCTGGCTTGCACCACCCTTTCCACCAAACAGAATTCCTCCTCTTATTTTCTAGCATTTATGGAAAAGCCCCCTTCTCCAGGAGGCACTTTGTGATAATTCTGAATGGAAATGGCCCCCTGGAGAATCCTGTACTATGGACTTCTTCTTCTCCCACAAAGATTGCATGGTCCTCTTGGGCTGCCTCCCTTGCCTGGCTTCTGCCCTCTACTGTAACACTCTGTGTGCAGGAACTGCATGGGACCTAAAGCTTCTAAACCTCTTGCTCTTCCTGGTACTGTCTTTTGTATCATGTGTGTTTAATACATATTCATGGCTACTGCCTCCAGAAAAATAAAGGTATGCATTCCAAATAAAGGTTTGAAACCCCTAACCAATCTCAGAATAAAGCTGAAAGGTTGTAAGATAAACATTCTAACCCAGCTGAACTCAGGTGGAAACCCCTAACCAATCTCAGAATAAAGCTGAAAGGTTGTAAGATAAACATTCTAACCCAGCTGAACTCAGGTGGAAACCCCTAACCAACCTCAGAATAAAGCTGAAAGGTTGTAGGATAAACATTCGAACCCAGCTGAACTCAGGTGGCTACAGCACCTGTCTGTAACCCTCTCCTTTATTCTAAGCTTGTGAACAAATATGGAGAAGGAGCACAACATTTCAACAGAACTGCTAGGTGAAATAGTTGAGTAATAGTAAAGAATTTGACAAAATGACATCTACATGGCTACATCACAGCAACCTGAGTTATGTTACCCTTGCTATAGCATCAAATCAAAATGGAATGGGTCCTTAGAAACGCTTGGTTCCATCCCATTTTCTGCCAGTGCAGAGATCTATTCTAAACCCTGCCTGATACGTGGCCCACTGCTTTCATAACTGTTTAGGTACCTTGGCTTGATTAATCTGGTGATAAACTGACTCTAGACATATATTTCCACTAGATTAGAAATAATTTCTCCACATTATCCCTCCTCCTTTTTGTTCCCAAGTGAATCTCATTCTCTCCACTCTAGAACGTTATCTTAAAGGCTTATACTTTGATTGAATTAGGGATGCCAGAGGCTATGGGTGAATGAGCCTCCACTCAAAATCCACCTGGGACATCTATTAGCTTTTCAGATCCAAATCACATGCAGTCTGTTTTCACCTAAGAGGTTGCGGTGAGGGCCTGAATGCTACAAAAGGGAAGCAGAGGAGTGCAGCGGGGTAACTCTGGAGGTGGATGGTAAGTGTGGGTTCCGGGGGTGGATTTACCCATCGCTGTCCAGATCCCTTAGCTGCAGCACATCCCTTAGCCTCTCTGGCCTCAGGACCCCAACAGTAAAGTAAGAAGGATGGAGTAGAAGTCTCAGGATGCCTTCTCGCTCTGACAGGCTGAGTCTGGCTAGAACACTGGGAGTCAGAAAGGATTAATACAGCAGTTCTTGAAATGTGATCCCGAGAGCAACAGCATCAGCACCTCCTGAGAACTTGTTAGAAGTGGAACTTCTGCCAGCGTGGTGGCTTATGTCTGTAATCCCAGCACTTTGGGAGGTGGAGGCGGGAGGATTGCTTGAGTCCAGGAATTCAAGATAAGCCTGGGCAACATAGGGAGACCCCGTCTCTATAAAAAATTAACCAGGCATGGTGGCACGCCTGTGGTCCTAGCTACTTTACTTGGGAGGCTGAGGTTGCAGGATCGCTTGAGCCCAGGAGGTTGAGGCTGCAGTGAGCTGTGTTCACACCACCGCACTCCAGCCTGGGCAACAGAATGAGACCCTTTTTCTTTTTCTTTTTTTGTTTGAGATGAAGTCTTGCTCCGTTGCCCAGGCTGAAGTGCAGTGGCATGATCTTGGCTCAGAATGAGACTGTTTTTCAGAAAAATAAAATAAAAAAAAATTCTTCCCCTTACCTCTAACACTGAATCAGACTGAGGAGGGGGCCCAGTGATTTGTGTTTTAACAAGTCTTTCAGGTGATTCTGATACATTCTCAAGTTTTAGAACGGCTGGGTTACTGTGATGCTCACTCAAAGGGGTAAATGTAATCAACCCTGATTCACCAGGGGACATTGCTCTGTATTTAGCCGGAGTTATTTCCCTTTAGTTTCTTGGGTCAAACAACTAGTTTGAAGAACGCAGGACAAGTCAGTTGAAAGCAAAAGGAGTGTCAGCTGTGGTCCCTGCCATCCCCAGTGGGAGGCATGGCAGATCCTCACAGCCAGGAGCAGTGAGTGCCACCACGCTGGGAGCTTATTGGTGGCCAAGGCCAAGTGTCAGTGCAAGCTGGAGAGCCCGTGAGCACAGGGGGAGCTTTGAGAAGGCATGTGTGGCATGCACCAGGGAAGGGCTGGTGTATCTCTGGGGATAAAGCTGAAGAATAACTGGGATTTTTTTTTCTATCCTCCCAAACATCCATATTTTAGGATGTTAATATGACTCAATAGGCTCCTGCCTTCACAATCATCAGAGAGGTAGGCAGAGGTGATTTTAATGCTCTCAGAGAGGGGATGTCACTTGTCCTGTTCGCACACTTAGCGAGTGGGCTCAAGCCAGAACCCTGGCCCTGATTTTTCACTCAGTCTGTTTTTACTGCTTATCCTTGATTGAGATCCTATAGTCACGAGCAGCCCTACCCCAGGGGCGTGGGAGACTCACCGCAGCCAAGAGCCAGGAGGTGGGTTTGCCAGGTGAGCGCCATGAACATTCCTCCCATTGCAATGCAGGCCAGAGAGCTGTTGAAACCCCAGAGTCCAAAGTAGATGTCCTCAAATGGGGCTGAAAGACTGAGTCCTGTTAAGACAGGAGGGGTCAGAACTTGGGACTAAAGGCAGGATGTTCTGGAAGGAAACTGAGGGTGGGATTGAAAGTTAGCAGGAAGCATCCCGGGAACTCCCATTGGTCCCTAGGAAGCCAAGATCTCAAGAAAGATCTGGAGCACAGAAGATGCCTGATGCAATGCATGGGATGGAGGAGGTGCTCAATATTTGGTAAGGGCTTTTGTGCTCACCCGCTGCTATGCCCAGCAATGATCCAATGGCAGCATGCAGGCACATGAGTGGGGAGGAGAGTAGGATGGCTCCCAGGAAAATGCCCCCTGTCCATGGATTATCACAGCCATAGATCTGACCAACTCCCACTGGTATAGACTTCAACAACTGCAAAAGAAATTTTTAAAAAATGAGGCCACCAAAACAACTGAACAGAAACCCACAGGACACCCACAAACTCCTACAATGTAATTTTAGACTGGACATACCTTATCTCTTTCAAGAACAGTGTTACTACCTTTTAAAATTCTCTTTGATTACAGAAAAATCCCACTCATTCTTCAGCTTTATCCCCAGAGATACACCAGCCCTTCCCTGGTGCATGCCACACATGCCTTCTCAAAGCTCCCCCTGTGCTCTCCAGCTTGCACTGACACTTGGCCTTAGTCACTGTTAAGCTCCCAGCATGGTGCCACTCACTGCTCCTGGCTATGAAGATCTGCCTTGCCTCCCACTGGGGATGGCAGGGACCACAGCTGACACTTCTTTTGCTTTCAAATGTCCATCAGTGTTGAGGGTGATTTAATCTATCCATGCATCCCTATGTTCAATAGAGATTATTATCACCATGCAATTTGGATGCTTACACTAAAGCCAGAGACCTAAAGCCAGGTTATCTTGTCCACAATTTAGAAGCAATTATTAGCAAGTTTGTGAATTTACTTTTCTGTTGTTAAGTGGAACATGTATTCATTTAAACAAAGATATCTTTAGCTTATTCTAGTTATGAACAATTGTCAAGCAGGTCTCAAAACAAAAATACATGGAAATGTCACAATTCTACTTTCTGGCTGAGGCCTGAATTTAGTTATTCTGTTCACAGAATTGCAGTTCTCAGGAGTGAACAAGGTTTGACTGAACCTAACAAGTGATCATTCTTTACAGCTGAACTTCTGGTAGGGCTAGGATAGGCATAATTAGCCATGGCATGTCCCTTTTGAGCAAGGCCATCTACTGAAAGATGTTTTCCCCAGCTCCCATCTTGCCCTCTCCACCATTGCCAGGTCGTGTATGTACCAAAGACCTTCTGGAGGCAGTGACTCTGCCAGAGGAAGCCCCAGCTTTGGCACAAGGGAAAGTGTCTTCTCCCCTCTTATATTAGGCTGAGTCTAACATTGGCTAAGGGCACCAGACCATAGTGTGAGTTTGACTCTACCCTAAGATGGACTCTAAATTCTTCCAGCCCATGCTAGGTCTTCATGTCTAAACATTTTGCTATTGCTAGACTAGGGAACTTGCAAGGATGGCATATGCTTTTCTGTTTTTTTTTTTTTTTTTTTTTTTTTTTTTTTTTTTTTTTTGGACTTCAGAACTCTTTCTCAGGTAGCCATAGGGTGAGAAGGACAAGGCTTCCCCTGCTCCAGATCAGCACTGTGTAGGATAACTTTCCAAGATGATGGAATAGTCTGTATCTGTGCTGTCTAATACAGTGGGTCCTAGCCACGTGTGGCTATCAAGCACCTGAGATGTGGCTAAAGAGGTTGAGGAACTCAATTTTTAACTAATCTACGTCTAAATTTATATAGCCACATGGGGCTAGAGGCTCCTGTGTTAGTGCAGTTCTAGATAGATTAATGCTTTTTTATACTGTTATTTTTCATGGCTAGTTCTAATGAATCTTTGATTTTTCTTTCTGAATTGTTTCCAGGTGCTCCCTTTAATTTTCTGGCAAGAAGTTAAGGAGAAGGTGACTTGAGCTCCTCATGTGTTTTGATCACTCAACAAAGAAGACGGAAAAGGGCGTTTCATAACCTGACAGTGGGAGAGCACATTGAAAAGGTAAGGTTTCTTGGTTTTCTTCTAATTTCAGGTGTTCTCTTGTTCTTGATAATCCAGAAAACTTAAACATATTTATTACACACCAACAGGAAGAGCTGGAATTTGATTTGGGTTAACCAGGTTTTAAAAAATACGGGATCTCTTTATGACCATCTTTAAAGAGATACATAGGATTCATCCCTTGATACAGCAGTTCTCAAACTCTGGCCCACATCACAATTTGGGGAGTTTGTTAAAACAGGTTCCAGGCCCCACCCATAGAGATTATGATTTAGAGGGTCTGAGATGAAGCCTGTTTGGGTATTTAAAACTCCCCAGGTGATTCTGATGCCTACCAAAGCTTGGGAACCCTAAATTATTGTCAATGTTCTATAAGCTATGCCATAAGAAAAAGCAGAATAGAGAGGTTCTGTCATAAGCTCTAAGAGTAAGCATCCAGTTTTTTGATTGGAGGGAGTAGACTGTGGAAGATTTAAAACCAGGCTGGAGGCCACATGCCTTAAGGGCTGGCTCCCATCACCCCACCCCCAAGCTTACGATAGAGTGACTCCCAGTGGAACTGTACTCTGGGGTTAGCACTGTAGGTGTTTAGGGGTAAAGGCAGAAAGATTAGCTTGACTAAATAGTAATTTTAAAAAATCCCTTAGACCCTAATGCTCTGGAGTAGAACAAACACTTTAAATGGCAAGATGAAGGCAGAAAGGCCACCATAGTCCTGAGCATCTAGGAGACTCTGACACCCATGGACAATTGACCAGGAGGCCATTGTGTATCTTGCAGAGCCAGGGGCGATGTGAGAAGTCAGTGTCTCTTACCTCCAGGGCACTGAGGTCAGACCAGGAGATATTTGGAGCTGTAGTTACAGGTGTGACCAATTTGCGTGGAAAGAACGGATTGTAATGTCCTGTGGCTGAAAGGTACATTGACAACGCCATGTTGAAAGGGAGGGTGAAGACAGGGAGGTCCCATTTGCTGAGCATGGAATTCAATGCGCTTGAGAAAATTGGGCTAAAAAAAGAGCAGAAGAATGTGCATGTGACAAACCAGGCTGACACACGGAATCGCTATACTCTGGAGGGGCCTTGTTTCACCTGCCAACAGGCCCCTTACGTGTTGTGTTGGTGAATTTGCCACAGAAAGAAAACTTGGGATAAATCCTATTATAGAGGCAGTAAATATTACGTAAAGTAAAAAATCAACTCTCAGCTTACTTGGCTTTTGAAAAATTCTACTCTGGGGTTGCTCAGAGTGAGCTATATATTGAGATTTAAAAAATGTTTTTGAAGTACTTATGACATACAAAATAAAATATTGTCTACATAGTGAAAGTCCCCTTTGTCCCTCCACTTGCTCTTATGTCCCTCCCTCCCCACTAGAGGCAACCCTGATTCTGATTTTGCATATATCATTTCTTTAATAGACCTATTTTTGGAAAAGAGAAACAATCGTTCAAGGATGCAGGTAGTGTGAGCTGGAGGAAAACGATCTCACAGTTGGTGGGGCAGAGTGTGCGTCCTTGAGCTGTTGATAAATTGCATGACCTAGGCAAGGTGCATCTCCTTAGTCTCCGAGCCTGTAAACTGGGGGGCTGGGCTGCATGGTCCCAATATCCCTCATAGGCTCTCACTTGTTGGCCCAATCAAAGAGCCATCACTTAAAAGACCAGAACTCCCATTTTCCTGGATTGTGGAAGGGAGTGTGGTGAGCACTTACAGGCGAGGCCTCCTTCCCATGAACGTATTCTTCAGAGCAGGTCCCAAATTACCTCCTAAAGAGTTTGGCTCTATAGGTCGGTCCTCGTCCACACACCCGTGGGTGCAGCAAGGGTGGGTGGCCCTTCTGCAGACACTGCCCACAGCAGGCTGTGCTTCTTATTTATGTGCGTATTAGTATTTTATATTTAACTACAATATAGAAAGAAGGAAATCTTTGTTTCCAGAAAAAGGATTTAAGACATTGTCAACATAAAAACTAGTTTGAAGGATTCAGGTTTGAAAAAGAATTCAGCCAAAAAATTTTTTTCTAAGAGAGACCTGGGGGGCAGGTGGGTAAGGGGAATTCACGTAGGCACAGTGGTTCTCCCAGCATCATCTGGGAATGTGTTAGAAATACAAATTCTCAGGCCCCACCCCAGATAGACTGCATCAGAAACCCTGGAGCCAGGGAGCAGGTGCCTGTGGTGTAACAAGCCCTGCAGGTGATTCTCATATTGTTCAAGTTTGAGAGGCAATGATGGAGGAAGTGGGTCTCAACTTTGGCTATACTTTAGAGTCACCTGGGAAGCTTTAGGAACTCCCAATGCCCAGGCGCTACTGCAGACCAATGACAGTAGAGTCTTGGGAGGGAGGAGTCAGGTGTATGGGGGGCCACGTGCATCAGTGTGTTTCTACCAAAAAGACACCTGCATTCGTATGTTCATTGCAGCACTGTTTCCCCTCCCCATGGAAGTGTCAATGTGCAGCCACCTCTGGTTGGGGGGGTGTTAGTGGATATGTAGCCAGATCAGACAAAAGGCCAAATAGCTGGTTGTAAGGAAATACACATCTTTTAAAATGGTTGTTTCTGTTTCCAATAGACAGAATCTACTGGAATCCAATTTTAAATTTACCATTTTAACTGTTTGTCTTCCTCCTGCTCCTCTTCCTCCTTCTCCTTGCCCTCCTGCTACTCCTCCTCCCTTCCATCCTTCTCCTCCTTCTCCTCCTCCTCCTCCTCACTTAGCCCAAGCAAGGAGGTTTGGGGAACTGGAGTGCAGTGACGCAATCATAGCTCACTGCAGCCCCTAACTCCTGGGCTCAAGTGATCCTTCCCCCTCAGCCTTCTGAATAGTTTGGACTACAAACAAGAACCACTGCACCCAGCTAACCATTTTTAAGTGTGCAGCTCAATGACATTAAGGACAATCACATTGTTGTACAACCATCACCACTATACATTCACAGAACATTTTTCATCTTGCAAAAAACTGAAACTCTGCCGTATAACAACTCCCATTCCCTCCTTCTGCCATGTTTTTTCAAAAAGGCATTTTGAAAACCAATTGTAACTTACCAAGTCATGGACATAGCACATACAGGGAGTAACAGCCACCAGAAATAGTCTCCCTTGTCCGAAAAGACAGCCATGAGTATTCCCACCAAGGTGGCATTGTAGCCATAGAGCCCAGATGCTATTAATGACCTGTGGGGCAAGAGACACAGCACAGACATTTCCTGGGTGGTTGCACTTGCACATAAATAACACTAATAACTTCCAGATCATATTCATATAAAAATGAGATTGTATTTGGAAATGTATTTCAAAGTCTAAGCATCGTATGAAAACTAATAAAGACATGAAGTGAAATATACATAGATAAAAATATTAATGTGCATTTAGATCAGCGGTCCCCAACCTTTTTGGCCCCAGGGACAGGTTTCATGGAAGACAATTTTCCATGGATGGGGAATGGGGGATGATTTTGGGATGAAACTGTTCCACCTCAGATTATCAGGCATTAGATTCTCATAAGGAGCGGGCAACCTAGATCCCTCATATGCGCAGTTCATAATGGGGTTCGCACTCTTATGAGAAGCTAATGCTGCTGCTGATCTGACAGGAGGCAGAGCTCAGGTGGAAATGCTCACTAGCCCACCACTCACCTCCTGCCGTGCGGCCCAGTTCCCAACAGGCCGCAGACTGATACCTGCCTCCAGTGCAGGGGTTGGGGACCCCTGATAGAGAATGACTCCCTCTACAGGCGTCAAGGCTAAAGACTGGTCTACAGCGGCTGAGAGGAAAGGGGAGTTTAGCAAGGCAATCTGCCGTGTTTTCTTTTAGCCTTTCCTTTGGAAAGTTATTCTTTTAAATCAAGAGCCTCTGACTTGAATAGTGCTTTTAGCATATGAAACTGTTGCTTAAGTTTGATTTCTTGGTGAGAGATATAAGATTCCTGAAATGTAAATTCACTCTCATAGTGTCTTTGATCTTATCAACATTAATCTTCCAGGTTAGTATACATTTTTGTGTCCTGATGCTTCTATTTTGTTGTCTCCAAACACACATTTCAAAGTTATCGCAAAGAAGAACGATTGCTTTTCTCTTACTTGGAGAAGTACCCGATTTAATTATGTGCATGTTGAGCACCCAATTCTTCCTGAGGTTACTTTTTGCTTAGTATTCAATCTCATTTCTTCCCCATCTTCTCCTTCTTTAGATTGAGGGGGTACATGTGCAGGTTTGTTACATAGATATATTGCATGATGCTGACTGAGGTTTGGGCTTCTATTGAACTCGTCACCCAAATAGTGAACAAAGTACCTGATAGGTAGGTTTTCAACACTTGTTTCCCTTCCTCTCCTCTTTAGGAGTCCCATTTGTCTACTATTTCCATGTCCGTGTTTACCCAGTGTTTAGCTCCTGATTGTAAGTGAAAACGTGCGGTATTTGATTTTCTGTTACTACGTTAATTCACTTAGGATATTGGTCTCTAGATGCATCCATGTTGCTGCAAAGGACATGATCTCAATCATTTTTATGGCTATGTAGTAGTTCATGTCGTATATGCACCACATATTCTTTATATAATCCACCATTGATGGGCACCTATATTGATTGACCTGACAAGCCAGGACCCCCACAGCTCTGAGAGTTGGCAACGTCTGGCACCGCGAAGGGCACAGGACCCACTTCCCAAGGGCCTGTCACTCAAGGGCGATGTCTGTAGGGGGATGGGGTAGTAAAGATGATGAAGTGAGTGGGTGAGGCCTAATGCTGGGCTCGAGCAGGAGGTGCTACAGCCAGAGAGCCACACTGCAGGGGCTGGTAAGGGATAGCGTGACAGCTGCTTCTTGGGTTGTTTCTAACTGGGCTAGGAGGCACCATTGCAACAGGCAAGATGATGTCATGTACATTAATCCGGATGAACATTAGAGGTGGAGTTCCCTATTCAAAAGTTCTTTGTCTCCTTTAAGTAATCCTTGAGGGCAAATGGGAGGTGATACAATTTGCAATGGTGCAACTCAGAAACTGGGACTACACATGACAGCGGAGAGCTATGCAGACTTGTCCTCTCAACAACTGACTTGGAGATGTTAATGCTTGAGTTTGATCAGTGGAAAATTAATGGCAACATCTACAAATTGTGGAATGCCATAGTTAAAGCCACAGGAAGACATATATTTACTTAAAACAGAGGATTTCCATTTTAGTGCAGTCTTTTCAGCCCAGGGAAAGTAAAACATTTGAAACTAACACATATAAATGACTTGTCTTCTAAATAATATCTGACAAAAAATGAGTTGATCATGTTTCATCAGAGCAAAATAATAAAGGAATATTCAGTATGGCACAATTATAGACTCCATTCCCAAACTGAGGAGACCTTTTCTTGGCATGCATTGGAATAGAGTTTAACCTAAGCTATAAAATCCCCTTCTACAGGGAGCAAATCAGACTCCTTGAAATTGATAGAAAAGTGGAGCATTTGCTAACTCTCTCCCCATGGATCTCTTCAGGCAATTTGCAGCTAGCATTACAAGAGCTTAGTTGTGTAATGACCACACTGGGGATTATGCATTGATCCCAGACACCTGGAATACTGGTTCTCTCCCTAAAGGAACTGGCTAGTGGGGAGCTATCTACTGCCCTGGTGAGAGTCAGCTCATCACTTCTTCAATGACAGATCAATTTATAAAGTGTGTGCTATTTTTAATCTAATGAATATATCAGAAGACTCACTAAGGCTTCTTAAGTCAGAATCCACTTAGTTGGAATTCATGGTTATTCTTTTCTCCAGGAGCTGAGCTGACCTTTGCACTGTCTATGAAGAATGAGTTTCCTAAACTCATCATAGCAACAAGATATAATGGGGGTTATTAAGCCACTAAAACTTTTTCTGAATTCATATGCACTTTTTCCCAAATAGAATGCTGATGGCAAATAATTTTATCAATCATTAAAGAAGATCCCTTCAGAACCTCTCCAGGGAGTTACTTGTAGCTTAGTCCTGGTTAGCACGTAATGCCACAAGAATCTGGCATCATTTAGACCAGCCACTTATTCAGATATCAAGAGCAAGAGACTGTAACCGATTCCCTGACCTCTGACTAAAAACAAATATAAAGAGTTCTGTGGACTAAAGGTTGTTTATCCTGGGAAGGATGTGGTTTTATCATGTTGCCCACAGCAACTGGTCAGCCCCTGTGTCTTAGAAGGGAGCTGAGAAGGCTTGGAAAGGGTACACCTACCTGTCCTGGCTGAGCAAGAGGGCCATCAGAGTGGAGACCACTGTTCCCAGCCAGCCAGTGAGAGCCCACCAGGGGTTCTGAACAAGAAGTCCTACCAGAATCAGGATTCCACTGATGGGGTTGTTGACGAACACCACTTGGGATATGCCCCGAAGAATCCAGTCAATGAACTGGAGCACCACGGGTTTGTCTGGAAGGGATGAGGTAAAGCAGAGCTGAGGAAGCTGCCAAGTGATACTCCTCAACCACAGGCCCACCCTGAGCAAAATCAGCAAAACCTCCTGGAAGTGAAACATTTTTGATATTTCTTTAATATTTCTCTCTGAACCCATTGTCGCTTTAGTGGCACCCAGATCCCTGAAAGCATCTATCTACTGTATGCGTAACCCACACTGCCCCTCCTAGAATCTAAGCTCTTGAAAGCATCTAATGCACTTATTATCATGCTTATAGGTATAAACTCTGAAGCCAAAGGAATAAATTTAAGTTTTAAGTACTGAAACTACAGGATGAAGCCAGGTGCCCTCTAATACGAGCTGGGCCCTGGCTACTGTCTCCATAAGAAAAAAAAAATGGAGAGGTTTGCAGGTTAAAAGATAAAAAGTAGAAAAATGGCGAGTAAAGAGATCTATAAAAAGTTGGAGAATATAACTAAAGATATAAGTAGAAGTACCAGGAAACCATTTCCCCCAAAGCTACTTCTCCTGTCTCTCCAAAAGATGAAAGGATAAATACCTTTAAGCCAGGTGGCAAGTTCTTTCATGTCACCGGTGACATAGCCAAGAGCTTTGGGGAAGCACCTTCTCCCTTGACATGGCGAAACCTGGTTTTCACCCCTAACCATAGTGGGGCTGTCCACTCTAACCATAGTGGGGCTGTCCTCCATGGCTATCTCTTCCTCTGTCTCCTTGAGGGAAAGACAGAGCTTGTAAGTATCCCTAAGGCAGAGCCCTCCAGATTAGCCAGCTTTGGGCCTGGTTACAGTAGAAGATCTGGACCACTATGTTCCATAGAACTAAGAGAGCACCATTTTCCTTCTGAAACACCACCACAGAGTTTATTAGCCAAACCCAAATCCCACAGTACCTTTGCCATCAGTGTCTCTAATGCTACCATGAGAAGGTTCTGGTCTTTAATTTCATAAGGTACAGTGTCTGTTCCAACAAACATTTACTGAGCACATATTTCTTGCACTTAAGGAGTTCAGTCTAGTTGAGAAGACTGAAAAACAGTTAATGTTAACAGAATGAGTCAAATCACGTAGAAAGCGCTAAAATTAAGTGCTTTAGCTCCATGTTGTCAATTAAGGAGCAAGAAATCAGGTTATGGAATGGCCTGCTCACTAATGCAGGCTGATCGGCTACTTGCCAAGACAGGTAGCCTTTTTAAATTACATTTTTATTTTATAAAAAGTTTTGTTTTTAAAAGATTGAAAGGGAAGAAATCTTTAAAATTTTGTGTGTTGACACGGTCTCCCCACCCTCTGCAAGTCCAAGATTGCTTGAATTTGTCCTTATGTCATGTGACTGCCTCAGATACTCTCTACTTTTGGAATTTGTTATTTAAATATGTAAAACCAGGCAAGAAGGATATTTCATCAAGGTAGAGAACCTGGGAAAGATGGAATTGGACAAAGCTACTGAAAACCAAAGAGCTGCAATCTAAGGATTGTATGATAGAAAAATGTGTAGGGTATAATTATAGGAAACATGTCTCTGGAACATATGAACACTGTAACCATGACTGTGTTCACTATGGGACCATTCACTTCTCATGATAAGTATCTGCAAGAAAGCACCAATATCACCAGAATTTGGTACCTTGAAGACAAAAATGATGATTTCATGGTGCTGATGGTGTAGGTGCAAAAGAATACCAGTGGCATAATCCCAGAGGCAGGCTGAGGGAGGAAGCCAGTGGTAAAACCACCTTGAATGTGCAAGAACATCCAACAGCACAGCCAGGTCAATTGGGAAGCAGGGAAACGCCAAAATCAACAGACCCTGGAAGGCACAATTGTGGAATGTTGAAGCCACAGCCACATAAGACACTACCAAAGAAACACTGAAAGCCCACATAGAGAAACCAGCCTGTCTTCTCTGTGTTGCCAGGCTGTGATCAAATGGTCCTCATGGGTATTTCTGGCCCCATCATTGTTCCATTTACCATAGCTAACAAATAGCAATGAACAGATACTAAGTTACACCTATTAAAAAAAAACTGAACTCTAGCTTTGGCTTCTATTGATCCCAGTAAGGAAATCAATATGGATAATTGATTTATTGTTAGCAATTACATTTCAATTGTATTACCTCACTGCCCAACTAACCATTCTGCTTTTTAAACAATGCTGAACTATTAATCGTTACACAAAAAAGCAGACTTTTATACAATGCATGCCAGACCAAGGTCATTTTATCTCGGTAAAACAATGTTAGACACCAAGATATGTGTGACTTGCAATGAATCTTGGAGGTCAGGAACCAAAATTAAGTCCATATGGAGCTGAGTTGGCTCCATAGTTAAAAAACCGTATGAATAATTAAGCACTTATGAAAAAGTACTTCTATTTCATAATCTAAATGGTGGCTGTCATTTATTTTCAGATTATCTCCCTCTTCACATTTCATAGCTGAAAATATTGCTTGATAAGCCCATGACTCTGCTGCAGTGACCCATTTTCAAAGCAATACCAACTTATGGGAGGCATCAGGCTTCAGCTCAGGCAAGGACAAGCAGCCCAAAGACATAAATGCCTTGAGTTTCTGGAACTGAATCTATAAAACCCTAAGGTGGCAGCATCAAATGAAAACACTCAAGTGGCATTTTCTATCAACTCCCAAAGCAGGAACATGGGCTATTTCAGAATAAATAAATTCATGTTCTCAAAATTCCCAGCATATATTTATTTATTTTAGAGAGCTTGAAATATCCCATCACCTCAGAGATTTTGGAGGTACAGATTCGAAACCTGATAATATAACTGGCCAGACGTGATTGAGAGCCTGAGCGGCCTGAGTCTCCTGTTGAGCCACCTAAAGTTAAGTAAAGATTAAACTAGTTTTCTCCAAATCGACAGCCCAACATATAGAAGACTTATTACCGTTTGCGAATCTAATTTCAACATAATTGGGATGGGTTGTAGGGCTAGGATCTCCTGCAGAGAGGGGTCTTCTCATGACCTGAGCAGACAGTTGCTGCTATTTTGGAGTACCCAGGAACCATTTATTCTGAACAGCTGAACCCTTCTAGAGCCCCTGGGAGCCCTGACTACTTGCTCCAGAAGTCAGGCATGAGAACCACTTAGGAAAAATCCATAACTCAGAGCTGTAGTTTGCCCTAGAATTTTGCCATGCTAAAATGTTTGCATTTCTTAGGGAACTTTAAGAGTCCTCACATCCTAACTGGGAAGACAAGGCAAGGCTACGCAGCCAGGACCTTCTGCTTATGTTCAAACATCTTAGCCCCAGTGAAGCAGGCCATTAATTTCAACTAAGAAGAAGGGACAATAAGTAAAAGGCACTCTAATAAAATAGACACAGGGTAAATGTAAAACTCCAGCTGACTTATCCCCAGCATTTCCATGGCTGTCAAAACTTCTCAGCTCAATGGTCCAGCCTCTAAACCAAGGTGAGCGCCATGGGGCTTTTTGGACCAAGATCCCTGTGCCTTTGGCTTAGCTCACAGCCAACCCCCACTTCCCAGGCTCTGCCCAGAAAAGATACACCAGAATTTGGAGCGGGCTCCCAGTTTCCCCGAGCCAGAGGCTGCATGAAGGAAGCATACCTGTTCCTGCGACCCATCTGCCAGGGCCAAGCTTAGCCGGGTGATGCCTCTGCGCGCTGCTTCACCAAAAGGGTCCTTCCAAACAGGACCATGACGGGCGTCACCAGCGCCGCCAATCAAAGACCGTCCATTCATCCTTACTTTTTCTCAATACATGACAAAGGGCAAAAATATGTGAATCAGCATGACGTGTGCCCTAGCTCTAATGACCACGCAAAAGGCAAGCTGAGGGGGACTGGAGCGCGCCCAGTGGGTTCCTGGTGAGGGAAGGTGTGGCCCCACACGGGAGACCTCTAATGGAGAAGGAGGACTTTGCCTTCCTCAAAGAGCTCTCAGTGGGCAGAAAGACAACCAGCTGACTCTGGAAATTAAATGTTCATTTACTTTGCTTTAAAAAAAATAACAGGAAGCCATCCTACACAGGGACCAATGCCCAGATTTTGTTCTGCTGCGTGTCTCTGCTGTTGGATCTGAGGTCACCTCTCCCAGAGGGGGAGGAGGGGGTTCATGTTCTGACACATTTGGGGGCAGATTGTGAGGGCTGCATCTTGGGGACCAACATCAAAGCAACAGGTTGCACCACAGTAGGTTCCCTTGGCCTTGTTTATGAAACGTGAGAGAAGGATGCATGATGTGGGCTCTGTTTTCTGTAATAAGATACTAGCCATGCTTTGTATGCATTCACAAGCCTTCTTTAAGAGACTCCTAACTGGTATTATTTTTTCCTGTGCCACCACATCCAGCTGTGTTTAATTTATTTTTTTCTTTTTGTAGAGACAAAGTCTCATTGTATTGTCCAGGCTGGTTTTGAATTCCTGGCCTCAAGTGATCCTCCCACCTCAGCCTCCCAAAGCACTGGGATTACAGGCATAAGTCATCATGCCAGGCCAATAACTCTTAAATTTTGAACATCACTTTATTAATAATAAACAGTTTTTAGTTGAATTCCACAAGTGTGGCAGCTTTTTATAAATTTTCTTTTTCCTTTTTAAAACTTCCATTGCATCCAAGAATATCACTCTTTTACCAGAAGTTCCAAAACAGTTGTGTGTGTGGTATTTCTCTTTTTCTCCCCCTGTTGTTTATTCTGTTTTTACTTTCTTCTACTGGCTTGGCCAGAAACCTGAAAACCTACCCTTTACCAGAGTGACTCAGAAAAATCCACAGTTTTGAGAAACACTTCTGACATGTCTCAGGTAAAAATTGTGTGTGTGCTTGCGTGTGTGTATATTTACCTATGGTAAACTGGCTGGCTAGTTCCGCACCACGCTGATGTGCCTGCATGTTGCATTATGAATATTTTTATTTGATAAAGAACAAATGGTTAAGAAACCCAGTGGTAGGGCTCTCGTGTTATATAAAGCTGAAAACAAAGAAATAAACAATGAAGAATGAAAAAAGAGACAAGCAGGGGTTGTCACATTCTCTCAGTGTAGACAGCTTCCCCTTCTGCCCCCGCCTTTCCTCTACCACCCAAATCACACACCTTGGAGAACCCCTTCCTTGAGTTCAACATCAATATTTTCCTAGAACCAAGAGAAATTTGAGAGCTAGGTAGGATTTTAGAGACCACATAGTTCAAGCCTTCATTTTATAGAAGAGAAAACCAAGGGTCAGAGTGGGCACCATCCAGATTCACTCAGTACGTGGCAGGCAGAGTGGGTCTTACGGAATAGGTCAGCTCTGGTGGTTCTTAATTTTTCAGTCTGGGGCCAGGCACGTTAATGCCGCCCAAGGTTCTGTTCAAATCAACAAACAAGTGAAGCAGCACTTTCTGTGTGCTGGAGTATGCAGAGGGGGCTAGGACTCAGCGATGCAGTGGGCACAGACTGTCTTCACGGTCACTTTGAACCAATCTTGGGGTGAGGGTTGAACAACCGCAAAGAAAGAGCTCTGCTATCCCCACTTTCACCCTATGCCCTTGCCAGAAGCAGTTACTCTCTGACAAACAAATGTCTCCCTGTGCCTCAAAGCTGACACATCTACAGCAAGGCTTATGTGTGCTGAAGTTAACATCCCAAGAATATCCTGGAAGCTGCACCTGAAGAGCTTTCCAGCAGAAGTCAAAAAGCACTTTTCATACCCCAGATCACTAGTAAAATGAAGTAGTGCTTAGCATTTTAATACAAGGCAATATCAAGATTTCAATTCAACTAATATCCTCTATTTTATTGCACAAAATAAAATATATTCTATTGCCAGCATGTATTAGAAATTTGTGCAATTGGAGAGACCTGAAGTCTTCAATTTTCCATGCTTCAGCTATTACTTTTAAAAATAATATGAAGTGTTGGATATAGAAGAAAGCATTTAACACTCATGCTCTAGCATAATAAAGAGACTTTTAGCATTGACACTTATTTGGTACTTACTATAATCTTTATTTTAGGTAGTTTTTGATTTTAAGTAGCAGGAGATGCCCAGTTTTCTTTAAAGCTGTAATTGGAAACAAAGAAAATGCTGTCAGATATTCCCGTGTCGTGGTTAAAACACTTCTGTCCTCGGAAAACACTACTCCCAGAAGTCTTGATTCCAGACACCAGAGAGGGCAGCTGCAAGGAAGCTGCCAAATTCGTGGCTTCAGTTGTGACTGACTCGTTCTCCCGATGGGTGCACAAGAACATTCCCTTCAGCATGACAGCACACACACAGGAGTCCATAAATCCATCACTGGAAAGGGCCATTCCCAGTGGCCCACTTTTCTCTTTTGAGTCATGTAGACACTTGCCTTGAACTTATTTCAAGAACACAGCCTGAAACTCCTAATAGTGTTGATTAACTCAGAATCATTGACCACATTGGGTGGACACCTCCCTGCAAACCCTCTTCCACACCAGCTCAGGTGCTGCATGCACCTTGCTTCAGAAATCACAAATAAAGGCATGCCTTTGAGCTTCCAGGAAGAAGCCTGTGGCTTTGGTAAATTGCTTTCTAGTCTACAAGAACTCTGATTTTGCTGCTTCTGATCAATTCCAGTGATATAAAACACTTTCTTCATTAAGAAAAAGAGCAAAACTTAGAACTGTGAAGACAAGCCCCAAATGATGAATAGTTGGACATGAATAGAAACGAGGATGGGTACTTACACCACTCTAGCTGGCTTCCCGGCGGCAGAAGGCAGTGACTGGTAAAGATTTGCCCGCCTCCACGACGAGGGAGAGTGCTTCTCAGGAGACGGTGCTGGAGGGAGGCACCTAACAGTTATATACCCAGAGCCCTGCTCTGCTCTGTGTGTTTGTGGGCTCAGCTTTCTCCTCCCACTTCAGGCATCAATGACAAAGCAACACCAAGGAACTGGTCCCCTGGCTTCAGTACCTGATGTCTCTCTCTCTGTTCTTGACTCAGTACCAACTGCTTTGCCACTGTTTCCATAGCATTCCAAGGTCTTTGACCAGCAATAATCCTACCAAAATGCATCTTTTTCTTCTCCTGTTTCCTCTGGCCCCTACTCATATTTTTGGAAAGATTTACAACTGAAAAGGATCAACACAGTGTCAAACTAAAAACCATGGGGCAGGTTGCTGCCGTGTGGACTCAGAAGCTAAGCGGCTGCTCCTGGGGTGAAATTTTCTTGGACTTGGCACAACTTCTACACAGATGTAAGACTCCAGCAAGGGCCTGAGGGGCTGTTGGGAGGGTGGGGAAGATAAGGTACATGCAAGTTGTTTACTGAAAGCCAGCTGCCTTTTTCCCAGTGAGGAGAAAATAAAAATATCAGTGTTTCCCTGGAATGTCCGTCTTCCCGGGTGAGAATTCTTGGACATACTCTGCTGCCTCTTTAGAAGTCAGGAAGCAAACATTCTATAGCAGGGAAATCTAAAACTGAATTAAAATATCTCCTCCTTCCCCCTTCTTTTTAAATTTCAATTTTGTGGCTTGTTCTGTTATGGCAAAAATCTAACTCAAATGTACTTTTATGAGCACAGAATTTAAAAAACATATGTGTATATATGTATATGTGTGTATATATGTAACATATACATCTATATTACATACATACATGTATATATACACATATTACATATGTGTATATATGTAATATATGTGTGTATATATGTAATATACATACATATATACATATATTTTTTTATATATATATTATATATATGTAATCCCACAGCCAGCCATGCAGATGTCATAGGTCTTCTTTCATCTGGGTCTCCCGCCTGCTTGGATGTGCAGATAGTACTTATCAGCCTTCAGCCAGGTGGCCCGTGGCTGGGAGCTCTCTAGCTCCACCCGCTGGACACTCACCAGACCACAGGGTTCTTGCCGACTTGGGACATCTTTCCTCCAAGTGCCTCCTGAGCAGCTGAAGTAGGGTGTGTATAGGTCTAGGTTCATAATAAGAGTTTTGAGGTTCAGGCAAATCTCCTTCCAACATTTTTTCCCCGGTAAAATAAGGAGAAAATAAGCTCCTAGGGTTTCCCTGAAGGAGAAAAATGAATCCTCAGGAGACAGTGTGAGTGGCCTGCTTTGGGAATGAAAGGACTCATACTAGTGTCTCCACGACTTCCTTATGCAAATGGACCACTATCCCTTATAGAAATAATCATGCTAATGATAGTAATGAGAATAATAACTGCCACAAATGGTTGAGCATTCACAAAAATCCTATACTATTGTCCCCATTTTGTAGATGAGCAATCTGAGGCTCAGAGTTTAAATAACTTGCTCAAAGTCTGATTCAAAGTTTGTACTTTTAACCACTCTAGTGCTGTCCAATATTTCCAACTTCTGCCTGTTTGTTTGCTTTTCATTAATTCCTTCACTCAACTTGGCCATGATGCATATTTATGGACCTCATCCTGAAGCTGCCTCCACATGACACCCATGTAGCCTTCTGCCTCAGTGGCACTGGTCAGGGCTGAAGGTGTGTAGTGACTCTCAGTCCTTCTTGGAAAAACCACCTCCTTCTGTACCCACCCTCCCTCCCTAGCCTTTCTCCTGGTCCCTGTAAAGCCACACCTTAAGTGGGGGTCACAAAATACAGCCTTGCCATATTGTATGCACAAAGCAGCACAAGGCACATGGAATTCCAAGTCAGATAAACCTGAGTTTGAATACTGGCTTTTCTCTGACAAGCTGTATGACCTTAGGCATGTTACAGTTTCTGAGCCTCAGTGTAAAGTGGGGTAACTTTACTTCCTTTATAAAGTTGTGATGAGGGATGACATCTTCAAAGCACCATGCCAAACATGTAGAGGTGCCCCCATTCTGATGTCGGCCCCTCTCAATCAGCACCGGTTTACCTTGGGGATTTCCAAATGGAACCTTCCTCCTGTCTTGAATAAGGGGACAAGCTTCTCCCTGCTTTGACATCAGAAGGGGTGCAGTTATGAGTACAGAGGAAACCATTCATTTCATTCAAGAACTGCGAACTAGGTAGCTTTCTGATCAAGGGCTTGCCAAATTCTCATACTGCAGGATCCTGAGATGCCAGGGTCCGCGGCCACCCTGTTGCTGTAGACAACTGGGCACTCATAGCATGCATATATGTGTTCTCGGTGCTTTTAAGCAGCCTAATTGCACAATACAATGACCTTTTCTCTGTTCTTTCTACAGTAGCTCCTTTATTATTTCCAAAGAGTCATTTGCTGAGTATTTATGCCCTAACATTGACTTTCCTTGGTCTTTCCCTTGCATCTCCTCTTTGGGTGCCCCTCTCTGTTCCCATACCACGTGAATGCACCTTCCTTCTCTCTGCCAGGAACAATCACAAATGAACATACATAAAGCTGCTCTCCTCTTCCACTTTCTTCTTGGAGTTTCTGCCCCTAGAATGTTTTCTCTCTCCTCCCCCTCCTCATACTCTGCCCAAATCTATTTGGATTTCCCAGTGGGCTTCTGTGCACTTAAAGCAGTTTACATCTCTATTCCTCACTGGCCATGAAATCATGCCCCCTAGCTCTGCAACAGTTCTGGTACTGTCTTTTATTTTTTAAAATATATCTTACAATGCACAGTCCCATCTGGGCCGGAAGGCACTGGGAAGGGAAGTCAGGATCCCTGACACAAGGGAAGTCAGGATCCAATAGCTCTCTTTATTCATAATGGACCTCTCTCTTTCCAGAAAGATTTTGAGGCAGTTCATCAAATATACGTAAGAGGACATAAGAACCAGGTAACAAAATGGAGAAAGGAGAAAGCAACTATGGATAAAACACAGTTTTCATATTTTTTCTACAATACCTTGCATTTGTAGGTATTTCTAAATTTGTGTTGTTTTAATCAGAAATTATAACACTGTTTCATTTGATTGCTGCTTGATATTGATCTACGCATAGGCAGTTTAATGTTATAAATAATTGGCACCTCAAGATTATGTAATTGGGCAGCGCCCACACTGAGGACTTCTACAAGACATTCTCATGCTTTTCTGTCCTCTCATCCCCTACGAAGAGAGTAGAAAGGACTGCAAGCCTGGAACAGGATGTTCCTTTGCAGTGTGTTCTGAGCCTACTGACTTCTTTGGTTTGGTAAACAGTCAGACAAAAAGGCACCAGACGAGAGCCAAGACTCCCAGAACGATACTTGGAGGAGACCCTTTGTGGTAGGCATTCCCTAGAGTGAAGCCAAGGACCAAGGCAGCGCAGAGAGTGCAAATGTCTCACTCAAACCTCCACCGCCTGCCCTTGCTGGGGGAACACAATGATGGGCGATGAAAGGAGGCACTGAGGTCCCTAAGTTTTTAGCTCCCTTTAAATGCAGTCCTGAAATTATTCCATCCATTTTAGGAGTAAATGGGGATCAATAGCTGGGAGCATCCAGAGATGTTCCTCCTGCACAAAGCAGAGGGTTTAGGTAATCTCCATCCCTATCTACAACTTTCATCAGATGCCCACCTGTCACCTTTCCAGCTTTTAAATTAAAATCAGACCAGTGTAAGGCTCATAATGTAGTCTCTGGTGTCATGGGCCAATGTGTAAGGGTGTGCAGGTTGTGCACTGCACAAACGTACCATGTCTAAGGGGGTCACCATTAATGTCCTAGACATTTATGTGTTTATTACAACAAAGTTGTTGCAGATGGCACTAAAATGTCTTGAGAAAAGGGGTGCTAAGTGTGTCTGTGCAAGGAGCCATATTGTCTAGCAATACTTTGAGCTTTTAAAAATTTTCATTTTTTTTTGAACACTGAGAAGCTAGCTTTTGTTTCTTCTTCTTCTTTTTTTAGACAGAGTCTTGCTCTTTTGCCCAGGCTGTGGCGTCATCTCAGCTCACTGCAACCTCAACCTCCCGGGTTCAAGTGATTCTCCTGCCTCAGCCTCCTGAGTAGCTGAGATTACAGGCATGTACCACCATGCCCAGCTAATTTTGTGTTTTTAGTACAGACAGGGTTTCACCATGTTGGCCAGGCTGGTCTCAGACTCCTGACCTCAAGTGATCCATCTGCCTCAGCCTGCCAAAGTGGTGGGATTACAGGCATGAGCCACCACTCCTGGCAAGAAGAAAGGCTTCCCTGACCGGGAATCAAACCAGGGCCATGGTGGTGAGAGTGCCAAATCCCATCCACTTAACCACCCGGGGCATCATCCTCCCTCCCAGGCTAGCGCCTTTTGTTCCTTCAAGATTAAAAAAAAAATCATTTCCCAATGAGGAACAATAGGGAAAGAGGTAGGAGGAGAATCATTTCAATATCTTTAGGCTCAGATGAAAAGGAGAGTGAAGTGTTGGGAAAAGTGAGGGGTGGGGACTGGTGTGGCCGCATTTGTCTAGGCCCCCGCTGAGGGTAAACCACATGCATCGGATTGTTCTCTCACTGTAAAAGATAAGGGGATGCTGGCCCCAAACTCAGGAAGTTGAGCTCGATTTGATAATCCTTTCTGTATAGCATTGGAAAAATACAAAATTTTCCATTTCTCATTCAAGATTCAGATGAATAAATGGTGATAGAACTAAAAGGAGGGTTCCTAATTAATCACAAACCCCTGCTCTTAAACAAAAGATGGTGACTCTCAACACTATTGTAACTCTTAGTTGGAGAAGTGTTCGCATTGACTTTGTTTCTGGTACTGGAAGAAGCCAGCTTTTAATTCAGCTTCTTGGGACCAGTGGAGCCTTCTCCCAACTGGGTGTCTATTGTGGGTCCTGGAGAAACAGCAATGTGGGAAGAAATAGGGCATACACAGGGAGAGATGGGTTTGCCATTGTTTATCCATTTTCCCTACCTGCAGTCTTTTTCTCACTCAGCTGAGGTTGCTGATTATTTTCTCCCAACACCTGGACCAAGGGACATATTTAAATTGGGGGCTAATATTTAGTTTTGTCCTGTGGCCTGAGGTGGCTGGGATGTGCTGATGTGAGTGAAGTCAAAGAGTTTATTCCTGGGTAGGTCACTTAGCTTTCTAGCCCCCAGCAGCATGACACACTGGCACGCCGGCCAGCCAGTGGCAAAGTGTCAGTGGAGGTCTGAAAGTGGGCCAGGGGAGCGAGGATGGGTGAGGAAATGTCCTTCCTTCATACAGAAGAGTGCCTAAGGCATGGTTCAGGAGATGTCATCTTTGAAGACAAGTGTCTGTGATCTCACAATTAAACCCACATCGACATGGACAATGAATTAAACATCCTTGAGTGAGATGGAAAATCCTAGGCAGAAACTTAAACACACGTTGTGATATGATGTGTAAAACAATATCCCTGTGTGGACTTTTAATGCCCAACGTCACTTAGCATTTTGGCTCCTTCTGACTCACATTTTTGTAAAACCTGGGGTCTACAGAACCTCTGAGAGACTTGACTGCCGTGTAAGTCTCACAACCAATTGCTCAATTGCTTTATTTTTATTTTTTTGTAATCAAGGGATCTTGCTAGGTTGCCCAGGCTGATCTTGAACTCCTGGCCTCAAGTAACCCTCTCACCTCAGCCTCCAAAAATGCTGGGATTATAGGTGACGACCACACTTGGTCCTCAATAGCTTTTTATCCTCAATGTTTAAAAAGGAGAAATTCACTTTAATATCCATGACAGCCTTGAAGGATGAAGTTACCCAGGGGCATCCCAGGTGGTCGGTACCCAGAGCTTTGTTCTGTTATCTAAGATTTCTCTTTGAGGTGATGGTGGGGGGCTCTGCCCGTTTCTCTTGATTATGGCAACAGATGGTGCATTATGGTCCTTAGAGTAGCCTCAAGCTTTTTTTTTTTTTTTTTGCTTCAAGCATATTGTTCCATTTCTCTACTTGGCGTATTCCATTCTATTATTTAAAAATCATCCTAATCCTAATCAGAAAACCTTATAATGACTTCTTCATGGAGACCATTCACTTTTGTAGTCGTTCCTTCAACAGATTCATACTGGGTAAAGCCATCTCTCCTGTTACTATGCCTTTCCTCAATCCCAATGTAACACCCATTTCCTACTCAACTTGGCTTCTGAACTTTCTTGTCCATTAGAGCCACACCACCTTTCTCATTCCCTCCATTCACTCATCCATCCGTTATGTAAGAGATGCCAAGCACAGGACTCCTAAATGAAGAAATGTTGTTCTTGATGTTAAGCGTTTTAGTTTGGTGAAATTTTCTAACTTTTGGAATTTTCTCCTCAGTTCCTAAATGTGTGTTGCCTCCAGTGTTGGCTTGGATTCTCAGCTCCTTATGTATTTTCCCTTGGCAAATTCCTGCATCCTACTTTCTTTCCCATTCTGCTTCATCCCACTACAGCATGTTATGTTTAGCCAGTTTATTGGAAAGAGTCCTGGAGAAGGAATGGAGAGATACTAGTTCTGACAAAGTTGCCATTTCATTTATTGGCTTCTCAATTGCTCATTTCTTAGGAGAAGAGGTGGGCTAACTCAGTGATTCTCAGGCTTGTCTGCACATTGGAATTACCTGGAGAGCTTTAAAAAATGTGACTAGAGCATCCCTCCCCTAGAGAGTCTATTGTAATTAGTTTGGGGTGTGGGGAGGTTTAAAGTTTTCTTGGTGATTCTAACATGCAGGCAAGGTTGAGAACCACTATGTTGAATCTACTTAACCCTAATTCCCCACTCTCCAGAACAAGGAACTGCTTCACAGTGGGATCAGGTAGATTTTGGAGATTAATAGACCAGGTTCAATTTCCAGCCAGCAATAACACCTCAGGGAAAATCACTTCACCTTTTTGAGCCTAATTCCACTATGAAATTAATGAAGATTAATAATACCTACCTTCCAAATATAAAGATCAAACAAGATCATAGAACAGGACAGGCATTCAAGCAAAGGTAATTATTATTATTTCTCCTAAAACAGTTGCTGTCTCTGACTTCATTATTTCCACCAATGGTGTTACCATTATCTCAGTTCCTAGGCTGAACAAATGCTTGCTGAGTGAGCACCAGATGTTGGAGCCGATCACGCTTCCTTGTGAAGGAGAAGTGAAGGTTAAATTTCACTCACTTTGGTGAATGTTTTCAGGTCTTGCTACTCAGAGTGTAGTCCCCAGATCAGCAACATTGACATCCCCTGGAACTTGTTTAGAAATGAAACATCTGAGTCCCACCCAGACCTTCAGAATCAGAATTTGCATTAAGTAGGTCCCCAGGGGATTTGTGTGTGCACATTACTGTTTGGAAAGCACTGCTGTAAAGCACCCTGTCCTTGAGACTAGATGCAAAGGCATGAATTCAGCCCCTGGAGTGGGGACAGTTTACAAATTCCAGTGTCTTGTTTGGAGATGCCATGGTGAGCCCAAGTGAGTCATGATGGCATTCCAGCTGGCAGCAGGGAGTGTGCCGTTGCATGCTGGGCCACGCCAATGGAAGGCAACACTCTAGGCCAAGCCTTGTCCTCCCATTAAACTCCATCAAGTCACTCCATCAGGTCCCGCCCTCTGTGTGGTGCTGGTTGCTTCATATAGGTTTGGTGGGTGCCTTGAGGCCATCAGTTACCATGAGACATCATCACATGTCACGGGAGGGTGATGCTTGCATGCACGGGGCAGGGCTTCCTCCAGCCCAGGGAGCCTGGCAGCACCTCGTGTGGTTTAGCCAGAGGCCTCTGCATCCTGCCCACCCATAGGACTGACATCTACTGCATTGCAGGAGCAATCCCCACCCCAGGGTCTCAGGGGACTTCTTGAAACATTTTCTTGGTGGGTCCCATGCCCTGGTTTTTCCACCTTGGATTCCTTGATCTTTGTAAATTCAGGGACCCTGCAATAATTCTCTCCTATACCACCCCAGTATACATACAACTTCTTTGTCCAAAAGGCCAAAATAACAAAACACTGTGTGGAACTGTACTTTGTATAGCCTACACTATAAAAATAGACATTTTGAAGGCAATTTTCTAAATGACACTGCCATCCCATCTGCTATCCCTCCTACCTCAGGACAGGGGTGGGTAAGCATCTTCCATTATGACTCCCTGCTGGAGGAAAGGTCAAACTTCAGGCCACAGCCATTGGCATGCATCTCCCAAAATATTTCTCTTTCCTCTCACCGTAATTACAGGATCTTGCAACTGTCTGCTTTATAGAGCTTCCCCACTCACTGGCTAGCTTCCTGAGGGCAAAGTCTGGGATGGTCTTGTTTACTGATGTAGCCCCAGGTTCAGTGTCTGGCTCATGGAGATTCATAATAGTTATTTGTTGAGTATATGGATGAATAAATGGGTGAATGACTCTGATACTTGAAGACAAGGATGAGTTCCTGTGAGGTCTTGAGATAGGGTGTGTGTGTCTCTAGGTTGGCAGGGAAGTCGGGGTAGAATTCCTCTAAATATAGCCCTCAGAGCAGGGGTCCAGAATTGTGACTGGGACAGGTAGCCCGGGGCCAATGCCCTTGCCACTGGGGACACACACAGAGCTCATAGCTCCTGTGGCAGGTGAATCAGCCTTATGCACCAAGCTCCCAGGATGCCAGCCTTGCAGATCTACCCCGAAGGGAGAGGCTTTAGCTTGCTTCTAGGACTGCCCTGAACCTGGGGAGTGTTAAGCCTTAGCTCTAGGTGCATAGATTGGCCAGTTCTGGGGACACCCGAGCCATTCTGAAGATGGCAAGCAGGAAGGAAGCCTGTATCTTCAGGCCCTCTTTGGCAGAGATCATTGTGGATGACACAGGGCAATACCAATCCCAGCTGCCAAACCCAGAGGCCTGAGGTCCCTAAGGATCAGGTGTGGAATGGGACCAGTCCTCCTTGCTTTACGTCGTGGTCACAAGCTGTAAACTCATGATCCCTTGGCCAGTTCACTGCCTTCCTACTTTCCAAACTCAGCACCTTCTCTCAGGCTGCAGGCCATGCCCTTCCAATTAACTGTCATTTTTCACCCCCAATTTCCCATCCTACTGAGTATCTGGGTAAGTCCTCAGGACTCCAGGGAATGGTATGACGTGTGAGATAGTTCTCGCACCTGGAGCAGCAATAAGACACAGGAAGCATCAGTGAGAGTCAAGGCAGTATAAGATCAATGGTGACATTGGGGCAAAATAATGCTTCTTCCTTAGCACACAAGGGGTTTGCAATATCATTAGCTAAAAGGAAACCCATTATGTAGTCTTCCAGGGAGGGACAGGATGCCCGTCAAGTTCAATCAAGAACTGCCAGATTTTAAGTCTCCCTTAAATGATACTACGTGATATACAATTAAGTGCTAAATCGTGGGCAGACACGATTTAGGATTAAGAGAGTTTGGGTAATATCAGTAGAGTCTAGAGTAAGCAGAAGGGACTTTACTAAAGATATCGGCCTAATAAGTCCCTTAATATTTGAGTAGCATTTAGCAAAGGCAGGAAAAGAGAGGATGGAGAGGATGGCCTTCAGGGGAGAGACTGAAGGATAAACTGAGAGAAACATGGCTTGTTTTAGGGGCTGCAAACAGCCTGTGATCAGACTAGAAGGTGTGTGCTGTGAGTCATGGCTTGTGAAGCTAGCCCCCACTTATGTCCATAAGGAAAGCACTGCTCCTTTATGTTTGCATAAGGCATCAGAATGATAGCATCTTCTGACATTCCCTTCCTCGTGTTGTACGATATAATGACCAGGCATGGAGCCCCTACTGCCGCTACCAAAGGACTCAGCATCAAATAAAGTACAAGTAAGAAAAATACTACATTATCAAAGACAAGGTGCAACTATGAACCCCTATGCCATTTAAAATAGCAAAATTATGCTCTACGTTCCATAATATGGGCAATATGAACCAGAATGCATTGGGATTTCCTATATAAAGTAGGATTCAAGTAATAACTATAATAACATTCTGTATAACTATATAACATTCTAATAACTATATAACATTCAAGTAATAACTACATAAACTGTAAGCAAATATTAAACACAGAGCAATCTGATTTTTCTTCTTAACATGTGGGAGAAATAAGCATCATTTGCCTGCTCTCTATTTTCTATGCATTTCTGTGATTCTCTGTAATGATGGAAGGTTTCAAACACTTTCTACTGGTCTAAAACCTCCCTTGGCCAGGCACGGTGGCTCACATCTATAATCCCAGCACTTTGGGAGGCTGAGACGGGTGGATCACTTGAGGTCTGGAGTTCGAGACCAGCCTGGCCAACATGGTGAAAACCCCATCTCTAGTAAAAATACAAAAATTAGCCAGGCGTCGTGGTGGGCATCTGTAATCCCAGCTACTTGGGGGGCTGAGGCAGGAGAATTGCTTGAAGCGGAGGTTGCAGTGAGCCGAGGTTGTGCCATTGTACTCCACCCTGGGTGACAGAGCGAGACTCCATCTCAAAATAAATAAATAAAAATAAAGCCTCCCTAAATGCAGCAGATGCTTGATGCCTGTAGCTCCAAAGTTCTGCCTGCTTTCATATTAAATAAAGAATAGTAACAAATAAGAAGTGGTGGTTGCCACTTTAAGAAAGTTACGCACAATGAGATAACATCTCACACCAGTTAGAATGGCCATCATTAAAAAGTCAGGAAACAACAGGTGCTGGAGAGGATGTGGAGAAATAGGAACACTTTTACACTCTTGGTGGGACTGTAAACTAGTTCAACCATTGTGGAAGTCAGTATGGCGATTCCTCAGGGATCTAGAACTAGAAATACCATTTGACCCAGCCATCCTATTACTGGGTATATACCCAAAGGACTATAAATCATGCTGCTATAAAGACACATGCACACGTATGTTTGTTGCAGCACTATTCACAATGGCAAAGACTTGGAACCAAACCAAATGTCCAACAATGATAGACTGGATTAAGAAAATGTGGCACATATACACCATGAAATACTATGCAGCCATAAAAAATGATGAGTTCATGTCCTTTGTAGGGACATGGATGAAACTGGAAAACATCATTCTCAGTAAACTATCGCAAGGACAAAAAACCAAACACCGCATGTTCTCACTCATAGGTGGGAATTGAACAATAAGAACTCATGGACACAGGAAGGGGAACATCACACTCCAGGGACTGTTGTGGGTTGGGGGGAGGGGGGAGGGGGGAGGGACAGCATTAGGAGATATACCTAATGCTAAATGACGAGTTAATGGGTGCAGCAAACCAACACGGCACATGGATACATATGTAACAAACCTGCACATTGTGCACATGTACCCTAAAACCTAAAGTATAATAAAAAAGTTATGAAAACCTGCCAGGTCATTAGGATTTTTTAAAAAGTTCTTTACAACTTTGGGGCTTCTCAGAAAACAAGGGTGTTGGAACAAGTTCTCTGAGGCTTTGCTGCCACTACCCTCTCCAGCTAGTGGGGAGGGAGGGTTCCTTACAGAACTGCTAACAAAGAAGACAGTTTTCCTGCCAAACAAGCTGATGCTGGAGACTTACTGGAAGAGAGATTATGACACTGGAAAATGATATGTGGGAATTATGAAGCCCAAAAGAAAGACGAGGTCTTCTTGATTATTGACCAGGTTTGCAGAGTGTCAAAAAATAGATGAACAGCTATAACTCTACAGTAATTGGAGATCAGGAGTAATTGAAGTTCTGTGGACAGAACAGTGTGAGGATGAAAGCAGCATTTAGGGAGCTTACCTGGGAGCAGTCCACAGGGTGGCCTGAGGGCCAGTGCCAGAGAGCCTAACTGTGAGCTCTCCTGAAGCAGGACAGTACTGAGAGGAAAGGGCTGAAAATATGAGATCATTCTGGAGGAAAAAAGAAATACCTTAGGCATGGAAGGGTGAATCAAAAATGGCATCAAGTGTTGGCAGGGAAGTGGAGTTGCCAAATCTTACGCACACTGCTGGTAGAAATGTACATTGATACGATCAATTTAGAAACTGCTGGCACCGGCTAGATGCGGCGGCTCACTCCTGTAATCCCAGCACTTTGGGAGGCTGAGGCAGGCGGATCACCTGAGGTCAGGTGTTTCAGACCAGCCTGGCCAACGTGGCAGAACTCCATCTCTACTAAAAATAAAAGAAAAAGTAGCTGGGTGTGGTGATGGGCGCCTGTAATCCCAGCTACCTGGGAGACTTGAACCAGGGAGGTGGAGGTTGCAGTGAGCCAATATCGCACCACTGCACTCCAGCCTGGGTGACAGAGTGAGACTCCATCTCAAAAAAAGAAAAAAAAAAACTACTGGCAGCATCTATGAGAGCAGAAATGCTTAATCCATGGCCCAGCAATTCCTTCTTGGGACTATACACAAAAGAAATGTGTACATATAGTCACAAGAAAAGACATGCACCATCAAGTTCAATACAGCAGGACTCATCATAGCCCCTAAAGGGAAACAATCTGATTGCCATCAGCCACAGATTGGGTAAGTAATACTGTACTTGCACAGCAAGAGAATGGGTGGTCTGTACTTCCATGCAATGGTATGAATGAATCTCACATTGTTGACCAAAAGAAGCCAGACATGGAAGAGAACAGACTGTATAATTTCATTTATACAAAGTTCAAAAACAGGCTAAGCAGACAGAAGTCAGGCCATCGGTCACCCCTGGAAGACGGCCCTGGGGGACTTCTGGGATGCTGATGATGTTCTGCTGCTTGATCTGGTGCTTGTTACCTGGATGTGTCCATTCATGAAGGTTCATCAAGCTGTCTATTTGTGACGTGTGCACTTTAATGTAAATCTATCACACTTTAATAACAATGTTAAAATGAAAATAGGAAGTGGAGCAAAGGGAACTAGGAGTCCACTCTGTGACAGAGTCTGAGATGTCTTGGCAGGCAGGTGGACATGGCCAGGATGCAGTTGCAGATGTGGGAGTCTGGTCTGGGTAAGAATCACGGGCTGGAGACACCAAATTTGGGGATTGTTTGCACAGAAGTGACAGGGAAGATGAGAGCATGGGCATAGGGGAGCAGTTAGAACCAGCTAGAAGCAGTTGGAGCCAGCTAGAAGCAACTAGAACCAGTTAGCTGTTAAAGGCAGGAGGATGAGGAGTGCGCAGAGCCATTCATCAGGGTCATGTTCAGCACTTTCCCCCGGAAGGTCCCTGCGCTTGGTTCTGCCAGCCGTGATTTCTGTCCTTTAGGACTTAACGTTTTAATGGGATGGGGCAGATGCTCCGTCATCATTTCATGTGGCATCATCTTCCTTTTACAAGCTGAGGAAACAGAGGGTTGGTGAGGTGAGCTGTCCAGGGCTGGTGTGGGGCGGAGTGTTGGCACCTGTTCAGCCTCCCACACACTTCAGGGTATGCGGTACCTCTGACCCTGCAGCTCTCAACAGCAGAGGGCAGCAAGGCCCCTGGGCAGGTCAGCTGGCCTCACAGAAGGGCCCTGAAAGTCAGCCGAGGGGGTGGTGAGCAACATGCTGCTCTGCACTCCTCCCTGGAGTACAGGACCTCTCAGGATAAAGGAGGAGTGTGTTGGAACCCACGTGCACACACAGCAGTGACACAGGCTTGTTTTCCCACTGCCTTGTGTGAGCTGCTGGGATTGTGCTTTTCCTGCAAGCACATCAGGCCAGGAGGTCAGGGTGCCATTCCAAACCCCTGTGTACTGCTGGGGGCTGGGGTGATGTGTCAATAACAGAGCCAGCACATTTTCTCTCATAGAAAAGCCCAGGGCAGTAGGGACTACCAAACACACCCACATGAAACATCAAGACATCTGCAGAAGAAATGCAGAAGAAAAATTACACTCAAGATCTCACACACGTGCAATGTCTTCTCAACCATCACACATGGAGGGGCAGGAAGGGTGAAGTAGCAGGTTGGGGCCAGTGAGAGATGCCCTCCATCAAAGCTCCTCTACCTGTTTTCAGGACCCTCCCCCTATAATGCGGCATGACTCCATGCCTCCATCCCTAACTCTCCTTACTCCTCAATGGGATGTTGCATGAAGGTGTCAGTTCCTTCATGGGGGAAGTGCCCTGGGAGAAATTGTCCTTATTCCTATCCCAGGCCTTTGCCTGTGCTGTTTCTTCTAGGAAGATGCACTGGGAGCCAAATAGGTTGAGATCCTGATTTGGGGGCTTCTGAGCATCATAATATATAGATTTGGGACAAGTCCTCTTACCTCTCTCTTTTCTTTAAAAGGGGGACAGCCCTCTCAGTGGTATCAGTGAGAAGGTATACATGAAGTCCTTAGTAGAGACACCAGTATAGAGTTGGCAGGCAAGCAGTCACAGCTGTTCTCCACCTCACTTCCCTTTTCCCTTGCTTGGAATGTCTTCAGAGTAGAAGTCATCTTGTTCTCCAGACACCTCTGGTTGTTTTCAAACTGACCCAGTTGTCACATAGATGTTATTTTTTTTTTTATTTTTATTTTTTGGATAAACATAGAAATGGACCCTTGTCTTAAACATTGAAACTTACATTTGTTTAGTCTGAGTTCCTTTTTTAGGAAATGACCTTCAGGCCTCTCAAAAAAGTATAAAAAACCTGAAACTCTGGAACAAATTGCTGCATACAGACAATGAGATGCCAAATCCCTTATTTATCATCATTGCTTCCTTGCCCCTCCCTAGTTTCTGTTTTCTTACACCTTGTTACATTTCTTTTCTGCTATGTAAATCCCTGCTTTTAGTCAGTGGGGGAGATGGATTTGAGACGGAGCTCCCATTGCCTTGGCTGCAGCACCCGATTAAAGCCTTCTTCCTTGGCAACATCACCTCAGTCATTGGCTTTCTGTGGGGTGAGCAGTAGGATCTAGACTGAACCCCTGGTGTTTCAGTAGCAGCTTCACTCAGTTAGAAAATGTACCTGTCTCTCTTGCATCTGGCTCAGCTCGAAGGCTCAGGTGTACTCATGGTGGGGCCCAGGTGACTTGAGGGCTTGAGTTTTTCTTTCGAATGGAACACAGTGTCTCCAGACCCTTAGAGTGACTTCCTCAGTGGCATTTTGGCTTCTGTAACTTCTAAAATGTCTTCAAAAAGCTAGTAACTGCTTGCATATTGAAAATTAAATAATAAGTTTAAATAGTTAAAATGCATTTTTATGTACAATTGTTGAGAATCTTCTGGATGCTGGTAATATTCTGTTTCTTGACCTGCATACTGGTTACATTGGTGTGTTCATTTATGGGAAATTCATTGATTAAGTGGTACATTTATGATTTTCTCACTTTTCTGGATAGATGTTATATTTTAAGAAAAACATAAAAAACCAAAAAACTTGTCATAGCCTTTCTGAGCCCAGAGCACATCCTGCCCTGCTGCTCGATCTCATAGTATGTGTGCAATCCTGTAATGGAGTGACTGCTGTCTTACCCTGGAGGGCAGCAGACCAGAGTTCTCATATCAGTCTAGAGGGGCCAGTGGAGAGGTCAATCAGAAGTCCACCTCTGATGAGAAGGAGACCCCACCAGCCTCTTAAAAGCCAGATCAGAAATATTAGAGACGAAGTTGACAAAAGTGTTGAGGAAGAAAACTTAACTTTGCCTTGAAGATCAGAGAAGTCCTCACAAAAGATGCTAGTGACATTTGAACTGCGTATTAAGGACTGAATAGGTGTGTTTCTGGTGGAAAACAGAAGAAAGGGATGACAAGAATAGCATGAACAAAGACAATAAAATTAAGGTGCATTGGGTCTGAGGCTCAGAAAGTAATTTAATGTGGAAGAGCTTAGTGAGTAAGTGTAAGAGAGTGAGTGTGTGTGTATTGGGAGAAGTGAGTCTAAAGAGATAAGCAACAGCTGGGGCATGAAGTGCCTTGTCTGTCAAGCTCAGGAGTTTGGGCTTTATCCTTCAGACAGGTAGACTCTCTGAGGGATGCTAAGTAGGAAAATCTATCGCCTCCACCACCACCACCACCACTACCAATGCCACCACCAGCTTCACCACCACCAGTGCCACCACTAACACCATAAATTCCACCACCAGCTCCACCGCCACCATCATCACCCGAGTACCTGTTACAATAATTGTCTTCACAGAATAAATTTTCATAGTGCTAATTGTAGCACAATTAATTAGGGAACAAATTAATTAATTAATTAATTAATTTATTGAGACAGAATCTCTCTCTCTCGCCCAGGCTGGAGTACAGTGGTGCGATCTCAGCTCAATGCAACCCCCTCCTTCCAGGTTCAAGCCATTCTCGTGCCTCAGCCTCCCGAGTAGCTGAGATTACAGGCACCCGCCACCACACCCAGCTACTCTTTTTTTTTTTTTTGAGACAGAGTCTCACTCTGTCACCCAGGCTGGAGTGCAGTGGCGCAATCTTGGCTTGCTGAAAGCTCCGCCTCCCTGGTTCACACCATTCTCCTGCCTCAGCCTCCTGAGTAGCTGGGACTACAGGCATCCACTACCACGCCCAGCTAATTTTTTGTATTTTTAGTAGAGACGGGGTTTCACCATGTTAGCCAGGATGGTCTCAATCTCGTGACCTTGTGATCTGCCCGCCTCAGCCTCCCAAAGTGCTGGGATTACAGGCGTGAGCCACTGCGCCTGGCCCCCACCCAGCTGCTTTTTTGCGTTTTTAGTAGAGATGGGGTTTACTCTGTTGGCCAGGCTGGTCTCGAACTCCTGACCTCAGGTGATCGCCTGCCTCGGCCTCCCAAAGTGCTGGGATTACAGGCATGAGCTTCTGTGCCTGGTCAGGGAACAACATTTTAACTACATGTCTTTTAAAACTGATGAGCATAACGTAGAGAAAGAAAGCTGAGTGAGTGGAGTGTGATGCATGAGAATGGAGCTGATCTGTTGGAGGGAGAACTCTGTTTTTTAACCTGTGCTCTTCTGCTCACCATTGGTGCTGCCAGCAAAATTACAAGGTTAAGGCCAAAAACTGTGGAGGAAATGGAAGGATTCTGAGTACATGGATGAAAGACAGCCGTGACTGAACTTAGATTTGTTAATAATTTGTTAATGATAAAATTTAAAATTTATTTTAAATTACAAAATTACAACATTATTTTTGTAATTCAAGGTTTCTGGTTTTCTAGAAATGCAAATCATTGCCTTATGGTAATGTAACAGGAGCTGATCAAAGAGCTTCACCTCTGTTGTCTCATTTTTAAAAAAATTCTAACTTATTTTAGGTTCACGGATACATGCACAGGTTTGTTACATAGGTAAATTGTGTGCCACAGGGGTTTGGTGTACAGATTATTTTGTCACCCAGGCAATAAGCATAGTACTTGGTAGGTAGCTTTTTGATCTTCTCCTTTCTCCCACTCTCCACCTTCAGGAAGGCCCCCTTGTCTGTTCCCTTCTTTATGTCTATGTGTACTCAGTGGTTAGCTCCTACTTGTAAGTGAGAACATGCAGCATTTGGTTTTCTGTTCCTGTGTTAGTTTGCTTAAGATAATGGCCTCTAGCGGCTGGATGTGGTGGCTCATGCCTGTAATCCCAGCACTTTGGGAGGCCGAGGTGAGCGGATCACCTGAGGTCGGGAGTTCAAGACCAGCCTTACCAACATGGAGAAACCCTGTCTCTGCTAAAAATACAAAAATTAGCCAGGCATGGTGGTTCATGCCTGTAATCCCAGCTACTCAGGAGGCTGAGGCAGTAGAATCGCTTGAACCCGGGAGGTGGAGGTTGCTGTGAGCCGAGATTGTGCCATTGCACTCCAGCCTGGGCAACAAGAGCAAAACTCCATCAAAAAAACAAAAATAGATAATGGCCTCTAGCTTCATACATGTTGCTGCAAAGGATATGATCTTATTTCTTTTTATGGCTACATAGTATTCCATTGTGTATAGGTACCACGTTATCTTTATCCAGTCAACTATTGATGGGCATTTAGATTGATTCCATGTCTTTGCTATTGTGTATAGTACCGTGATGAACATATCTATGCATGTGTCCTTATGGTAGAATAATTTATATTCCTTTCAGTATATATCTGATAGTGGAATTTCTGGGTCCAATGATAATTCTTTTTTAAGTTTTTTGAGAAATTGCCACGCTGCTTTCCACAGTGGATGAACTAATTTACATTCCTATTGGCAGTGTATAGGTGTTCCTTTTTTCCTGCAACCTTGCCAGCATCTGTTATTTTTTGACTTAATAATAGCTATTGTGGGGTGGGAAACAGCATTTTCTTGTGGGTTTGATGTGCATTTCTCTAATGATTAGTGATGTTGAGCATTTTTTCATATGCTTGTTGGTCATGTGTAGGTCTTTTGAAAATTGTCTCTTCATGTCCTCTGCCCACTTTTTAATGGAGTTGTTTTTTGCCTGTTAATTTATGTTTCTTATGTATTCTGTATATTAGACCTTTGTCTGATGTACAGTTTGCAAATATTTTCTTCCATTCTGTGGGTTTTCTGTTTATTCTTTTGGTAATTTCTTTTGGTGTGAAGAAGATCTTTAGTTCCTACTAGTCAATTTTTGTTTTTGTTGCAATTGCTTTTGACACCTTTTTCATAAAATCTTTGCCAGGGCCTATGTCCAGAAGGGTATTTCCTAGGTTATCTTCCAGGGTTTTTATAGTTATAGGTTTTACATTTAAGCTTTTAATCCATCTTGAATTGATTTTTGTACGTGATAAAGGAAGGGGTCCAGTTTCAATCTTCTGCACATATCTAGTTATCCTAGTACCATTTATTGAATAGGGAGTCCTTTCTCCATTTCTTGTTTTTGTTGACTTTTGGCTTTTGTCAAAGACCAGATGGTGTATGTGTGAAGCATTATTTCTGGGCTCTCTATTCTGTTCCATCAATCTATGTGTCTGTTTTTGTACCAGTACCATGCTGTTTTGGTTACTGTAGCCTTGTAACTAAAGTCTAGTTTGCCAAAGTATTTGAAGTAGGGTAATGTGATGTCTCCAGCTTTGTTCTTTTTGCTTAGGCTTGTCTTGGCTATTCAGGCTCTTTTTTTGTTCCTTATGAATTTTAAAATAGTTTTTTTTCTAATTCTATGAACAATGTTATTGGTAGTTTGATAGGAATAATATTCATATGGTTTGGATCTATGTCCCCCTCCAAACATTTTACATGTTAAAATGCAATCCCCAATGTTGGAGGAGGGGCCTAGTGGGAGATGATTGCATCATGGGAGCAGTTTCTTATGGTTTAACACCATCCCCTCCTGGTGCTGTCATCATGATAGTGAGTTCTCATGAGATCTGGTTGTTTAAAAGTATGTTTAAAAGTATGTGGCACCTCCCCCTCTCTCTCTTGCTCCTGCTACTGCCATGTAAGATGCCTACTCCCACTTTACTTTCTGCCATGAGTGAAAGCTCCCTGAGGCCTCCTCAGAAGCAGATGCCACCATTCGTCCTAAACAGCCTGTAGAATCATGAGCCAATTAAACTTCTTTTCTCATAAATTAACCAGTCTTAGGTATTTCTTTATTGCAATGTGAAAATAAACTAATCCAGAAAATTGGTACCAAGGACTGGGGCATTGCTATAAAGATATCTCCAAATGTGGAAACAACTTTGGAACTGGGTAATGGGCAGAGGTTGGAAGAGTGTGGAGGGCTCAGAAGAGGGCAGAAAGGCAAGGGAAAATTTGAAATTTTCTAGAGACTTGTTAAATTGTTGTGACTGAAATGCTAAGAGTGATACGGACAGTGAAGTCCAGGCAGAGGAGGTCTCAGATGGAAATGAGGAACTTATTGGGAACTGGAGTAAAGATCACTTTTGTTGTGCTTTAGCAAAGAGCCTGGGTGTATTGTGATCCTTCTCTAGGGATCTATGGAACTTTGAACTTGAGAGTGATGATTTAGGTTATCTGAGGGAAGACATTTCTAAGTAGTAAAGCATTCAAGAAGTAGCCTGGCTGCTTCTAATAACCTATGCTCGATGTGTGAGCAAAGAAACGACCTGAAACTGGAACTTATATTTAAAAGGGAAGCAGAGTGTAAAAGTTCAGAAAATTTGCAGCCTGGCAATGTGGTAGGAAAGAAAAGCCCATTTTCCTGGGGAGGAATTCAAGCAGCCTGGAAATTTGCATAAGTAAAATGGAGCCAAATCATAACAGCTGAGACAATAGGGAAAAAGGCCTCAAAGGCTTTTCAGAGACCTTTGCAGCAGCCCCTACCATCACAGGCCCAGAGGCCTAGGATGAAAGAATGGTTTCATTGGGCCAGGCCCAGGGCACTGCTGCCCTGCATAGTCTTGGGACACTGGACCCTGTATCCCAGTTACTCCAGCTTCAGCTGTGGCTAAAAAGGACCCACGTACACCTTGGGCCACTGCTTCAGAGGGTGCAAGCCAGAAGCCTTGATGGCTTCCATGTGGTGTTAAGCCTGCAGGTACACAGAGAGCAAGAGTTGAGGCTTGAGAGCCTCCACCTAGATTTCAGAGTATGTATGGAAAAGCCTGCTGCAGGGGAAGAGCCCTCATGGAAAACCTCTGCTAGGGCAGTGTGGAACGGAAATGTGGGGTTGGACCCCCCAACATAGACCCCCTGGGGCACTGCCTAGTCAAGCTGTGAGAAGAGGGTCATCATCCTCCAGACCCCAGAATGGTAGACCAACCAAAGGCTTGCACTATGTACCTGGAAAAGCTGCAGACACTCAACACCAGCCCTTAAGAGCAGCCATGCAGGCTGAACACCGCAAAGCCACAGGGATAAACCTGTCCTGTGAGCCCACAGGGATAGATCTTCCCATGGCTGCCCTGCTGGGTTTTAGAATTGCAGGAGGCCTATTCACCCTTTCTTTTGGCTGATCTCTCCCTTTTGGAATGGGAGTATTTACCCAATGCCTATATATCCATTTATATCCATTGTATCTTGGAGGTAACTAATTTGTGTTTCATTTTACAGGCTAATAGGCAGAAGGGACTAGCCTTGTCTCAGACGAGACTTTGGACTTTGGACTTTTGAGTTAATGCTGGAATGAGTTAAGACTTTGCAGGAATGTTGGGAAGGCATGATGGGATTTTGCAATGTGAGAAGGATATGAGGTTTGAGAGGGGCCAGGAATGGAATTATATGATTTGGATCTGAGTCCCTGTCCAAATCTCATGATTCAACATGTAATCCCCAGTGTTGGAGGTGGGGCCTGGTGGAAGGTGATTGGATCATGAGGGTGGTTTCGTATGGTTTAACATCATCCTCCTTGGAGCTGTCATCACAATAGTGAGTTCTCATGAGATCTGGTTGTTTAAAAGTACGTGGCACCTCCTCACTCTCTCTCGGTCCTTCTCCTGCCATGTAAGATGTCTGCTCCTGCTTTGCCTTCTGCCATGAGTAAAATCTCCCTGAGGCCTACCCAGAAGCTGATGCTGCCATGCTTCCTGTACAGCCTGCAGAACTGTGAGCCAATTAAACCCTTTTTTCTTTAGAAATTACCCAGTCTTAGGTATTTCTTTATAGCAATGTGAGAATAGACTAATACAAGCATTGAGTCTATACATTGCTTTGAACAGTATGGTCATTCTAACAATATTGATTCTTCCTATCCATGAGCATGGAAAGTTTTTCCATTTGTTTGTGTCATCTCTGATTTCTTTGAGCAGTGTTTTGTGATTCTCATTGTAGGATCTTTCATCTCCCTTGTTAACTGTATTACTAGATATTTTATTCTTTTTGTGGTTATTGTGAATGGGATCACATTCTTGATTTGGCTCTCAGCTTGGACATTGTTGGTGTACAGAAATGCCACTTTTGTACATAACTTTTTTATGCTGAAATTTTGCTGAAGTTTTAAAAATCAGATCTAGGAGCTTTTGGGCAGCAACCATGGGGTTTTCCAGGTATAAAATCATACCATCTTCAGAGATAGTTTGAATTCTTCTCTTTTTCTATTAATGCCTTTTATTTCTTTTTCTTGCCTATTTGCTCTGGCTAGGACTTCCAGTACTACGTTGAATAGGAGTAGTGAGAAGCATCCCTTTCTTGCTCTGTTTCTCAAAGGGAATTGTTCCAGCTTTTGCTTATTTAGTATGATGTTGGCTGTGGGTTTTTCGTAGATGGCTCTTATTATTTTGAGGTATGTTTCTTTAATGCTTAGTTTGTTGAAGGTTTTAAACATGAAGATATAATGGATTTTATTGAAAGACTTCTGCATCTATTGAGATGATCATGTGGTTTTTGTTTTCAGTTCTGTTTATGTGATGAATCACATTTATTGATTTGCATATGTTGAACCAACCTTGCATCTCAGGGATAAAGCCTACTTGATCGTGGTGGATTAGACTTTTGATGTGCTAGTGGATTCAGTTTGCTAGTATTTTGTTGAGTATTTTTGCATTTATGTTCATCAAAGATATTGGCTTGAAGTTTCCTCTTTTTGTTGTGTCTCTGCCAGGTTTTGCTATCAGGTTGATGCTGGGCTCATTGAGCTGTGGAGGAGTCCCTCCTTATTTTTTTGGAATAGTTTAAGTACGAATGGTACCCCCTCTTTCTTTATATACATCTGGTAGAATTCAGTAGTGAATCCATCTGGTTCTGGGCTTTTTCTGGTTGGCAGGCTTCTTATTACTGATTCAGTTTTGGAACTTGCTATTGGTCTCTTCAGAGATTCAGTTTCTTCCTGGTTCAATCTTGGGAGGTTGTATGTTTCCAGGGATTTATGCATTGCTTTTATGTTTTGTAGTTTGTGTGCCTAGAAATGTTCATAGTAGTGTTGGAGGGTTTAATTTTTGCATTTCTCTGGGGTCGATGGTAATCTCCCTTTGTTATTTCTGATTGTGTTTATTTAGATCTTCTCTTTTTTAATTCATCTAGCTAACAGTCTATTAATCTTATTTATTCTTTCAAATAACTAACTCCTGGATTTGTTGACCTTTTGTATGGTTTTTCACATCTCAGTTTACTTCAGTTCAGCTCTAATTTTAGTTATTTCTTGTCTTCTGTAACTTTGGGGTTGGTTTTCTCTTGCTCCTCTAGTTCTTCTTGATGTTAATTAGGTTGTTAATTTGAGATCTTTCTAACTTTTTGACATAAGATAATGCTATAAAATTTCCTCTTAACACTGTTTTAGGTGTGTCCCAGAAATTCTGGTATGTTGTATCTTTGTTCTCATTAGTTTGAAATAATTTCTTGATTTCTGCCTCAATTTCATTATGTACTCCAAAGTCATTTAGGAGCAGGTTGTTTAATTTTCATGTAATTGTATGATTTTGAGCAATTTTCTTAGTAGTTTTTTTTTTTTTTTTTTTTTTTTTGAGACAGAGTCTTGCTCTGTCACCCAGGCCAGAGAGCAGTGGTGCGATCTTAGCTCACTGCAACCTCTGCCTCACAGGTTCAAGTGATTCTACTGCCTCAGCCTCCGGAGTAGCTGGGACTACAGGCATGTGCCACCACACACAGCTAATTTTTGTATTTGTAGTAGAGACAGGGTTTCACTATGTTGGCCAGGATGGTTTTGAACTCGTGACCTTGGGTGATCCACCTGCCTCAGCCTCCCAAAGTGCTGGGATTACAGGTGTGAACTACTGCACCTGGTCCCTTACTATTGATTTTTATTTTATTGCTTTGTGATCTGAGAATGTGTTTGGTATGATTTCGGATTTTTTTGAATTTGATGAGGATTGTTTCATGGTTGGTTGTGTGATTGATTTTAGAGTATGTGCCATGTGCAGATGAGAAGAATGTATATTCTGTTGTTTTTGGGTGGAGAGTTCTGTAGATGTCTGTTAGGCCCATTTGGTCAAGTGTCGAGATAGAGTCCTGAATGTCTTTGTACGTTTTCTGCCTTGATGATATGTCAAATACTTTCAGTGGGATGTTGAAGTCTCCCACTATTATTGTGCAGTTATCTAAGTCTCTTCATAGGTCTCTAAAAGCTTGCTTTATGAATCTAGGTGCACTTGTGTTGGGTGCATGTCTATTTAGGATAGTTAGGTCTTCTTGGTGAATTGAACCCCTTTACTATCATGTAATGTTCTTTGTCTTTTTAAAATTGTTTCTGATTTTAAGACTATTTTATCTGAAATTAGAATAGCAACCTCTGCTTTGTTCTATTTTCTGTTTGCTTGGTAGATTTTTCTCCATCCCTTTACTTTGAGCCTATGAATGCCATTGCATGTGAGATGGGTCTCCTGAAGACAGCATATATTTGCGTCTTACTTCTTTATCCAGCTTGCTACTCTATGCCTTTTAATTGGGGCATTTAGCCTATTTACATTCAAGATTAATATTTATATGTGTGGATTTGATCCTGGCATTCTGTTGTTAGCTGGTTATTATGCAGACTTGATTGTGTGGTTGCTTTATGGTGTCAATGGTCTAAGTACCTAAGTGTGTTTTTGCAGTTGCCAGTGATGGCCTTTCCACATTCAGCATTCCTTTAAGGATCTCTTGCAAGGGAGGTCTGGCGGTAATGAATTCCAAGAGCATTTGCCTGTCTAAAAAGGATCTTATTTTTCCTTTGCTTATGAAGTTTAGTTAAACTGCATATAAAACTCTTTATTGGAATTATTTTCTTTAAGAATGCTGAATACAGGCTCCCCAGTTGCTTCTGGCTTGTAGAGCTTCTGCTGAAAGATCCACTATTAGCTTAGTGGGATTTCCTTTGTAGGTGACCTGCGCCTTCTTTCTAACCACCTTTAACATTTTGTTTTTCATTTTGACCTTGAAGAATCTGATGACTATGTATCTTGAGGATGGTCATCTTGTATAGTATCTTGCAAGGGTTCTCTGCATTTCCTGAATTTGAATGTTGGCCTGTCTAGTGAGGTTGGGGAAATTTTCATGGATATCCTTAAATGCTTTCCAAGTTGCTTGTGCTCTGTGCTCGCTCGCTCTTGCGTGTGTTCTCTCTCTCTCTTTTTCTCTTTCAGAGATGCCAGGGAGTTGTAGATTTGGTCTCTTTACATAATTCCATATTTCTTGGAGGTTTCGTTTATTCTTCTTTATTGTTTTTTCTTTATTTTTGTCTACTTTGTAGAACTGGTCTTCAAACTCTGAGATTCTTTCCTCAGCTTGGTTGATTGTGCTGTTAATATTCGTGATTGTATTATGAAATTCTTGAAGTGAGTTTTTCAGGTCTATCAGATCAGTTTGGTTCTTCCTGAAAATGCCATTTCATATGATATCTCCTGTATTGTTTTATTATATTCCTTAGATTCCTTGGATTGGGTTTCAACTTTCTCCTGGATGTCAATGATAATGATCTCTGTTCCTATCCATAATCTGAATTCTTTTTCTGTCATTTCAGCCATTTCAGCCCAGTTAGGGACCATTGCTGGGGAACTTGTGTGGTCATTTGGAGGTAAGAAAACATTCTGGCATTTTGAGTTTCCAGAGTTCTTGTGCTGATTCCTTCTCATCTGTGTGGGCTCATGTTCCCTCAACCACTGAGGCTGCTGTCCTTTCTATGCGGTTTTTTTTCTTTTCTCTTCTTTGCTGCCCTTGGGGGTTTCATTGTGGTATTAGATAGGTTCAGTTGACTGGGTTCATTTCTGGAAGATTTTAGGGGCCATGGCTCAGCTCAGCACTCCTGGTGGACTCTAACTCTGGGGAGTTGATACCAGGACCCCAGCTTTGTTATCTGGCCCCCTGAGATTGGGAACCTGCTATATTGGAGGGGCCAAGGTGTTCCTGGTCCACTGGCCACAACCCTCTGATGGGTGGTGCCAGACGAAGTGCTTCTTTGGGGTGGTGGCAGCAGGATTTGTGCTCACTCACGTGTTCTAGCACCTGTGGCAGCACTGCAGGGTGCTTATGCCTTGGTGGGGGTGGGGTACCAGCAGAAGTAGAGCTGCTGCATTCCTGTGTGCACTTGTACCTGTGGCAGGGTGCAGGTGGGAGCAGGGTTGCCAGTGTCCATGCTTACACTTGCACCAGTGGTGGCAGGGGCCGGGTGCTGGCAGTCACTGGGCTGCTGACTTTCATGGAAACATTCACCTGTTACCTCATTTAACCATTAAAAGAACTACAATAACAGGCTAATAAATTAGTTCTTTGTTAGGATGTGAAATTTGGGTTCAGAGGCATTAAATAAATTTCCAGGCCCTACAATAAGTGCGTTTCTTAGCAGCTATGCACTCTCCTGAGATCCAATGCCCCTTTGAGAATCAGTGAGGCAGGGGACGGGCCTAAGCTTGGAAAACTAGATGCCTAGAATAGAATGCAAAAGCCTGGAATGCAAAAGGAGGGCAACGACCAAGTGGAGCCTTCCATGGCTTTTGGAGGGGCTCTGGCGCCCTCTGCTGACGGTGTGAAAGTTTCATAAGCCAAGGACTGTGCAGTGTGCCCAAGTCCGTTGATCATACAGAAGGATGTATGAGCATGAAAAAGGGCACAGAAGGTGGGCAGTGCAGATGAAGAAGGGAAGGGACAAAGGTACAGAAAGAGCCATCTTCGTCCTAGGTACATGTCAGTTTCTGTCCCCTATCTCTTTGCAGACAACTGGGATCACTATCTCTTAATTTCAAGGAAAAGCATGGTTTTCAAACTTCGATATGCACAGGAATCACCAGGGATCCTGGGCGGGGCGGGGGTAGGGGTGCAGTCTGGGCTCCAGCCTCAGTGTTTCTGAGTATTAGGTCTGAAGGGGCCTTAGGGATCTGGGCTTTTTAACTAAACCCAAGTGAGTCTGATTCAGGTGGTTCTTGGACCACACTTTCAAAAAGCAAAACAAAACAACAACACACTCCTTAATATTTAAGTTTAAAAAAATGGACACTTCAGAAACAGACTAAAATTGTGGCTTCTACATTCAGTTGCTAAAAAAAAAACCCTGAGGAATTCATAGGTTATTGTATTATTTCTGCTCTGACCTGGTTAAAGATAAAAGCTACAAGTCTACAAAACACACACACCCCACCTATCCTGTTAGCCTAACTCTCCAAGATGAAATTAAAACAATCCAATAGCATTCAAGTCAGTAAGTCTATTCTTGCAAAAGAATGATTCCACAACTTGAGGTGTTTGGAAGTGTACTCCTAGAGATGTTAATATGTGGACACACACACACACACAGTCTTCTCTGATAAAAGAAGGAGAAGTGATTCATTAAAAGCACACTGGCATTAAAGTCTTTGAGAAGCCAATGCTAATAAAAGATGTTAAACTTTATTTGGCTTAATGTACCTGGATCTTATTGGATCATGTGACTTTTTCTTATTTAAAATGTTTTGTTTTGGATATGTATTTAAGATCCATGACTGATGAGTTACAGAAATACTACCTTAGAGCAAGAGGAATGGGAACTAAAGATTTTTCTGGATTCTGAAAAACAATCCCATATGCAAAAAAGAATAGTCTTTTCAATAAATAGTGCTGGGGCAACTGAATATCCACTTGCAGAAGATTGAGGACTCTACTGCCATATACAAAAATTAACTCAAAGTGGATCAAAGACCTAAATATAAGAGCTAAAGCTATGAAACTTCCAGAAGAAGAGTTTTGTCTCCTCCCTAGCCTGAGCCCTTAACACTCAGTCAGTTTCCATCTCTCCATGGAAGCCCATCCAGCACCCTTTTATTCTCCTCGGATAACAGTCTCAGAACCAGGAGTTCAAATAGTAAGTGAATCAAGAAGCAAGGATATCCCGTTCTCAATAATGTGTTTGGTCTCCAAAGTATGTTGTGTTTAAGTAACTGTAAGATGAAGTCTTTGACTTTAGAGTTTCCCACCTTGCTGAGCGAATAAGACCCTCCACCCAGGTGACAGGTGATACCAGATAACATAAAATTAAATGTTGAATTATATGGTCAATATTAAATTTTATGTAAAAGCTGGAGTTTTCTTAAAGAATATGGAAGCTACTGAGACATTCATGAGGGAGGTAAATTGAAGTTTTTGGGGTGTGAAAGGCACAAACCATTTATACGTCCCTCAAGTTATGCCAAATCGTATTTCCATTCTTTTCCCCCAGTGTCAACAGTAAGTGTGGTTCCCATGAGCTCCTCTCTGGGCCATTTGGGCGACTGCTGTGATGGTAAGGAGGGAGGGTGGGCACGGGCCACAGAAGCCATGGAGCCAGCTGCAGGTCTGCTGCTGCTCTTGACAGATGGTAGCCACCTGCTTCGACCCCCACCCCTCCAACCCCAGTCCCCATCAGGGCCTTTCTAGGATAAGGCCTTACAATGACTGGATTTGCAAGCTGCACACTGACCCGTGGCCACTCATGCAATCGTGTCCTGGGCTTCTACATGAATTCTACTCAAATTCCTGTGCTGAGTCCCCCTTTGTCTACCCAACTCCTTCAGTTCTTCAGACAGCCAGGAGAATTGGCCTTCTTAAGTCATTTGCGATGCAGGTAAAAATGCAGATACCCCATCACTTACTGAATCCCAGTATCTTGGGGTTCAGGGGAGGTGCTAGAATCTGCATTTTGGTTAAACATTATCTTGCTTAGTACACACCTCCTGGAATTAATTCCAGGCTTACAGGGATGCTGAAGTAGGGGTCCATCTGTCAGTAAATATGTATCAAGCATTTACCACGTGCCAGGCCTGGAGATGGGGGCCATGAAGATACGTAATCTGGCCCCTCAGAGGTTATAACGTGGTGGGGAAGATGAGTTACAGGTTGTGGTGTGATGTGTTGGGCAGGAAGCCAAGTCACGGGGGTGCTCCCCACTCACACGCTCGTGATTGGGTGAAATCCGGCTAAACATTGATTCAAAGAGCATGCGGAGGAGTATGCAGGGATGGGGAAAAAGCCGGCTACTCTTTCTGCCTTTCTCCAGTAGGGCGTTTCATGAGCTGATTATGAGTAGGGGTCTCTCTGAGTCTTTCCTTTGCTCCAGCTGGAAAATCCACAAATATTTTGGTTGCTGGGTGCCTTCCTGGTTTGTTCCAGTCCCTGCACCATGGAGCCTGGGTGTGCTGGGTCTTCATGGTAGAAGGTGCCACCTCTCTCTGCACTTCCTTTGCTCCCTGGGGTGCTTGTCAAGTGAGTACCCCACAAGTGAGGCTCTGTGTATATTGGGGTGTCGTGTTGCTGTCTCATGCTGTCATGGGTGAGGAAGGAGTTTGAAAGCAGAGAACTAGCCCAGGGGGATCTTTGATGCTGCAGCCATGGGAGAGCAAGCTCCAGTTCCCACCAAGAGCTCAGCACAGGACCAGCTACGTAATTCATGGGGCTCAGTACAAAATGTAAATATAGTCCACTTGTTCAAAAGCTATTAAGACTTGCAAGGCTCTGATGGGAGGACGGATGACAACAGAGAAGGCAATGCCTCTTTTTTGCTAGACATAACTTATAACTTTAGTATAACTGTGTCTGTCACTCACTCACTCATTCACTGCAGGAGAGAGGCCCCAGTTAGGGGAATGTACAAAACTCATCCCTGTTCACAAGGAGTTCACAGTCTGTTCATGTTGAGAACCTGGGGCTAAGGCCAAGGAGCCACAGTGGGGCCTGGGAGAACAGGAAGCCAGTCCCTGAAGGCGGCTTGTGGCCCAGGAATGGTGGTGGGTGTTCCAGCCACAGCCCAGACTCCCTGTCCTGCCCTCCAGGCTGTCACTTTAATCTTGTGTCCTGAGCTTTCCATCTTGCTGTATGCCAGGGTTAGAAACTAGCTAGGAATCAGTGTCTCTCTGGAAGCTTAAAAACAAGAACTACACACAGATGAGCAGAATAGGATTCACAGGCCTTTAGAGGGGCCAGGAGCACAGCTTACATTTGTCCAGATCCAGAGGTTAAGAACTGCATGGTTACAGGCCTCCTCTGACCTCAGGGACAGAGACAATCTCCATTTGACAAGATCCTGCTGCCTGGGGCTCCTCCCACTTGAGAGCGCCCTAGAGAATCTTCTCCCTGCAGCCCTGCACAGCGCAGTGCAGCGCAACGCAGCACCGAGCGTCCCCCACACCTTCTACTGATGGGGTCCCCTGGGGAGCTTTGGAAACCACCCAGGCCTGGGCCGCCCCTAAGATTCTGATAGAGCTGGTCTGGGCTGTTGCCTGGGCACCAGGGTTTGTAATGCTCTGCTGCCCGACTTGCCCACCTCCCCGCCCCATGACACCCCTTGAAACTACTGCTCAGGCCACGCTGTGACAGGTGGACCTTAGTGACCCAGACTGACCCCTCAAGAAGCAAGCACTGGGGAAAGGAGTGAAAGCCACCCCATCCCTGTCCCAGCCCCAGCCCTGGCCCTACCAGGCAGTTCACAGAGGGGTGGAGCCTCACTCCACCACCAAAACAGCTATATATATATTTTTTTTTTGCCCTTTTCCTGTTACAGTACCAGCTGGCTGCCAGCACCTGCTCTCTACATGGCTCCATGTTCTGCTTTTCTCCACCTCCTTAACCCCTGACCGCAGCTGACTGCCTGCACAGGGCTCCCTGCATGCCTGTCTCAATGGAGCTGCTTTTCTACGCCCACTGCCTGCCCACTGGCTTGCCCCCTTGCAACAACTGCTGTCATCACCATTTCCCCTAACTTCCACCTTCTGCCCCCATTCCAGGCCAGCCCTTAATCCCATCCTACCTGCTCATAGGGCACATCTGCTGCTTCTCACTGGGGCCATGCCTCTTACCTCTAGCCAGCTCTGCCCACGTCTGTGGTGCCTGACTGAGAGCAGCGTGGTCGGAGGGGCTCTAGACAATCCCCTGCTCCTCTTTTCTAGGGCCAAGGCACTCACTCAGCAGGCTTCTAGGTCTAGGGCCAAAGTAAACCTTGCTTTTGTGCTCAGCCTACTGAGCTGGATGTTACTGGTTAGTGGTTTTCTCTATCTAGTCTTCTTTGTGGTGTAGGGTGAGCCCCCAATAACAGTGAGAAAGAGATAAACTTCACTTGAGAGGATTCTCTGTGCTGTCTGTGCTCCTCCTGCCTCAGTGCCCAGTGCTTCTCACTGCATCTCATGGCAGGTCTACTACCCCTTATGCAAACCCGCCTGGGGACTGAGGATGGGGACTGGGGGTTAACGGAGGGCTGAAAAGTGACTCAAATTAGAAACAGGTGGGGTCCAAGAAATAGGCAGCACAGTTGTTTTCCTGCCCCAGCTGCATGTTAGAATCACCCCAGGAGCTTTAAAAAATTACCTGTGCCCAGGCCCATTGCTGGCTTAATTGGCCTGAGGTAGGGCCTGGCATCAGAATCAGAGGATCCTAATCTCACCAAAAGTAAGAACCTGTGCAATGATCTCTGGACCTGGATCCAGCCGCATCTGTATAATCTGAGAGTTTGTTAGAAGCTCAGATTTTTGGTTCCACCCAGATCTAGTGAATCCAAATCTTTGAGGTTGAGGCCCAGGGATTTGTGTTTTAATAAGCCTTGCAGATGATTCTTAGATGCACAACCAGTGCATCTATTCTTAGATTTGCAACCAGTGTGTTACAATATACAATGAAAGGGAAATAAATCAGTGGAGGCAGCATCCTGTTTCTAAGTCTATCTCATGGGTCTCAAAGTATGGGCTCCTATACCCGCAGCATCTGTGTGGAGCTTGTTAGAAAAGGAAATTCTCAGGCGGTGCCTCAGGTCTACTGATTGACAATCTTTGGAATAGGGTCTCTAGGTGATTCTGATACATGCTCGAGTTTGAGAACTACCAATCTACCATCTATCTACATGCACCTCACCTGAAACCATTATATAGTTTAAATGTCTGAATAACAAAGGCTCTGTAAGGAAAGGATGGTTGTAGAAGACCGTTTGCAAAAGAGGCTTGATGTTATTGCTCATAAAATGATGGATTGCTGAGGGTTAGATGCCGTGCACTACTCTGAAAAGTTCTTTCCCTGAACCCTACACATGTGTTTTGGAAGGAGGCTACAGGCAATAAGTTCTGGCGGCAAGTCAGTTGGCCTAGTTGACAGCCTGTGTATCTGTTATAAGGACATTGTGTGCATGAAACAGTTTTCAAATTCCAGCCAGTAGAGTCTATTCTCTCTATAGAACTTATTCCGTAGAGAGAATAGAAAAGCAGCTCCATTGAGACAGAGGGGTAGGAGGGTGTTTCAGTCAATTACTCAGTTACTATTTCTCAGGGCTATTATGTGCCATCAATGGGCTAGTTCGATGAAGAAAAAAAAAACTGTGCATGTGTGTGTGCATGTTTGTGTACATACATGTAGCACACATTCTGCTCCACCCATTTAAAAAATTTTCCCGACAATTGAGTTAATCACGTGCTTTGGTCCCCAGCATATCTTCATGGGCCCGTGCAAGGCCCCTCTCTGGGATATATAGGTGTGTATGTCCTTTTATTTATTTTTTGAGACAGAGTTTCACTCTTGTTGCCCAGGCTGGAGTGCAATGGTGTGATCTCGGCTCACCACAACCTCTGCCTTCTGAGTTCAAGCGATTCTCCTGCCTCAGCCTCCTGAGTAGCTGGGATTACAGGCATGCACCACCACGCCTGGCTAATCTTGTATTTTTAGTAGAGATGGGGTTTCTCCATGTTGGTCAGGCTGGTCTCGAACTCCTGACCTCTGGTGATTCACCTGTCTTGGCCTCCTAAAGTGCTGGGATTATAGGTGTGAGTCACCGTGCCCCGTCCTGTCCTTTTTTTTTATACCTCACTCCCTTTTCCCTCTCACATTCCTGTATACTTTGTTTGTTTGTTTGTTTGTATGTGTGCTTGTAAAACATGTGTTCGTGTCATGTATGCATGCCCAGATTTGTAGTTTGCTGATTTCTGTGATGTAAATACTCCCACCATGGCCGGTTTCAAGCTATCAATGTGATGTCACTGAATGGCATGGGAAGAAATGTGCTCACTTGCGCAGTGGACTCTCAGGAACTGATGGAGCCGGCTGCAGCTCTCCACTGTTGGTGCTTAATTGAAGTGCTGGACTAGACTAACTACTTTGGTATTCTGTAGACCTTGTATGTTTTCATAGGTCAAATTCTTCTACCCTATCTATTTCTACTTTGCTTAGTATCATGGGTCAACTCAGCTTGCTTTATAGGCGAGGATATTGAAATACTTAGAACAGCTGAAGGGTTTTATTAGTGGTCAATAACCAGAATAGCATGCACGTGAAGGGTTTCCTGCTCTTAATAAAACCAGATTATAACACTTTGGTGGAAAATGCATGAAAACTGGTGCTTTAATAGTTATATGTCATCATTTGGAGGTTCTGGGGCAACTGAGTGAGCTGTGAGCATAAACAGCCTTCTGGTGAAATTCCTGGATGCTTAATCCTCAGAGAGCACTAATTCCACGGTCATTAAAATACAGCCCGGGCGCCTGTAGTCCCAGCTACTCGGAGAGGCTGAGGCAGGAGAATGGCATGAACCCGGGAGGCGGAGCTTGCAGTGAGCCGAGATTGCGCCACTGCACTCCAGCCTGGGTGACAGAGCAAGACTCCGTCTCAAAAAAAAAAAAAAAAAAAAAAAAAAAAAAAAAAAAAATACAGCCCGAGACCTTCTTGGCCTCAAGGTGTGATTGCAAACTCAGAGGTAGCCTCTGGAGTGTGACTCGTTTGCTTTTTCTATGTGGAGGATTTGTTTCCACCGTTAAGTGCTGCATTTTCCTGGAGAAGTCATATGGGCTAGATATGATGTGGAAGAGAAATATGCCACCCAGTGCTCTTGGGCTGCTAAAACATGGCCAGAATCTTGGGGGCAGACCAAGAAAAGGCAAACATAGAAATTAACTTTTCCAAATGATGGATTTGGTAAAATGTAATTCTTAAAGCTGTGGTTATAGAGGGTCTGTCCTCGCCTCTCCTTCCCCACATTCCCTCTTATGTCCTCATCCCCATGACAATAAACTGGGAGTGCATGTGTGCTTGGAGGGTGGTGGGAGGCACCGCTATGGCACTATGAGAGGTTCATTCCCCTCTGGAGAAGGGGTGGGAAAGTCAGGCCACATGGAGTTCCACAAAGAAGGTTTGTGGCTTAGGAGCTTGAAACTATGACCAGAGTGACTAAACAAGGGTTACTGGCCACTCAAGACTGGCTTGATTTGTAATTTGGGGGCACAAAGCTAAAAGACTCTACCCTAAATAGTGAGATGGGTTATTAACAATCTGTGCTTCAACTCAAACAGAAAACCATGTCCAAGGTCATTTCTGTGTAATTCACTCCATAAGCAAATCAAACCCTGTTCTGATGATTTTGAGCCCATCCTTGTCTCTTTTCAGGCACATGCTTGAGCATGGAAAACCCCTCAAGTAAGCAATGTATGAACCTCTAGGTGAGCCCCATTTTAAGAAAACCCTGATGCCAACTTGCAAACTTAAACAGTTTAATGAGAGTATGATTATGAATATTACAAAGGGAAACACATTTGTTTATAATATGATTTGAGTGCTGATAAAGATTAGTTTTCATCTGACACTTCCAGAAATATTTCTGTAATGTAAAGGAAAGCATATTGGCATTTTCAGTGAATTTAGGTTCCTAACCCCAAGTCTGGAGAGCATCTTCCCATTACCCAAGAATAAAACTTTATAGAACGTTAACATTTTCCTGCCTCTTCTTGGGTAACCCTTCCGTCCTTTACTTAAAGTAATTACTTGTTGTCATGCTGATTTCATCAGATTATAGGAGAGAGAGAATAATCAACACTTCTGAGGTGGAAAGGACTTTCAAATCCCTCCCTGTCATGAAACTTATTAAGAAATGGAGGCGGAGAGTGGGGAAGGACTTACTCAACCTGGTAGGGGCTCATTAGCAGCAGAGCTGGGGCAGAACCAACCCTCTTGCCTTCCAGGCTAATGCACAGTTCTTGGTACTGTGTTTTGCCATATTAAATGACCGAGTTGTGTGACCATGTCACTGACCTCTATCCCTTTCTTGGTGACTTTTCTTTAAGGATGAGGCTTATTTCGCATAAGAGGGCAAGTTCCCCCCACAAGGGAGCTCTTATGGGACAAACTAAGGGTATAAAGTCTAAACTAAACATATCTTTGATAAGTGTTGTGCATCTTAGAAAAGAGAGGTTCTGGAATGGTGACTACATACACGCTTCTTTGTGTTTGAGGAGAGAGTCACAGAACAGACCAAAGGGAAGGCTAAGTGGTCTCTTATCCTGGGGATCTGGACTGCCTGCTGAAGCCTGAATTTACAGTGATGTGTTTCAGACAGGGAAACTTAGGAGACGTCGTAGGCCTGATACTTGGTTATGATTGATGCCCTTCTGTTTCTCTCCTGGGACAGGTAGTAGATGCGGTTGGCCTCTGGGTAGGTGACTTTGCTGAGCGGGAGCTTGTAGATGGCGCGGTTGTTGGTCGTCAGGAGCAGGAAGGTGAGAGCTGAGAGACAGAAGGGCCAAGTGCAAGGTGGCAATCCAAACTGGAGTGAAAGAACACAGATAAGCCTTGGTCACATCAGGTGCTTGTGCTGTTTTAATCAGCGCTTATCGATCACCTACAGCCCTGGGGACAGGAGGGACTGCTTTGAAGGCATTGATAAAGATACTTCATTGATGACCAATATAAATAAAATCATGCCAGTGCTATTCATCTGCATTGCAACGGTGAATACACAGTCTTCAAAATGCAGCCACTGGGAACCCTAATAGTTGGGCTAATATGCCCTTATGTAGAAGTCATCAAAACATAATATGCCTTTTGTAGAGGCTGTGTGTTGTCAGAAGCTATGTTTCTGGCTAGGTTAGACTTCTAACTCTAGGAACTATGGTCATCCTGTGTCTTCTCCCATCAGCCCCTGTTGGAGAAGTGTCTTTGGCAGCCATTTGGTAGCTCAAGATGTTTTCTCTTTGGTCATAGCTGATTGGACTAGAGATAGGCACCCGACTCAAACACTGCTTCCTATAGGCAGGTGAAAGTGCCCTCTGCCAACAGAATCCCTCTCTTGAGAAGTTGAACTAAGAGGCACAGAGATTGTTTCTACAGGGTTCTGGAACTGAAAAAACTGGGGAACAAACCAGGGATGTGTGGCCATTGGGGGATGTGTGCAGTAGAAGAAACCTGTAACAGAGACACAGGGAAAGTGAGCAGAGAGATGGAGAGAGGCAAAGGTGTGTCATCATTGTCCTATGGAGCTGGAGACAGAGCACAGCTGCCTTTCTTCTCAAGGGCTCTCCAATCTCCAGCTCTTTTTCTCATGATGTTGACCTATTTTATTTCTTGAGATGCTCTAAGGCTTTTTAGTACTCTTCTCCACTCTTCATTTGAGATAGCTTGAATGGATAGTTTGCTAACAATGAGCCTGCAACTTCAGTTACGAGGCACATCAAATATGCCCCCTCTTGCCAAAACATCATCTTTTTTTTTTTTTTTTTTTTTGAGACGGAGTCTCGCTCTGTCACCCAGGCTGGAGTGCAGTGGCGCAATCTCGGCTCACTGCAAGCTCTGCCTCCCGGGTTCACGCCATTCTCCTGCCTCAGCCTCTCCAAGTAGCCGGGACTACAGGCGCCTGCCACCACGCCCGGCTAATTTTTTTTGTATTTTTAGTAGAGACGGGGTTTCACCGTGGTCTCGATCTTCTGACCTCGTGATCCTCCCGCCTCGGTCTCCCAAAGTGCTGGGATTACAAGCGTGAGCCATCGCGCCCAGCCTCAAAACATCATCTTCTAAGCAGTAAAAACCTCAGTTGCTACCACGGGAGTAACAATGCCAGTCATGTGTGTGTCCAGAGATGGCACTGTTGGGTGGGTCTTGGGGAACAACAAAGACAGCCTGCTACCAGAGCTGAGGCTGTAAGGAGCACCCATGGGTGATGAGTTCCATTCAGCGAGTCTTCCAAAGCCCCACTAAGACTGCACAAGTTGTTTGGGAAGCACCCTTGGAGTCCTACATTGGAAAGGATGTTGGTTTGGATTTCCACAGACCCAGAACCGAATCTCAGCTCTGATCACCTTGTTATGGCCATTTAATCTTTCTGAGACCTCAATAGTGAAATAGGAATAATAAAGCCTACTCAGAGAGTTGGTGCCTCTAGTGTATACCAAGTACTCAATACGAATGATCCTAAATATGTGGTTATTATCATCAAACAGATGGCAGCATTGTTGAAGACATGAGGTTGTACATACATGTGCCACTTAGAAAACAAAAGAGTACAGCTCCTATGTGCTCTTCTGAGGAGGGCTTGGATGGTCCCATAAATGTCATTAAACGTTTTTACTTCCTGTTCCTCAATGACATTGTGGGAAATTCCTTTAAGGTGAGTTAATAGCCTGTACTTTTTCATATTCCGGACAGTGGCCAACACAATGTCTTAAACACAGTAGGCAAACGAGGTAAACTTGATTTTGTTTTGAAAGATGTCTAAATTGAATAGTCTAATCTGTAACTTCTCTGAAAACAGAAGGAAAGGCCAGTCATCACTGTAAACATCCATGATCAGGAACCACAGCTTCCTGTTTTGCATCTCTTTTAGTGCCTTGTTCAAGGATGGCACATGGCATGGATTTAGTGGATGAACGACTGGATGGGTATAGGAGGAGGCTGATAAAGCCTGAAGGGAGCCTCAGAGCCCACACTTCGTGCCCTTATTCCCCCTCAGAGTTTCTGATGCTTCGCTATTCAACCCCAGTTCTAATACACCCTATCGTAGAGGCTCACTATCTTAGGGCTTCATTCATCCAGTATTGCTTGAGCACCTACTATGTGTTGAAGACTATAACAGATACTGGAGATAAAGATAATATGATAAGGTCCCTGTTCCAAGGAAGAGGACTGGCTGAGGGTAGAAGACCAATGAGTACTAGACTTATCACAAAACTGTACGACATCAAGTGTTTAGCCGAGGTGTGCACAAATACAATGAGGCCCAGAAAAGAGATTTAGTTCACTGGGGAAAACAGGATAGTATCAAGGAAGGCAAATTCTACTGCTAAGAAAAATTCCTTCCTGTGTTAAGTCCAAACCACCCATTTTCACTAAAGGTGAGGAGAGAGATTTAGGCAGGTGTTACTAGAATGCCCACCCCCTCCTTATCTGCAAGATCACCTGGACTTCTGGTTGTCCATGCAAAGTGTGCCCTTGTACCCTTATCTGAGAAGGGGAGGCACCAGCTGCAAGTGGGGCCCTGAGCCCTCTGCACTGGGGTTGGGGGCCAGCATGGGCTCCTCCTGACCTCACACATCGCCCTACACTGGAGCCCAGATGAGGAAGGGGTTCCCAGACTGTGGCCCGTGACCTTAAGCCTCAGCTCTGGCTTCTCTCTTGCCTGGCTGGGGCTTGACTCCCCTTATTCTATGGAGGGGAGCTAGTTAGTTGCCGTGGGGCAAAGATTTATGCTGGCTCACAAGCTAGCTAGGCAGACACACACAAATTAAATAATAAAGATTTAAAAATAGTTATAGAGGATGATAGAAAGGAATTTGATTTACAAGATAATGCTCCTTAAATTTCCTCTAAGGAGCTCCTGGCCTACTGATGATAGGAATGAATTGGCCCACAGTTGAAATGTAAATTTTGGGGCCTGGCTCCCTCTGCCTAGCAGGTGCTGAAGTGAGTAGTGTGACTTGAAATAAGGGAGATGAGCTGGGGAAGAGTTCTTAGAGAAGAGAGGTTTTCAGCAGGTTTGGGGAAGCCAAGAGGACACCAGGAAGGATGTTGTAGGCACGTTCTGAGCCTGTGTTGACTCACCACAGATAACAGGTTAGCCAGGGCAGCACCCAGGTAGGCAGCAAACAGTGCTAGAAAAAGAAAAAAAAAAAAAAAAGAGACCAGTAACTATTTAATAGCACCTCAAGATTGCTCTACATATTCTTTTCCCATCAATTTTATGCCACAAATGCTATCTCTAAGATTTTTTAAAAATTTGATTTATGTTTCCATTGCTTGGCAGCTTTAAAATTGTTAAATTCCATGCAAATGCCGGTGCAGCAAAGACAGCAGATGAACTTGTTAAAAAGGGCCAGAAGTGAGCTGTTATGGTTCTCTTGGGTCCCACCACCTTGCATTCCAGTAAGGGAACATTTAACAGCATAAACCATAAATGAAAATTTTACTATACGGCGAAGGCAAGTGAATCCCAGAACTCCCTACTGGAATATTTCATCACAAGTTATTAACATAGTAAGGGTTTCTAGGGAAGAGCAGCATTCTGAAAGCTTGAGGAAGGCTAGACATGCCCAGTGCCTTGTCGTGTAGGCTCTACGGAAGGCACGACGAGGCTGGCCACTGGGAATGAGCCCAGTGCCGGCAACAGGGAGAAGCTATTAAAATGTACTAGTGTAATTGGCCTTTGCTTCCAAACCCTTCATTTCTCACTGAGAGCATCCCAATTGTCCTTAGGATTATATTAACAAGAGCTAATCTTTATTAGTGTGTTATTGTGTGCCCAGCTAGTAGCAATACTACCATAGCTTTCAGTATTCCTACAGTGTAAGCACTATTATTGTCTTCATTTCACACATGAGAAAACTGAGGCTCAGAGAGGTGAAATAATATGACTGTTCGGCCTATATTTCAGTTGGAGAAGTCCCTTTTGTTTTGGAGGCGAGATTCAAGGTGGAAGAGTAGATGAGATTAAAGAATGAGTTACATGGCCGGGAGCGGTGGCTCACGTCTGTAATCCCAGCACTTTGGGAGGTCAAGATGGGAGGATCACTTGAGCCCAGGAGTGTGAGACCAGTCTGGGCAACAAAGCAAGATACCATCTCTACAGAAACCAAAAACATTAGCTGGGTGTGGTGGCATGTGCCTGTAATCTCAGCTACTTGGGAGGCTGAGGCAGGAGGATGGCTTGAGCCCAGAAGTTTGAGGCTGCAGTGAACTATGATCATGCTGCTTACTGTGCTCTAGCCTGGGTGACAGAGCAAGACCTCGTCTCAAAAAACAAACAACAAACAAACAAAAGAGAATGAGTTAAATGAGTTATATGAAGTGGAGTGTGGGGCTGTCAATGGGTTTCATGGGTCAAACCAGGCAGCTTATTCTCTGAGAGCGAATAGGAGCCCATGGCATCCTTTGTGTTTGCTGAATCCTCATTAATTAACATACATCATTTAACTAGAGATAATAGAGGTCAGCACTTACTGGACATTCCCTATGTGTCAGCATTATTCTCATCATGTTCACAAATGATCTAATTTGATCCTGACAACAGCTGTAGGAGTTGGGCACTGTTAGTATCAGGCATGGAGAGTTCAAGCAACTTGCCCAGGATTACAAGGCTAACAAGTGGCGGAGCCCCAGCCATCTGGCTCTGGGAGTGGGCTCTTAACCAGCCTCTCAGATCTGAGGTTGGAAAGAGAGAGGCAAACCAACCACTACCAAGGCCCCAGAATAGAGGGGAGCCAGACGGCCTGAGTGGGACTCTGGGCTTGGTCTGTGAAGAATGGAAGACTCCAACTCCATCCATCTTCCCTGGGACCCAGAGCCAAAGGATTCATTCTCTCTCCCTCTTCCCCACTGATATTTGCTATTTTATCAAATTTGGCGTTGTTACTAGCAGGAAAACCCTCCGAAAACCCCATGTGGGCTCCTGTGTGGCTGTAGGGCTTGCAGAGTTGGGAGAGAGGAGGAAGGGTAGAAGAAAGAAGACGAAATGAGACATGTAGCCTGCCTGGGCTGGAGGGAAAACTGTCTGTCTCAGGTGATGTGTCGAGCAGGCTGTGGTGGAAGGAACCTTTGCAACAGGATGCCTGGCCACCTGGCCTGTCTTATCTATCACTGACTGTGTGATGTTGGAAAAGGGCCTAACTGTTCTGGGCTTGGATTTTTTTTACTGGTAGAAAAAGCACTGGCTTCAGGAACAGTGTGGTGTCCTGCAAAGAGCACAGCCTTTTACAGTCAGGCAGACCTGACTTCAAGCAATGTATTTAGCTTCCTTTCGCCTCATTTCCCCATCTGTGAAATGGGGATATTAATATTATCCACACACTTTACAGGGCTGGAGGGAAGATTAAATGAGATGACCTGTACCAAGGTTTCACAGCTCCAGCTCCGTGGACACTTTGGATGGGGCAATTCCTTATTCTGGGGGGCTGTCCTGTGTATTGTAGGATGTTTAACAGCGTCTCTGGATTTTACCCATTAGATGCCAGTAGCACTTCCCCCAGCCTCAGGTATGACACACAAAAATGTCATCAGACATTGCCAAATGTTCCCGTGGAAGGGGAAAATTACCCCTGGTTGAAAACCACCAGGGTAATATCTGACATAAATTGGGTATTTAAGATTTGTTTGTTAAACATGAATATCCCTTAGTGAATAAGCAGAACTTGGACTTGGTAGCCAGGGATATCCTGTAATGTCCTTTCCCAGCTGGTATCCTAGATGTCCTTGTCCTCTGAGACTCTGGACAGAAGTTACAGCTTCAGGGTCTGGACGCAGCCACCTCACCACCGGGCCACCTGTTCTGATCCTATGTGGAGCTCGTGGGCCACTAACAGAGCCTAGAGTGGCACAGTCTTGACTCTGAATCTTTAAAAATTTCAGGACTCCTTGACTTTTCATTTCTAGCATTCAGACTTTTAATTTTTAATGGGATGAGGCCCAAACCAATTTAATAATATAAATGACAACTGATTTTAAAGGTATCTGAGCATTTAGAATTTTTGCCATTGGGACATTTTTATGGAAGGAGGGAACTTAGGCACAGGTCTAGTTTCAGGTCATGTAAAAATGCTGGCCTATTAAGTTAAAGTTAATTTAAATTAAAATATTAACAGTGACATTTATTTCCAATGGGGCTGTTCTGCCTGGTGAAGGAGCTATCATTCCCTCCTGCTCTCACTACCTCCTGGTTGCCTATCAATGGGCCCTACACACAAGTAAGCTTGACTACATGTTCCAGGTTTTCCAGATGGCCTGAATTTCTTCTTTTCATTGAACCTATAAAAACATTTGTTTGTGAGGCTGAGTGGGCAGATCACTTGAGCCCAGGACCAGCCTGGGAAACATAGTGCAGCCCTGTCTCTACAAAAATATATATATAGAAATTAGCTGGGCATGGTGGTGCATGCCTATAGCCCCAGCTACTCAGGAGGCTGAGGTGGGAGGATCACTTGAGCCTGGGAGGTTGAGGCTGCAGTGAGCTGTGATCATGCCACTGCACTCCAGCCTGGACAACAGAGTAAGACCCTGTCTCAAAACAACAACAATAAAATGCCCCTCAAACTCCACTTGTATGTGCTATAGACTGCTTTCCCATTTTTGGTCTATAAGTACATCACTAGATGCTTCCAGATCTTTCTTTAACTTGTAGAAGGAGGGTGATTCTACCTCTGCCCACAGGCAAGTCCTTTTACCTCCCTTAGCCTCAGGCACCACGGCTACAAAATAGAGCTAGAGTTTTCAGCTTCTTAAAATGATAAAATGGAGTAATATTTGGAAAAGTATGTTGGTGAAAACCAATAAATGTCAGATATTATTACTGTGTAGTCTGTCTAAAAGTTCAAGGATCCACCTAAAGGGGCTTAAAATTCACTTTAGTGTATTCTCATGTTTCCTGAGATCATCAGGCCCATTGGCACTTTTGGGAGATGATGTGACTCAGTTTCCTTGAAGCCAATGAGTGCATCTTGATTTATCAGAGGCTTCTGGAACAGAGAGGTGCCATGCTGGGAAAGGGGGTGGGGAGTTTAATGAGTTCGGACTGAGGAAGACCTAGCTTCATGTCTCAGCCTTGTCTTTCACTATGCAGTTGAGCCACTTCACCTCTTTGACAAGGCTGGGACTTGGGGAGGTGAGTGAAGCACCTGGGGTGCAAAATTTCAGGTGGCCTTCACTCTCAGGGTCACGGGGATATGTCAGGGTCATCACCTGCTTGGCCCTGAGGGTAAGCACCTCCTTAAATTTTGCATCCCAGGCATCTCCCTCGTCTCACCTTAGTCTTGCTCTTTGACACAACTTTTCCTCGTTTGCAAAATACGAATAGTAATACCAACCTTGGAGAATTAGTGTTAAGGTAGAGATGAGGTATTTAAAGTGCCTACTTTGTGGTGAGTGTTAGGTGAATGGCTATCTTTTATTTGGGCAATATGACAGCTACTTTTTTTTTTTTTTCTTGAGTAACTACAGTGTGCTGGCCTTAGGTTGGTATAGCAAAAAGTAATTTTAAGAAGAGCAAATGAAAAAGACAGCAGCTTTACCCTTCATATCTTGTTTAGAGTTTGTAGTGACTGTCATAAAATGCAAAAGAAAATATATCTACAAATTATCTTAAGGAAACAAATATATGGCCATAGCTGATCCAGAACATCTTCCTCAGCAAGAATATTTGGAAAATTTTTATTATAAATTTATTTTTAAAAATAAGTTCATATAGATAATGTTCACAGAGTCCACAGATGTACTGAAATAGAACTTCTATTTTAAATGTTCTGCTCAAAAGGAGTTTTGTTTGGTTTCCATTCATATAACATCAAGAAATAAAGGATGTTCAAGGATGAGGACATATATGAGGACATATAAATCTACCAACTTGTTACAGTTGATCTAATTTCCTGGGACTCTGAACAAATATATAACAAACAGGGGTCATTTAAAGGGTCTATGGTTAATGTTTGAATGCTTAAGGTGAATCGCTGTAGATGATGTAAATCACCCAATTCCACATGTAAGGAGTAACCTGCATAAGAGTTGCTCGGTCAGTTTGCTCCAACCCCCGCCAGGAGAGTAGCAATCACAGAAGACAGCCCAGGAACAACAACCAAACCTCCACCACCATCTTCATGTGACTGAACGTTGAGTATTCAGTGAAAATAGTGTTTAATCTATTAATTACTAAATAACCATCAAAAACAGTTTTATGTAAAAACCCTTTTACAAAGGAAACAAATCCTCTGTGGGCTGTACTTACCGCAGGCGATGGCGAGGAGGTGCGTCTGCCAGGTGATGACGTAGAACATGCCTCCTATCGCTATGCATGCGAGGGTGCTGTTGAAGCCACACAGGCCAAAGTAGATGGAGTCAAAGGGCGTCGCAATAGTGAGTGCTGTGAGAGAAGGCGGGCATCAGGGTTGAGTCTAGGGTCTTATGGGGCCCATCTGCTGGCCCTGAAACCTACCGCAGTCCTTAAAGCTCAGAGCCAGTTATCTTCTCAGGTAGTTATACAAAGAGGACTTCTGGCTTTATTCTGTGAAAAAACATCTAAAGGAAACAAATGGCCATAGAGTCCCATGAATACTGGCAGTTAAACTGGCATGGGTTGAAGAGATTCTTCGAGTAAGGACAGAAGTCTGATTTAAACAGCCAAGAGAATATCCTTCCCCTGCCAAGAAAGAGAACCTCTCCTTCTTCATTGATACCTTAATTCTGCAATGGAGAACAAATCTTTCTTGTTGTCACTGCAGATGACTTAACATGTAAATATGCCTGGAAGAAACTTCCCTCAAACTTTAAATTTATACTAAGGTGTAAATGACTAACACAAAAGCCTTTCTTGAGGGCAGCTGTGGCTCAGGGGAGGATAAAGGGACTAGATCAAAAATGGAGAAACAGGGTATAACAGAAGGAGGGAAAGTTCACAGGAATCAGCAGGTGGAGTGTTGAAGATGAGAGTCACCATTTTATTTGGAGCCGGCCCCAGGCTCTAAGCCCCTCACAGCCCAGGGAAGTGAGGACACAGACCTGCTAGCATCCCCATGGTGGATCCAATTGCTGCGTGCAAGCAAATGAGAGGTGAGGATATGAACAGAGCTATGAGGAAGATGCCTCCAGTCCAGGGGTTATCACAGCCGTACACTTGGCCAATTCCAATGGGGATGGCTTTCAAAAGCTGTGGGCACAACAGGATTACATGCTCATTATGGAGGCTAAAAGAGACAACTTGACGTTGGCTGCAAGAGACTTGGCACTGAACCCTTCCTGCTAACATTTTGCAACAGATGTCCGATATTTTTATTTGTATTCAAATAGGTTAACTTTAACAGGAACAAAGGCTTTATTATCTTAATCTTGAGTTCTTAGAACACTGATGGATTAGGATGTTGAGTTTCCTTTATTTAGAAATATGAGTGTGAGGCATTTATCCCCCAGGGAAGAGAAACTGAAAACCTTTCAAGGTAGGTAGAAAGTTTTCAACTTTACTATTGATTAGAAAAGTAATATATGTCTGATCAAAGTTGGGGTTTAAAAACCCTTTATGAATTTTTTTTTTTTTTTTGAGATGGAGTTTCGCTCTTGTTGCCCAGGCTGGAGTGCAATGGCGTGATCTTGGCCCACCGCAACCTCCGCCTCCCAGGTTCAAGAGATTCTCCTGCCTCAGCCTCCCGAGTAGCTGGGATTATAGGCATGTGCCACCATGCCCGGCTAATGTTGTACTTTTAGTAGAGACGAGGTTTTTCCATGTTGACGAGCCTGGTCTTGAACTCCTGACCTCAGGTGATCCACCTGCATTGGTCTCCCAAAGTGCTGGGATTACAGGTGTGAGCCACCACACCTGGCCATGATTTTTTTTTTAAAGCTAAAAAGATGATTAGAAGGTGAAATATTAGACAAAAAAATGGCCCTGTGTGTTTTCAAGTACAACATGTTTGGGGTGTGATTGTGTTAGGAAGGTCTGGAGGAGGAACTCAACTAGTATCTACAGGAGCAGCCAGGAGAAGGTAGTATCGCCCAGCATCTGCTGTTTTGATTAGTAAACCCCCGGGGCACCCTGCTTGATTCTGTCCTCCATCTATCTCCGGGGCTGGTGGGGCCTGTCTGTGAATGGAAAAGCAGTTGAAAAAGTCTGGTGCCTTGTGGGCACCTGCACAAGGGTCCTAGAGTTTGGGGAGAGGATCCTGGACATGCTGGCTTCCCCAGCCACAGGGACTGTGTTTTGGAGGGTCTGGCCAAGGCCCATGGGCAGGAAGCTGAGGAGAGGCAGTGTCCTGGGGCGAGTCTGTGTATAGGTTATGGCAAGAATGCTCTTCCCTAGAGAACTCTTGCCTCTGGGCATGATGGGGGAGGGAGATCCTGCAGCTCGGGGGCCCTCACGCCACAGTGAGTGCGTACAGGAGACAGGCTGAGTGGGTTAGGCTTTGGGCTCAGTCTCCTGTTACCCAGGGCAGAGAGCAGAATGAGGGCTCCGGCCTCACCATGCAGGGCAAAGGGGACAGGCGAGAGAGAGTTGTACATACAGAAGCAGCAGTATGGGCAGTTTTGTCCTCAGCCAGCTGCACCCTTCAGGGGGCTCTCAGTGGTCACAAAAGCAGAGGAACCCATGGAGACTCAACATTGCTGGGAAGTTTAGACACTCCCTCTGAAATTCACCACTTATTTATCAGAAACTCAAGGCTCTAATTTTAAAGGTCAAAAAGACAAAACATATGAATCATTGTCATAATCCATTCAGTTGGCCAGAAAGTTACTTCTTAAAGAAAAACGCCACAAAATTGAATTTTTCTTTCCTGGAACGTTGGTGGAGTGCTGGTGGTGGTGGGTCTCAAGTGTTTGTACAGGATTATTTTATTTTTTTCCATTTCTATAAAATTTCAAAATTTCTTTCCAACTGAAACTGTGACATACAGAATGCAATATCTAAAATCTGCATTTTCTAACATCATTTCCCCATAGCATGCCACTTAGAGCAAGTTTGTCTCCAAAAGATATTAATTGCCTAGACTAAGAATGGGAAGCTTAAGAAGCTGAACTGCCAGCACAGCACCTTTTCTTGTTTCTGGTCCAAGAAGGTCCTCACACACACAAAATGATCAAGGATCCGACTAACACAAATAGTTCTCAGCCAGGTGCAATGGTTCACGCCTGTAATCCCAGCACTTTGGGAGGCTGAGGTGGCATGATCGCTTGAGGCCAGAGGTTTGAGACTAGCCTGGGCAACATGACAAGAGCGATCTCTACAAAACAATATAAAGAATTAGCTGGGCCTGGTGGCACATGCCTGTAGTCCCAGCTACTCAGAAGGCTGAGGTGGGAGGATCCCTTGAGCCCAGGGGTTTGAGGCTGCAGTGAGCTGTGATTGCGTCACTGCACTCCAGCCGGGGTGACAGAATGAGACTCTATCTCTGAAACAAAAACAGAAAACCCCAAAATCAAATAGTTTTCTTGCTAAATGCTGGTGCTTCTCAGTGTAAATTCAGGGCTCTTTCTACTACACCACGCTGTTGCTTACTGTGGAAGGCTAAGAGAAACGAGGCATCATTATTTCACAGAAAGTTCCTTCAACAAGCCCAAGTGACTTTGTGGTCAGATGATGTGTTGCCAATAACGAAGTCTCAGAGTGAGCGCCAGACTGTGGGGCCATTTCGTGTAACGGAAAGTAGGAGGGCCTTGGAGAAAACGTGCCTGGTTAGATAAGGTGGCTGGCTAATAGGCACATTTCTCTAGGCTGACTTAATGCTGTGAGTGCAGCTTCTTATTAATCACCTTGGCTGACTTCCAGAGGTCAGGATTATATATAGAATACTTATTAAAAAAAAACTTTAAAAGCTCTGTTATATGTTTCTTAATGAAAGAACACCTGTGCTTTAAAACCAACAGCATGGTGTAGTAGAAAAAGCCCTGAGTTTACACTGAGAAGCACCAGTATTTAGCAAGGAAACGATCTGATTTTGGGGTTTTTTTATTTCGGAGATGGAGTCTCATGGAGTGCAGTGACACAATCACAGCGCACTGCAGCCTCAAACTCCTGGGCTCAAGTGATCCTCCCACCTCAGCCTTCTGAGTAGCTGGGGCTACAGGCATGTGCCACCAGGCCCAGCTTTGGCGAGTGAAGGGAATAAACTCTGGAGGTTGGAACAATGACTTCTTAAGCCAATAGATGGTAGCATGATGTGTACGACTTGAGTGATTCCATGTGATTGAATGAAAGAAAATGCACAATGCAAGCTGTAAGCCTCAAAAAGGCTTTTTAAACATCCACAAAGAGCCCAGGCCTGGAGGTCAGGAGGCTGAAGTTCTAGCCTTGACTTTGCTCCTCTCTAATTGGCTGTAAGACCTGAGGCAGGTCTCTTAACTTGGCCTGTTTCCTTCTCTGTGCTATCATAGGATGGGACCAAAACTAGCCCTTTTTGCTCTCAGAAGTAGAAAAGGGTGGCAGCTCATGAGATATGTATGTAGAATGTCTGGTACTGTGTAATTGTTAGCAATTATCACTTGTGGATGTTTCTGATGTGCAAAATATGCAAATGCCACTAACATCCAGTGTGGACAGACACTGCCCTTCCTCCTTCCATGATACGTACCAAGGGCACTTGGACCTCTGACCAGGTGATATTGGGCATGGAGGATGCAGGCTGCAGCAGCGTCGTGGGGAAGAAAAGGTTGTAGTGGCCTGTGGCTGCCAGGTACAAAGTCACAGTGATATTGAAGGGCAGTGTGAAGACTGGGAGGTCCCACTTGCTGAAGATGGTACCCAGGGCGCTGGAGAGGATGGGGCTGATGGCAGAAGCATGAGAGATGCTGGTCAGGAAGCTGCCTGGTCATAACACTAGGCTGTGCTGCGGTGGGGGCTCCCTGTGCCTTCCTAGAGAAAAGCAGCCTGCTGTGTATTCTCTGGAGCCTGACTGGCCCTGAGCAGGTCTTTCCCTGGGCCTCTTCCTCCCTGCACAGTGACAGGGTGGGGCACCCAGACTCGACTTCAGAAGGAGATATAAGGCAGGCAGTCTCAGAACTTCCTTCAGGAATCCTATAGCTCCATCCCCAGGCATCAGGTTGGGGAGGCAGAGGGGAGGGAATCATATTCATTCAACAAATGTTTTTTGAGTGGCCGTGTGCATGGGCTTTGTGGCCAGGGTGCCCTGTGTTTTCTCAACAGGGGGTAGAGCAGGCACTGAGGGCTTCCCCATGGCTGGGCCTTCAGCCTACCCTGGGAGGTGGTCTTGGTCTGCTCAGGGGTCCTAAGGATTTAGAAAAGCCGGGGTAGGGGAGGGTTGAAAAGATTTCCAGAAACTGACAGGATCCTATAGTGCAGCTCTTAACCAATGTGGGCCTCAGTTTCTTTCTCTGTGCTCTGGCAGGGTGAGACCAAAAACCCTTTAGATCTTAAAAAAAAAGAATCATAAAGGGTGGTCGCTAATGGGATACTGTGTATAGACCTAGCATGGGGCTACCATTATATAAACTTAGTCATTATTTCCAGTGGACATTTCTGATGTGCAAGCTAAATACATGCCACTTTAGTATCACGTTTAGACAGACGGTCATGGGGTTGGGATGAAAAGGTTGGTGGCCTTTGATATGAACCCACAAACCTTCAAAAGCAAACTTACCAAGACATGGACATGATGATGACGGGGAGCAACAGCCACCAGTAGTAGTCACCTTTGTCTGAGAACACGGCCATCAGCAGCCCCACCAGCACCCCATTGTAGCCGTGAAGTCCTGCCACGATGGCCGCCCTGGCAGGAGAGGGAGGGGCAGGTGGAGCAGGGGCTTCCCCAGGGCCTTTTATGTTTTCCTATTGAGTCAGATTCTTTTTACCTGGGGCCTGACTACACACACCTTCAAATAGACCACCCTTCTGGGAGTGGGGAAGGAAGACAACCCTCTGAATCCTTCATATTTCTCTAGAAATATGTTGCTATGTCAAAATAACCAGGGAACAGTCATGTTTAGTTATCAGTGTCCTTATTTTGAGGATTTCTGAGCTGGGAAGAGGAAGAATGGTCCCCATGGGGAATGACTTCTTGGCTGCATGCTTGGACCTTGAGCCTCTGCGACTTACTTGTCTTGACTCAGGATGAGGGCTGTCAAGGTGGACATGATGGTACCCAGGCAGCCTGAGATTGCCCACCAGGGGTTCTGGACGAAGAGGCCGAGGATGATGAGGATGCCGCTGAGGGGATTGTTCACAAACATCACTTGAGACGTGCCTCGGAGGACCCAGTCAAAGAACTGGAACACTGGGGACTTGTCTGAAATGGAACCGGGGCAGGAAGTAGGAAAGTGCTCAGTGTGGGCGGCCCTGGGTGGGCAGGCGGAGGGTGTGAGGGAATCTGGATATCCAAAGTGGGTTTGCAGGGAGCCAGCCACCTGCTGTCACCTGCCACCAAAGACAGTAAACAAGGAACCCAAGAGAACATCTGGCTGCCAAGAAAACTCTTGAGACCCATCGCCAGCCAGACGTGACCTTCAGATTGTTTTTCTGGCAGGGGGGATTAGGTACCCTGAGCTGTCTCTGCCCCCTGTGGTGGTGCCATGAATTTTGAAGAACATGTTCTTGCTGCATAGAGGGCATTAAACCCATGGGCTGAGCTCTGGAAAGATTGCTAAAGAGAACTTATTGGCACAGTAGACACAGTTCTCCCATGAACCATCTGGATGGCGTTTTTCTAGAATGCTGGCTCTAGAATCCCAATGTGAAAAACACCCGTCTGCAATATTCAGATGGGATATTTGAGATAGCAGAAGTGTTACGTTCAGAAATGAGAGCTCATGAGCTCACACTCTTACATGTATTGCTATTTATAGTCCAAGATGCTGTATGTCTGTTATAACAGCAAAACTCCCAGCTTCCAGGAAAGATCACAGTAACAGAGTGCAGTCTAGTCTAAGTCTAGTCTATAGGGAACCCCCATGGCAATGGGTTTCCTGGGGATGGGTGGAGGTGAGCTTTTTAGGGTCAGGGTCAGTGTTGTTCTCATAGAATTTTACCTTTGAGTCCCTCTCCACACTCCTTCATCTCTCCTGTGATGTAGCTGAGGGCTTTGCTGACCCTTTTCCCACCGGCAGCCATGGAACTCCGAATCCAGGATGTCTTGGAAATGTTTGTTTCCACTTTTATCTCAGAGCTCTCCTCCATGGTGTCCAGATCCTGTCCAGGACAGAGATAGGCAAGAGTTTCCCACATTCGGTGGTTCTTACACTGAGAATTCATGTTTGTGGTCACTCAGGGACCAAGTGAGATTGTCATTTGGTATTTCATTAAATTGCTATTTAACCTCCCTGTTGCTGTAGATTAGACTGTCTTTTGTTTGACACATGACCTCATCTAATAGGTTAACTACCGCGAGGCACAATAAGATAACATCTTTATTCTCATTCTGTGGATGAGGACTCTGGCAAGTGGAGGTTCTCATTTTCAAAGGTCAAGGTCAAACAGTAGAACTGAGATTAACCACAGATTCTTAGTCTTTTTTTTTTTAAACATTAATACTCTTTCCAGAAGAAATGGCTTTCTCCCTGGCATGTCTAGTCTTTAAGATATAACTGTTCATAAACATAAGTGTATGAAATTGAACACGTGAAGATTCTGTTTTTGAAAACAGGCACCAGCTTATTTCCTAAATGCTTGAATACTGGGTTTAAAGGCAGCCTGATAATAATTCAAATACAAGGAATATGAAAAGTCACAAAGTAAACTGTGAAAGAGACATTTTTGTCCCAGGTAATTACGTTCCAGAAAATATGAATGCAAGAAAAGTTTGCCTAAATCAGAGAACTTTGTTTACAGCTCTCAGCTCCCTCATCTGCTGCAGGCTCTGTGACTGCAGGGCGCTGTCCCTGATTCAGGACACTCAGTACTCACAAGCAGCTCAACTGTGGGCTTCCGGTATTGATAGGGAAATGGGTCTTTGGTTTGTCTCTCCTGGTGTTCGCCTTTTCCAAACACTGGAGTTAGAAGGAAAGGGCACTATCAGTTAGGATACTTCTACTCTGGCACCTCAGAAGCTAATGTCCTGCAAGGCTCAAGAGGTGTTAAGATAATGCAGTGTTTCCTGTTCCTACTAAGGAAGCACAGAATCATGGAAACTTGCAGCTCAGAGGCTCTTTTGTTCTTTTGCTGGTCATGGATCCATCTGGGCCCTCGCTTTGGGGAAAAAAGTATACATCTTCCTATAAACAGGGCATTCTACAAGGAATTTAGGGAGCTCAGAGATTCCACCAACTTTTAATTAAGAAGCCCTCATTTAGCTCAACCTTGATATTTTTTTAGATGAGGAAACAGCAGCCTGGAGAGACAGGAACTTGTGCTTGATCCCTGAATCCAGGGTTCTTTCTCTTGTTCCGCATGGAGAACTTGAAGGTGAATTTAAAAAAAAAAAAAAAAAAAAGAAAGAAACGTGGGTGTTGTTGAAGCCCTTCACTTCCTGTTCATAAAGTATTAAGCTGCCTGAGCCATGAGCCATGCATAATCTGTGTTTGAATTTGGCCATTACTCTCCTCACCTGGATGACCTCAGGCTGTTCTGTTTGTTTTTGTTTTTTAAGGTATTGTAGTAGCAATGGCTGGTGGGATTAGGACAAGAGACATCCATGTAATCTCTTGAAGCAGATTTTGGCAAGCCTTGGTAATTCTAGAAAACTCTTGCAATGTGGATCTAAACATTTTTATTATTACAGGTAATTTAGAGAGGACCAATTTCAGTAGGGTTTTATGCATCATGAAAGATGTCCAGGCCCCTGGAAGTTTCCTTCTTGACGCTTTGGTTCCCTCCTGTGGTCAAGTGTGAGAATAGCAGGCTGGGCTCTGACGACCCTGTGTTTTCAGACTCAATTGCCTGTTCCCCTGTTCTGCACTCATGAGTCGTCAGGGTGTCAAAACACTAGAAGGGATGCATCGAAGGCACTGTGTTCCCACTTCTGAAGGGACAGGGACTGCAGATACCAGTGTGGTTGGGAGGTGACACCATTCAGGAGAAACAAATTCATTTTGAAAGCTTTGAAAGGAAGAGTAGGATGCAGAGGGGATCCCTTGAACTTGGAGGCCTGTGTGTGTGATATCCCCACTGACCCGCTGCTTCTGTCTGAAGCTCCTCTCTGCCTGCCAGTGCTGCAGGGCTCTCTACTATGCTTTCCCTGACCACAGCCCCTATCCTGAGATGATGTTAGGAGGAAGTTATTAAGCCTTTGAGGCAAACCATGGTCCCTTCCACACTCTGCTGGGGAACCCCTGTCGAAGACAAACTCCTGAGCTACAGGGGCCCTTGAGCTGTGCAATGTCCTCGGCAATCCCCTCTCCACCTCGTGTATTTTCCCATAATCACTTAAAGTCCATTTCTGTGGGCTGGCTGACTTGTGGTATGAAATGATGAGACTTGGAATAGCTGGAGGAAGAAGGTCACTCAGTCATCTTCTGGGGAGCATGTGATGTTGCACTAACTCAGGAGTCACTTTTATTCCCGACAGTGGCCCTAGTCAGCTGTGTGACTCTGGGCAATGCTGCCCCCTCTCTGGGGATTGGGGGCAGGATTAGATTGTCCCTGTGTCCTGGATCTTCACGAGGCTGCTCCAACCTTGCAGCTGGTTGAGGAAACCTCCCAGACTCCTCCCTGTTTGCTGCCACATGTTCTCAGCTTCCACGTCCAAGTTTCTGGCCTCCACTTGTTCAGCTTTAGCGGCCCTTGGACACCCTCTTCCTGGCCTTTGGCAGCACTTTCTCCACCATGGGTCTCTACCTGTGCCCTTGGCCTCCCTACCATTGCCATAGGTGGGAACTTTTCATCTCTAGCCTCCTAGACCAGTGGTTTTTGATTTGCTGGCAAATTAGAATTTTCTGGAGAGCTTTAGAAGCTCCTGATGCCCACCCAGGCTGCTCCACAGATGAATTAAATGAGTCACTGGGATGGGATGCAGGTGATTCCAATGTGCAGCCAGGTTGAGACCCCAGAAGCTCACTGCCTATCTCAGCTTCAGCCTCTCCGAGACCCAGGGGGGGCATCCAGACACATCTGGGGAACTGTGGCCTTGGTCAGAGGTCAGGTGTGAGAGGTCAAGTCTGACTCCAGCGGGTGTCCCCACCACCCTGTGAAGTAGGTATTGCCATTGTCCCTGTTTTATTAGAGACTAGGAAGTCAGGGATCCAAGCGCGAGGGGGAGGACATGCACACCTTTGCTCCTCCTCTGAATGGATGACCACTCGATGTGAAATACACTCCGGTGCTTGGAGAGCACAGCCTCCGAGCCCTCCTCCACCTTTGGGCCTGCCGTGGGTGGATGCTCCGCACCGCCTCCTAGCCACCGGCAAAACAAGACAGGTCAGTGTCCCACCTGGTCCGCACCCGAGACAGCCAAGCAGAGAGCCACGAAAAATCACACAGATGCTGGAAAGGAGAGAGCAGTGAAGCCTGAAGCTGGAGTAGTAATTGCATCAGTCTCTGCATAAAACAGTTAGCTTCTCTATTTCTCCCATTAAAACTTCTGCTTCCTCTCCCCACAGTAACCCAAGTTATAGCCTGTCAAGAGATGGATGAGCAGTTTGCCTTATTTCTTAGTGTGCATGGAAGCACTCTAAGTCCCACTTAGCTGCAACTTGCACTGGCATGAGCAGGTGGCAGCCAGCGTCTTGGACTTCATCTGTGGCAGGGAGTCCCAAAACTGCCTGCACGTTAGAATCACCCAAGTGCTTTAAAAAAATGCCTGAGCTCTACCTCAGACCAGTTTAAAAAAATTAAAGTTTTGAATGTCCATGGTATTTAAAAGATGGCTCCAATATGCAGCTTGGGCTGAGAACTGACATCGGTTCTTGCTACTCAACGTGTGGTCCCTGTGGTCCCTGGACCAGTAGCATCAGCATCATCTGCCTGGGAGCTTGTTAGAAATGCAGAATCTCAGGCCTTAACCAAGACTGATGGAATCAGAATCCGTATTTTAACAAGATCCACTGGGTGAATTCTGTGCTTATTAAAGTTTGACCAATACGAATTTATGGGGAGCTAGGAGTCCTGAGTCTGTGATCAGCTACAAGAAGCTCTCTGCTGTATCTTATTATGTTCAATTTTCACACTATCGGGAGAGCAGAGCACTCTTATCATTTGGGATAGGGTCTCTCAATGTGTGGATCAAGAACTGACAGCATTGAATTACCTTGGTGTCTTGTTAAAGTGCATGCTCCTAGCCCTACCGCCTCACCCACCCCCAGGTCTCATAATTGGAGAATCTGGTGATCCTGGGGGGTATGCAGTTTTATCTTGCTCTGCTTGGAGCTCCAGTACACACTAGAGTTAGATGGTACAGCAGCTGCTTGGAACAGTAGAAAACATTCACACTATTACATCTGCATGCTTTCTGTGTTGACTCACTTGGCCCTTTCAGTAGTGTCTTGAATGGGCACTATATATTATCACTAAAAGGTGGAAAATTGAGGCTCAGAGTGATTTATTTAGCATCCTACAAATGGTGAGTCATGTGACTCAGCTCCCAATCCTTTTCTCTGCGTTTTTGCTACTCAGAGTCTGGTTTGTGGACCAGGGAGCTTGCTGGAATTCAGAATCTCAGGCCCTACCCCAGAACTACTGAATTTGAATTGGCTTTTAACAAGATCCCCAGCTGATTGGTGTGCATGTGAAAGCTGGAAAGCACTGGCTTGGATCACACTGCTTATGTAGAAACAACTTTGGCAAAGCTCAGAACATAGCGGGGCCAACAACCAGAGAGTCTGTGGGGCATGCACGATTAAGGAAAGCAGGTCTTGCTTACACTTTTTTTTTTTTCTAAGATGGAGTCTTGCTCTGTCACCCAGGCTGGAGTGCAGTGGCACAATCTTGGCTCATTGCAACCTCCGCCTCCCGGGTTCAAGCAATTCCCTGCCTCAGCCTCCTGAGTAGCTGGGATTACAGTTGCCTGTCACCACGCCCAGCTAATTTTTGTATTTTTAGTAGAGACAGGGTTTCACCATCTTGGCTAGGCTGGTCTTGAATTCCTGAACTCGTGATCCACCTGTCTGGGGTTCCCAAAGTGCTGGGAGTACAGGCGTGAGCTACAGCGCCCGGCCTTGTCTATATTTTTATGCTCAAAGTTAACACGCCTGATCACATCCCTTCCCTCTGGCTCAGGATGGGGAAGCAGCTACTGTTTCAGCACCCTGTTCAGGAGTCAGTGTTGAGCTATAACTCCCAAGGCTGGAAAGTGCCCCTCAACTCTGCACTTCAGAGACACCTGGAGTGTCAACTTGTCCTGGGGCGCCTGTGCAGGCAGGGCTCATGCAGGATGATGAGGGGTATCATTGCATCACCTGACCAAGCGGGGCATTCTCCCATAGTGCCGTTCCCCAGAGCATGTCTGCCAGACTGGGAAGGCACCTCTGCCAGTCCACTGCTTCTTGTTCCTCATATGCCAAGTGTCTGCTACCCCAGTCATCCCCTTGGTAATCCTAGTTTGACCTTAGAATCATAAACTCAGAACTGAATGGGAGTTTCAAGATCACAGTTTACCTTCCTCATTCAGAGAAATTAACTCACCCAAATCATACAGTTCATTAATCATGGCAAAGCTAGGAATTGCATTTGGGTCTCTCAGTTCCCAATTCACTGCTCTTTCCACCCTGATGCTGCATTATATCGAATGGCACAGACCTGTTTGGTGCAAGAAAGGAGTTTTTCTTTTAGTCTAGGGCCTGGACCTGGATATTGGAGGGCATGACAAACACCATTTACTAACCAATGTTATTCTTCATATATCCAAAGAGGTACTCCAGTTTAACAAAACAAGGCAACATCTACCTGGAAAGTTATTGGTTGTTAAGATACTCCAGATTTGTTCACTGAGGAGTCAGCCATGGTAACACAGGTGGAGAGTGCTGGGCTTGCTGATGGAAGGTCTTTGGGTGGGTGGGTAGGTGATTGCCCTGGCAGAGCTGACATGGCTACAGAAGGTCAGGGGCTCAGCCTCCACTCCCTGATTCTTCACAGTTAGCTGCCCAGATTCTGTGCTATGTGTTCCTAGAGTTGATGGCCCAGCTGCAAAAATCAAAAACAGAAAGTACCTTTCTCATGTGGCCAAGACTGGAGTGCTGGGCTATAGACCACCCAGGGAGGGCAGCAGCTCCTCACGATGTGGCAGCCAAGAGTTGAGAATGGAAGAGGGGAACAGATGCCACAAAGAAGATTAGAGATAAAATAGCAAACTTCTCAAGGCTGTGCAAACACTTACGGTGAAGGTGATAAAGCAATTTGCCACTGGCCTCTGGGACAAATTCTTAGGACTTTCATCATGGATAAAGACACTTTCAAGAATATTATGAACATGTCTATCAAATGCTTAGAAATGAGATGTGCCATTGGTGAGGTGGGGAGAAAAGAAAACAGTAACACTGGGTGGGAACCAGAAGTCACTAATTTCTGCATGGTGTTTTGCAAGTCACATAATCCCACTGACAGTTTCCTCAATGGCAGGCATGAAATTCTCCCAGAAAGAAATATACAGACCCTGTAGGGTTGACCTTGCAAACCCAAACTATAAATGATGACAGATATCTCAGAGGGGTACCTGCCATTTCTTTCTCATATTGTTATGGAGATGAGATAATGCTTACAAAATGCGCTGGAAAATAACTTTGCAGTGTTCACATATTTGGTATCTCCTGAGGGAGGACACATTTCTCTGATGGAACTAGGCCCCTCTGCTCCAGGCAAGATAGCTCCTTATCTTTAGGGCACGCCTGGCATTTTACACCTACCTGCATTGACTCATACCTTGCTAAGGGTTAATTATATGTTCTTGACTGTCACCTTTATAGGATGGTGAGATCTTTGACAGCCAGGATTATGCCATTTTACCTTGGCTCCCCACTAACTATCATGAATGTGGTATACTGTAGGTACTGAGAAGTGTTTGTTGAACACATTAGTGCGGGATAATTATCCTATGCATTTTAATATTTTTTTGAGACACGGTCTTGCTTCATTGTCCAGGCTGGAGTGCAATGGTACAATCATAGCTCACTGCAACCTAAAACTCCTGAACGCAAGTGATCCTTCTGCCTTAGCATTCTGAATAGTTGGGACTACAAGCACGCCTCACCATGCGTGGCTATTTTTTTTTTTTTTTTTTTTGGTAGAGCCAGTGTCTCATTATGTTGACCAGGCTGGTCTCAAACTCCTGGCTCAAGTGGTCCTCCTGCCTCGGCCTCCCAAAGTGCCAGGATTACAAGCATGAGCCACCACGTCCAGCCTGTATTTTAATTTCTGACTAGTATAATGGACAAAGTCATTAGATATTTCAGGGTACAAATAATTTTTTAAAAATAATGTATCTTAGTATAAATGTTGAATGTTTGATAGACATTGAAATATAGGTGAGAGTCCTTCATAGACTGATAAAACTTATATCTGAACTGTGTAAGGTTTTGGAAATTACAGGGCAAGGATTGATTATTTCTAGTGTTACTTGGATAAAAGAGTGGAAGTTTATAGATGGTGATATAAAGGTTGGTCATTTATGATCAACTAACAAGAAACACAGGAGCTCTGAAAGAGTAGCTGGAAGAACTCAATTAATGAAAGAGAAGAAAATAGGCCATTGAAGATGGAGATCTGGCTCCCTGTGATTTATTTTGGTCGCTAAGATATTACATAAGTCCATTCCGTCTGGTTGTGAAACCCTAAGCTCTTTTGAGGTGAGGCTGGGCATTCTATAGCTCAAGAGTAAATTTTGTTTATAATAAGCACTCAATAATTGCCTTAATCACTTTTTGTCACCCCCCCACCTCCAATATCATGGCATACATTAAAAATAGTATTTGTACAGCATGGTACAGTGAACAGATGATGTTTATGGCCAGAGGGCCTGGGCCCAGGGACTCTGCTACAGCACCTGGCTGCTTGGAGGTCAGGGGTGGCTCTCTTGGGCAGTTACGTGCATGTCCTGGAAAACCTGTGGGTGAGCCTCAGCAGCTGAGTAACTCCTTGGCATACCTGCCTGGTGTAGGAGCTGCTGCTCTCCCCTCCTCTAACAAGCCTTATTAAGTGTCCTGGTGCATGTAGCTTCACCCTGGGGGCCATTCAGGACCATTTCAGGGGCACGGTCCCTGCCCTCGAGGATTGCCATCATCCTGTGTTTTAATAGGCAGGAGGCCAATGGAGCTTTCTTCTGATTGACTCAGAGAAGGAAAGAACTGTTATGAGCCATGATGATTTATTCAGGAACACTTTCCTTGGGAGTAGTGATTCTGAAGTACTCATGCCTCTAACTCATGCCAACTGTTCAAATATCAGAGGTTAAAAAAAAAAAGATTTTATAGAAGTGCCCACTGGTGAAATAAAGTTATAACACTTATTACAATTTCTTTGAGAAAAACAAAATAAACCTAAATCATATGTGACTTCTTTCAGAGGGGAAATAATAATCTACCCTTTTTCTGAAAATCAACCTTTACCCAAACAGGTCTATGCGTCTACACTTTCTGTGAGTTGTCTTTCTCAGGTTTTTTATTTTTCTTTTTTGAGTTGGAGTTTCGCTGTGTCACCCAGGCTGGAGTGCAGTGGCATGATCTCGGCTCACTGCAACCTCCACCTTCCGGGTTCAAGCAATTCTCCTGTCTCAGCCTCCCGAGTAGCTGGGACTACAGGTGTGAGCCACTACACTGGCTAATTTTTGTATTTTTAGTAGAGACAAAGTTTCACCATATTGGTTAGGCTGGTCTCGAACTCCTGACCTCAGGTGATCTGCCCACCTCTGCCTCCCAAAGTGCTAGGATTACAGGCGTGAGCCAACACACCCGGCCCTTTCTCAGGTTTTGAACAAGATTTACTCTCTCCTGGGGGCGGATTGATGTTGTCCATCTTTCAGTTGCAATGTCCAACATAAGGAGCATGAGAGGCTACCATCAAGACCTATTTGCCATCCCTCCCCAGCTTCCTGGGCCTCTTACTCCTCTAATCTGTTGTTTGTGGACACACCCACACACCACAAGGCAATTTCCTTGCTGCAATACCAGAACCACTTTCTTTGAAATGACACATCACATATAATTTGATCTTTTTTTTTTTCTACAACCAGTTCTATGCTTTGACTGACTATGCTTTGGCCACAGTTTGGACAATGTTTCTCCACATGGAAGTTGAGCTTTGCACTAAGATTTCTAATTTCCCAGGCTATTCTCTGTGTGTGCGATATGGATACTTGTGGGTGTTAAGTGGGATGGTACCTTTTTCTGTGAAGTTATATTTAGTTGAAATTTTCAAAGATCATTCTCTAAACTCTCTAAGGCATTGGATGTTAGAATTGGAAAAGGCTTTGAGATGATCTTGTCCAGCTCTCCCGTTTTACAGATTTGGAAACTGAGGCCACAAGAAATGGAATGACTTGCCCTAGGCCACACAGCTATTGGCAGAGCTGAGTGTAGATAAGACATAGACCTCTCTTCTCTCTTATCTTGTAGTCTAAGATTTATTTCCCTAAACCTTACTCCCCATTGGGAGTTCAGTTTCTTTTTCTTTCCTTTCCTTTCTTCCTTCCTTTTCTTTCCTTTCTTTTTTTTTTTTTTCCTTGACACAGAGTCTCGCTCTGTCACCCGGACTGGAGTGCAGTGGCATGATCTCAGCTCACTGTAACCTCCGCCTCCCGAGTTCAAGCAATTCTCCTGTCTCAGCCTCCTGAGTAGCTGGGACTACAGGCGCATGCCACCACTCCTGGCTAATTTTTTTTTTTTTTTGTATTTTTAGTACAGATGGGGTTTCACCATGTTAGCTAGGATGGTCTCAATCTCCTGACCTCAGATGATCCACCCACTTCTGCCTCCCAAAGTGCTGGGATTACAGGCATGAGCCACGGTGCCCGGCCTAGTCAAAATCTTTCAATTCAACTCTGCTTTGGAATGTAATGGCCTAAGTAGGTATTCTCGAATTTATTTCTCTTTAAACCGTGGCTCCCTTTTCTCAAGAAAAACCCCAGTCTTCCTGAGACTTCTTATCTGGACTGGGAGGTGGATGAGAGATGCATGGAATGAAGAGGAAGACCAGGTCCATGGGAACACTTGGAGATAAAATTACTTGGAAGCCTCAACTTCTTAATCCATTCACCAATTTTTTATTTTTAGAAGGTGGGGTTATAAGTCAGTGTTACCTTGAAAGAAGCGAGACTCATCCTCATAGCAAATGCTTTAAACTTTCTCTTCTCCTTCCCACGCAGCTCACTTGTTGGCCAAAGGACTAGCCTAAATCTCATTTCTTTCGGTGTCTTTGGCTCATTCCATGGGGATGACGTTAATTATCATAAATGAGTTGATGCCTTATTGAACCTCATGATACCTGATGATAAAGCCTCATAAATTAGGTTAAAGAGAGTACAAAGGTCAGAGCGCCCCATCTCTAACTGCAGGACACCTGACTGATTTTTCTCCAGAATGACTTTGCACTCTCTTCTCACTGTTCCTACCCTGGCCCACACCCTCGGAATTGCATGTCTGTATCATCAGTCTTCCTAATTTTGATCTTCCCTTTTTCAATCCATTCTTAGCTTCAGCAGCTAGACCCTATTATTATGTCACTCTCTTACTCAATAACTTACATGGCTCCCTATTGCCAAGAGTATTGTGCTCAAATTCCTCTGCCTGGCTTTCCTGATGTGCTTACAACAACTTCATCATCAAGCCTCACCCTTTTCTTTCCCAATGCACACCCTGCCAAGGTGTTCTGGCCCTATCACTGGCCCTCTGTGCTCCCTCCATCCCTCTTCTTGCCTAAGTTTTATCCATCTTTCAAGGTCTGGTTTGTGTTCTACTTCCTCCATGAAGCCATCCTTGGCTTATTTGGCCATATGGATGATTCCAGCCCTTGAATTTCCCATTGTATTTGCAGAGGGTACTCTAGACTACACTTTTGAAGTTGGGGCCACAGTGGAGTTTCCTATTGTTAGTTACAATGCACATAAAAAGTATTCAATACATACATTCCAATCTAATGAAACTATTTGGAATTAGCAATTCCATGTAACCAAGTGATCCTTTGAGTTTGAGCATTGGCAGAAGGAAACTGAGGCCCAGAGATAAGTGGCTTACCTGAGGCCACACAGCTGGTCTGTTAGGAAGCAAGTTTCTGACCTCCTGGTTTTGGATTCTTTACTCCTGAGATGGTAGGTGTTTTACAGACAGTTGGAGCCTTCTCAAATGATATCAATGGATTTGCAACTTTTTAAATTAAAAAAATTAAGAATTATTTTGTATCTCAAAAGGAGTTATAAAAATTACCAAAAATAATGAACACCTGTGTGTCATCCCAATCGCAATACGCCCTGAAAGGCCATAGAAAGTTCTGAGCCATTGTGTACTGGCTTCTTCTCTTTCATACACCCTTTCTCCACATGCTCTTCTATGCCTTCTTCTGCGCTACCTATGGCAGATGGCTATGCAGAAGCTATGGCAACCTATGGCACACATAGCTAATTGATCCTAGCACTCTTTCCCTATAAGTCTAGATACAGCCTCAGAATCCTTCTCAACGCAATGATCCTGAAAGCCAATACCAATCAGGCACTTTAAACATAGCCACACAGAAGGGTGTGGACATTGTATACATTTGAGAGAAGGGGTCCAACGAGGCCAGGGTGGTGATAGTAGGTAGAGGCCTGGCACTACCTATCACATCTGGGCACATTCATGCCTCACAGCATGGCTTTCCCTCACCAAGTTCACCAAGGCTTATATCCTTTAGTACTGATTTTGGAGGATATCACATACTTTACAAGGCTGTCCATTCTCTGATCAGAGAACTTCAATATCCTGGAATGTTGTTTCTTATGGCATGGCTATTTGTCTTCCAGACACATCCACTGTCAGTGGCTGCACAGAATAGGTCTACAGTAATCTGAGTATGTAAAAGGGGGACCATGAGGAGACAGGTTGTTAGGAGCTGGGATGTTAAGACATTTGTGGACACTGGAGAACCCAGTTCTATTGGTGTTTCTGAGGAAGGGGCACAGGACCTGAGGAGAGAGGCCAAGGAGCCTGGAGCAGAAGTATCTTCCCTGGAAGCCGCGGGTAATGAATCGTGGGCAGAAGGTATTCAGCTCTATCTCATTAGCCAGAGGTGACATCCCAGAGGCCCAACTCAGCACAGTGCTGCCCTGGAAACCAAACTGATGTCACAGCTGTGGGTCATAGAGTCGTGGAAAGGATGACAAATAACGAGAAGGCTCATCCAGTGGGTGTGTGTGGTGGTGAGGGATTTGAGGGCTGATGGATGAGCCTGTTTCAGCAGCAGGTGAGCAGGAAGTACTCAGGGTTATGAGTAAGGACACTTGGACTTTTGTCCAGCCTCATTTACCACCTGGACAAGTCTCTCTACAAGCCATGGTTTCCTCATCTATAAAAGCCTATCCAGCTTGAAGCTTCCAAAATCTACATTGTCTCTGGCATTCTTAGTAAGGTTCCCACCCCAGGACTGTCTTCCCCAGATGCAGTTCAACAGAAGGAAGAAACAGAACAAGACCAGCCTTTCTTTCTTCTCTTCCTTTGAAGAATTAAGTGGTCTTGTTGGCTAGGACGTGTACTTGGTTCAGCTCTCTCTCCCAGGACTTCTTACCTGGGCTCCTTTTGATTTCCTGCATGCAGTGGGAGGAATCTAGACCATCGGGACTAGAAAGAAGCAGCTTCCTTCTGATTGGGCGGCGTCTCTGGTCCTCAACTCCAGGTGCTGTGACTTCTCCTAAACACCAACCCCTTCACCTCCCTGAGCCCTCCAGCTCATCCTCTGGCTGACTTGCTATAAATTCACTAGCTTGCATTCCCTGAACCTGTGCCTGGCGCACATCTGCCAGTTGAGGAAGGGTACCATGGAGGATCGGGGAGAAGAAAGACAAATGCCCCTTCTGCAGCTCACCCACGTCCCCCAGCCTTTCTGCCAAAAGACTATTTCCTAAACTCCCTGGGGAGGACTAGCTTCAGCTACTGTGCTTCCCCCGACCTGGTTGGATCAGGTAGGTTTCCTTTAAAGAGGCAGAGCTGGGGACTGTCTGGTAGCTTCCCTGTTGTCCTACAGGTTACATCCCAGTTGCACCTCTCATTAGAATTCTTGCTCCAGCATTTGCCTTTAAAGCAATTATTTAAGTGTTATCCCCTCAGGGGCCCAATTTGCCTTCCCACCTCAATAAACTCCCTTAATTCCCCATAGGAGCAGGGCACAGGCTGGGGTACAGTATCGCCATCAGCATCTGAATGGAAATTTCTGCACAGCCCAATACTAGATGCTGCCTTTCTAGTTCTATGGAAATTTTCAGACCTTTCTTCCTTCTGATTCCTCCTGACTGGGGTCCTGGGGACCTGGAGGCTCACTGCGGGACTCTCTCAGAGCAAGAAGGGTGTGACAAACCCCCACCAGCAGGAAGAACTCTGAGATCTATATATTAGGGAGCTGGCCATTGCGAGTCCCATGAGGCCATAGGGTCTAGGGGCCTGGAGTTTGGGGAGGAGGCCCAATCCAAACATGTTTTGTTTGGCTTTGTGAGTATGATGGGTCATGCATCAACCCCCAAGCTTTTGCCCTGCCCCTTCCACATACACACACTCAGTGGTGGGGTGTGAGGCAGCCTACCCAGGTTCAGAAGCAAAACCTCACACTGAGGAAATTAGCTACACCTGAGTAGATAAACGCCCCCACTGACGTCAAAGGCCCCCTTCCCACTGCGCCAGGTGTTTTGGAACTGTTGAAGAGGGGTCCTAATCACGAGGGCCTTCTGAGGAAGGAAAGCAAACAAAGGGGGTGGGAGGAGCCCAGGAGGCCCCCACATTCCAGGGAGAGGTGGGGAATGGTGTGGAGGGGAGGTTGGTCGTCTGCGTGGAGGCCTGTCCTTGTTTTGCTAGTTCAGGGCCCATGGCTATTTGCTGGTTAACACAGAGCCTTCACATTTTTTCTTGTCCCTGCTGGCTGGCCTGTTGGCTCAGTCCTCGCTGCTGTCCCTTGTTCTCTTGCCCTGGCTTCTCCCAAGGGCTCCTGAACTTCTTGAGATGAGCTCACTCCAGCTACCTAAGCATCTACCTACGCCAGACATAACAGGGAGCCACCTGTGAGCAATATGTCATTAATTTGAAAAGACAGGAAATGACTCCTTAAGAAGGCTTTCAGGAAGTTCATACACATTCCATTAGCCAAATGGAACCATGGTTGTTCAAGATTTAGTGAGTATCTGTCACAAACACTAGACTCAGGGTGGGGCAATAAAGTGCTGTCTTGGAAAGCAGAAGGCCAAGGTGTGATCTTGTCCCCTTGACTAGAGCTAGATAAAGGCTAGAGCTCAGATACCAAGGGCTCTTCAAGAGATCAGTTTGTGCCTACAGACTCTTTATTTGAAGGCTCAATTGAAATTCACTTCAGAACAAGGTTTTCTTCACAATGCTTGTGGCTTCCTTCAATTCTGCATTTTCAACTTTACAGAGGGAGGAGGCCTGCATTGACCACCAGAAGCTAAACTTGGGGAGGTCAGATCCTCCAAGGGAAAGGGCCCAAGTCCATGTGGAATAAATGCAAGCTGGAGCTGGAAGTTCTCCAAAGGGCTGCTTACTTTGCTTCATTCTGCTCCAGCAGCCCGTGCAGCGGTAGAAGGGGGTTGGGAGGTCCTTGTTATCAATTTGCAGAGGGTTAAAAAGGACTTGTCATTTTCCCCCTTGCCTTCTTCTTGGGGTCTTGGAATTTCTAGTTCCACTTGGGGTAGAAGGGCTCCCTGTGGATTCTTTCATCTTCTCTGAATGGCTAGAGACAGGAAAAACCAGGCAAGTAAATAAAGTCTCACATAAAATGTGAATGCCTTTAAAGTTACCAGATGAGACTGTGGTTTATTGAGTAGAAATCATGTCCATACTGAAACTGCCAGCCCCCACCTGGTTTTAGATTAGAGCTGTCCTCAGGCCATCACAACCTTTATGACCCAAGAAAACAAAGCTTAGGCTCATACAGGAAAGCATAAACAAATGTTCCACGATGTTTGCACACTGGTCTGATATAACCACAAACTCAGGCTGTGAAGACAGTTTCCTGACAGGTGGATCTTAGAGGGTTGACCAGAAAGAGAGTCCCTTCAGAGGGGAGAGTGATGGGAAGGAGAATGTCAACGCCAAGAAGAGTTGAATAATATTGGTCCCCAGCTTTTGTCCATGTAAGCAACCATGTTGAGCATTTTGGTAAAGTGGCCAAATGGCTAACTGGTCAAGTCTAGAAAAGTAGTAAAGGCACTTGTGGTATATTTTTGGTACACATGGTCTTCATGTTCTTACCTTTTCTACCACCTCAGTGATAACTCCTCTTTATTCCTCCATGGGAACTCGGGGCCATAGAGTCACAGAAAGTTGGGAATGGAAAAGAGAGGCTGCAGTGGTAATCTGGTCTGGTCACCCACCCAAAACAAGCATCTCCAACCGGCCTCCACACCCTGCTCCTGCACTATCAGGACAGAAATCTTAGGACCTCATAGGACATTATCTCTCAAGCAACTTCCATTGTTAAAAAGTGCCCTTCTCCACTGATTCAAAGTCCGTTTGTTTATCACTCCCACCTAGTGCACTCGCTCTGTGCTCTGGAGAAACACTGAACAAGTTGACTTATCCCACATGCATTACCTAATACTTCAGACACACACGGCCCCAGATCTTTCATCTCTTCTCCAAGCCAAACACAGCCAGCTTCATCATCATCCCCTGTGAGATGAGGGTGCTCCAGACCCTCATCCATCCAGCTTGGCCTCATCTTGGCATGCTCTCCTTTGCCAAAGACCCTCTCGAAATGTACCACCCATTTTTCTTTGTACTCTTTCTTCCCTTTTCATCAAAACTGTTCTCAGAAATGGCTCCTTTGGCCTAAGATACAAATGATTGACCATGCTTACTGTGGTACCTTCTCAGGACTGTTTGCAGTTGAACAGATTTAAAGCCTTAAGTTGAAGGAATGGCTGGGAACGCTTGGGCCACAGGTAATGGAAAGATAGGGGATACAAGAGGAAAAGGCACTGAAATCTTCCTGGAACCCTTAAAATCATGCCTAAAACACTTTTAAACAGAAGATCAGCCTGGCAAGGTCAGGAGCTCAAGACCAGCCCGGCCAACATGCTGAAACCCCGTCTTTACTAAAAAAAAAAAAAAAAAAAAAAAAAAAAAGCTGGGCATGGTGGCGGGTGCCTGTAATGCCAGCTACTCGAGAGGCTGAGGCAGGAGAATCGCTTGAACCTGGAGGTGGAGGTTGCAGTGAGCCGAGATCGCGCCATTGCACTCCAGCCTGGGCAACAAGAACAAAACTCAGTCTCAAAAAAAAAAAAAAAAAAAAAACTCTGTGGTGCTGTGATCTTCAGTGGGCTCAGGCAGTCCGCAGCCTCATCTTCACCTCAGGTGAGACTATTCACCTGGCCAGGTAAATTCCCATAAAATGAATTCCTTGAAGGCAGGAGCTGGTCTGATTCTTTCCTGGTTTGTTATCAATCCTGGGGCCTGAGTAACACATTAATAGTTCCTCATGCAATGTCTTCTGGATGAATGAGTGAATGAGGTTAGGCTGTGAGGCAGACAGAGTTTCGCAGCTCATGAAAGTTGGCAAATGGCCCAGGGCAGGCTACACAGGGGCCCAGCTGTGATGGATTAAGGGGAATGGGCAGAAGCTTGGGGCCAGGAGTTGTGAGAAGCTGTGTCTGATTTCTGGAGCAAGAGGAGACAGAAAAAAAAAAAATCATAAACACACATGGAGCTTCTATTTTAGCCCTCAAAGATTTTCTGAAACTAAAAATATGATTTTTAAACTAAAAAAATTCAACTTATCCGTTGAATTGAAGAAAAGAAAGGTTATTGTTGGGACCTAAATCAGTGGCCTGGAAGGTCAAATGGAAGGGATATCTCAAAGCAGAGCAAAAATACAAATGATAAAAATTGTGAAGAAGAACATAAGCAACTTGAAATAGAGATCAAGGAGGCCCATCACACGGATATAGGAGTTCCAGAAACAGAAAAAGGAAGAGATGGAGGGAAACCGATAATCAAATCTTAGAAGAAAAGTTGCTAAACTGAAGAAAGACTTGAGTTCGCAGATTAAGAGGCAGGATTGATAAGAAAATACACACCCCTGGGCTTAGCTTCATAAAATTCCTGAACTCCGAAGACAAAAAGGACAACTAACAGTCATCTAGAAAGAAAGAACAGGAACATTCACAAAGGAAAAAGAATGAGATTGGTACCAGATTTCTCATGTGTAACACTGAAAAGCCAGAAAATGAAGGAACAACATCTAGAGACCACTAAGGGGAGTGACTGCAGGGCAGGAGCCCCTCGCCTCCAAAATGTCGCCCTCTGCCGGGGTAAGAAACTCTGTGGACATGCAAAGGGTCAAAGAATATATGTCACCATATTCTCTCATATATTACTTCAAGAAAATACAAAGAGTTGTAAACAAGTAATAAATGAATTGGAACAGAGATAGCAAGACAGGAGAAGAAGAACAGAGGAAAGAGTAATAAAATGTAACACGTTCAATACAAATGGAAAACTCCAAATGGACGATAGAATGGCTGGGAATGTATGATGTAGGGGCTCAGTAAGAATTCTTGTGAAAAGAAGAGGCATATTGCAAGTGGAAAGAATTAAAAATGATAAATGATCTTAGCACAATTTAGGAGTGGGAGATAGCTGGAGAAGTAAACTCATTTTAGGTACTGGGGTGCTGGGGAGGGGAATAGTGAAATTATTTCAAAGGCCTTAGTTCCTCGGGGTAGGGAAAGATCATTGGAGAAATGGGGTATCTTGTCAGGAAAAAGTATTTTTCATCTTGTTTTTATATAATAAGAGACAAATATGCTTTTTTTTTTTTTGTTTTGAGACAGTCTCGCTTGCTCTCATAGGCTGGAGTGCAGTGGCGTGATCTCGGCTCACTGCAAGCTCCGCCTCCTGCGTTCACGCCATTCTCCTGCCTCAGCCTCCCGAGTTGCTGGGACTACAGGCCCCCACCACCATGCCCAGCAAATTTTTTGTGTTTTTAGTAGAGACGGGGTTTCACCATGTTAGCCAGGATGGTCTCGATCTCCTGACCTCGTGAGAGACAAATATGCTTTTGATTATGAGTGTTGGGAAAGGAGCAGTAACTGCTGGCAGAATGTAAAACAACAGTGGACTTTCCAAATTAACAAAGGGAAGAAAGAAAGAGGGAGTATCATGATCAAACTTGTAAAACGAGAAAAATGAAAAAACAAAAAAGCAAAGAAAAATGAATAGTAAAAAAGCAAGTGAAAGAAAAAAACTAGTATATTATTACATAAGATGTGAAGAGGTTAACTTATAGAAACACTGAGATTAGGTAAAAATATGAAACATTGCTATATGTTATTTTTAAAAAATATAGTTAAAAGTAATAAAGTTAAAAATTAAGAAATGATAAAGGTTAAAACAAAGGGATAAGAAAATATCAGAAAGAAAGAAGGTACAACAACATTAATATTGGTTAAATTGGAGTGATGGTTAAAAGCATTAACTAGGCAGGGCGTGGTGGCTCATGCCTGTAATCCCAGCACTTTGGGAGGCCCAGGTGGGGGAATCACGAGGTCAGGAGATCGAGACCATCCTGGCTAACACGGTGAAACCCTGTCTCTACTAAAAATACAAAAAATTAGCCGGGCGTGGTGGCAGGTGCCTGTAGTCCCAGCTAATCTGGAGGCTGAGGCAGGAGAATGGCGTGAACCCGGGTGGTGGAGCTTGCAGTGAGCCGAGATCACGCCACTGCACTCCAGCCTGGGCGACAGAGCTGACACTCCGTCTCAAAAAAAAAAAAAAAAAAAAAAAAAATTAACTAGAATAAAGAGGGTAATTTATAATAATAGGCAAAATTTTTGAAGAAAAAGATTGTCATAAATTAATAGGCATCAAACAATGTGGTAACTAATTATATGAGGTAAATGTTTTAGAAATGCAAAGATAAACTAATGAAACTGTACAATATAGTTGATTTTTAACAAACCCTTTTCAGAATTAAGACCCCATATACAAAAAAATAAGAACATAGAGAAATTGAATAATACAATTAACAAATCAATTTAATATGTATTTCTTTCAAAGTAAAATTTCATTTTATATGTCCAAAATCAATCAGGTACTTGGCAACGAAGAAAAATTCACACAATTTTAAAATAAAGATTTTTACAGGCCATGTTTTCTGATCATAATTAATAAAACTAGATATACAAAGTTAAAAAGTAAAAGATTCCTAAATGCTAGAAATTAAGAAACCCATTATTAAATAATCCTCAAACAACCAAAGAGGAATAAAAATTAAAATTACAAACTATTTAAAAAATGATAAATGTAGACGCCTTTATTCTAAAACCTATAGTACCCAGCTAAAGCTGTACTCAGGAGAAAATTAATAGCTGTAAATGGCTTTGTTGTTAGAAAGACCTAAAATGAAGGAATTCTACGTCAATTTTAAAACATTAGAAAATAACATTTAAACCTTAAGAAAACAGGAAAAATAAATCAATAGAAAACAAACCAAAACAAGTAGAAAGAACAAATAAATCCAAAATCACTTCTTTGAAAAAGTCGATAAAATTAATGAACCCCTTGCAAACCTGATTAAAGAAAAGAGATAACAAAATTATGTAAGAGTAGAAATGAGAAGGGGATAAAACCATGCATACAGGAGAGACTGAAATTATTCTATGAGAACATTATAAGTAACTCTATGGCAACAAACATTTAAAGCTAAAGAAAATTGATTATATCTTAGCAAATGCTCAAGCTTGACTCAAGATGAAGCAGAAAACTTGACTGTCAATTATGGAAGAAATTGGAAAGACGATTTAAGATCTGCCATTTTAAAGTGCAGCAGGACAAGACTGTCGTGGCTGATAGAATTCATCAGTGTTGTATGAGAGGAGATTAAGATGGGAGAAAGTGTTGGGGAGGGCAGAGACTGGGAGAGGGAGAGTGGAAGATGGGTGCGATAGGGAAAGAGTTTGAGACACAGCCTCCTCTAAAGTCCCTTTCTCTCCAAACTGACACATCTTTAATGATTGCATATTTATGTTCAACATAGACACTCTCATTTGTACAGCCAAGAGCTGTTGCTGGTAGTTTGGTGTGATGGTAGAAAAACCTCCAGAATATTGTTCCCCAAACCCTTCTTCTTCTCTCATCATGGCCTGCCCCCATGCAACCTCATGTTGGTGCTGTGAATCTGTAAGTTTAGAGATCTTTTTACCTACCCATTCAGCAGGTGGATGAGGTGGGGAAGCCCTGGGGAAGGTGGGACAAGATCACTCCAGGAGTTCTCCAGTCTCATGAGAGGAGGTGAAGAGTTGGCAGGGGTGGGGGAGATGGGGGAGTTGGTGGGAAAAGAGAGCGATAATCTTGTCCAAATCAGCTGAAATAATTTTTTTATATCCAAATAGTTTTCCTCTCCTGGGGATCCAGTAAGCGTGGCTAAAAGACAGTTCCCAATCAGACCCAATGCTTTGGGTGGACAGCCTCAAAGGGCTTAATGAAGACAGGAGGGGATTTTCAAGGGCAATGAATGGGGTCTCTGGTTCTGGTTATCTGTTGTTAAAATACTTTGGGAAACTTGCCTCCATTTTTGGTAATTGAATCTGTTCTGGAAGCCTGGCAGAGAACTGAAGCCCTTATCCTAATATTATAGAGGTTTTCATGCATCATGGGATGGGACCACCTGACCTTCACACTCCTTTCCAACCTTGGGATTCTCTCAACCTCCTTGTCCTTCCTGCCTGGAAAATTCCAGCACTGAAGGATCATCAGTTTTTCCTTGTCCAAGAGTGGTGTGCTTTCTGGCAGATGAGAGAACAACAGAGTGAGAGGTTGGAGAAGAGTGAGCCTTAGAAATAGTTCCCAGACAAAGTGGAAGGCAGGTCTTGGTTTAAAACTGCGCCCCTTAGTGCACATCACTGGGTGTCCTAGTTCTCCAGTAGCCCCAGAGCAGGTCCTCCTGATTCCAGTCATGCTACTCTCACTTTTCTGGGTGTCCTCCATTTCCTGAGGGTCTTTATGCCGTCATCCAGCATGTAAAACCCCTTCGCTATGTCGCAATGGACTTGGTGGTGTCTGTTTGGGCCTGTGCACTGCCCACCAGTTTGTAAGCATTAGTATGTAGACTGTCTCTATCAGGGATCTGCAAAATACAGCTTGTGGACCAAATCTAGCTCACTGCCTGTTTAATCAAGTTTTATTGATACATAGCCATACTCATTCATTTACACGTTGTCTATGGCTACATTTATGCTATAATGAGAGGGTTAAGACTTTGCCAAAGAGAATATATGGCTTCCCAGCAGAAAATATTTGCTATCTGGCTGTTTGCAGAAAAAGTTTGCTGACCCCGATCTATATATATATGTATATGTATATATAGATATATATGTATATTTGTATATATATATGTATATTTAAAGACCAAATGAAAGCTATTGACTATAGTTGGGAAACAAAATTATGAAATTCATAGATAATTGTTTGTTTGTCTTTCTATAGTCAGGGCTACCTATTTGTTTTAAATATCATACACTTCATAAAGCCTCCCATGCTCACAAGCAAATAGAAGAATGAAATAAATTTCCCAAGCTTTTTACACATGGAACTCAGGTACTTTCCTTAACTGAAATCTCTCTCTGCTTAGAGATGCTGGTTTGATTTTTCCCAGCAATCCCATTACTAGGTATATACTGAAAGGATTATAAATCATTCTATTGTAAAGACACAAGCACACGTTATGTTTATCACAGCACTGTATACAATAGCAAAGTCTTGATAGACTGGATGAAGAAAATGTGGAACATATACACCATGGAATACTATGCAGCCATAAAAAAGAATGAGTTCATATCTTTTGCAGCGACATGGATGAAGCTGGAAGCCATCATTCTCAGCAAACTAACACAGGAACAGAAAATCAAACACCACATGTTCTCACTTATAAGTGGGAGTTGAACAGTGAGAACACGTGGACACAGGGAGGGGAACATCACACACTGGGCCCTGTTGGGGGATGGGAGGCAAGAGGAGGGAGAGCACTAGGATAAATACCTAATGCATGTGGGGCTTAAAACCTAGATGATGGGTTGATAGGTGCAGCAAACCACCACGGCACATATATACCTATATAACAAAACTGCATGTTCTGCACGTGTATCCCAGAACTTAAAAAAATTAAATTTTAAAGAGATGCTGATTTGACCTAAACTAGGAAATGCTTATCCTCCCTAATAAAGTCATATATAGGATTCCAATTTATTAATTCCTCCTTGCTATGGAATATCGCCTTGCCCCTTACAAAGACCACTGAATGGTTAAGACTCTTTATTTAGATAATTCCCTGCCCCAGTCGTCCCTGTTTTGACTTTAAAATCCCATTAGTGTGAAATTCCTCTCTTTGTGGTCATTAGTCTCTAGCTCAGCCACTAGAGAGCCTTCCCTTCCTAGCCTGTGTCCCCTGACTTACCCCCCTACTCTGTGTCTGCCTAGGAACCACTCAACAAGTTTGATTTTATAGCATCTATTATTTAGTTTAACATGCCAAGAAGATCATCTGTTAATTACCTTTCCAAAAGACTACTGTTTTTGTTTTAAGTCAACAACATTTAAGACACACACCTTATTGCTAACTCCAGAAATTTTACTGTAATACCAACTTCCCTTAATGTCGCACAATAGATAGTTATGGAGGTTCTGGCAGAGAATGAAAATCAGCTTCAGGGAAAGAAAGTTATAGGTGTGCTTGGTTCTACACAGGTGCAAGGAGAGGCAAAGAAGGTGAGTGCTGCAACTGATTGAACCAGAGCGGAGAACACAGGGAGAGGACATCAGGTCAGGCAAAGAGCATTTCTTCCCCGAACATGGCTAGTCACCGCTGGGGGCTTTCTCTTCTTCACCGCTTTTCACTGTCAGGTAGTAGATGCGGTTGGCCTCGGGGTAGGTGACTTTGCTGAGTGGGAGTCTGAAAATGGCCGGGTTGTTTGTCGTCAGGAGCAGGAAGATGATGGTGGCAAGGCAGAAGGCCCAGGTGCCTGGTGGCACGCCCACCTGGAAACAAAAGCATCGGGGACTGAGGAAGTTTCCTAGTTTCCTGTGTTGGGCTGGGGACCCTGGGGGAGAAGGATGTGACAGGCGTTGAGGATGGAGATCCTCCCTCCAGTGAAGGCATTGATATTCCTGGATTTGCAATGTCACAGTAGTTGGTCAAAGAATTTGGGGCTGGATGCAGTGGCTCACGCCTGTAATCCCAGCACTTTGGGAGGCCAAGGTGGGAGGATCACTTGAGCCCAGACCAGCCTTGGCAACAAAGTGAGACCCCGTCTCTACAAAAAATACAAAAGACAGCTGGGCGTGGTGGTGCATGCCTGTAGTCCCAGCTACTTAGGAGGCTGAACTGGGAGGATGGCTTGAGTCCTGGGAGGTTGGAGCTGTAGTGAGCCAAGATTGCACTACTGCACTCCAGCCTGGGCAACAGTGTGAGACCCTGTCTTGCAAAGAAAACAAAAACAAAACAGATAATTTGAGGTACAATCAGAATCTTTCAGTGATGGGGCTGAAAATTGGCCTGAGGATGTTCCCCCACGTCCAGTCACACCGCTCCATCTGTCCGTCCGTGTTTTCCACTGCTAGTTACATTGCAATCTTTCAACACACACGCACCTCCCTCTCCTAGAGGTACATGTATGCAATTGTCTATCCTCCTCCGGACAACCTTAGATAAACCTTGACAGAGATGCTGTGTCAGCACCAGCTACCATTACCCTCTCAATGTTCCTTTCTGAGCCCCCACAACCCCATATGTCCAGAAGCTCTGGGAAGAGCACTTTGGGGTAGTGTTCAGGAGAATCCACACTTACTTACCACTGACATGATGTTGGAGATGGCTGCTTCCATGTATGCGCAGAACAGGGCTGTGGAGGAACAAGGATCACCAGAGTGAGCTTCCCAGGGCCTTCCCCCTAAGCCACTGCAATTGCAGACCGGGGAGCCCAGACCAAGAACAGGAGCCCCACCCTCTCTCCTGCAGCCTCAGATTCTGCACCATGCCCTGACATCTGGCATGCTTGCCTGGCATTTGTTATCTCTGTAGATAGGTGAGGCCTGTCTCCCACCAGACTGTTCATTCTTTGGGCAGAGATTAAAACTTATATTTCCTTTTGTCCCCTCCCTGCTTCCACAGTGGCCTTGCATGGAGTCAGGGGTCAATAAACATCATATGCTAGTCTACGCTGATGGTGGCGAAGAGCTAGTATAGGCTGGATGATTGTCTGTTGTAGGGGAAGAGTGGTCAGACTATACGAGCTCCTGCCAAGGTCCCTCCTATTCAAGACTCTGAGCAGCTGTGATGCTGCTTGATGTTCACCAGGTCTCACCAGGGTTGAACCTTACTAGACCCCTGAACCAGTCCCCAGGAGCCAGGCAGCTGGGTTCCCCCATGGGAGCTGGGTCCTGAGGACAGTCAGGAAAACTCGTCCATGTAGCTGGTGCCTCTGGATAAACTCCTTCTGCCCTGCAGCTTTGCTCTTTCCCCTTCTCTCTCCAGAACACCTCTTCCCTCTCTGTCAACTCAGATCCTACTGGAAGTGTTGAGATAAACCCTAGCCTCCCCCTGTAGGCTTCCCAGATGATTCCAGCCACTGGAATCTGCCACTTCTCTGAAGGCCAAAGGCAGTTACAGTCTGAACTTCAAAATAACAGGCACTTTTGACTTGACAAATATTTACTGGGCCCACTGTCTCCATGGCCAGCCTCGTGCTGGCTGCTGAGGGGATACAACAGATATGGAAGTCATTCTCAGTCTCCATGCCTAAGTGGGAAAAAACAAAGGAGAAGCTGTTCCAGATGCTAGTCTTCTGTTTCCTTGACTCTAGTTTTATTTATTAATGTCCTGTCCTGCTTCCAGAGAACAATGCCAGGAGAGGAGAGCTGGTGGCAAGCTGGGGCTGGAATTGACTCTCCCTTTTGCCATTAATAGCTATCTTCTAGGGCAAGTTAATTAGCCCCTCTGAGCCTCATTTCCTCATCTGTAAAATGGGCCAGGCAGGCTATGCCTGGTGGTATTCTTGGGGGGATTAAGTGAGTTCGTATATTTATATAACAGGGTATGGTGCTGGGATACAGGTGTGTGAGAAGGAGTATGGCTGATTTCCCTTCTGGCAGCATATTCTCTGTTTATGGAAATTGAGCTTCCATAATGTTGTTACGATTTTTAGTGCTCCTGGTACATCACCTCACTGGATCATTCCAACAACCTTTGTGGACGCTGCAGCCTTAGTAATTATTTGTGCAATTACTTCTCTTCTCCTAGGCTGTGGCTTCATGAGGATGTAGTCACCATGGTATCTTCTATGCCTAGACTAGGTCCTGGCACTTGATGGTGCTGTATAAACAGTTGTTGAATGAAGAGTTATAGAGAGCAGGAATGCTGTCATTAGCACACAAGGAAATGCGTATGTGATTTCCTTGTACACTTTACAACACTGTGTAAGTATAACACCATTCAGTGGTTGTGATCCCATTTGACAGAAAAGGGACCTGAAATCCCCAGCTGTTAAGGGCAGCACTGACATTAGGACGCAAGCCATTGGCCTTCTGTCACTGCTGAACAGAATTGATTAGTGGTCCCCACGGGTTTCACATAAACAAGGGGGGAAGGAATAGCCAGAGTAACCTGGTTGTCAGCTTTTCTGAACACCTACCACAGATGAGGGCCAGCAGGTGAGTCTGCCAGGTGAGGGCGTAGAACATGCCTCCGATGGCGATGCAGGAGAGGACGCAGTTGTAGCTCCAGAGGCCTGTGTAGATGGTCTCAAAGGGCGTGGCCACTGACAGGGCTATGGGACAAGGTGTGGTATTTCTGTCTGATTCTGGGCCACAGAACAAAGACCACCCTGGGGCTGGTGCCAGGTCTCAGGGTGGCCTCCAGGCTGTTGTTCACCCCACATCTCCAAACCTGCCCATCAAAAGAGCCTCTATAAATGGCATCTGGTCTTAGGAGACCTTCAATGAGAAGAGAACAGTGGTTTCCAAACCAGTTACCAAAGCCACAGGCTTCACTTGGAGGTCTGACTGCTTCCTCCTGGGTGAGAAGAGGCAAGGAGGTGGGATTCTAGGCCCCTTCTTATTCCTTTGACTACAGCAACTGCAGTCTTAGCAAGAAAGTTTCCAAAAAGGTTTGAAGATTTAAACAAATATTTTTAAAAAGTTGTTTCAAGTGCTCTGGAAAAATATCCCTATACACTTATGGATATATGTAGATAGAGGAATGATACAACAGAAGGAATAAGATGTGAACAGTGGGTACATCTGGGGAAATAATTTACAGATGCCTCATATTTTTATTTTTACCATTTTTTGATGAGTTTAAAATTATTTCCAAATAAAAAAATACTTTTTAAAGTTTTGCTTCCAAAAAATCTTTGAAAAATATTGGAAGAACTCTAAAACAGGTTCCTACTCCCAATGCTCCTACCCCAATCTCTGACTCTGTTGTCAGAAAGAGCAAATACCTATCTAAATGTGTATACATACATATACACAGGTAGCAATATTAAAGCACGTTTGTTAAATGGCAATCCAATGTTTGAGAACAATTTTCTTTGTATCTTACCAAAAATTTCAAAGTGCTGGGCCATTTATTTTATCACAGTTGGTCTTGGTTACTGCTCCCGCCCCCACCCCTGTGTCCCTCCGGCATCCTCAGCTCCAGGGGCTCAGTTTGCAGGCCAACTTGGTTCTTACCCCCCTGCATTTCCCCACATGTATTTTTTATTTTATTTTTTTTAAGACGGAGTCTCACTCTATCTCCCAGGCTGGAGTGAAGTGGTACGATCTTGGCTCATTGCAACCTCTGCCTCCTGGGTTCAAGCGATTCTCCTGCCTCAGCTCCCCAAGTAGCTGGGATTATGGGTGCCCACCACCATGCCCAGCTAATTTTTGTACTTATTTTTCTTTTTTAGTAGAGATGGGTTTTCACCCTGAGTTCAGGTCATCTGTCTGCCTCGGCCTCCCAAAGTGCTGGGATTATAGGCATAAGCCACCGTGCCTGACTCCCTGGAAGTATTTAAAACTCCAGGGAAGAGAACGTCTGGAAAATTTGCTGTATGTAGGGGAGAGGTGACCTTGAGTGAATTACTCTGAGGACCTGAAGAGAGAGAGAGCTCTGTCCTACCTGCTAGCAGCCCTACGATTGAGCCAATGGCTGCATGCAAGCAGATGAGTGGCGAGGAGATGAACAGAGCCACCAGGAACACGCCGCCTGTCCAGGGATTGTGACAGCCGTACACCTGGCCGACCCCAACAGGGATGGCTTGTAACAGCTGCAAAGTTAACAGAATACAGGTCACTGGAGCATGGGACAATAATGCAAAAACCAGACTCAGGGCCAGATTTGAGCCATTCCTCAGGGAGTGATGGAGTGGAACGGGAGGATGACTGCACCCTCCAGCATGTGAGAGAACATGGGAGGCATGAGCTGGAACAAACAGCTCCTCACTCTACCACCCAGCAGGCATCTGAGCATCCCTCATGCAAAGCCAGGGCCCCCAACATGGGCTGGGCACGGATGCTTCTGAGGAACGTACGGCTTCTGCTTTGAGGGGACCAGAATGCACCTCCTCCCTAGAATGCTGCTGGGAGTTTCAGGGCCTCGGGGATTTCCTCTAGACCTTCTGAAATCCATACAAATATTCGAGGGATATTGAAAATATACTAGGCCATTTTGATGTATGATTTGACTAAAAGTCACCCAGCCTGTTGTTGGTCAGGTGCAGGCTAGAGGCTCTGAGCTTGACCCCTAGCTCAGGTCTGAGGTCTTTGTCGCCCTTCCTGTCTCTTTGTCAAGCCACTGCTGACACATCCTCTTTGGTGGCCCCTGCCCATTCACTGCTACCCTGGGGGTTGTGAGCCCTTGGAAAGGAGCAGTAGGCATGTCCCCTGCTCTCGAAGACTGCATAGCATTGTGGAAAGGTAGTATGTGGCACATCTGGAGAATGGCCTGAAGCCCAGACATCCCTGAGCCTGAGAGTAACTTGGTGGTGCTGGAATTGGGGAGGATTTGTTTGGCAGTGCTGACAGATGGCTTTTCTCTGGCCAGGCTGAATTGTCGATATTTTCGGAGTCCTTTGAGGGCAGAAAAAGAAAGGAGAGAGAATGGCAGGGCAGGCAGAGCACTGGCCTGGGAGTAGAGGGCTCCAGCTTCCATCAGGGCTCTGCACAGTTCATTGTGTGACTGTGAGCATGTCACATCCTCATCTGTAAGAGGAGGCTGGCTTGGCAGATGATCTTCCAGCTTTAAGACTCTGTAGTTCTTTTCACCATTGCCAGGTCACGTGACCTCTGTGAGGACAGGGCCCTTTATGCTCAGGTACACCATAGGTGCTTAACAAATAGGAATTGATTAGGTCAGTGGTTCCCAAACTTTGCTGTACAGTGGAATCCCCTGGGAATCTTTAAACAAATACTGATGCCCAGCTCTTCCCTAGACATGCTGATTTAATTGATATGGGGCATGGCAGGGCCTCAGGTGAGTCTAGTATGCAATGGGAGATTAGTTATAGATGATCTACTATAGATGTTGCTGTAGATGTTGGGAATAATTTAGTTTCTCCCTTTGGACCAAATTTTGTACTTTTTGACAATTTGATTTAATTCTGGAATAAGCATGATTTCTTCAGGGAGTAGTATTTGAAGAGCCTAGAGGGCTCTTAAGCTTTGCTCACTCTTGTCTCTGAATGAATTGCCTTTTAATAACAAATTGCTGTTTGGACCAGAGTTTATAATCTTGTGAAAGGAATGGGAAGGGAGGGGTGCTCAATCATATTTATTTATAGAAACCCAGAAAACACTTTGTACCAGACCAGGGAACTCAGCTTAAATGTTGGGAACAGGCTGGAAGTCTATTTAATAAATATCCCATGATTGCCAACATCTGAGGAATGTGGGATGCTGAGGGGAGTTCACGTCCACCTTTCCATCTGGGAACGCAGATTTTAAGCCCAAGCGGTCAAGAATGAGAGGAATGAGGGAATGAGTGGCCTTGGAATGGAGCCTGAGTTTAGAATGAAGCTTCCTCCGCTGGGATCCATAGTTCACCCTGGTGAGCTGTGCCCCAGGGCGGCCTTCCCTCCCAGCACACTGCTCCCAGGCCGCAGCTGACACCCTGGGGTGAAGGGCAGTCAGGTGTGCCATGGAAATTTACTAAGCACCAGGCCTTCTTCACACTCCTCATAATTCTTATGTAGCAACAACAAGCTGATTAAACAAAAAGGAAGGCCTTTCTCTGTTGTTTCAAAGAGAAAGAGGGAAGTAGCCTGGGAGCAGCGTGCTGGGCACCTCTCTAGTCTTGACAATAAAAATGTCTCCAGACATTGCCTAATGTCTCCAAGGGGCAAAATTATCCCTGCCTGAGAACCACTAAGAGAGAGAGTATATAAAAATTAACCCTCTGTCTTCTATGCTAATGCCTTTAAAATCCCAATTTTAAATGTTTATTTTAGTATCTTGCCCCTTTATCTGACTATACATTTTATCTAATATCTTTCACTCAACCACCACAATTCTGTACTGTCAATGCTTATCTGTTCACTTGCGTGTTATCTGTTTCCCCGTATAGAAGAGCAGGATGTCATTGTCTTGTATTATCAGTATCTGAAAAAGTGTCCAGGCCATGTTACATGCTCAATAAGTACTTGTTGAAAGGATCTATGGATGTGGCAGCAACCCTTTCTGATACCCTGCTGAGGTCCATCATCTGGTAGAGATATTTCTAGAGAAGTTGAGAGCATGGATAATCCACAAATTGGTTGGCGAGAGGGCCTGCAGTGGAATATGGAGGTCTCAACTCATCACCGTTGGGTAACTTACCAGGGGCATTTCCATCTCGGTCCAGGTGATATTGGGCACTGAAGACACAGGCTCTACCAGTGTTGTGGGGAAGAAGAGGTTGTAGTGGCCTGTGGCTGCAAGGTACAAGGTGACTGCAATGTTGAAGGGCAGCGTGAAGACCGGGAGGTCCCACTTGCTGAAGATGGAATTCAAGGCACTAGAAAGAACTGGGCTGAAGATGGAAGAGACAAAGGGTTAATCCCTGTGACATCCTGAGGTCTACATTGTCTCAGCAGCTTTGGCCGCTGTATCATCCACTGCCTCCTCTCCTAGGCACAGCATTCCTGGCCCCCTTGAGACTCCAGTGTTCCAATGATCTGGGATAGGGAATAGAATAAGGTATTCAATTTCAGCTCTTACCTTTTTCTTTTCTTTTTTTTTTTTTTTTTTTGCAAATTTATTGTCATCTGCTTCATAAGCGTACACCTCTGAGAAACAAATTTTAAAAATATCATAACTTATTTTGAGTAAAACACTTTATAAAATAATAGAAATATTTCCTTGTTTTTTAAACCTAGAAAACTCAACAAAATGTAATGTATTGCCTTTGAATCACCAAGGTGTACAATGACTATTGTTCAGGGCTGTGATAACATTTTAGAAGACTGACCTTCTAGGAGGAGGCTGCAATGGCATATGGGTAATTTGCAGGTCTAGTTTCAGCAAAAACACTTAGAGCTACTCCGGAAACTGCCAGGGGAAAATAGAACCTTCAGTTGTTTGTACCTTCTGTCTTCTTCACCTTTTCCTTGGAAGGAGAATGGATGTTGGAGACAGATGAAGCTTAGTGCAAATCCTAACTCACTCATGTGCATACAGGCTGAAGGAACAATGTTAGGTAATTAATCTCCCTTAGCTTCAGTTTCCTCTGGAAGGCACCAGCCACCCTAGACACCGAATACCCCACATCACCCACACTCAGTGACCTGCTGGGCAAAACCTGAAGTTGCATGATGTGTTTAAATAGTCTGCTTTTAATGAATGATCATGAATTTCAAAAAGGCATTTAAGACTTCCTGAAAACCCTCCTACACATCCCTCACCAATTAACTCTCCAACTTGCTGAGACAAGTATTTCACATTTTCACCTTTCTCCTCAAATCTTTACTGTCTGCTTCCCTTTAGCCTCAGCCAACCACCTGGCTTTACTTCATTAAGAAAATAGAAGTGACAGGATGAGAAAGGCTTGTTTTCCCAGCCATAAAATCCACACCCTGTCTGCTTTCTTCCCACATAATCTGCCTCTCTATCTTTTTCACATAATGGAAGCATCCCTGCTCCTTCATCAGGCCAATTCTTTTCCCTGTTCTTTGGATCTAATCTGCCTCAGGGACTTCATTCTTGTAATTTTCTCCTTTCTCTCCTGCAGCTTCAATCTCTTCTTTTTCTTTGGATCATTCTCATCAGGATATAACATGCTCTAGTATCTTCTACCTTTAAACATCTTCCCCCTTTAACCTGATGGCCACTCCAGCTGTGGCTCCATTTCTCTGCTCCCCTTCAGGGCAGTATCCCTCGAAATGGTTGGCTTTCTGTGCTATCCCCAATCTTTCTCCTCCTGGTCTTTCCCAAACCCACTTCAATCAGGTGTGTGCCCTCATTACAGCATGGAAATGGCTCTTGTCCATTTCACCAATGGCATCTATCTTGCTAAGTCCATGGTCATTCCCTATTGCTTTGATTTGACAGTTGGACCTGCCCACCATCTTGAAATACTTTCTGTCTGGGCTACCATGACACTGGATTTTCTTAGTTTTCTTCTTGCCTGTTCCTTCTTAGTCTCTTTTGATGGTTTTTCCCCTCTCTTGCCAGACTTCTAAGTGTTGGAAGGGCCCATGACTCTGCCTTGAATCTTTTCTCTCTCTTTAAAAAAATCTTCTCTGTTGGGTGATAGTCTTTAGTACCATAGATGAAAGCTTTTGTGTGCTTCTGCCTCCCAAATCTTGATCATATCACTGTGTTCCAGATTTGTACATCCAGCTGCCTTTACAACATCTCTACTTGGAAGTCTATAGTATAATGTGTCCAAACAGAATTCTTGATTTGTATCCTGTCTCCTGCCACCAACCAGTTCTTCTCTTGGTCTTTCGTATCAACCCAGGTACTTAGGCAAATTAAGGGAGTGTATTCAATTTTCTTTTTTTTTCCTCTCCTTGGTATTCCACAACCTCCCAACAAGTTATGTTGCCTCTATCTTCCTTAAAATATACCCCAGTCCCACTCACTTCTTACCATGTTCATGGATATCACTCTAATCTAAACACTGTCATCTCTCTGGGGTTTTGTAGCAGACAATTGTGGATTATTGTAGCAGATGCTTCCAGCATCCACTCTTACTCCAGTTAAAATCCATCTCCATCCTGCAAACAGAGTGATTTGTTTAGATTTAAACCATATCCCATCACATCGCTGCCTAAAACTCTCTAACTGCTTTCTATCACAGCTGATACAGAAATCAAAACGCTTACTGGGTCTACAGGGTGTACCTGGTCTGACTCTCATCGAGTCCTTGCCCTCGCCTTCTGCCACTACTCCATCCTTCACTGGGCTTCTGCCACACCAGTCTTGTCTCTCTTCCTAGAATACATTACACTTCCCCAGTTGGGGGCTGCTTCTGCCTGTAACATCCTTCACCCACATCTTCAGATGACAGATGCCTTCTTATCATTTAGGCGACAGCTCAAATGTCCCCTCTGTAAAGTTGTCTTCCCTGATCACACATGTCTGGAATCATTTGCTGTCCCATTTAGCCTCTCTTGCTTTCCTCAAAGCACTTATCACATCTTGAAATGATCCCTTTTATTAACTAGCTTATGAGTTTGTCTTAGCCAAGAAGAATGTTAGCTCCAAGGGAATAGAGACTTTTCCTTGTTTACAAATATTCCCAGCATCTAGGATTGACCTTTCACTCAACAAATAGTTTCAGGCACTCAGCAGATATTTGTTTATTGAATGAATCTGGAAAATGGCACTATGAATACCTACCCTATGACTTGAATTTCAGGGTCCCCATAAATGGATTGATGAATGCACTGGAGTAGTAGCACAGAGACCGGGGCGGGGGGGCGGGTGCTCAGTGTTTTTTGTCCTTTAAATTGGGAAGTGGGATGGGGGGCGCTGAAGTCTAATTGCCAGCCAGTGCAATGTGGCTGAGGAGCTGTGTTGAGGGGCTTAATCTATGTAGTTTTTAAACCAAATGTGTTGCAAATGAGGGCAAGTTCTCGTTTTCACAGGCGGGAACGTGGGGGGCATTAAGAAAATCCCCATAGAAATGACTGTCTTGGCTTTTTGTCCCAATGGATTAAGAAAGAAACCCTAAGAAGAAAGCTAAATTGCCCAGAATGCTTAATGTAGTAATTTATTTGCAAGCACTACTAAAAAGTAATAAAACAGTACTTAAGCTAAATTAAACTAACTGGTTTTAGTAACTGCAGACTTTGAAACCAAAGAAAGACATTTACTTCTTAGAGATGTTAAAAATAAATCATCCTGTCTGATTTATTGCTGACAACTTCCCTGTTTGAGGGAAGTTGAGAGCAGGGTGGTATACACATGTGAAGTCAGGGTCTGGGGGACAAACGTTCACCATGACAGTGAGCACACTGCAGAGACCCCAAGATGCTTGACAGACCTGATGTAAATTTACATGAACTAAGGATCATGTGTGTGAATGGCCCAGCACACCCTTCACTAGGTGAATATTTGTTCCTAACTCCCTTTCATGGTGACCTTCTTATTTCATCTAGAATATGAGGTGATTGCCCAGCAAGATCTCAACCGATACTTCCAGTTCAAAGATTCTATGCTTTACATATAAATATTCTGTTCCAAGAAAGCTCTCTGCTTCTATCACAAGCAGGTTTTCAGCTTTTAGGTCTTGGTTAGGCCACATAATAGATGATTCCCATGCAACCTGGGGTTTAATAGTGCAGACTGGATTTGGAATGCCAGCATCAAAAACTTCCACAAAGTACAACTTGGGGCAAGTGACTTAATCTCTGCATGCCTTGGTCTTCCCTTCTGTAAACTGATGGCAAATGTAGCTGTACTTAGCACTGCATAAGCCCTGCTTAGCTCTGTGTTGAGCACGTAGGAATAACTTAGGAAATGCTGACTTTTATTACTAAGAATGTCGTTCAGGAAGTTTACCATTGCAATAAAAAAAAAGTTGTCTTTCGTTGATTTAAAGAATCCTCCTGGCTGGGCACGGTGGCTCACACCTGTAATCCCAGCACTTTGGGAGGCCGAGGCGGGTGGATCACGAGGTCAGGAGATGGAGAACCATCCTGGCTAACATGGTGAAACCCTGTCTCTACTAAAAATACAAAAAATTAGCCGGGCATGGTGGTGGGTGCCTGTAGTCCCAGCTACTTGGGAGGCTGAGGCAGAACGGTGTGAACCCGGGAGGTGGGGCTTGCAGTGAGCCAAGATTGCGCCACTGCACTCCAGCCTGGATGACAGAGTGAGACTCTGTGTCAAACAAACAAACAAACAAAAGAATCCTCCTTATTCCATATCTCCAAATGACCCCCTTGTGTTACAAGAGAACTCATGGGCTTTCATGGTGTCAGACAAGCTAACCTGGCTATGAAGGGGCTGGGTCCCACATGTGTATGTCCTGTTTCTGGCCAGTGTAAGACACAAGTGTCTTGGGGGCCCCATGGAGCTGTGAGCAGAAAATATGAAGTGCCTCACCAGGCCATGGCTGTGAAGGTCACAGGAAACAGAAGCCACCAGTAGTAGTCTAACTTATCCGAGAACACGGCCATCAGCAGTCCTACCAGCATCCCGTTGTACCCATGGAGTCCTGAGGCAATGGCAGACCTGGCGGTGAAACAGATTGATTTTGCATTTGAAGTTGGTGATGTTACTGGGCCCCTCCCTCCTGGTGCTCTGAGGATATGCTTAATTTAGATGATTCCTTTAATAATAATGCTTAGAGTTGGCCGGGCGCGGTGGCTCACGCTTGTAATCCCAGCACTTTGGGAGGCCGAGGCGGGCGGATCACGGGGTCAGGAAATCGAGATCACGGTGAAACCCCGTCTCTACTAAAAATACAAAAAATTAGCCGGGCGTGGTGGCGGGCGCCTGTAGTCCCAGCTACTCGGAGAGGCTGAGGCAGGAGAATGACGTGAACCCAGGAGGCGGAGCTTGCAGTGAGCTGAGATTGCGCCACTGCACTCCAGCATGGGCGACAGAGCGAGACTCCATCTCAAAAAAAAAAAAAAATAATAATAATAATGCTTAGAGAAAAGTCAGTTTGCTCAATGAATATTGGGCAGTCACATAGCTGCCAGCACCTTTCCTCATAACACACACACACACACACACACACACACACACCCTTGTCTTGCTGATCAACAATTAAAATTATGCACTTTGTCTGTGGTTAAGCTCTTCTTTGCTTATCAGGGGAGACTTAGACTGCTAAATATAGAGGGAAATATAATAGAAACCTGAGGTGTGACACAAGGAAGTTATGTGTGGGAGTGAGGGAGAGAGAAGAGAGGGAAGGAGAAAGAGTGTTATGATTACATTGTGTAAAATTCTCTGTAGTTGGCCAGGCTCAGTGGCTCATGCCTGTAATCCCTGCACTTTGGGAGTCCAAGGTGAGAGGATGACTTGCACCCAGGAGTTCAACCAGCCTGGGCAACATGGTGAAACCCCATCTCTGCTAAAATACAAAAATTAGCCAGGCGTGATAGTGCATGCCTGTAGTCCCAGCTACTTGGGAGGCTAAGGTGGGAGGATCACTTGAGCCCAGGAAGTTGAGGCTGCAATGAGCCAAGATCTCACCATTGCACTCCAGTCCGGTCTGGGTGACAAAGCAAGACCCTGTCTCAAAAAAAAAAAAAAAAAAAAAAAAATTCTCTGTAGCTGGAATCTGGGTACTTTCTCTCTCTGCATGTCTGCACCAGAGTGAATAAGCTGGTTTAGCTTTGGGTTCCCAGGTGCCCCTTGGTGAGGAGCAGCCCAGAAGTGTGGTAGTATCCAAGCATGAGTCTAGCCCCTCCTTCTTTTTCAGAGGAGAAACTGGTGTGTGCACCTACAATTCTCCTCCTGATCCTAATAAACACTGTCCTTGACCTTTCTAATTGCTCTGCCGGGTGAGTGGCATGGGCTATGGGTGAGAGAGGGGCGTAGGCAGCTTGCGCTGCAAGGCCCCTGCCAAGGAATGACCTGTGTGTGCTTGCGGTGAGTCCCTCTGCACCTGCCTTAGTTCTATGAGGGCTGAAGTGTGTCTGTGTGTCCGTTGCTGTGGCCCAGTAACCCAGCAATGTCAAGAGTATCTGTGCATGGAGGGTGCTCAGCTAGTGTTTGTTGAATGAACATGTGGGCATGCTAAACCTTACCATGTGTTGGCTGTTCTTGCATGGCAGAAGCTTCTGGAAGCTTAGGGCTCCTTGAGATTCAAGAAGGGAATTCTGGCTAGAGGGGAGCTCCAACCCAGCAGGGGCTGTGGCTTAGGTCTGGAAGGGGGAAGACCTTTCACCTCTGTAGTGACCAGGAGGTCTAGTGGCCTAGATAAGAGGAGAACAGGAGGATGGGAAAGGGGCAGGAGAGAGCGTATCTAGACAGCTTCCTGCAAGAAAGCTGCAGCACAAGGCACATGTGTGGACACTTGTACTGGACACAGGACAAGCTGTGTGGTCAGCTGCTCTTGAGGCCAGGAAGTTATGGGGGCAGCTGGAGACAGGCAGCAGGTGGGATAGGGGGAAGTGGCAGAGAAGACCACTGGGGAGCACTTCAGGAGCAGAAATCCATGTTTTGGGAAAATCATTATTTTTAGTGTGTTTGCATTTTCTCTACATTTTCCCGTTTGTGTTTGGTGATATAATTTGGAGCTTTTTTTGTTTTAATACCAATAGCTGTCCCACCCTGTGGAGAGTGTCCCTCCAGAACTCTTGTTTTTACTAAAACTTTGGTGCAGTTTCTGGATTTCCCTCCCTGACTATAAAATATTACAAAATTGGGTTCAACTCCAGTGCCAAAAAGGTCTCCATTAAGACCACATTCCATCAGGACCCTGCAGCATTGGTGGTGTTGACCTTCAGTTACCATCTGTAAAGTATAGTCTTAGGCTAGTGGGGAATTGGGGGTGGGGACAGCGGGGGTGATTAAAGAGTAGTGGGGGTGGTGGAGGTCATGCTTAGAATATGCAGCTGTGTCAGTGGTTCATTGTGGACAGCAGTGAGCTTGTGGCTCCTTAGAAGACATGTGTATGGATGTTGTGTCCAGTGGCTAGAGCTTTGAGCCTATGGCATAGAACAAGGCACTGACCTGTCAGCAACAAAGCCTAGATCTTTTCTAGGCACTGTGGGAGTATATGGCACATTGGAAACCAACTTCTTCTCCTGAACATGCTTAGAATACAGCCAGAGAAAGAAGAATCAAAAAAATTACAGAACAATTCAATCTAGTACTGGGATGTGTTCTGTGGTTGTTCAGAGAGAAAGAAAAGTTCAGAGAGTATAGAGGGAATCAGGAGTGGCTCCCTGGGGGAGGAAGGATTCCAGGGAATGGTAGAATTAGATAGACAGAGGTACAGCTGGTGTCAGGGATCACAGAAGCAAAAGTGCCAAACTAGGGACAAGTGGGATGTTGATTGAGCACTAGGTAGTGTAAGACCCATCAAATGACACTTGGGGAGCCAAGCTGAGGGGCTGGGTTTTTATCTGATGCATATTTGTCTTAAATTCTTAATCAGGGTGTTTGTGAGGATTAGGAATGCCTGGTATGTGTCCCCCCCTTGTAAAACTGAAGTCTGTGAAGTGACTCTGAATGGCTTGGCACGTTTACCAGTAGATTAATGGTGGGGAGGATAATCAAAGAATCAGAGTGTCGGTGCAGGGAGGGTCTTGGGCTCATCTCAGCTGGACAGTAGATTATACAGATGAAGATAATGGGGCTGGAGGGGGAAGTGCTTGCCTGAGTCACACAGCTAAGAAGGAAGTGGGTTGGACAGAGTTCACCCCAGGTAAATTTCAGCACACAGTGATGAAGCAGTGAGGCATGGGCTGATCTGCCAGGGGCTCAGTTCTGTGCCAGCTGTACATGGGAACAAGGAATAGGAGGCCTACTAACCGAAGCAGACACAAGATCCCGGCTGGAGCCCATGTTTAATCTCACCCACCAGATCTGCACTCAGAAGAATTCAGCCTCTCATCCATCTGACTTTGAATGGCCTCCTAGCATGCTAGAATCCGAATGGTCCTCCAAGGCCACCCTAGAGGTGCATGAGCAACTTCTCACCAGGGCCAGGCTGACTCACGCATTTCCCTCGGTGGAATGAGGAATGTCAGCTGGGCCTGACATTGGTTACAACGCTTCCAGCTGTGATTACTTTGGGTTCACCAATGGGCCTCTGACCATGTTGTCCTCACAGGTGCCATGATGGGGACAGCATGACCTTGAGCCCAGAAGATGCAGGTCATGCCTCCAAGCCTAAGTCCTGCCACCCACTGGCTGTGGCACCTTTGGTAGGTAGCTCTCTCCTTCCAGTCTCCTTTCCCTTACTTGCAAGATGTGGACTCTGTTGCCTTCACTGTGCCTTGTGAAGTGGTGGTAAGAGTCACAGTTAACAAGATATGACAGTGCTTCTCATTTTTTTTTTTTTTGAGAGAAACCCACTGTAAGAAATGCATTTTATATTATGACTTAGCTTTCACTTTCTTTCTCTCTCTCTCTCTCACGCACACATCCTCAACATAAATGAAACAAAAATTCCACTAAATAATATTTACCATTACCACATATAGATTACTCTCATCAGTTTTATTGTATGCTATTAACTTTAAAAAATACTGCTGACAATTAATTCATGATCTGGAAATGGGTTGGTGATCCCCAAATTGAAAAACACTAAGATAGGGGATAATCCAGTGTTTCCCAAACTTCTCTGACCATCAGAAGCATCTAGGAGGACCTTGTTAAAAGTACCCACTCCCAGATCCACTGAGTTTTCACAGCTATGAGAGGAAGGGGGAGGAGTGGGCTGAAATGATTTCTTTCTTTTTTTTTTTTTTGAGACAGAGTCTTGCTCTGTCGCCAGGCTGGAGTGTAGTGGCACGATCTCGGCTAACTGCAACCTCCGCCTCCCGGGTTCAAGCAATTCTCCTGCCTCAGCCTCCCAAGTAGCTGGGACTACAGGCAAGTGCCACCATCCCCAGCTAATTTTTGTACTTTTAGTAGAGACGGGGTTTCACCATATTGGCCAGAATGGTCTCCATCTCTTGACTTCGTGATCCACTTGCCTCGGCCTCCTGAAGTACTGAGATTACAGGCGTGAACCACCATGCCCGGCCTGAAACTATTTCTTAACAACCACCTTAAGTGATTCTGACCATCAGGAAAGTTTGGGAACCACTGGAAAAATATACGGCAAAGTCTGAGGAAGTGGTCAAGTTCTACAAAATGCAAGTTGTTATTATTTTTTTATTTTTCTTTTCTTTTTTTTTTTTTTTTTCTTTTTGAGAAGGTCTTGCTCTGTCACCCTGGCTGGAGTGTGGTGGCACGATCTTGGCTCACTGCAATCTCCACCTCCCAGGTTTAAGAGATCCTCAGCCTTCCGAGTAGCTGGGATTACAGGCGTGCACCACCATGCACAGCTAATTTTTGTATTTGTAGTAGAGACGGGGTTTCACCATGTTGGCCAGACTGGCCTCAAACTCCTGGCCTCAAGTGATCTGCCTGTCTTAAGCCTCCCAAAGTGCTAAGATTATAGGCGTGAACCACCGTGCCTGGCCCTTGTTATTGTTACTTGACTGCACCAGCCAGTGCGAGGCCAACTTCTCCTTCCACATCTGTATCTATGCCTCTTGCCGGCCCTGTTTGCTCCCCTTCCTCAGTGCCCCTTCCCACACTGTCCTCCTCTCTCTTCTCGCCTTCTCTCCGATCCCCCATATCCAACCTTTATAGCTCAGAGGTAGCCTCTCTAATCTTCCCAACCCTTGGTAATGTCTGTCTTCTCTGAACTCAATTATATACTGTCCTGTATTATTCTGAGACATTCATTGCCTATTAATCTTGTCTCCTTCAACTAGATGGTAGGCTCTGTGAGGGAAGAATAGCTTAGCTGTTCCTCTGCACCTCCCTCTGAGGCAGTGTTTGCAGAGGTCTCCCCAGTCAAATGAATGTTGACACTGCCACACGCCGTGAGCAGGAGTACTGTAATTCTGCAAGGACCATCAGTGACCTGCGTAAAGTTGATACTCAGGAGACTTTGGCTGGCTGGGAGGGTAAGGTTGGCCGATTACTCAAGTAAACACCTCTCTACTTTCTGTTCCACACATCTTGCTAAAATCCCTATAGAGAGGGACCCACCTGTCTTGGCCCAAGGCGAGAGCTGTTAAGGTCGAGACCACTGTCCCCAGGGCCCCAGTGATTGTCCACCAGGGATTCTGGATCAGTAGCCCTATGAAGATGATGAGGCCGCTGAGAGGATTGTTGACGAACATCACCTGAGCGGTCCCTCTCAGGACCCAGTCTGTGAACTGGAGGGCAAGGTGCTTGTCTGAAAGAGACAGAGAGCGAGCCATCAGCAGGTCCAGCTTGGGCTGCTCTGCTGAACTGCTGGTTGGCATGGCAACCAAGGCAAACAGGAATGTGCAAGCCAGGACCCTTCCCATTCAGCCAGGCCAGGGGTGGGGGTGGAGGGGTGGGGGTAGAGGGGAGGCTGGTGCCCAGCCCAAATCTCTCAGTGGCCCAGCAATCATTCTGCAGTGGGTGGTAGTGTTTGCCATATAGACAGAGGCACCGTGCTGAGACCAATTTAACGCTGTTCCAGCCATTGGCTTGGTTGGAAAAGAAGCCCCGGGAGCATTCCAAGGGAAATTTATTGGTCCAAAAGAAAGGGTGGGGAAGGTGGGGGGGTGGGGGCAGGAAATTCTTTCTTCTGTAGTGCTGGATGACTCAGTTAAGGGCTGGTATCTGAGCAGCAAAGAAAGTAGCCTGAAGAAAAGACACTGGGGGAGAAATTGTTGTAGCCCAGCTGTGAAAATCAGTACTGAGTCAGGGCCTGGAGGAAGCCAGGTGTAGGAGAGGGGCATACATTCTGCCTCGTTTGCTGGTTTTGTTTTCCACGACAACTTGTGCAGGTGTCGGGGCTAGTGGGAGCGGAAGGGTGTGGCATCCTTTCAGTGTTTAGTTCGAGAAGAAGTTAAAAGGAAAGACTCCTGAAGCTTTGGGAAGGATGATACCAATATTTTCTTGGCACATAGTAGGCACATAATAAATGGCTGTGCAACGAGTGAATCGAGTGAAGGAATGATCATTCAGCTAGCTTGGGAAATGGCTTATATGTTGCTAATATGGTTGTCCTACATCTATTTCACATAGGAATGAGCAATTTGCAAAGAACTAAGATCAATGCATTTAATTCTGAAACCGTGAGAATTCCAGGCCAGTAGGGTATATCATATCCCCTTGGAGTCAGCTTAGGGCTGAAGTTCCCCCAGGTGTGGACTCCAGCCCTGGGTGAGGTCCAGTCCTGGGTGGATCCATGCAGGGTGAGGGTGAATGAGTGAGGGAGCAGCTTTGGACCAAACCGGAGAGAGGGTTGTCTCTCTGGCCTGGCCTGGTCTGGCTGTCTCTCCCCAGGGTATTTTCCTACCTTTCAGCCAGATCCTGTACTCCTTCATGTCGCCCGTGAGGTAGCCCACTGCTTTGGAGAGGCTGATGCACCTTTGGCCTGCTGAGTCCCGATGGGCCACCCTGTCGTCTTTCCTTTTACTCCTTTCATTGAGCTTTTCAATCTTCACAATGTGACTGTCTTCATTGGAAGACCGGAGATCCTTTTAGGAGAAACCAACCAGACATCAAATGATACAGCTTTCTGAGAGCAGGGACATTTGCGGATAGAGGAGGGTGGCAGGTTTTTTTGATAAAAATAAAGGATCATGAGACAAAGGGTGAAACACATGCCCATTGTCTGCAGCTGCATAGAGTGCCCCATACAAGCCGGCTCTTCCCAGAACCATGCACCTTCTTCATAGCAGGATTTCTTCACCTTCACGCCATGGATCTCTTTTGGCAGTTTAATGAAGCCCATGAGCTTCTTTTCAGAATAATGTTTGTAAATGCAAAGATCAGATAAATTGGATGGCAGCAGATCCAATACCTTCTGTAATTTCAAAGTAGTGATGAGTAAAGACATGGGACCTCCTCATCGCAAGTCAGAACAGCTCTGGAAGGCCATCCCAGCAGTCTTGAGTCGCTCTCTGCTGCAGCAGTGGCCAGCCAGTCTACCTCTGTGCTACCACCACGGATGCTAATGGCCTGCGTTTCAACAAAGGCCTTCCTTTTGGAGACAGTAGGGTAGTTCAAGGGAGCAGGTTTAAGGGGAAAGATTTTGGAGACTGATTGGAAGACTGGTGAGTGAGTGCCTGTATTCTGTACTTGTCCTTAAAATCATGTCTCACAAAGAGCCACATTATCTAAGGCCAGGTAGGACCCACCATGGGTGTCACCATGTACTGACAGTGGCACTTCCTCAGTGTGCTAAGTTCACTGGGAAGGCGGGAAAGCAGCATCTTTTACCCCGCCTTTTCCCATCCCCTCCCTCCCAGGAAATATCCTAGGAGGGACACTCCTCACCTTTTCTTCAGGCATTTCCAGGAGGGGCAGAGCTGGGTGAGTATCCGGGGATGTTGAGGGCCAGCTCGGGCTGGTAAACTCTGCCTCGTAGAGTTTGTATCTACTGGAAAGTGGCTCTGGCAGGAGAGGACTGCTGTGGGGGTCAGACATTCCTTCAGGGCACAGCCACTCTTCTATCGATGGACTAGACGGAAGGAAAGGGAAAGAGCTAATGAGTCAGGATGGGGCCCAAAGGGACTTGGCTGAGGCTGGACTCAGACCTCAGGTCTGTCCGGGGGGTTGGACAGTGACACACGTGGGATCTACAGCTTGTGCTGTAGAGTTGAGGCCATTTCTCTACCTCACTACCTTTCAAAATCCTCCCATTCTTCTGAGTCCAGAAGAATGTCCATTTGGTCAATGAAGATATCCCTGACCACTGAGTCAGAATGGAAGTCTCTCTTTTTCTCTCGATCACTGAGTGTTTTTTCTCTGCCTTTCATATTGCCTGCTGTGCCATCCTATTGTGGTAGTTAGTGGTACATGTATTTTCCCCTTGATATGTACACACAGATCCAGTACTGATTGGAGGTGGGGGGTGTCTAAGAGAAACTCTTTCTGAATTTCCATGGAGGCTACATTGCTTACAATTGATCTCCAGTCTTCCTTCTCTTCCCTCTACCATTTCCAGCCCCTTCCCTCTTTCCCTTCCCCAGGAACAGTAGGAAGCACTGGTCTATTCTTCTGCGAGCTATGTGCATCCCAGCTGAAGGAGCTTACCTTCCACATGGGGCTCCTGTCCCTGTACTACCAGGGTCAGGGCTTATGCCATGACTTGTTTTTGGAACATCCTTTGCCTGAGATCCTCAGTTTCCTGGTTTTGTCTGGCTTCCCCTTTGTAGTGCTGTACTCTCTCCTTCCCATCCAGCCATTTGTGCCATTCTTCCTTAGCCTCCTCCGGCTTAGTTATATCTTTTTATTTATTTATTTGAGAGGTGGTTTTGGACCTGCATGCAGTCTCCCCTCAGTATGACCTAGAGCTTTCCCCATTGCTCCATGTTCCATGCTGCATCCCTTCAGTGTAGGACAGTCTCTCTCAGGACAGGGATCACAGATCCCTAACATGGGTACTACCATTCCGTATAGTCATCATTCTAGACACCGCTCAAGGATTGCAGGTTTCCCTTCTAAAGGGGATAAAGTCCCCTTTCTAATTTTGCATTAGTTCCATTTCGCTAGGCTATTACCTCTCCTGCTCCTAATGAGAGGAATTCTTACTCTCCACAATTTCTTCTGAGCACCACTCACCTTGCTTGGGCAGAAACCCTTCTTCTTTGAGGCTTATCCCAAATGGCCATACCATCCTCTCCAACTGCCCACTGCTGTGTTACTGACTCTCTGGTCACTCTATCATTCAGGGAAGACTTGAAGTGCTCCTACTAATCATCTTCATCCCCCTCCAGTAACTTTAAGCAGCTTCAATGTCCAGGCAGATAACTCATCATCCTATTCTCTGGCTTCTCAGATCCTTGTCCTTCTCATCTCCAGTGGACCTTTTCGTCTCCCCTTTTCAGCAACCGATTTCCACAGTCCCAGCATGGGCTTAATATCACAAACACTGGAAATCTCAAAAGTCTCCTCTGGCCACTTCCTCTTGTACGTTTGGCTCACCTGCTCAGGTGACCCCTCTGACAGCCCTTCAGCTCCCACAACCACCTGTCTTCCCTTCCCTCCTTGACCAACTTAACTTCATGGCCCCTTATGTTACTTCCTCCAACTCTCTTGCTCCTATCTCCCTCCCTCATGCTTGTATGGTGAAATTACAGCCAGGATAAACCCAAATGCTTAACTTTTCCATGATTTCACCAAACAACTGAACATGGCTAGAGAACAAGGGTAATAACCGAGTAGATTGCTTTCACTGTAAGTTGGATTGCTGTCCTCAGGTGAACACTGGGTACTTCCCTTTTCTCTCTTTAGTCCAGCTCAGTCTGCTTTCTGCTACAGCTGCCTTTGCTGCGGTCTCTAAGGCCTCCATGGCAAGTCCACTTTCAGTCCCCATCCCACCAGGCTGCTCAGTGGTGTTCTGAGAGTTGATCACCCTCTTTGACACACTCTTTGGCCTTTATACCTTATCCCCTCTCTGGTTGCTCCTTCACACTGTCTTTCAGTGGCTCTTCTTCGTGTAACAGGAGCATTTTGCAGACCCCTGTTCTGGGCCCTCTTCTCAGCCCTGGTGCTCCTACCCAGGTGACATCAGCCCTCAGCATGGCTTCGTATTCCATCTCCATGCCAGTGACCCTCAAATCTCACATTTCCAGCCCAGTTTTGAGCACTGGATTAATAGATTTAGTTGTCTACTTTACACTCACATATAGACGTTCCAAGTACCTTAATTTGCCAAAACAACTCATAATGTTTCCTTCCCAAATCCTATCCTCCCTCACAGGTGACCACCCAAGGAAAAGTTGTCTTCCCCTTCCAAGCCGTTCCTTCAGAAAACTCAGGAGTCACATTTAATGCTCCCTTCTCCTTACTCTTTAAATTCAACAATTCTGTCTCTAAAAAATATGCCTTCACGTTCATGGTCACCAGTTAGCCACCATCACCTCTTACCACATCTTCAATGATTTTCATTTGGATATCTCTACTTTTTCCCAGCTTTCTCCTCCAAGCCATGCCCTGCAGGGAAGACTTGCCATATTAATCTCATGTTGGATCCTGCTTAAAGACCATCGATGGTTTCAGATGGAAAACCACCTCTTTGACAAGGTGTGCAAGGCTCTGAGCTGCCACTGTGCTTTAGTGAGTCCCTTGCTTTCTGGCTCCATGACTCTGGGCCCCATGCTGGCCTCCTTTTAGTGCTTGTAAGATGTTGAACACTTTCCACCTCAGGGCCTCTGCAAGTGCTGGTTCATTGGCGTGAAGACCTTTCCTTCACTCTTCCTGGTCAACCCCTACACTTCTGCCAGGCTTTGTCTCAATGATCACTTGCTAAATAAACCCTCGCAGATCCACCCACCATGTTCTCCTGTCACATACTCTCATGGGACCAGGTATTTTTCCTTATAGCAGATTTGTATATTTATTTGTATGGTTTCTATCTCCCCACCAGAACTTAGGTTTCATGAGGACGGTGGCCTCCTCTGTTCTGTCTATTGCTTCATCCCCAGCTCCTGGCACAGTGCATGGCATGTAGTAAGGGTTCAATAAATAAATGTGGAAGGAAGAGAGGGAGGGGGGAGGCAGAGATTGTGAGCAAGGCTACAGGTGACTGCTAGATAGGGAACACTTCTCTGCATAACTTTACAAATCCCTGTGGATCTCAGGGATCTCTGGTGGTTTCAGAACAGCGTGGGGCCACCCACCAGCCATGCATTTTCTGCAGGCAGAACCCCCTGTCATGTCTAGCACCATTCTCATTCCCAGGAGGAGCTCATTAGACCACTGTGAATTTTTGTGTAGGTCTGCAAATGTCATTCAGATCTAACTAACCCTGATGCTGCCATCACTCCGGAATGGAGGCCTTTCCTTGTATTCTGACCCTGTAGGTAGGGTTTCAGTAAGGGGTGGGCACACTGCCATAGAGGGGGCATGCTGGAAACGTTTAGGAGACAGTGAAATCTGACAAGCCCCAGAACCTGTTCCTCTCCAATGCGCTCTCTCCCTCTGGTGGCCAAGAGGTGATACAGCATCCCTGGCCCTTGGTAAAAATTTCCCGCCAAGCCAACCCTATGAAAAGTAAGCAGGGGCAATCAGATATCCAGACACAGAATCTGCATGACACTATACAACTGGATGAACTAGAAATGTTCCGGAAAGGCCTTGTGTTAAATTCAGTGGCTGTGAAATCTATTACAAGTCTAGCTGAAAAGTGGTAATGATAAAGGTTTTTCCTAAACATATTTCATGGAATTTAAGATGTTATCAGCTGTAAGATTGATCACTATTTTATGTATCATAAAGAAAGAAGAAAATTCTTCCATTCATAATTGCAAGATGCATCCTGATTTTAGAAATGTTAAAATATGAAAATAATATACGTCATATAATCAAGGAAATATAGCGTGCTTTTAAGTGGTGGGGCTGAAGTATACAGGTAGGAGTTGAGAATGGGTATACTCAGAAATTATTTCCTAACCATAAGAATTTAAAGATTTTTATATTTCTTTTGATGAAAAAAATGTGTCTACTTTATAATCCCTTTAAGAACAGGGGCCATTACCTTGTGAATTTCTGCATTTATACCACCCAGCAGAAAGCCTTACACCTAAAAATCCCTTTATTATTATTATTGCACAAGGGAAGTTCTTTCTAGGGTACTCTCCGAAAAGGTACTCCACCTTTGAGTCCCTTCTGTATGCAGACAATATGTCCATTTTCAGATAAATCATGTCCTTGAAAAGCAAAATAGGAATTGTTTCTCATGTGTATGTTGCTCTCCGCATTTTCCAGAGCAAGCTCACCTCACTGTGACATTTGCAGGACCCAGAAAATGAGCAGTTTGCTGCAGAGTCAAGGTTAGACCCAGTTCCCCACTGCGCTCTCCGTTACTCTGACTGCCTGGCTGGGCCATGCACAGCCGAGTGGCTGGCCCTTGAGCGCCTGGGTCCAGGGCCTCAGCCCAGTGTTGTGTTTCTCAAGTCTACGTATCCTCTGCAGGAACAGGGCCTTGCACCTCCTCTAGGGAATACAGCATTCCTTTGCCGTGGGAATGTTTATCCTGTTACAATGGGGAATTTTGGCTTTGGGGTAGGGGCGAGACATGCAGCACCAATGGCCCTGTGGAGAGCAGGTCTCCGCATCTGGAAGGAGCACAGGCTGTAAGGTGGGGCTGCTCCTGCCTCCCTGCTCTGCCACTCGGGGCTGCGTGGGCCTCCATGTCTCCGAAGGGCAACGTAGGATTCTCAGGACAGTGAAATTGCTGAGTTGGTTCCTGGCACATAGTAGGCGCTTAGTGATCTTACTTTCCCCTCTTCTCGTGCTCCCAAATTGAAGGGAGAGAGGGTGAGAGCAGCCAGATGAAGTACAAGCTGGCTGGTCTGAAATGTAACAGCTTTCAAAAGTTTCCATAAGGCGTCGCCACTTGTTAGAACTGGATGTGAAATCCCTGCCCGAGCCACGTCCCGGCTGAGGGCCTCAGCCCGTTCCCAGCTCAGCTCAGCGCCAGTCCATTAAACCTGCTTCCAAGAACACATAATGATCTGCTTGGCGCGCTCAGACTCTCCTTGGCTGCCCACACCTCTTCTTCTCCTTCAGAAATATGGACAGAGAGGGCTGTTTGGATCAGTCCCATGTCTCTCCAAAAACCAGGCCTCAAATGTCAGGCAAGGGGCTCCCAAAACAGACCGGCTCCTCCATTCTTTTTGTAAGAACCCTCCTTGTTGAATATCTACCATATGCCTGTGGGCTACCCTGGAGGGATCAGAGCTGGAAGGCCCAGGCCTTGCCTGCAAAGGGCTCACATTCGAGTGGCCAGGAGGAGCAGTGAGCAGGCACTGTTTCCTGAGCAGGAGGCACAAGGGCAGAGGGCAAGAGGGTGGTGCAGAGAGCACAGAGCAGCTGCCCTGCCCTCCCAGCCCTGGGGAGACTGGGCTCAGCTTCCATGTCAGGACTTGGCTAAGCAGGTGAGAAAGAGGAGCACACTCCAGAGAAATGCCTGAGAAAATACGTGGCTTGGGCAAGCAAGCCCCAGCGTGGACTGTGCTGCAGCATGGGAGAGATGTCAGCAGGCAATCAAAGACAAAACTAGGGTGTGAGAACCAGACTGTGAGGAGTCCTTAGTGTCTAAGTTTGGACCCAAATTCTTCCAGTGGTTAGAAAAAGTGTGGCTCCTGCTCTATTGTACTAATTTTGAAATTCTTCTCCTGATTATTTTCTCCTAAGGATCATCTGTCTCCAGTAGAATTGCAGAAACATGCCCATGCCCAGTGAAGAGGGGCTGTGCCTATTTCGTATGCTCCTGCTGCCCTGGGATGTAAGGGGCCCATGCTCAAAGGGGTTTCTTGAGTTGTTGGTGTGAATTAGTGCAGAGTCAAAGCTCTCTCCCTATCCCTGGTCTCCTGGGTTTAAGTATACCAGTCCCCTGATCATCTGGGGATGAATCTCAAATGGCCCCATTTACTTCTTCTTTTTTTTTCTGAGACAGAGTTTCGCTGTCACTCAGCCTGGAGTGCAATGGTGCAATCTCGGCTCACTGCAACCTCTTCCTCCTGGGTTCAAGCAATTCTCCTGTCTCAGCCTCCCGAGTAGCTGGGATTACAGGCACCCGCCACCACGCCTGGCTAATTTTTGTATTTGTTGTAGAGATGCGGTTTCACTATGTTGGCCAGGCTGGTCCTGAACTCCTGACCTCAGGTAATCCACCGGCCTGGACCTCCCAAAGTGCTGGGATTACAGGTGTGAGCCATTGTGCCTGGCCTTACTTTATCTTCTCACCAACTCAGTTATTGAGGCCACAGCAGCTCTGGAGAAGTAAAAGTGATTAGCAGGTTCTCCAGAACATTAGTTGGATTGATATATTTTGCCTAAGACCTTGCAATTGATGCAAGGAGAGTTTCCATAAATTTCTACAACCTTAGAACCAAGAGGGATGTCCCCTCTCAAATGATGAAGGAATCTGTTCTGTAACACCACTGGATACCTAGCTTCTCCTGGCTGGGGTCCCTTTCCCATGAGGCAGGTCGTTCTTGTGGAGAACGGCCCTGCTTACTAGAAACCCTGTATCTGTGGAGCTGACATCAAGTCCCTGGGACTTTTTCTCTTTGCTGTTTCCAGTTCTGTCCATTATACCTGCACAGGATACAGGGACTCCTTTTCCCACCTAAGAGCACTTTAGAGGTTGATCCTAAGCCTTCATTTTTCTAGGGCAGTCTGCTTGATTGTCCTTCAGTCTGGCTCACCAAACACAGCCCCCAGACTCTCTGCCATCTTGCTACTGGGATCTCAGTGACAGCATCATTCTGAAAGGACCTCGCTGAGTGAGTCAGGCTGGGTCCCTGGGAGCACTGGCTTCACTCATCCCTGAGTTGGTAGACTGTGAAGGTGAAAAATCAGGTGTGTGGGGTTAGACGGATGCTTGGTCAGGCTGCCAGAATGGGGACAGATGAGGCCCCTGGACTGGTGGATCACATATCAGGGAGATCAGGAGGGGAGGAATCCAGGAGACACCTGGGCACTAAGAAGAGAGGGCAGGTAAACAGTCCAGTAGCTGGGCTGAGAGGTGCCTTGCTCAGGGCTGGGTTGTATAAGAGCCTGGCTGAGTGCCGGCTTTTATTAGGGGTGGCTCAGAGTTTTCTTGGCAGCTCCAACTTGGTAAGTCTGATCTGGGCTGAGAGGAGACTGACTCACTGGGGCCAGCGGGTCAGGCTGGGTGGGGCAGGAGTCAGAGGCAGCACCACCTCCTCTGGGTCCTCTGAGGACAGGCTGGGGTTAGAGATGGCTGGTGGCCAGTGGGCCAGGGGCTTTATCTTTCTGGTTTCTGATGCAGGGCCAGGGCTGGGGTTCTGCAGCTGAGAATCTAACCAGAGCCTGGCAGGGGAATTCTGGCCTCCAGCAGAAAAGCTCTGAGGAGCCTGCAGTGGCTGTGAGATGAGGTGGGGGAGAGAGCAGACCACTTGACCTCTTTTGATGCTCCTCCTTAGCTTGTGTTTGGAAGAATCTTATAGGAGATCGCCACACCCTTCTTATGTGACACTTTTTTCTTTTTTTTAGACGGAGTCTCCACTGTTGCCCAGGCTACAGTGCAGTGGCGCAATCTCGGCTCCCTGCAACCTCCACCTCCCAGGTTCAAGCAATTCTCCTGCCTCAGCCTCCTGAGTAGCTGGGACTACAGGCGCCCGCCACCATGCCCAGCTAATTTTTTGTATTTTAGTAGAGATGGGGTTTCACCATGTTGCCCAGGCTGGTCTCAAACTCCTGAGCTCAGGCAATCCGCCCACCTTGGCCTCCCAAAGTGCTAGGATTACAGGTGTGAGCCACTGTGCCCGGCCCTTATGTGACACTTCTAAAGTGGGGTGACCCTTCAATGTTCCACATATTGAGCCCTCTCATCCCATGAATAAATGGCAATTTATTTATTGCCTCTTGCATTCCATCAAATTGCAATTATTCAGCCATCGAGTTCTCCTTCAGAGCTCTCAGTCTGGATCAGCCCATTATCTCCCTTTGAGTCAGGCCCTCCCCAGTGCAGGTCAACTTCTAGCTGTTTTCCCTCACTTCAGTCTCCCCAGTTTTTCTCCACTTTGCCACTGGTGATGGGTAAATTATCTTAAAACATGACTTGGTCGTGCCACTGCTCAAAAACCTTCTGAGGTGCTCCATGTCTGAGTCCTTCGCTCCTGGAACTGGGCATGAAACTCTGAGCCAGGGTAGTCAATGCCCAGGGCACTGAGGAGCACAGTTTTCTGGAATGCTGATTAGGCTTGATATGAACTAATATAGAATAATAGTTGTATATTTAAGCAAACATGGCTTATAAAAGAGTCAAATGCAACTCTTTATATTATTAAAATAAAATATAAAGGGAAGCAATGTAGAGTCTGCAGGTGCCTGCTTCAGGCTGTGCCCTCCTACTACCTAGGAGTGATGTGTCAATTCTCCCCATCACTTGAGGCTACTTAGGGGGAGAAGTTAAGAAGCTCTGAAGATAGCAACTGTTCTCAGTCTCCCACAGTTCTACCCAGGGGCGCTCCACCTGTGCCCAAGACAATTTTCAGCTTCTCTGCAGCACGTGCCACTGTTCTGGGCAGGTGGCCTCCTCAGGTCCCACAGCTACCTCCAGTTCAGTTCCACATGCATGAATATTGATCTCCTTTACTCACGCACATCCTGCTCACACACCCGCCCCTAACATGGCCATGGTGCCTTCCTGGCCTCTTATGAGCATGGTGACCTCTGCTGTGGCTTGTGTGGTGGACTATTTCACAATGCAGTAGTCTCTCTCTCTCCCTCTCTCTCTCTTTCATACACACACACACACACACACACCCCTACACAGACACACATGCACACATGCACACATACTTATATACATGAGCTGCCCCGAGGTGGCTCTAGGTAGTTAATTTTAGTGTTATTAGATAGTGGTGGCACAGTGGAGACAGAATACCTGGATTCAAATCCTGGCTCCCCACTGTAATAGTCCATTCTCATACTGCTATAAAGAACTACCTGAGACTGGGTGATTTATTAAAAAAAAAAAAAAAAAAGAAATTTAATTGACTCACACTTCCACATTGCTGCAGAGGCCTCAAGAAACTTACGGTCATGGCGGAAGGCGAAGGGGAAGCAAACTCGGACCTTCTCAAATGGTGGCAGAAGAGAGAGATGGTGTGGAGCAGGAACTTGCCAAACACTTATAAAACCATCAGGTCTTGTGAGAACTCACTCACTATCACGAGAACAGCATGGGGGGAAACCGCTCCCATGATCCAGTCACCTTGCCCTGGGTCCTGCCCTCAACATGTGGGGATTACCGGGATTACAATTTGAGATGATATTCAGGTGCAGACACAGAGCCAAACCATATCATTCTGCCCCTGGCCCCTCCCAGATATTATGTTCTTTATACATTTCAAAACAAAATTGTGCCTTAGCAACAGTCCCCCAAAGTCTTAACTTATTCCAGCATTAACTTGAAAGTCAAAGTCCAAAGTTTCATCCGAGGCAAGGCAAGTCCCTTCCACCTATGGGCCAGTAAAATCAAAAGCAAATGGCCGGGTGCGGCGGCCCACGCCTGTAATCCCAGCACTTTGAGAGGCTGAGTCGGGTGGATCACTTGACGTCGGAAGTTTGAGACCAAACTGGCCAGTGTGGTGAAACCCTGTCTCTACTAAAAATACAAAAATTAGCAGGGTGTGGTGGCACACACTTGTAGTCCCAGCTACTGGGAAGCTGAGACAGAAGAATCTCTTGAACCCGGGAGGTGGAGGTTGCAGTGAGCCAAGATAGTGCCAGTGTACTCCAGCCTGGGTGACAGAGCAAACTCTGTCTCAAAAAAAAAAAAAAAAAAAAAAGGCAAGTTAGTTACTTCCAAGATACAATGGGGGTGCAGGAGGCATTGGATAAATGCGCCCATTTCAGATGGGAGAAATTGGCCAAAACAGAGGGCTACAGGCCCCATGCCAGTACAAAATCCAGTGGTGCAGTCATTAAATCTTAAATCTCAAAAATAATCTCCTTTGACTCCATGACTCACATCCAGGTCATGCTGATGCAAGAGGTGGGCTCCCACAGACTCAGGCAGCTCTGCTTCTGTGGCTTTGCAGGGTACAGCTCTCCTCCTGCTGCTTTCACAGGCCCGTGTTGAGTGTCTGTGGCTCTTCCAGGTGCAGGGTGCAAGCTGTCAGTGGATTTACCATTCTGGGGTCTGGAGTACGGTGGTCCTCTTCTCACAGCTCCACTAGGCAGTGCTCCAGTGGGGACTCTGTGCCGGGGCTCCAACCTCACATTTCCCTTCTGCACTGCCCTAGCAGAGGTTCTCTATGAGATCTCTAACCCTGCAGCAAACTTTTGCCTGGACATCCCGGCATTTCATACATCCTCTGAAATCTAAGTGGAGGTTCCCAAACGTCAATTCTTGACTTCTGTGCACCTGCAGGCTCAACACCACATGGAAGCCACCATGGGTTGGGGCTTGCACCCTCTGAAGCAATGGCCTAAACTGTACACTGGCCCCTTTTAGCCATGGCTAGGATGCAGGGTACCAAGTCCCGAGGCTGCACAGGGCAGCAGTGGGGCCCTGGGCCAGCCCATTTTTTTCTTCCTAGGCCTCTGGGCCCAGGATGGTAGGGGCTGCTGAAAGGTCTCTGACATGCCTTGGAGTAATCTTCCCCATTGTCTTGGTGATTAACATTTGGCTTCTGGTTAGACAAATTTCTGCAGCCAGCTTGAATTTCTCCCCAGAAAATGAGTTTTTCTTTCCGTCACATCGTCAGGCTGCAAATTTTCCCAACTTCTATGCTCTACTTCTCTTTTAAACGTAAGTTCCAATTTCAAACAATCTCTCTGTTAATGCATAAAATTGAATCCTCTTAGGAGCACCAAGGTCACCTCTTGAATGCTTTGCTGCTTAGAAATTTCTTCTGCCAGATATCCTAAATCATCTCTCTCAAGTTCAAAGTTCCACAGATCTCTAGGGAGGTGGCAAAATGCCACCAGTCTCTTTGCTAAAGCATAGCAAGAGTGACCTTTACTCCAGTTCCCAACAAGTTGCTCATCTCCATTTGAGACCACCTCTGCCTGCACTTCATTGTCCATATCACTATCAGCATTTTGGTCAAAATCATTCAACAAGTCTTTAGGAAGTTCCAAACTTTCCTATATCTTTCTATCTTCTTCTGGGCTCTCCAAACTCTTCCAACCTCTGCCTGTTACCCAGTTCCCAACTTGCTTCCACATTTTCAAGTATCTTTATAGCAGTGTCCCACTATCTTGGTACCAATTTACTGTATTAGTCTGTTTTCATACTGTTATAAAAAAACTGCCGGCCGGGCATGGCGGCTCACATCTGCAATCCCAGCACTTTGGGAGGCTGAGGCGAGTGGATCACGAGGTCAGGAGATCAAGACCACGGTGAAACCCCATCTCTACTAAAAATACAAAAAATTAGCTGGGCCTGGTGGCGGGCACCTGTAGTCCCAGCTACTCAGGAGGCTGAGGCAGGAGAATGGTGTAGACCTGGGAGGCAGAGCTTGCAGTGAGCTGAGATTGCGCCACTGCACTCCAGCCTGGGTGACAGAGTGAGACTCTGTCTCACCAAAAAAAAAAAAAAAAAAAAAAAAAAAAAAACTGCCAAAGACTGGGTAATTTATAAAGGAAAGAGGTTTAATTGACTCACATTTCCACAATGCCAGGGAGACCTGAGGAAACTTACAGTCATGGCAGAAGGAGAAGTGGAAGCAAACTTGGACCTTGTCACATAGCAGCAGGAGAGAGAGAGTGTGTGAGGAGGAACTTGCCAAACACTTATAAAACTATCAGACCTTGTGAAAACTCACTCACTATCATGAGAACAGCATAGGGAAACTGCCCCCATGATCCAGTCACCTCCCACTGGGTCCGACTTTGACACATGGGGAATATGAGGATTAAAATTCCAAATGATATTTGGGTGGGGACACAGAGCCAAACCATACTACCCACCTACTTAGCTGTGCATCCTTGGGGAAGCCCCGTAACCTCTCTGTGTCTTGGTTTTCTCATCCCATCTGTGAGGTGAGGACAATAATAGTGCCTACCTCATAAGATTGCTTCAGAAGAAATAATGCATGCAAGTTGCTTAGTGCAGTCCCTAGCACATATTAAGTAGCTAATAAACATTAGCGATTTTAATTGTTCATGCTTGTGCTGTGAGTGATGTATTCATGTGGGTGTGGCTGAGCATCTTCAGGGCCATTGTCCAAGAACCCCAGTCAAAAGTGGATTCAGGCAGTAGAGAGATGGGTAAGGAGTTTAAATGCTATTCTGCATGGTCTAAGAAGTTAAATTTGCCACGTTGGAATGTCATGGGCACATAATATTCTGACCAGCTGATTTGCTTATCTTGCCAGCCCACAGAGTCTGAGCCATCCTTGCTCTTTCCCACTGAGCTCTGGGCAGTTCTCTCTATTGACCTTGGGCTGGAAGATCTCTGAGTAAACACCTTTAAATGGAAGCTGGGAGCAGCCGCAACTGCTTGAGAGCTCTTCATCTTTCCTTTTCCAGGCCTCAGCTATCTGTCATTGCTGTTTATGTATATGTCTCATCTCTAGGAGACAGATGGGAGCCCCTTATGGGCAATTTCCTTGTTTTCTTGAAGTATAGCTTCTTGCACACAATAGGTGCTCAATAAATATTTGATGAATGAGTGAAGTATTCACTGAAGATTGCAGACTATGAACTTTACAAATTCTGTACTGTTTGAAGTCACCATGCACATGGTATTTTATATGTTACAAAGCACTTTCCTTCCTCAAACTGAATTTATTTCCTCAATCAATCTCATGATGAGGGGTAAGCTATAGATGGTGCTCTTCTTGTTTTGCAGGGTCAGAGATGCGAGGGTACCTGCCACACGGGCCACACAGTGAGTTGACACAGGAGCTAAGACTGTCTCAGCCTCCTTTGCTCAACAGCATTCCCAACCTCCTTGTGTCGGGCCCTGGACTCTTCCCTAAGGTTCTCTCCCTCATCCAGTGACTGTGCACATGTGAGTCCTTGATTCTTCTCCCTAGAGCTGGGCCTTATGTAGCTTAAGCTTTTTGTCTTTGGATTCAATGTGTACAAACACACATCTCCTTTCAGGTGCTGTGCCATGGTGTGAAGCTGGATCTTGTGTGCAAGCTGGGCTGGTATGTAGAGCTTCTCCTTCCTTTTGGTGAGGATGCACTTCTCCTGCACTTGACCTCTGTAAGGGCGCAGTGTGGCATGTCCTTTAGGCCCTTGAGCTAACTTCTTCATTTTCAACAGAACCTTGATCCCCTTTTCCTGCACAGATGTTTATTTTCTAAGAACAACATGGCTTTGGAGTCAAGAGGAAGGGCTGTCCCTGGGAGGGGGTAGAAATTGGGACAGATCCTATCAGGTGCTGTCCCAAGAGCTTCTTACTCAGGTAAAGCTCAGAGTCAGATGACTATTAAAGGTATTCGTGGTGGGGAAAAGGATAACTTGCAGTCAGAATGGGGGTGTTTGGAATGGGAGCAGGCTGGTGTTTGGTGAGGGTAGGGAAAATGCTTAATGGGCTGGTGTTGACTCTCACGTCTTCTTAAGCACCAGCTGATGGTCCCTAGTTCTCCTAGTGCAGCACCTGGGTGTGCCAATCCTCTGTGCCTAACATGGTGTTTCTCATCATGGCAAAATGTGTTTTAGGGTCATCGCAGGCAGTAAACCTACAGTGCTTTAAAACTGGCTTTCAGCACACATTTTCTATACAAGAAGACCCTAAGTCATGCTTTTATCCTGACTTGGTGAAAGACTGACAGGTAGTAGGTAGTGATGCTCCCACCTCATTGGTGATCTATGGGTGTTGGGGAAGACCAGGGTTAGAGCAAAACAAACCTCTAGATGAAAGAAGACCATCAATGGATGTGTGTGGCCATGCTAGGCCAGTCTGGAATTCCATGGGGTGATGGAATTACAGAGTATTGCAAAGCCTACCATTCCCAACATATGCCTCCTGCTGGTCTATTGACAAGAGCTGAAACCTACCATGAGACAGGGGTTCCTTTTAGTTCAGTTACAGCCTTGTTTCTAGAATGCCTTCCCCTTCCCTTTCAGCTGGATGTGAACACTCCTTCCTTGAAGCCCTGAGAGCAGCTGAGATCCTCAATCTTGACAGCACACAGTCATCTTTATCTAGGGAGCTTTAAAAAATGCTGATGACTGGGTCCCTTCCTCAGAGATTCTGACTTAATTGGTGTAACCCGGGCACTGGAATTTTTAAAAGCTTCCTAGGTGATGGTAATGTTCAGCCAGGATTGAGAACCCCTGACCTAGATCTTTGTGTCTATGCTCTGTCTGCACACATTTCATGCCCTTGCTACTCCAGGTGAGTGAGGGTTCAGCATCAGCTTTACCTGGGAGCTTGTTAGAAATGCAGGCTCTCAGCCCCACCCCCATAACAGAATCTGTATTTTGAATAACACCTTAGGTGATTCCTGTGCTCACTCAGGTCTGCACACAGGCTTCTCAGGGGTGTAATGGGGCAGTGCTGGGGTACAGACAGCTATAAGAAGGGAGAGGGGATGGTGGGAGAGGGGCTGGAAACTATCTTCATTTATTTTACAATTTTTGCTTAGTGGTCAAAGCATTCAGTAAGCAAGCAAAATCAGATTAGATTTAGCAACAGCAAAACCAACTAAACAAAAACTAGATTTATGACTTTAATTAAATGCCATTTGCATCCTGCATCTCCAGATGAAAGGAAGTGGCAAGCACCTCAGTCTTTTTCAGCTTGTGTCTTGGCCAGTGGAATTTAAATCACTGCTTCCTAAGCAACCTGCTCAGCGTCGAAGCAATGGCATGCTCCTGAAGAATCTAGTTATAGGTGGTATACAATTTCAGAAATAAAAGTGTATCACCTTTGGAAATGGAGTCTTACTCAGTTATTGAAATAGCTAAGTGAAATGCTCACCTTTGCTTTGTAAACTCACACAAGAGAGTAGAGAGGAGAGACAGATGGGTTATTGATTTGCCCAACCCTGATGGGAACAGAAGCATGGGCCCTCTGGACTTAGGTTGAGGTGAACCAAACTTAAGAGGCTTTAATTGTAGCACCCTCATGGAGTCTTGCTATAAACTCCAATGAGGAATGCTGGCAGTGGGTGGTGGATGCCTTAATGGAGAGCTCTAGTAAAAACCATAAGTAGTTGAATAATAACTGCACATTACCAAAGAAGAAAAGACATAAAAAGCCGCACCTGGAGTGGAAAGGGACATTTTGTGGAGGTAGTGAGAAGGGAAATGTAGTTGTGATTGGCACAAAGGAAGGAAAGAGTGAAAGGATTGGAAAGTTTTAGATAGATACAAGAAAGAAAGGAAGGAGAATAAGGAGAAAATGGGGTAAAGGAGGAGAGGAGAGAAGAGAAAATGAAGCCAGAGTGCAGGAACAGTAGGCATGATGGCAGGAAGGGATGTGCCAAGAAGGAAGCCAAACAAGCCTAAAGAGGAGATGGGAGCAGGGAGACAGGGAGACAGATGGATGCTCCTGAGCCATTAAGGAGGCAACAGCCTGCGAGCCTCCAAAGACTCCCTAGTGGGGCTTCTTCCCCTCCTGCCTTCCTTCCTCCAGGAATCCTGCGTAGGATGAAGCAGCAATCTTCCCTGAGAAGCAACATTGGGGCTCTTCTTTTCCGTTGCCCTGTGGCTCCTGGCAAAGCAGCTGGACTTTGAAGTAGACATCCTCTGGACCAGCTACCCAAGGAGGAAATGCAGAGGGGACCTGGCATGAAGGAAGAACTTTGCAAATTCCAGTTTTATTCCATGCCCCCCTCACGCCTAACCAGATTTACAAAATGAGCTTTCATTACATTCCCAAAGAAGCTACTTCTCAAAGAAGCTACTTAGAGTTGCATTAGTTGAGCATTAAGGGATGTGTGCATGCTGGAAGTGGCTGGAATGCATTTGCCAAGATGCTTGTTGTCTAAATCCTCTGAAGCTTGACTGAGGTAATGGCACAGATAAGTTGGTTATATTTAAACAGCCAAAACTCTGAAACGATGGAATTTGTCTGGACATCACTGGAAAGTAAATTGAGCTTGTTGTGAAATCTCTGAAGATAAGTTTTCTAAAAGGAGGTGAGTGTTGATGAGCAAAACCCACTGGGACGGTCATAGCAGTTGGAACAAAAAGAGCATGGACCCAAGAGCCAAATTACAGCTCTTCTACTTACTCCGGAGCCATGTTGGGCACAGAATCCTCCTTATCCATGAGGCAGGGATGGTGAGAACTGCCTTGTAAGGCAACACACAGAGGGCCCAGTGTACTCTATATAGTAGGTATCAACAAGTGTCAGTTTTCACCTTTCATCTTTTCTGGGGTTGTTCACAAGTGCTAAAGACTCCAACCATCAGGGATTTAATGAGAGTGGAACTGCTGAAGTAAATATTTGGAAGGTTCATCTTTCTAAAGCACCAATTTCTCCATAGCACATCCTGTACCAGATAGTGTTCATTCGACAGTGTTTGGTGAGCACCTATTCTATATCAGTCACAGGGGATTCAACGGTGAACAAAAAAAAATTCATCGTACTCTAACGGAAACCAGAAAGTAACTGTTAATGCCCAGGAATGGGGTCATAGCAGTCCCCACTGTAGGGTAGGAGTAGAGAATGGAGGCATTGGAGAGAATCTTTTGGTTGTTTCAAGGACTGAGAGGCACTCTTGTGTCACTTGCTCTGGGGGAAACTGCTGCCATGTTATGACAACACACAAGCAGCCTTACGGTGTTCCTTACAGGGGAACTGAGAGCTCTTGTCATCAACTTGCCAGTCATGTAAGTGAGCAACTTTGAGAGTGGATCCTCCAGCCCCAGTCAAGCCTTCAGGTGACAGCAGCCCTGACTGACATCTTGACTGCAGTCTCATTAGAGAGCCTCAGCCAGAAAAACCCAGTTATGCTCCTCATGGATTCCTGTCCAGAGACATTAAGAAGATAATACATGTTTATCATTTTGTGTTGCTAAGTTTGGGCAATTTGTCACACCTGGGGCAATTTGTCACACCTTGATAGATAACTGATACATTAGCCATTAATAGCTCTTTAAGAATCAGATAAGGTGGTCTCCTAGCAGGAACCCAAAAAAGGTATACTTTTTATGGAGGAAAAGGTTCTTGGTGAAAGGAAGTAACTAATATTTGCTGAGTACCTACTATGTGGTAGGTACTGGTACCTATGTTATATCTTATTTAATCCTCCTAGCAACCATGTAGAATAGTGTGGACGGCACTTGCCTATAAATTTGGAGGTAGTCTGCTGACAAAATGGGATTACAGACCATGTAAGAAAGATCTGTTGGTTTCACAATTTTGCAGGAAGTTAGTCTCCTATTGGTTGAGTCTTACGGGGCATAAATATCTCTAGGGGAAAAAACCCTGACTGGGGATTGGTTTTGAAGACACAACCCACTAATTGAAGAACGTACAAACCAAACCCTCTGGCCACCCCTTGGGGACATACCCAAGAAGTACTTAACCAACATTGCCTTCAGAGAGATTGAATGCAGAGACAACATTTAAATGCATGAAAAAAAATCAGAAAGCAAAGTAAGAAAATATTAAAACAGTCGAAGTTCTCCATCATTTAATTATTTGTCTATCCTTAGCAAGAACCTCTCATTTGCAATGTCTGTAGCCTTGAGGATGGGAAATACATGATTCCTGCCCTCCAGGAACTGAGGGATGATCAGACACATAAAAACAGCATAGGATATATTATGTGGAAAATTCCTGCGGTGGAACCTGAGTCTGGCTTGCTCAATCCTCCTTCTAGTGTACCTTACTATACCCGAGAGGCTAGATAACTAAAAATTAGATTTCTTAGCATTCCTTGCAGCCAGTGTTTTTTTTTTTTTTTTTTTTTTTTTAATTAGACTTTGTCAGTTATAGGCATTTAGGTAAAATTTAGAAGGTGAGAGTGAAACAAAAGATTTTTTCCTGCTCTTTTTGGCTATTTTCTGTTGAAAGTAAGGTCATGGGCATGTGATGTTTTCTTGCCATTCAGTGCTCAGCCACCAGCTTTACAGGGTTTGAGAAGCAGTAGCTACAGTGGCGTCGTGATTGTGGCTGACTGATTCCTAGAATACAGTGGTGGATTCTTGAATGCAATAGTTTCAGTGGTGGCCTTGGAGGTAGTGGCTCTTATGGTAGATCAGTTTTGCAGAGTTCCAGGAGTAATTTCCAACCCACCTCTAGAGCTCCCTCCTGCAACCCTGCCCCAAATTTTGTAAGCCCTTATATCTCTCTATTAAATCTTTTTCTGCTTAAAATACCTGCAGTGATTTCTGTTTCCTATGCTGAACTCTGATAGATGCCATAAGAAAGGAACCAGATAGTGTTACATGAGATTGGGGCAGGGGAGAGGAGGGGAGGGATGGAATAATTAGAAAGGAATTTTTGGAGGAGGTAACTTTTTAGCATAAAGGAGTAAGGATTTCAAACAGCCCGGGAGAGATGAGGGTTCCCTGGTGGGAGTGATTAAAAGGAGCTGTTTCTCCTTCCCCCAACTTGATACTTCCTCATCACCTTCCCCCCCTCCAGCTGGATGGGTTATGGTTTTATTAAAGTCTGGACTTGAATAGTTACTTGGAGTTTCTGTTTGTTGTCAGTGGGAAATGTGTTATTTCAATATGGAACTCAATACCCCGAAAACAGATATTCATGTAGTGGTCTCATGGATCCTGCAAAGATAAATGTATCTGGAAAAGGTGGTGCATTTCCTCTCCTGTAGCCTTCCTTCATCACCCTTCTGAAGACTGCAGGCTGCTGTTCCATGCTAGGCTCCTGATAACCTATCTTTCTGGGAGAGGATAAAATGGAAGGACCAGGTGTTCTCTGACATGGCAAATCAGAAGAAAAATCATTGCACTGGGAATGAGGAGACCTGGGATCTAAATTCAGCTCTGCTGCCTACCAGCTGTTTAACCTTGGCCAAGTTTAATTAATAACCAAATCTTTAATATTTTGTGATTCTGCCCACTTCTCTCCAGTTTCAAGGCTGCAACCTTAACTCAGACCATTATTATTTCTCCTGCTATCTGTGCATCCTCCACAGTCCATTCTTCTTATGGCAACCGGAATAATCATCTAATCATTGAATCGCATCACCTCTCATTTAAGACTGTTTAATGCTTCCTGGTGCCCCCGGGAGGTCAAAACTCCTGGCAGAACATAAAGTCTGATTTGTCTCAGTGGGCATCTTCACCCTCTTCTCCAGAGGTGGTTATATTTTAAGGTGAACTAAAACCAGTGGTCCCCAAAGTGGGGAGTTTGCCCTGAGGGGTACATGAGACGGTCCATAAGTGCATGGGTAGAAAATATTAGAACTTTTATGTATATTTTTATTCGAAGGTTAAGAAGGAAATTAAGCTTTACTAGCCTGGCTAGGATTGTCTTTCAAGTTGTTACCTGTCACATGTGGTCCTTGTCTACTGTGCGTGAAGATCAGCATTGCAAAGTTAAGGTGTTGGTGGTTGCTCGTGCAGGCTCTGGAGCCAGATTGCCTGGATTAGTGCTTCCTGTTGGTTATCAATATTGTATTATGATGATGATCACTGCAGGGAAGAGTGGAAGGCTCATTGTGTGGAAGGATGTACACAAAATTGACACTCAGATTAATCAGACTCTTGCAAAGAAGACTAATAGAAGCCCAACTAATTTATACGAAAGTGGTAGGGCTATAGATTCCTTCATTCTGATTATGAGCTCATCACCATCTACGTTGTAAAGGCAATGATAATCTAATCAGCCACGATAAGAATAGGCCCTCCAAAATGCCAAAACTGTGAAGTCTACTTTAAACAAGGATTTACATTCATTGTCATTAAAGATGACCCTCACCTAAGTGTGTATTGTGCCTTGACATATTAGCTGATGTATGTACACATATGTAATTTATATTTAAACAAACATATTGGGGATGACTGCCCCAAAATATTTTTCTAATGGAATTGCACAGTAAAGAAATTTGGAGACCACTAAAGTAGGCACATGCTTGGTTCTGACTGTGCAGAGTTTCACTAGACCCCATACATATCCTCTGATGTAACATAAGAATGTGGACCCATTTGTTACTGATGTTCCTGATGCATTTATAAAGCAGGGTTGTTTCTCTGAGCTATATTTTCAACGAGCTTTAAAGGAGTAGACTGCATGATTTGGAGTATTTTAACTGCTAAATCATTTGATCTCGATATTGTCAGATATTTACTTAGAATTTTAAAATGGTAAATATTATGTACCATACAAAGTTATGCTGCTGATGGGATGGGCTATGGTAACATGATGGTGAATGGCTTCCTGACATTAGGATTAATTGGCTCTCACACCAGTTTCATCATTTAGAAGGCAGTGAGAAATGACCTTTTTGCATCATATTCATTCTTGAAGTAATTTGTTTACCCCAGCCATCAAAACTCAGTCAATAAACCATGGGGATTGACAAAATGGCACTATATAGGCAACAGAGAAAAATTGGAAAAGTGAATTATAGGTGTGAGTGACTAGTAATAAATAATCAGCTTATTCCTGTTGCAGAAGTGTCTGTGACCAGGAGAAAATCTGACCAATGGAAAATTTGAATCCAACAAAAGTGAGCCACTTAATTATATATGAAGACATTTGAAAGTAAATATGTTCTGGTTCTCTAAGTAAGATTGTTCTTCAAATACATGGTTTTGTTAAAAGCATGTCTTCTGACTCTTAGACCCTCTCCAGTTACCTGGCATCTGAAATTTTACCATTAGTGACTCACTCCTTTGGGGTAAGCATAGACCACTTCAGGTATCTTCTGTTGAAAAACAAGCACCCCTGGTAAGAGGTAGCACATCAAGTCAATGACTCTTTAGGGTGACTTAGTCTATTAGATGATTCCTCCACCGGGAGAGCTCTGGCACAGTGTCAGGATTCTGGGCATCCTGGAAGGGGCTGTATGAGAGGGGATGAGAGCCGAGGGTTGAAAAAGAGTAAAGGCAGAGGGAACAGAATAGAAAAGGCTAGTTATAATGGTTTCAGTTTTGACAAAGAAATACCCTGATTGTAACCCTAGAGACTACATCAACCACTGAATTTATCATAACTCTCTGGTCTTGGGTAGAACTCACATCTTTCAGAATTAATTCAATGTAATACACTATTCAAGAGACCCCAGTAAATACAGTGAACTCCCAGTTTTCAGTGACTCTGTCATCTGCTTGTTGATTGTCAATGGTTAATCTAGGACAAAGATCAGACCACTCTCTGGGAAACCACACCCATGTTCTTATCAATTATGGACCAACAAGAGACAGGAAGAGCAAATTTCTAGAAAGAATAGAAAAATGCTCTTCAAAGCACAAAATTGCTGTGATTGGGGATCACCTGTTGTACGCTTATCAGGATTCCATTTCTCACTGTTGTGAATGATTGAGCAGTGGCCATTCTGATGGAATCTTTGTGATGATTCATTTGTGATGTTCCCCTCCCTGCTTGTTCAGCAAGCTGACACATCTGCTCAATACCACCCCATCCCAACAACTGATTGATTCAGTAGATTCAGTGAAAAAAAAGCAAAATTGTTTGACAAAATGTACTTTTTTGATAGAATCTATCAGTCAGTTGCTAACTAAATTGATGGGTTATTTTTATCTTGATTTTTTATTTTTGTTTTTGGAAATAACAAGTTAGCTAACTAAAAAGACCAGGTGTCTAATCGACTTGGCTGGTTGTGCTGACAGATATTTGAGATGACATCAATTGGCTAAACTGATGGGAATTTGAATGAGTTCAGTCAGAATGTTTGAATCCATCAGCAGGGAGTGTTTGCTTTGAAGAAAGCACACAAGTGTCTGCATTTTACCATGAGGAAGCAGAAGGCTTTTGGCCTTAAGATACAAAGAGAGGAGAATTCTTTGAAAGAGCCTGAGTGAAATTTTGTATCTTCTGATCTCTTGCAAGGGTCTGAGTTTCTCAAGGAAAGACCAACTTCTCTGCCCCATCACGGTCATGTTTCAAGTCTCTGCAGAGGGTAGAGCAGCTGAAGTGAGTATGGGAGTGAAAGTGTTTTTCACATCACACCAAAGACCCCTATGCTAACTCCATCGTTGGGGTGAGGCCAGAGCTCATGCATGGAAAAGCCACACAGTAGGTGAAGTGGCTTTTCAGTTTTCTGTAATCTTTGCTCCTGCCTCCTTGCCCTGCTTCAAATTCCTTTTTAGATCATCTTCCACCTTCATCAGGGTATCCAATGCCCTCATACTATCCCTATCCAGGGCACATATCCTCCAGTCTCCATAAGGAATGAGTGACAAATCAATCTGCTCACTAACCCTCTCCAAGAGAGATGACATTTTCATTAAGGACTGACATCAGTTGAACACCTATTGTGTATTAGACACTGTGCTGGGCACTTCACACACACTATCTCCTTTAATGTTCATATCTATTTACCATTGTATGGCTTATCCATGGCCTTTTGATATTTTATGAAATAAGCTTCTTTGAGGTTTGGAACTGAAGGTCTGGTGGAGTTTGCATATTTTTGGCTTAATCTGGGAAGTGAATGAGGACTCCTAGAGTGGGACTTAGATCCTAGAAAGAAGGAGACCCCTGGGCATCATGCACAACCATACATGCCCTCACCCGACAGAATGGCCAATGCCAAAGGCTCTGACCATTCAGATCTTTCAGCCAGTCCTGCCTAAGCAGATGCTTCCTGGATAAGACCAAAGAAAATGCTTGCAATCTTGTCCAAGGAAGTGTAAGTCACCATAGTTCAGCTGAAAAGACTTAAAGATTGAGGATCACCATGGTGTTGCTTCATCATGCTACAGACTTGGAGTCCCTTCAAGTCAATGCATATTAATGGGCCAGTCTGATCAATTGATCTCAGAATAAAGCATTGTCAGAATTTTCCTCAATGATATTCATTTAGAAAACATTGGTTAGGCTCAATTGGGAGATTCCTTCTGGATCATGAATGGAGATCATGAGCCAGTTGGACTGAAAAGATAGAAGGGAAAGAAAAACCCCATTGGAATTAAGATGACAAAGTCAAAGTAGTTGTACACAGACCCAGAAAATATTATAGCTCTGAGTGGTGAATGGATCCAACCTTGTCCCTTTCTTACTATGTGGCCATAGAACAATTTGATGGTAGAGCATGCACACTGTCCTCTTGGACATTCAGTCAGTTGCCCAGAGGGGTGGGGAAAAGCCTGGGAAAGGAGGAGATGGCAGAGAGATCTGGGATCTGCTTAGTAAGGCTCTCCCACTAGACACTAAAGGCTTTGCTAGAATTGTACCTTTATGACCCCATGGGTTTTTCTCTGTAGCACCTCCATGTGGTAAGTTAGGATAAAGCTTAGAAAAGTAGTGACTTGCCAAGGTCATGAAGCCAGTTGGTAGCCAGTTAGCATGAAGCTGTAGGTTGGGCCATGTATTCTCTTTTGTTTTTCCACCATACCATGTGGTGCAGCACTGATCATCCTGAGGGGAGGCAGTTAGGTTTGGTGGAATAAGGGACAGCCTAGGGAAGTGGTAAAGATGAGGCTCTGGAGGCAGATGACTGAGTTTGAGTCTTGGTCCTCCCTCCCATCCCACCCTACTTCATTGCATTATGACCCTGGGCAGAATACAGAGCATGAGTTCCCTCAAATGAGGATGGTCATAAAATTGACTCAGGGTTGGCTTCATGGACCTGCAACCAATGCAATTTGCATATGGCCCTGTATAAAAAGGGCTCTATAGTCACCATCTTGAAATTCTCAATAATTCAAATATTTTCAATTATTTAAAAGCTTGAATCTGCGTTTTGTAAGGGAAGTCCATTGGGACAATGGAGCATGAGCCATTAGATCTTCTGCTCACACTCAGTCCTACCTCCTGCTGCCTCCCTTGGTTCATGGTTCTCGAGTGCCTATTCCCCATCTCTTGGAGCCCAAGGACCTGCCCACTCTCTTCCTCCTTGCCCCCTACCCAGTGACTGCTGCTGCTCTCCATGCAGAGGTATGCACAGGTGAGGGTCAGAGTTGAGTGCATGTACCCTGCAGCATCTTAGCCCAATCCTGGTGCCAAGTGTATCCTGGCATCGAGATTACCATACCCTGAGGCTGCCTGTTCACTGTGTGTCGTGGTGGAGGTGGAGGGCCTGTGAGAAGAAGGGATGCCTGACTCAATTTCTCCACTCCTGATTGGGTACAGCAGGTCAGTCTGATGGCTGGTGTGTGTGTTGGGGGGACCTGGCAGCCAGTGGGCCATTTGGGAGTACACTGAATTGCAGGATGGAACCCCTGGGTTCCCGTGATGGTCTTCATTCATCTAGCAAGTATTTTTATGTCCCAAGCAGTATGACAATAAGTAGCAAATAAAAACACCATCAGAGGGAGGGAGAGAGAAAAAGAGCACTCATGGAAGAAAGAAACAAGTTTTATATTTTGGTATCTTTAACTGCCTCTTATTTTCTCTGCTTTTTAACAAGCACCCTACATTTTCATTTTGCACCCATAAATCCTGTAGCTGGGTCTATATCTACCTCATGGGCTGTTGTGGGGATTAGATGAGCAAGTACCTGAGAAGGGCTCTGATATTGTTTGTCTGTGTCCCCACCCAAATCTCATCCTGAATTCCCATGTGTTGTGGGAGGGACCTGGTGACTCATGGGGGCAAGTCTTTCCCATGCTGTTCTTGTGATAGTGAATAAGTCTCATGAGATCTGATGGTTTTATAAGGGGGAGTTTCCCTGCATGAGTTCTCTCTTTGCCTGCTGACATCCATGTAAGATGTGTCTTGCTCCTCCTTGTCTTCTGCCATGATTGTGAGACTTCCCCAGCCACATGGAACTGTAAGTCCGTTAAACCTCTTTCTTTTGTAAATTGCCCAGTCTCAGGTATATCTTTATCAGTAGTGTGAGAACAGACTAATACAGGCTCGGAACAGTGCCTGTTGCTCAGACACTGCTCAGTGTCCTCTTCACCCGTGTCCCTGCTGGAGGTGCAGAGTGGCTGGGTCATGCTCCTTGCACTCTGGAGAGGGACGGACACAATCATGTTCCATGGTAGGGTGTCCCTCCATTCAACAAGCCCATCACAAAACAGAATTGTCTGCTCACTTCCTAAGTCCTGACTTACTTCTTTAATTTGGGCCAGGTAACAGAAAGGTAACTACTTTTGCAAGAGTCAGAGCAGATCAGGGCCAGGACTGTGTCAGGCATCTCGCTGAACCTAACTGGAAGAAGAGCAAGGGGGATTGTCATATGGCCACATCCTCTGTGATTCAACTCATTGCCAGCACGATAATGAATTCAAGAATGAGTTTCTGAAATGAACCCTTGATCAGGAGGGAGGCAGTAATTGTGCTGGTTATTAGCGATTACTCCTGGATGGGGGTTAGGGGTGTGAGCAATAGAATTAAATGAAATTCCTTTGAAAGTTCTGCTGTGCAAAGTAAGAGATATAAACACTACATTATGTGTTTAAAATGCCTCCAGGGTTTGGTTTATAGACTTGTTTATATTTATATATTTATTTGAATGTTTATGACTTTCTCTCTGTCATTTTCACATTGGTATCTTCATACTCATTATGGTTTTATGGCCTCTTTTTGGAAACCAGTGGCTGCCTATACCAGCACATGATTTAATGAGAGAAGAAGAAGATCCAGAAAGAGAAAACGAGTTAAATATTATACTTGGGAGGAAGAGCCTTCCCTTGGGGTAAGAAAGTTAAAAATGAAGCAAGCAGTCTGCATGCTTTAGTTAGAATATTGAGGAATTATTGCCTTAAGGCAGCTGAGGGACTCTCCTTAGAAAGACAAGGAAAGAGGAGCCTTCAGTGGTGGAGGGACTGATCGGAGGTCTCAGAGCGAATTGTTAGAAAGTCAGGACAAGAGCCCAGGTCCCTGATGCCCACCGCCAATGCAGACCCGCCTCTCTTCCTTCCTAGACAGAAGGCCAACTTATCCACTGGGTACAGGAGGCACAATGCCTATAGCCCATGATACTTTTAGGGGCCCATAAAAATGCCTTAAGTTTTAAAATCAGGAGAAAAAAATGCATACTATCTTGCTTGCATTATATTTATCTCAGTACCAACCAACACAGTCATAAAATATAATTTTTGTTTTTATTTTTATGGAGAAAGGGAATTACAAAGGAAAGGGCCTAGGACCCCCGCCAGTCATAATGCAGTGCCGTCCATGTAGCCCACCTAAGAGATTTGTAGGAGAAATGCTGGGGCCAGTCTCCTGAGCAGACCCAAGCTACAGCGCCGCGTCGTTGCTCCCTCTCCTTCTCCACTGCTTTGAAGCCCTCGGGTCTTGAACGTCCTTTTGTCTCTACAGAGAGATCATTTCAAACAGGGAACTGGAGCTTCTGGGTAATCTATTCTGATGGGTAAAATGAGACAGAGATAACCTACATGGGCACAGACACTCTAACAGTAGGGGCTGGCTGACTCCATTTTGACTAGAATGCCCTTGAGGAGGTATTGGGCCTCAGGTCTGTACAGTACAGTACGTGTGAGCCGTAACTGTTGTGTGAATGTGTGGGTTGCCCATTTGTAGAGAGTCCCATTTAGTAAAATGCAAAATGTGTTGGGAACCTCTGATTGGGTGTGTATGACTGGCCTGTACCTCCCCACAACCCATCCTCCCATGAGGCTCCCTAGTCTCAGTACAAGGGACTGTCACTTGCCTGGTGGCTCAGGCCTCTCTTTCTCACACCACACCTCAATACACCAGCAATTCCTATTAATGCCACCTCTAAATTATATCTGGAATGTACTTTTTTCATCATCTTTACTGCTAAGTGACTGAATCTAAGGCACCACCATCCCTCTCCTGGATTAGGTGAACAGGCTCCAGACCAGTCTCTCTGCATCCTCCTGTGCCTGCTCTCAGTCCATTTTCCACACAGCAGCCTGAGCGTTCCTTTGAATATGTAGCAGAGTCCCTCTCCTGCTCAGAACCTCTGCAGGGACCTCCCAGCTCACTCAGACACAAGCCAAAGTCCTTCCATGGCCCACTGGTCTCCATGACCTGGCTTCTGGCCACTTCTCTGACATCATCTTTTACCTCCTGCCTTCATCCCCCCAACTTTCCAACCCTTTTAGCAACCATTTTCCCCCAAACACTCACCACTACCTGACATTCTTGGGGAACTACCAGGTAGTCACTGGGATGAGGCCTTCCCTAGAGCAGAGTCTATAATAAATGCCATAATCAAATAATATTTACTGAATGGATGAATAAAAGACTGTCACTGTAAACTCCATTTCTTTTCTTTCTTTCTTTTTTTTTTTTTTGAGATGGAGTTTCACTCTTGTGGCCCAGGCTGGAGTGCAGTGGCAGAATCTCAGCTCACTGCAACCTTTTCCTCCTGGGTTCATGCAATTCTCCTGCCTCAGCTTCCCAAGTAGCTGGGACTACAGGCACACACCACCACGCCTGGTTAATTTTTGTATTTTTGGTAGAGATGGTGTTTACCATGTTTTACCATGTTGGCCAGGCTGGTCTCGAACTCCTGACCTCAAGTAATCCACCCGCCTCGGCCTCCCAAAGTGCTGGCATGAGCCACTGTGCCTGGCTGCAACCAATCTTCTTTGGAGACTTGTCTGAGGTTTTGATGGGATTGGTTAATAGATGGCCCAAAGGCCATTTCTAGGGAATGGGACATCATAGAGGCACAGAGGCAGTAAAAGGGTCCAATGGTAGAGGAGGTAGGTGGGGGCTGAGTGGTGAGGAGTGCAGAGCAGCTGTGAAGGCAGTTTTTGTGTCATCTTGGTGAGGCCACAGTCCCCAGTTGATCAATTAAACACTGATCCAGGTGTTGGTATGAGAAGGTACTTTGTAGCTGTATTAAGTTTCATAATCTGTTGACTTTAAGAGTGATTACCTTCGATGATCTGGATGGGCCTGATATAATCAATCAGTTGAAAAGCCTGAAAAGTAGCACTGAAGCTTTCTTGAGAAAATAGAAATTCTGCATGTGAACAATAGCTTCAGCTTTTGCCCAAGAGTTCCAGCCGCCCTTCCTGATGGGAACACGCACACATGCCATGGTAGGAAGACTCCTGTCTCCCAGAGACGCCCAAACCAACATAGCCCTACAGACCTCACTTTGTAAGTTATCCCCTTCTCTTGTTCTACTCCTGGGTAATTCCTGTTGGGTTTCATATATCACAGGAAATGTCCATTCTGGCCATCTTCCTTTCCTTTTAATTGTAATAATCTCCCTGTTCCCCAATAAGAGTTTGAAATATACCCGCAGTGTTTTGAATGAAGATCGTGTTCTAGCTGTGCATGCCTCCATTAACCAAAATCAAGCTCAGGAGTCCTGGGGGTGAGATTAATTTTGTTCTAGGTAGCTGTGCCAATTTCCACTGCTTCCAATACTATTTCAAACTTACTGAGAGCACTTGGCAAGCCAGGCCTTTCCACATGGTTTACCTACATTAATTAATTTAGCCTTATGCCACTGTGGCAAGATAGGAGAGGGCAACTGGGGTGCACAGGCAGAGTTTACAGGGAGACTAGAGAGGAGAGGTGCCTTGTGAACAGAGGGAGGGGAGGGTCTTTATGGAACAGATGCTTTCCTCCTGTCCGAACTGGGTGGTTTTCTTTTTCTTGGATGAAGTCCGTACCACTCAGCAGGGGGGCTCCAGGAAGCATGAGCAACGTGGGCTCCATGACCTCATTTCTGCACTGCATCCTCATGATTTGAGAGGGGGACCCTCCTCAATGAACACCCTGGGGGCAGCCAGCTCAGTCTGATGTTGGCTCCAAACATCAGAGTTTGAGTTGAACAAGGATGTTCAAGGCTTTGGAGTGTGTGGAAGGGAGGAAGCCGGGGAGCAGGGAAGAGGTCAAAGGCTGCCACTAACTGAGTACCTAGCACCTGCCTGGGCATGGTGCTCAGGCACCATGTCTGAGAGCATTTCTTGGTCCTAATCCTCACAGCAACCCTGCTAGGAAATAGAGGCTCTGCCTGGCATTACAGTCTTTGCTGTTTCAGGCACACATGGAAAGGAGAATCTAATTGCAAAGCTTGAAAGAGGCCACTAGACCTGGTGGAGAGTACACAATTTCTAGCCCCAACTATGTGACTTCAAGTAATTCACTTAATGCCTGGGTACCCCAGTTTACTTAATGGTTAAGTGGAAAGACAGTCTAAATGCAGTGGCAAAAGTGTGGGGTTTGAAGTAAGATTGCCTATGTTTTAGCATCTTCTATGCTTCAGCTTAAAAAACCCCAGCAAAATGGGGAATACAAATCATGCCTACCTTACAGGGTTATTGATGAAATGAGATACTGCATATAAAGTGCTTAGCACAGGAGTGCAAAATAATAAATGTTAACTATCATTAATTCCTCACAGAGATGTTGTGAAGATCATTCTTCTAGCCCATTTTTACTGAGACCCTGCTTTTTGCTTAACATTAAGCTTAGTACTCTAACATGTATGCAAACACATAGAAAGGGTGTAAAGCATACTATTATTTTTATAATACAAGAAAATGGTTTTAAAAGGCAGTTGTGCAAGCAGGTGAAAATGCTGAGATGGTTGAGTAAATGAGATGGTTGGATTTCCGGGTGGTTAATGTGGAAAGGTTTCATGGCAGAGTGAATGTCTGGGTAGGGTTTGGAAAGAGGAAAGGATTACATTCTGGAGAAGGAAGCAGTTATTTCTGAAGAGGATGAAGTCTCACAGGGGTTGGGGGTTGGTGGGGACGTTGTGCAGGTGTGGCATGCGTAGTTGCCTGGTGGGATTCTGTTCTGACCAGGGCGTGATGGCTGCTGGGGGTGGTGAGCCAGGATAGTGATGAACCATGAAGTCTGTGTGGGAGAATCTCACTTTGGTGACAAGACTTGACTTAGGCTCTAGAGTTCTGACTTGTTTCCAAGAGTTCCAGAGTTTAGAGCTAGAAGACATCTGGTTCAGCCTCCCATCTATCAGGCTAGAAAATAGTATCCCAATTTTTACAAGGAAGAGGCAAGTAAGGTGCCATGAGCTGTGATGGGTCTAGTTTCTGGATGGTTGGAAGGCTGTGCCCACTCTGCCTGGGTCCGCCCTGCTGTTCAGATGCCTTTTGTTCACAGAGGCAATGACCAGTCCAGGAGAGAAAGGAGAGGAGGGGATCGGAGAGGGAGGGACAAGCTGAACCTTTCAATACTAACAAACAGTCAAATGAAGATCAAAGAAAGCTTGGCAGGTGATCATTGAAGTTCATGGAGAAAACCTGCAGTGCCATTTTCTGACCAGATGAGTCTATGGGTTGTTCAAATTCTGCTTTCCCCAGACTCCATGCCCTGATTCCCTTGAACCTCATATCTACTGTCCAAGCATTCTTTGATGTGTCTTACACTTAAACATCCCATTGCTATAGTGCATTTCCTAATACTCTGCATCCTGGTACTGCGTGCTTGTGGTCCTTCTCAAATCCTCTGCTGTAGCAGTGACTAGTGTGTGCCATACAAATGAACCCTTCCCTTTTGTCCCCCAGTGACCTATTTCCCAAACCTTGCACTCTGTATCCTCCCAGCACCCTGTGCTCTAGTAATCAAGGTCCTCTCCTCATTCAAATCAAATGTTTAAAAAGTAAACAGCACTAAACACCTCACTGGTTGAGAAACTCTGGCAGGTGCTATTTTGGGTTACCCACTGGCCTCTCCACTGGTCAGTTATAGTTACGGAAATTTTTACTGAAGGAGCTTAGGGGCGACGGTCTGGCCAGAAGTGGGGGAACATGCTAATGTCTTAAGAGTTGTATTGTATAGTTTTTACTTAACTCGAATACTAAAGATCAATAAAAATAGCATAGTTTTCTAAAAATCCTTTTATTCACCCTTTGCATAAGATTAAGGAAATGCGGCAGGGCACGGTGGCTCACACTGGTGGTTCCAGCACTTTGGGAGGCCGAGGCAGGCGGATCACGAGGTCAGGAGATTGAGACCATTCTGGCTAACACGGTGAAACCCCGTTTCTACTAAAAATACAAAAAATTAGCCGGGCGTGGTGGCAGGTGCCTGTAGTCCCAGCAATTAGGGAGGCTGAGGCAGGAGAACGGCATGAACCCGGGGGGCGGAGTTTGCAGTGAGCCGAGATCATGCCGCTGCACTCCAGCCTGGACGACAGAGCAAGACTCCATCTCAAAAAAAAAAAAAAAAAAAAAAATTAAGGAAATGCTTAGTTATCATATCTCAGAATGTCATTCTTGGGATTTCACTATTACTAATATTATTATTGTTTGGGGGGTTGTAGGAGATGATGGCAGAGCTCTAGCCTACGTCCCTCTGCACCAGCTTACACTGCCTCGCATTGATGGCTCACATGTTATTTCTATTGGACAGCTCTGGTCTAGAACTTTGGATCTTTAGTTGTTTGACAACGCAGGTTCCAAGGGATCCCCTTGGATTCCATCAGGTTGGAGAGCAAATCCAGAGAGTGTCTGATTTATTGCCAACAGTCACTCAGAGGAATAGCTTCACATTATTGCTCACCTACTCTTTGCCTTAAGAGTTAACAGAGGTTACAAGTACATAACCCAGACATGGGAGAGCAAGGATTTGGGCTCAGCTCTGCTGGACTTGAACTGTCTACTGGGCCTCCCAGGCCCTCATTAGGCCATGGTGCTTGGCTTCCCATTGCCGGAGACAGTCAGACAGAACAGGCCAGGGATCAAGTGCTGTCCCTTGCTGCTCTCAAATGCCTGTATCATTTGGCTGTGCAAGACATTCAGAACTGGTAGGAATATAATACAGTGTGTTTTGGCTGTGAAGCAGTGCTCTGGGGACTAGACCACTGCCTTCTAGTCTTGAGTCTCAGGCAGCATGCTTGGCCACTATGGAAACCAACTTTCCTGCATCTGCTTCCTAAGATGGGACTGGGAATGGGGCGCTTAGGGCTGTGTGGAAGATATGCTTTTATGGCACTCAACCTCCAGGTGGAAATGAAACTGGTTCCATCTGATATCCTGATGCATGGTATTGGCAACAATGACATCAGAATACTGAGACATCCAGAGAGTTGGTGGATTTTTAGACTCATAGATTGGGGGTGAGGAGGGAAGAGAGGTTGAAAAATCATCTAGTATAATTTTCTCATTTTACATTTCAAAAAAAAAAAAAAATGAAACCAGAAAGGTTAAATATCTGCCCTAACTCTCCCAGCAAGGAGGTGGAAACTTCCATCTCTGGGCCAATTCCTCTTGGTAAGCAACCTTTCTCCCAGGATGGAAGGGAAACTTCCATCTCTGGGCCAATTCCTCTTGGTAAGCAACCTTTCTCCCAGGATGGAAGGGAGGGATTTGGTGCTGACTGTTCTTGACCCCAGTGATTACTATACATTTATTACTGCCCTGCCAAGGGTATAGAGGTATTGGACTCTCTGTTCCTGTGTCATCTGGCCGTTGCATGCTGCTGAAGAGGTTAAAATCAAAGGGCTTCTTGGGGCTCCAAAGACTCTGCACGCTTCCCCATGTCTACCAGTGTCTGGCACTTGAAGCTTGGAAATCTAGTGGCTCTACTGATGGGTGGCAAACGGGCTAGCCTGGACCACAGCTGTGAAACTGATGAAATGTCTTTGGTCCTCCCAGGTACCTTTTTCTGCATGTGTCTTCACTTCATGTACCCACAACTCTTAGTGTATAGTGGGGTCTCTTTTGGCGGAGAGAAGCAATCAGGTAAATAGCCTAGAGCCTTGCTACTCAAAAGTGTGCTCTATGACCCAGCAGCAGCACTGGGGGCTTGTTAGAAATATTGTTATCTCGGCCGGGCATGGTGGCTTATGCCTGTAATCCCAGCACTTTGGGAGGCCGAGGCGGGTGGGTCACGAGGTCAGGAGTTCAAGACCGGCCTGGCCAAGATGGTGAAACCCCATCTCTACTAAAAATACAAAAACATTAGCTGGGCGTGGTGGCGGGCACCTGTAATCCCAGCTACTTGGGAGGCTGAGGCAGAGAACTGCTTGAACCCTGGAGGCAGAAGTTGCAGTGAGCTGAGATCTCACCACTGCACTCCAGCCTGGGCAACAGAGCAAGACTCTGTCTCAAAAAACAAAACAAAACAAGAAATATTGTTATCTCAGATTCCTCCACAGACCTACTGAATGAGAATCTGCATTTGAACAGGACTGCTGGGGGTATGCGTATGCCCATTACAGTTGGAGAAGCATTGGCTTAGATTATTAATGACTTAAGCTATTACAACCCTCAGGGATATTTGCATATCAGAAGAGTAAGGAGAGGGTAGGAAAAGTTTAACTAAAAAAATATACCTCCAATGGGGGTGAGAAGACGGGGGAGAGTTAAGACCTCAGTGACTGACATGTGGTATTTAGGTCTGTGTGTTGGGGTGGGATTGGGAGTGGGGAGGGTGGTGGCAATTTGAGAGCTCAGACTCTGCAGCACACATGCTGAGGTTCAAATACTGGCTCAGTCACTTATGTTGGTTATGTGATCTTAGTCTGTTGCGAGACGTTGGGCGACTTGCCTCGATTTTGTCATCTGCAAGATGGGGATAATGTCATTACATTGTAGGATTGTTAGGATGAAGTGATTTAATCCACTTCTAGAGCAGTGCCTTAGAACAGTGCCTTAGCACACTGTAAGCACTCAATCAATGTCAGCTTTTACTTTGATAATTTTCTAGGCATGAAGCTGTCCCTGGCAGCTGGGTCAGAGCTGCTGCCAACTGCAGGGTGTGACATTCCTACTTCAGGGCCTTTGCATGAATGGCAGGAGGGTCTGAAGTTCCTATCTGCCCTTACATTCCAGGGGTCTGGACTTTAGATCCCTAGGGTGCCAAGACCTGGGAAAGGAGAGCCCCGCTTGGCTTTCTGCAAGACAAACTCTGTACACACACGTGAGCTCCTGTAATTGCCCATGTCCTGTGGCGGTTTCCAGAAAACAAAACCAATTCACCTCCAGAGACTCCTCACCCTGTTCTGTTTGAAAATAAACATGCAATAGTTTTACGATGTGAATTATAGTCCAATGGGAAATGAACTAAGACTGTCCAACTTCTTTAGGATAGACCATTTCATAGCTGGGGGGAGTATAGGCCTGTGAGTTTATGCAAAAAACAATGTTGTCAGCAGCTCTGATCTGAGGCAAGGAGAGCCAGCACCGGCAGTGAAGCTCTCCATCTCATTTATCCAGGGAAGTTTCATGCTTTGATGGAAAGAAGCAAACTGGGATTCAGGAACTCTGGGTTTTCAAACTGTTGGACCCTGGGCAAGTTACTCCCTCTTTCTTTCTCTCTCTGCCTTTGGCCCCTCAGCTGGAAGACAAGGGGTGGGGGCAGAACCTAAATGTCTGCCAAGGAATTGCTGGAGTCTCATGTGCTCTGAAACAAATCATCCCAGCAGCTAAACTGGTCAAAATGAGATATTCACCTACTTGGGAGACGAATCATGGCGACCACCTCATTTTCTGAGAAAAGCCAAACCTCAAGAAAGCCCAGTTCTGCTGGGGTCCTAAGGAGCTCTCACACTCAGACAGAAATTTGCAAGCTAATTCCCTACCTTTCTTTGCATTCTTTCTTCAATAGCGCCTCCCTCCTCCCCTCCCTGCCCTAGCCTTGCCACTTCCCTCTTCTTCAGTAAGTTAACCAAATTCTCTCTTCATGGACAGTTCAATGGAAAGTTAGTCTGAAACGGCAGTATATCATATTTCATGAATTTAATAGGGTTTTCATGATTTTACAAAGTGCCTCCACCAGACACTCGCAGCTGGAGGCAGCTCAGCGGGAGGCTGAAGCCCTGCATCTGGGTTTTTCAACTCTTGCCAAAATCCATTGAATTTGATCCGGAATGACTATGAATCTTTGGAATGTACAGTCCCTTTTCTCTTGCCTTATCCAAATAAAAAAAGGGGAGTGGGGAGGGTGGTGCGGGGGAATGTCCTATGAGAATTCCATATGGAAACACTAAACGTGCATTATAAAGGATTTCCTATAAACAAAATCACAGTCAGAGATGTTGGCCCTTCACCACGTTGAAAACAAAGGGCCCTTGTGTGTGTGTTTGTGTGCACTTTAAGACATACACGTATATTCATCTGGGGTACCTTGCAGCCCCCCTTTCTCTCTCTAGCTTTTTTTCCTTTCCAGCTCCCCACCCCCAAAACTAGCCCCCAACTCTTAACAAGAACAAACTTTAATCGTTCTGTGCAGTAAATCCCCTACAAATAAATATCCAGGGCGACTTCAAACAGGCTTAATTGGAAGCACATGGGAAGAACTCCACAGTCCTGGCCGAGGCTGCGGAGTTGTAATTTAATGTTATGATCGGCCATAAATATGCGCCATAATGAGTGGAGTTTGGGTTTCCCTTCTGTGTATCAGAAAACTGCAGGTTTGAGTTTTTTTCACGTTCTTTTTTCTCCTTTGCTCTCTTTGTTCAGTCATCAAACTTCACATTGAACACCCCCCACCCACCAACCCCAAACAAAAAAAGACAACCACAATCTAAACAAACCTTCCTCTCCCTTTCACCTCTCCCTGTAACTCCCTTGCTTCAAACTGTGTATGACTGTACTGTCTTTCCCTTTGCTGTAAAAGAATTATGGTTTAGGGTTTATAGGGTTTTAGAAAAAATGTCTTCAATCACCAGAATGAGAGAAGTGGGGCTAAACCACCTCTGGGCCCTCTAATGGTTTGATCGTAGAATTGTAGCTGGAACAGGCTGGAGGAAATTGGGAAAGGTCATGAAATCCATCCCCCTGCCTGCACACTGCTTTATCCAAAGCCCCGAGGACCATGGGTATCCCCATTCTCCTCAGAGATCACCAGAGAGGAGTTTTAGTGATACCCTCTGGCAGCTGCAGCCTACCTCTAAACTCACAACATAGGAAGGCTTTCACAGGGCCGATGGATGTCACATGACTTAAGGCCATTTCTCCTCATCCCATCGTTAGGGGTTGGAAGACATTCAGCTGTAATCCTTTGGGATGACTTCATTAGGGAGAATGCCTCCAGCCATGTGGGTGAGAGAAACTCTTTTGAGACCGAATCCAGTGCCAAGTCTCCTGTAAACAGAATTGTTAAATATCAGGCCTGAAGGAGACTTCAGAGGCCATTCAGTCCAATTGCCCCTGAAGCCGGAGTCCTCTCAGCAGTGCCCCTGACTCACTGACCTCCTGCCTCGGCCCAGGACATCTCAGAAATTGGGAGCCCACCATTTCCCCAGCCAGTTCCTTCTATTTTCAGAGAGCCCTAGTGATGAGACAGCTCTCTTTCCTGTTGTGCCCAGGTCCTCATTCTTGCTCCTTGCTTCTGCTGGTTCTCATTCTGCCTCTGGAGCTACATAGAAGAATTTGAATTCTTCTCTGAATGACAGTCTTTCCATGATCATACTCACCTCAGCATTCTCCTTTTCAAGGATTAAAAAAAGGATCAATCCAGCATTTTCAATCATCTCCCTGCTGCCCCAGCCCCGCCTGCAACATATGGTCCAAACCACTAGGCAGAATCTTGGGCTTTGTTTGTTCTAGTTATGAAACGGGGATAGCGGTGGCATCTGTTCCTGACTTCTAGGATGGCTATAAGGATTGCAATGAGATGAAGAGGTTTGTGCCCTCTGCGTTTTTTTCAACACCGACACAGCAGACCATGAACTGGTGAGGGTGGGAGCTTCCACACATAGCTTCTCGGCCTCACTATCTTCACCTGCCTTTCCTAGCTGGGTGGTCCTAGGCCAGTCACTTCACCTTCCTGGGCATCAGTTTCTTTCTCTGGGAAATCAGAGAGCTGGATTAAGTGACTTCCAAGATCCCTTCTGGCTCAACAGCCTCATAAGGGCAGGTTTTGATGCCAACTCGTGCCTTGAAAGGTTCTGTATCTCAGATCCTGCTACCCTCTGCTCATCTATCTGCTGGTGCTGACAGTGAACTAGACCAGAGGAGGAGAAGGTATGGTTCTTGCCTCCTGGGAACCTACCTTTAGGTTCATGGGATAAAAAATAGACGAGAAGACAGAATCGAAGGGCTGAATAAGACATTTTATAACCATATGCCCCAAAAGGTATCCTGGAATGGGATTCTCAACCCTGGTGTTGATGTACTGGTGAAAGCAACTGAGTGTGTGTTGGTACCTTGCAAGCCATTACCGTGTTATTAGTATAGTTAAGATGCTGAGTTTGTGAGTGCATAATTTAAAAATTAAAGAATGTGGCTCATGTCTGTAATCCCAGCACTGTGGGAGGCCGAGGCAGGCGGATCTCTTGAAGCCAGGAGTTCAAAACCAGCCTGGCCAATATGGTAAAACCGTGTCTCTACTAAAAATACAAAAATTAGCCGGGTGTGGTGGTACATGCCTGTAATCCCAGCTAGTCAGTAGGCCGAGGCAGGAGAATCGCTTGAACCTGAGAGTGAGCTGAGATCACACAACTACACTCCAGCCTGGCCAACTGAATGAGACTCTGTCTCAAAAAAATAAAAATAAAAAATATAAAAATAAAGAAGAATAAACTTTTTTTTTCTAGTAAGGACAGTTATTCTTACTCCTGCATATTCTATAAGTTCTTAAATTGATAGGGAAAGGGGCAAACTTATAGGTGGCACTTTATCTCCACTGCTTCTCATACCCCCAAGGCTCCCCATCCAATCCCTGCCAGTGTCCCTTGCCTGGAAGCGTGTGGTCTGTGGGATCCTCATTTTTTGAAGGTGGGAGTAACCAAAGGCTGCAAACCACTGACACACCTGATTGTAGATTGGGAGATGGAGGAAAGGGACCTGTGGACTCTGATGGAAGAGCAGGGCCTCAAAATGTGGACAAGCTTACAGTACGCTGGGGCACGGGGAAGGGCAAGCAGTCATGGCCTGGGCAGGTCACCACTGTGTGTCACCTGGACTGGTGCAATGACCTGTCATTCTGCCTCCACTCTTGTTCCCCTACAGAATATTCTCCATTCAGCAGCCAGAAGTATCCTTTGCAAACCTAAGTCAAATCACAGCACTTCCCTGCTCTGGATCCTTTAATCCCTTTCTAGCACACTACGAACAAAATCCCAATCAGTGCCAAGGCCTTCAAAGTTTATGAGCATCAGCTTCTAGCGATTTCTCCCACTTCCTCTCCTCCCCCACTCCTCACTACACTGACATCTGAGGCTCCTTGGACAAGGCAGGCGCACTCCTGCCTCAGGACCTTTGCACTGATTGTTTCCAGGTGTGAAACTTGCCCCCTCAATTCACTGAGGTCTCCTCAGGGAAGCCTTCTCTGACCACCTCACCTAGAGTGGCACTCCCTGCCATTCTCTTGCCTAACCCACCTCACTTTAAAAATACAGAAAGCAATGGCAAAACTGCAATTACTTTTGCACCAACCTAATAGTATTTATCACTAGCTGACGCTGTATTACATATGTATTAACATATTTATTACTTGTCGGTGTCGCAGGAGGGCAGAGGACACTTTGTCTTGTCTGTTTCCATATTCCCCAACACACCCAATTAATCCATGTTGACTGAATAAGTAAGTGAATAAAGCCTTACTTTTCCCAGTGAGAAGTGGCATCACAGGAACCCTAGAACCTGCTCTAAGTGCAAGATAGGGTGTAATGAGTCCTGCTCAGGAACAGGGACGCAAGGACTCTCGTGGAGCCATTGCTCAGAACAGGCCATCAGAGCATCTCTGAGAATGGCTCATGCAGAGGGAGAAGGCAGCAGGTGGGCACTATCTGCAGTAGGGAGGGAGTGGAATCGAGGACCAGAAGAGCAGGTAGCATGAATGGGAGGCTGTGGGTCATCAGACAAAGGAAGCCACCCTGTTAGTTTCACTTCTCCGGGCTCAGGGCTCCAGGGGAACTAAGCTGGATCTGCCTTGCAGGGTGGGTAATTCAGGTATGCCTATGATAAATTTCTAGAATTTTGGCTCTCAACTTCTCTGGTAGAATGCTAATTTTTCTTAATAGGAAACCATAATCTTGGAATGTGAGAGCCAGAATGGTTCCCATTTATTCATTTATTCATTCAACTAATATTTGTTGAGGACCTATTGTGTGCTGTTTTAGATACTGGAAATATACCAGGTTAAAAAACTGACAACAGTTTCTGACTTTATGGAGATTATATTCTAGAGAGGGGAGGGAATAATCAAAATATATCACTAAATGATATGCTAGGGAGGTGATAATTGCTATGAAGGAAATATGATAGGGGAAGGAGTTACAATTTAAAATAGAGCAGTCAGGGAACACCTCACTGAAAGGTGTCCTGTGAATGAGATGTGAGGGTCAAATGAACAGCAAGAAGGCCAGAATGTCTGAAGCCCAGGCAGAAGGAGGAGGAGGAGGAGGACTTGGTGTTAAAGAGGTGAGGTGTGGGAATCTGATGCTGAGGGAGATGGGAAGTCACTGGAAGGTGTTAGGAGAGGGTGTCATGATCTAATTTCCACTGGTCACCTAGACTGGCCCTTTCCTTCTAGTGATCAGGAAAAGGCCCAGAGAGATTAATTGACTTGCCCACAGACTATTTTTGATGGAGCCAAGAAAAGAACTGGAGTTTTCCTATTCATATTCCATGAATCTCCCACTAAGATCTGCTGCGTTTTATCTCAAGATTCCATTACTTAACATTTTTTTAGAGCATTTTCATAAACATCACTTTGTTCTATATTCAGAAACCTGCTACCAGAGTCTTAAAGTCAGATTATACCAGAGTCTTAAAGTCAGATTACAGAAGCATAGGCCAAATGACAGAGATGAAGGAATTTTCTAGCTCACACAGAGCTAGAGCTGGGTTCCACGACTTCTGATGCCTGGGCCTCTGCTTCAAAGTTGCTAACTCTCTTTTCAAAAAAGAAGGCCCTACATTCGCCCCTTGAGGCTCCTAAGGGTCAGCTCAGCTCCTTGGCTAATCCACAGGTTCATTTCTGAACACTGTGCATTCATATCTAGCTTCTGAAAAATCAAACCTCGTTCTGTGATGGAAGGAGCAGTCCTAGAAGGAGGGCCATTTCTGATGCTGAATTGCCACATGGTGCAGAGAAAAAAACTGCTACAGGTTGTTCATTAGCTGCCTTCAACCCCACATACAAAGCCGGCAAGAATATGTGGTAATTAGTAAGTGTAGGCATGTGGTGTAGGATCCTGATGGAGTAGGCATATGGCTGAGATGAGGCATGAGTTTCTGTTAAAGTGTAACAGATCTGTGATCCTCCTAAATTAGTCTAGCCCACAAGATAAGTACAGTTTCTGCCTGAAGTTGTAAAAATGCAACACCATCTGAAAAATCACCCTGTATACAAAATCTTAAAAAAACATGGTGGCCAGGTTATTCTGTCACTGTGTGGCTCTGATTCTGTGATTCTAGCCCTGCACTGTTTTAATACAGTGGCCACTAGCCAAATACGGCAAGTTCAAGTTGAGATATACTGCAGTATAAATACATACAGAATTCAAAGACTTTATGTGAAACCAAGAATGTAAACTCAGTAATAATTTTAAAAATATTTTGGGTCTATTGGGCTAAATAAACACATTATTAAATTTTTCTTTTTATGATTTTTAATGTGATTACCAGAAAATTAAAATTACACATATGGCTTGCATGCAATGGTGTACTGGAGTCAGCTCATACCAGTTTATGAGAGCTACTTGTGTGTCTTTCCTCTCAATTTCTGTGTTTAGTGAGGTCAGGATGGTAATCAAAATCAACCACAGTGGGTGTTTTTGTACCATGGAAATTGGGGCTTTTTGTTTTTTTTTCAAGAGCTGGCTTACCAGCACATCACTCCTGACATTATATTTCTCAGTCATTGCTATTCTATATGTTTTATTTCCCAAGATTTCTTATCTGGATGTGCAGGTGGAGTGTAGGAGTTTTGGGTGCTTTCTTTTGTTTCCCCTAGTGCCTGTATTATCTCATTCATTTATTCATTCATCCACAATTATTGAATAAATACCATGTATAACGGAACTGTTTTAGACCATGTAGATTTAAGATGAATAAATCACAGTCCTACTTTTAGGCACTCAGGAGCTAGTGAGAGTAATGATCCAGCACAGGACAGAAATTGGGACAGATTTCCAAGGCAAAGATAAAAGTGAAACCCAGTGAATAGGACAGACTGTAGTGCTTGGATGAGGGTGAGATGCAGGGGCAGAAAAAGCTTCAGGGAGGAAGGGCTGTTTGAGCTGGATCTTTAAGGATAAATAAGAGTTGTCAAGAGAGAAGCTGGGGAAGATCATTTCAGGTGTAATGGGGTTGCCAAGTGGCTTGGAGTTGCCATGGCCTGGGAGGTAGGAACAGGGCATCCTGTTAAATGGTACTGAAAGAGGATTTAGAGCACAAGGAAGAAAGCTGTGTAGAACATGCTGAAAAGTCACATGTATTTGCTCTACTCCTTCCTGCTTCCCTTCTCCAATGTCTCTTTCCAGCAAAGGATAATCAGAATGTAGAACATCTAACCTTGAAGCCTCAGGTCCCAAGGATCAGAATTCCATGCAAGAAACAAAGATTTGATGCCAGACCCTGGTGAGTGGGTGGTGAGGAGATCAGACTGTACCTGGAGATCCCTCTACAAGGGCCAGGAGGAAAATGAGACTCCATGAGTGGTGGTTGGGCAGGGGGTGCTTCCATTTTGTCATCTGGAGTGTTCCTAAAGGGGGTGGGTAACTTTGAAATTCCAAGGAGTGTGTCACATTGGAGATTCCATGTGAAGATGCCCATCGGTGATGTCAGTGTGGGAATGACAGAGAAGAGCCAGCAGGAGTAAGTCACAGATAGTGACACTGCAGTAAAGGGTGATCGGAGAGCACATGGTCAGAAAGTTCTCTGTGTGACCCAGGAACATCATCCCCTCACTGGACCTCAGTTTCCGCATCTCTAAAATCAGCAAGTTGGACTAAAGTTTATGTGTTTTAATGTTTATTGTATTTATTGATTATTTTACATTCCCTTTTCCTAACTTTTAAGCATGGGGGTATTTCTCATAAAATAAACTTGAAATAAATTTATTTTTTATTGGTATGGCTTTTGTTTGTTAGTATCACAAATGGTCAAGAGCACATAATAGAAAAAATCCTTTCTTATCTCTACATGTTATACCACCTGCTCTGATATGTCTGAATACTGAGTCCTAAAGTGCAAAATTTCTAACCTAGAAGCAGAGGATTTTGCACATTTACTAGCATCTATAGCCCAATATCACCATTTCAATCCCTTCTGAGGTCAGGAATTATACTATTTAAATGCTAGAAGTGGAGGCTTGTCTATATGGACCATGTGCCCATGGTGAACCCTTCTTGTGCATCATCTCCTGGTGTCTGATTCTTGCTGCTTTGGAAGTCAGTAGGTCAAGAGCAAAGGTATTCTGAGCTGAATGGTGTCGTGCATGTTCATTTAGACCTTTTCTCTTTTCATCTATATCTCACTGTTTAGGCCACTCACCAGATGCTGGCACCATGTTCTTGGACTTCCCAGCCTCTAGAGCTGTGAGCTGAATACACTTCCATTCATTACAAATTACCCAGTCTGTGGTATTCTGGTATAGCAACAGAAAATGAACTAAGACAGAGAGCTTATTCACCAGGCTGAGCACACAATGGGGAAATGAGGGCAGCTTCTCTGGAGGACTAGAAACAGATCAGGCTGTGATTCTCTTTGGGCATCTTAGAAGTAGTGCTGCTCAGAGACTAGATCAAGTGACTGTCCTCTAGGGTCATTCAGGACTCAGAGTCTGCTGGGTAACAATACAGCTACATCACAGCTAACATTGACTGCTTATGTGTCAAGCACTTCTGCCAACAACTGTGTGAGTAGAATTATTATTATATCCATTCTGAGGATGAGAAAACTGAGGCTCAGAGGAGATACACCACTTGAATGGCAGAGGCAGGATTAAAACCCAGTCTGTAAGACTCAGGGCCCTTGATATTGGTGTTGTTTTGGGCCCCACCCAATGTACTTGGTGTGGTGAGTTTCTCTTCTCCATCGACTTCTAGCTTTCCTTAACTCTTAGAAGGACTCTTGAGCTTGCTACTTCTCAACTCTCTCTCCCACTGTTCTGGACTCTCCTGGCTCCACGGCCTCTCTTCTTAGCTTGGATACTGAGCCTGGACATCCCAGAGGGTCGCTATCTAGGACCCTGGGTCCCTTGCTTCTCTGTCTGCCCCATACCTGTCCTTTGTCCCTGCAGCCCTGTGCAAGGCACACGGGTGGCCCATGTCCATGAGATGCTCTCATCGCTGGGCCCACACCCCTCTGCCCTCTGTTCTCATCTCCCTTTCTCATTCCCAGAATACCCACTCTAGACAATCACTGCTCTTTTCATCCCCATATACCCTCACTCCACCCTCCCTTCACAGTGAGAGAAGATGACAATTCCTGGAGAAAGCAGGAAATGCCCTCCACATTCCCTCCCTTCCCCATGGCCCTGGTCTCCCTGCCTTTCTGCCATGTCTCCTCTCAAGGCCTTTCTTCCTTCCAGCTGTCCTGCAGAACAACTGTGCCTCCTGCCTCCTGCTCAGCCTGGCTTTGCCTGAGTATCTCCCTCTTCTGCCTTCAATCCTTCTCTAGCAGCAGTTTCCTCTTCACCTGCAAATGTGCCTGCTTCTCTCATCCTAAAGATCAGTCCCTTGCCCACTGTCTGCCTTAAATTACAATCTTATCCTCTTTCTGTCAGCCCAGCCTCAGTCTGAATCTCAGCTTTGCCCCTTACCCGTTCTGTGACATTGAGCAGGTTATATGACCTCCCTGTGCCTCCATTTTTTCATCTTTAAAATGGGGCTCAGAGCATTACCTGCAATATATGGCTGCTATGATTAAAAAAAGTTAATACATGCAAAACAGCCAGAATGAGGGCTGGCATATGCTAATCCATAACTGAGAACTAGCTACAATTATTCTCCTCCCATGCTCCCTAGACTGTCTTCTTCTGTGATGGCTAGGCACAATTTTCCTTCAGGCTTCCCTGTCTCCTAAGACTGAGACTTCTAAGGCTCCTCTGAAGTAACCACCTCCTCCCCACACTCTCTCTAAAGGCTGGTGCTCCTCAGGACTGTCCTCTCCTAACCTTCCTTGCCTCAGCCTTGCTGTATGTCCTTCCCCAGTGATCCCGTCCACTCCTGTGACTTTAGCTAAGACAGATCTTCTGACGATGACCACATTTCTTTTTTTCAAATTCTGACACTTTTATTGTACATGCAATCATGTTCATCATAAAAAAATGCAAAATGTAGATAAGTGCTACCTCCTTCCTGTCCCCACTGGCCCAGCTATGGTTCTGGTTTACTTTGTCTCATTTCCTACACGGTTAAAACCTTGCCTGCTGTCCACAGACTTCTTCCTAAACACAAAGTCTGATCTCGTGGCTTTGTGTAAGGATTGAGGTATTGTGATTCTTATAATCTGCCCCAATTTATTTCCCCAACATCAATATCCCATCTCTCCCTCCTATGTCCCATACTTGTTTCAAGGCAACCTCAAGGCTTCCCGAGTTCCCCATTCCCTTTCACAACTCCATGCTTTTGCACATGGTGTTTCTCCCACGAGGTATTCTTTCTTCTTAACTCTCTTCATGGTTCACACTCCCTCTCTTTCTTTTGAACCCAGTTTACTTTTGCTGCGGAGACTTTTCCAACACCCCCAAGTAAAACTTGCTGCCCCTCTTTCTGTTTTCTACAAGTTTTGGTTCATACTTCCAATACTTTGCACTAATCTATGAGCATCTTGAGGGCAGGGATGAAGTTTTATTTGTCACTGTAGCTCTAGTGCCTGTTGTGGGCCTGGTGCAGCTGGTGTCTGGCCCATGCCTAGTGAAAGAATGAGTGAACTCTTGATTTCATGCTGCTGACATGAAAGCTTAGGAAGGCATGACATTAACATATACCTAAAAAAGACAGAAGTTTGAACCATAAATGCAGATTTCTTTTTCTTTAGAAGAAAATATAATTTTGAAACATTTGAAAATAACTAGCTTATAAAGCCACTTAAAGGGGGAAAAGCAAGTTCCCCATTTACACGAATGTATCTGAGAGCATCACTACCATCCCCAACCCTATTGATGAGAAAAAAATCTTCCATGATAATATTTATCCCTTGCATGAAGTTGTGTGTTTCTTCAAAGATCTCTACATTTGTAATCTCATTTGATCTTCACAACCTCCCTGTGACAGACTGCAAAAATGGTCTCAATTCTCCATGCCCCCTTGCATCCAAGCCCATACAAAGAGCCTTGTAGCATTTCTCATCAAGAGGTGTAATCTATTTTCCCATCCCTTGGATCTGGGCTGACCTTGTGATTTGTTGTGACCAGTAGAATATGGCAGAAGTGACATTTTCTTTTCTAGTCCTGTGTCTAGTCCCCCAAAGGCCTTGCAGCTTCTGCTTTCTCTGTTGGACACCTGTAACTAACTACCATGTAAATAAGTTTGGGCCAGCCAACTGAAGAATGAAAGACCACATGGAGCAGAGCTGAGTCAGCTGATTCATCACAGCCAAGACCTCTGATCCTTGAGCAAGCTGAGCAAAGCCAACTGGTAGCTGACCTTCTAGCTGCCCACAGACACATAAGCAAGGCCATCCTAGACCAGCCAGCCCCCAGAAACCTTCAGTTCCTAAGCTAAATAAATTGTAGTTTTAAGCCAATATGTTTGAGGTGATTTGTTACACAGCTCTAGCTAACTGATACACTCTGTGAGAGAAAAGGACAGGAGTACCAATTGTCTCCATTGTTGGAAGGAGGAATCAGAGGCTTGAGGAGGCAAAGCTTCAGTTTCTAATTCAATGCTGTGTCTATAAAGTTGGTGGTTTTCAATAATTGGTTGGACACAGAATTCTACCTTCAGGCAAAATTGTATGTATTCCAATATGGAAAGCCAGTCAAAAGAGTACCTATTCTGTTGAAGCTGGCATAGGGCCCTAGAACCCTATACCTTTCTTACTCCTTGGCTCTTTTCTGCAGGGTGGTCCCTGGGGGGCCCTGGATCAACACAGTTCGACAACACTACATTTATACCACCAGTCAACCACTCCCAAAATATACATGGAGTAGCTACTGTGTGCTTAGGCTTGGCCTTGAGACAGTGGGTGGCACTAAGGGCAAGAAGAATGTGTGGTTTATGGTCTGCAATAATCAAAATCAAGATGGAGAAAAACAAGTCAACAATTATGAAGTCATAACGAACCACATGAAAATGGTGACATGTAAGTGTGTGATGAAATTTGTGGTAGAAGATCTAGGCCCTAAAGGTGTGGTAGAGAGGGTGACAGTTGTTTGGGAGATGTCAGAAAGGGGCTCATGGAGAAAGTGAACTCCAAATCAGGACAGGACTTGAATGGTTAAAGGAGAAAGAGGAGAGCCTTTCAGACGGGGAAATGGTAGGGTCTAGGGGAAAGGGGTACACATTTTGTTTGTGGGACAGACCAGGAAATATGGCCCACAAGGCTAAAGAAATTTCAGGGCCTTGGAATGGAGTGAGTTATCCATGGAAGTGGATTGTGAGCTGCCTCTATGTCCTTTAAGGTCCACGTTTTCCATGGAGCCTTCTCTCATTACTCCCCAAAGAATAATTTGTTATTTTTCTGAATGCCATGTCCTTCATTAAGTAATTAATGACTTTTCCCCTCCACCAGAGTGCAAATTCCTGTAGGGCAGAGCTAGTTTTCTCCTTTCTTTATATTATTCATGGAGTTGACTTGGGAGATTTTGGCCTGTGTACTTTGACTAATGATAAACTTCACTATGGACATGTTGCTGTACTTCACAGCAATGGGATCACAACTTCTCGGTCTCAACCCCTGTCATTTTACAGTCAGAACAGTGTCACCCTGTCTAGCATTTTGGCCTGGGAAATGGGGTGCTAACAGATGGGCAATTGGATTTAGCACCTTTTGAGTCAAAGGCTTCTGGCTTCTAAGGGATGGGGAAAGGGGGCCATTAATCACAAATGACGTTTTGTGAATACTCTATTATGAAAGATTGCTGGTTTTAAAACAGGTTCACAAATTATTTGATGCGTCTTCTATCAACAGGTGAAGTCCAATTCTCTTGATTATGGGCTGGCCTTAGTGACTCTCCTCTTACAAACAGAAAGCAGCAGAAGTGATACTGTATGACTTTGAAGCTAGCTCATAAAAGGCAAGATAGCTCCTGCCTGGGTCTCTGTAGCTTTGGAGAAGCTTTTGAATCCCTGATCTACCATGTGTATTAAGTATGTTTTTATTCTCGGTATTTTGATGCTTTGATGTCTGAGGCCTTGCTGACCCTGGAGGGGTCAATTAGCTAATTAACCCTCCCAGGGTTAGCTAATTCCTAGAGATAAGAAACAACTCCCCTGGGAGGGTGCCCTTCATATGCAAACCAAATAACCAGAGTCTGTGCCCCAACCACCTCTTTTGTGGAGTTCTCTCACTCCAGACCTCTCTGTTTCAGGTCTAATCACCCCAGGGCCATGTACCAGACAACTAAGAACAGCTGCTATGCCCTAGAGCCTGCTGAAATTATTCAAACTAGACAATCCTAAACCTACTTGCCCTGCCTCCCTTGCCCATTCCTTTCCACAGGAATACAATAAAGGCTCTTGACCAAATTCCAGCCCTGCAACCCTGGTGCTTGTGTTTCCCATGTGGCTCCCCTCAGCATGCCATGCCCATCCCCTTGGCATCTCTGAGTATAACAAACTGTCCTTGCAATGGCAGTTGTCTCTTGATCCCTTGGCCTCACCACATCTGAATAATGCGGGCTAAATTTTAAAACACAGTGTAGGAAGTCTGCCAAGCTGGAGGGACCACATGGAGAGACCACAGAGACAGGGAGGGAGAGGCAAGGAGCCCCTGCTGTTCCAGCCTTCTCAACCCAGGTGCCAGACATTGAAGAAGCTTTTAAGAAGACCTCTGCTCCAGTGGCTCATTCCTGTAATCCCAGCACTTTGGGAGGCCAAGGCAGGTGGATCATGAGGTCAGGAGTTCGAGACCAGCCTGGCCAATATGGTGAAACCCGTCTCTGCTAAAAACACAAACAAATTAGTCGGGCGTGGTGGCGTGTGCCTGTAGTCCCAGCTACTCAGGAGGCCGAGGCAGGAGGTTACAGTGAGCCGAGATTGCTTAAACCTGGGAGGCGGAGGTTACAGTGAGCCGAGATTGTGCCACTGCACTCCAGCCTGGGCAACAGAGTGAGCTCCATCTCAGAAAAAATAAAGACCCCTGCTCCAGCCATCTTCTGACTGAAACTGCCTGGGTGTTTCCAAGCAGGAAGTGCCCATCAGCTCCTAGAACCAGGAGAGACAATCATACTACATGACTATTGTTGTTTTATAACGCTAAGCTGGGACAGTTTGTTACAGTCATAAGTATCTGAAACAGGAGAGGTGATTAGAGTTACAGTTCTGCAGATTTCATTTTTATTCCCTTTGACTGCCAAATCACTACTTATGACTCTTCAAGATCATTTAATTCTTAAAATTTGAAATCCTTCAAGTTAGAGCAAGATGCTGTAGATGGCTTCTACTCCCCAGCCAGGGCACCAGGAATATCTCTCTTGTATTGCTTTGTACAGTGTCTCAAAGAAAACATCGAAAACTACTCAGAAATATTTCTAGGGGCACCAGGAGGAAATTCAGAGCTCAGCGTGGCCAATAAGAAAAAAAAAAAGTGGGAAGAAAAAAAAAAGAATAAGACAAACTAGGCTTTCAAAGAAAATTCAGGATCTGGAGAGCCTTCAACTATTTTGATTTATATTTAAACGTTTCTTGAGATTGAAGTCTTGATTAGCCCAGTTCTCTCAAGTTCTGCTTCAGCCCTGATTTATGGGAAGGCCAGGCCAGAGCAAAATGAAAGCAAAATGCGGTGTTCTTTAAAATTACCTTGCAGCACTTGAAGGAGAGCACAAGTGCTCACATGGGGATTGAAAAGGAAGTGATGAGATGAGCTTCTGAAGCCCTAGATCTGCAGGTGCCTAGTGTGTGTGGGGGGGAAGACTGTGAAGGATGAACTACAATCTCTGCAGGTGAAACCCCTGTAGGACGCTTTGTTTGGCTTGGTTCCCCATAGACTGAGTTCTCCATCAAAGTGGGGATCTGAGAGCCCAGGCTGGCAGCTTTGATTTAGTGACCCTTCCATCACCAGCTAGAAGGGAGAAACTTATAACATGGGGAGAACGACAGGGGCGTGGAGGGAAGGGGCTACCTGGCAGTGGGTTGTGGTAGTGGAATCCAGACTCACTGTAGCTCAGGGACTGAATCACCCTCCGTCTCAGGCAAGAGAGCTCCCTGATTCAGATTCCCCACTCTGACCTTCCTTTTACCATGTCTTTTCATGGTCAAGAAACCCACAGGGCCCAGAAGACGTGCTCACATGGAGCTCACTGCCCTCTTTTTGACCTCACTAGGGGTACCTGGGATCCGCAAATTTCCTGAATAAATGGATCCAGAACCACTTCCATGGTTGGTGTGGACAGAGCTCCTCCTTGCTTCCTCTTTCTGAGGATAGATATCACTGGTGATGTGTACATTTCAGGACTTGAAGGTGGCCAAGTGGTGGCTATTTATAGGAGGCTGTAGAAAAGCTTGGACACACGGCCTAGGATGTTCATATGCATATGCCCAGGTCTCATAAAATGTAGGATGGAGCCAAGGGTGGGAAGAGAGGAGAGGTATAGGCCAGAGGCCTCCAGCTTTGCTACAGAAAGCTGAGAATTCTGAGAATTTGAAATTCAAACTTTGCTTTTCAGGTTGATGAAAAGGTATATTTGTCAATGAAGGAGGAAGAAACATATTGTATTTGACATTTGTTGTCTTGATTTATAACTCTTGCATATTTAGCCATATGGTATATGTGAGCTTCCATATGTACTTGTGCCCTAGGCATGCAAATGTTAGGAGAGGATCTGTGCAAAGGGCAGAGGCCGTGTGTGTCGTTGGTCTATTGTGTCAACCTGCGGAAAGCTGAGTCTTTCTCCAGCCCTCTCCCTTGAGGGTGGGATGGATTTTGTGGGGTGGTATTGCTTTCAACTTTCACTCCACTCCCAAACCACCTCAGCTCAAGAGTCAGCAATGGCTGCTCCTGTCTATAGGAAGAACCCTGAAGACCTATGGGATATTCTGGACCTAATCTACTGTCTTTAACCTACCTCTCACCACTATCCTCTTCTCCTCCATGAACCTTCTGTCTGGTAGCACAAGCCTCTTCACTACTTCTCCATGCTCCTCTCCCCATAACTCCCCTACATTACACACACATGCATACACAAGCACACATGCATATAGGTGCACATACACACATGCACGTGCAGGCAAGCAGGTTCCTTCCTGTCAATTAACTCATGACCCTAATTCTGTCTCAAATACCATTCGCTCTGTTCTCCATCCCATCCAAATCCTACCCATTTAAAAAGATCTAGTTTAACTTCCTAAACTTTGTTTATTCATTAATTCATACGATGACTAGTAATTGACACTGTACTAAGCCCTAGCTTACAGCCATGTGAATACATATTTTTTTCTAATCCAGTTTGCCTTGATCTCTATTTTCTGAATATCTATATCATATGCCATTTCTACTAAATTTTAATAAGGTTTCAACACTGTTGTCTAAATTTTCCCAGTTGTAGATTTTGTCTTAAACTAGATGATATATTTTTGATGAGCAGGAACTCTGTGCTGGGCCATGTTTACATTTTACTCATTGGCCTACATAATTTAATGGCATAAAGTTGATATGTAGAAAAGGGCCATTGATTAAGTGATAGGCAGATTGATGGAGGGAGCAGTTGATTTGCTGCCAAGCCACATCCCATGTAAGGGAATTTTCAGAGTATGGGTGGTCTGGCTTCCATTCTTTCTCTGCCATTTTTAATGAATTGTTTCTAATGTATTATGGATGTTTAATGCCTGAATTCATTTCAGCCCCTTTGAACATATTGATATTATGGCCTGAAGTCTTAATAAGAATGATTTCTGTATTAAGACTTTGAGTTTTTATTTGTAACTTATAACAAATTACTCTTGTAGAAAATCTTTTGTTGAAATAAATTCAGTTATTTATTATTTCTTATTATTTCCATATGACATTTGGTTTGCTTTTCTAACATCTCTTCTGGTGGGGCTGGAATCCCTGTTTCTATCTGTCTTCTTTTAAGAAAGAAGCTTATATTGAAGCAGTATTTCTCAAAAGTATGGAGCCTGGGTCAGTGCCATAAGCATCATCTAGAAATCTGCTAGAAATGCAGTTATCAGGACCCGGTCCAGACCTATCATTTGAACAAGCCTTCTAGGTGATTCCGATGCATGCTAAAATTTGTGAATCACTCTATTAGTTGAAAGAACACTGAGCTGGCAGTGTAGACCCTGAATTTTGGCTCTGGCTGTGTTATTAAAGGCTGTGTGACTCACTCTGAGTCTTGGTTTCCTTGTGCCCATTTTTCTGTCTGTCTTGGTGTCTTGGGGGATAAGGGTGGACTATTCTCCTCTTAGTTTTTTAACTGCCGACCTGGTGACAATAACAGTGATGCTTCATAAAGTCATCTTAAAGATCCAATAATTTATTACATACTCATCCTTATGGAATTTTTTTTAAACCTCTCAGAATAAAGGGAGCCCAGGCTTTCATTATTTTACATTGGGTTGCACAATCGAGAAATCTTGATTTCCACCATTTGTAAGTGTTACAGCCCAGTGGGGAATGCACACACACTTGCCCATAGAATAAGTATACCTGAAGTGCCCCAATAAATGGTATATATGATGACAATAACCTCAGAAGAGGAAACAGCTTCTGAGAGCTGGAGTGGTCACACTGAGAAGGTTGCATCTCAAAGATGAGTTCTGGATTGAGACTTAAAGATAGGTTACAGACAGATGAATAGTGAGGAGGGGCACTCCTGTTCAGCTCAGGCAGGTGAATGCCAGCGTTAGACATGGCAGTCTAAAATGGGGGTGTAAAGTGGAGACAATGAGTAGATCAATTGCCAGGAATGGGGTGTGTGTTGAGAGATTTAGTGGAAGACAACTTGGAAAAGATGTTGGGACCAGTTGTTGAGGGTCTTGATAGAAGGCAAAAGAACCTGGAAACTCCAAGAGAGAACACTAGCATAAGAGGTCACTGGTTATGTTTTAGATATCTTCGGGGTCAGTAGGATATTTACTTGGTGATTTGTTGGGGGCATCTTATCACATGCTTTTAGGAAAGAAGACAGAAGGTAGTTCTGAACCCTTGAATTCTATTTTGGGAATTGCCTTGGCTGGCTCAATGGAGCTAGTCTAAATGCATACGTGTTAATTAACTCTGAACAGCTTTAAAGACTGACCTAACCACAAAGTTTCAGATACCCCAGAGGAAAGGAAGCAAGTTCATCATAGCGGTAGCTCTCAGTTCTGGCTATATATTAGAATCACTGGGGAGCTTTAAAAAAATCCATATCTGGACCCTACCCCAGAGATTTTGGTTTAATTGGTCCAGGATGGGGTCTATGCACTGTTTTAAAAGCTCCCCAGGTGGATCTAATGTGCAGCCAGGGAGTGAACCACTGCCCCTGGAGGAGCAAGCAGGTATAACTGTAGGTACAGATAATGTTCAACCAACCCTATCAACCCATATCCTATTCTGCTCAATGAGAAAATGTCTCTGTTGTTTCAGACATCAGTTGTCTCTGATTTTTGGTGGCTCTTCAAGTAATGGGTCAGACTGCCATTGTCTTGACAACCTGGGGAGTCTGGCAGATATGAGTGATCTTGGCTGGCATAATAAAAAAAATGGACCCAGAGAAGAAAACATAAGGCGCGGGCTTCATTGAGTGGAGCAGTGGAAAGGCCATCTTAAGACTTCTGTGTAATGCTCAGCAAGGAGTCAGGAGCTACAGACTAGGACCATTACTGTAAAGACATTGTCTGATTTCTTAGAATTTGATAATGATCACATGTTTATTTTTAATACTCCCTTCTGTAGCTTCAAAGCATCTACCAGTAAATCCTTGAAACTGAAAAAGGCCGGCTGGCTCATTGTCAGGAGAGGAGAGCTGGAGGGCTTTGTGGCATAGCATCTTGGAGGGAAGAACCCCCAAGCAGAGCCTGGATGTGGACAGCTTTCCAGAGAAAAGAGCAGGCTGCCAGAAAGAAAGCCAGCTGGGAGCAACAGTCCCTCATGGCTCCATTGTGTTTAAAAGTACAACTAACCCAATACTCAGCACAAAGAATTTATTAAATAAATGTTTGTCAAATTGACATGTGTCCTGTCCTGGCCTCCATTATTTATGGATTGTGTGTCCTTCAGTGTGTTATTTATTCATCTACAGCACTGGCTTCCTCCTCCTTAAAGGGGAGTTAATCAGTGTTCAGGAAGTGCCCCAAAGGCACAGGAGAACCAACCAATAAACTCTGAGGAGTCTAGAGTTAGAGCCTAAAGTGACACACCTTTAATGACATGTCATTTCTCCAAAGTCTCAAGTTTTACCTTAACAACTCATATACAATGTTCTTTCATCCATTCATCATAATTTTACTGAGTGCCTACTACACGCATGGCACTACTTTAAGCACTTGGGACTCAACACAGAGCAACAGTAAAAAAGACCCTAGTTTTATGTTGTTCTATTCTAGTGGAGAGCGATACAATAAATTTCATGATTTATCTGTGTTTGTTGAAAGTAGAAACAAGGAAACATTATTTACAGCTTCTAATTTCTAAACACTCTCCTTGTTTCATTTCACAATCTTGGTATCAAATGATGCTCCAGGAGGAGGTACATGGTCCTGGTGCCTGGCCTCCTGCCATGTATTAACAAAGGCATGTGGCCCCGGATGGGAGGACAGAGGATAAGGGGTTTGTTAGGATCAAGTAAAAGGATAGAAGTTATATTGCTTGTTCAACATCCTATGTAAATTGTAAGGGATGGCTACAATTTTTAGGAATTTTATAATTCCAAGTGACTAATATACCATGCGCCAGAATGCAATGAACTCAGTGCCTGCAGCTATGCTTTCTCTAAAGTGCTCTTATTCTCTTCTCACTCTCAGATTGTGGTATTTGGGTACATATAGGTATGGTTGGACTTAGAGGAGGGTGCTTTAAGATCTACCATCTGAGCTAAATGCCAGCCATATAATCCAAGAGGAGCTTCATTTCAAGGTGAGATAGGTGAGGGTGTAGGGAGTCTGGAGCCTGGGTCTTAAAGAACATATCAGATGTCATAGAATTCTGGAGCCAAAGGGTAGCCCAGGGTGGTTAAGTGACAGGTTTAAAGTCACATGGAAAATTAGGGATGGAGCTAAGATGAGGATAGAGGGCTGTGTTCTTTCATCCTTCTTCGCTGTTAAGAGATGCTGACCACATATGAGTCCACATTGCTCCCTCTCCAGCTGGTGCCCCTCAATGCCACACACTTGCTATAGGATGAAAGACACTTTTTCCTGCTTATCTGGAACCATTTGATATAGTTCCAATTTTTTCTTCATTTTTGATGACTCTATAATTTAGCACAGAAAACAATGATGAGAGTCAAGGAATTTTGCAGTTTTAAAGGCCATGGCAGGGCTTTTAGTCAAACTCTCTTGATTAAGAGTGAAGGAGGGTAGGCTGCAAACTGAAGCCTGAAGAAAGAATGTGACTAGCCCAAGGTCACACAGCTGGTTGGTCAATGGCTGGAAAGGGGCCCAAGGACTCCTGGCTCCCCTCCCAGGGCTGTGTCTCCCACTGTCATTTGGAGTGGTTATCGGTGTGGACTCACACACTTGGTAGACAGATTATTTAATGAGCCAGCTAACTTTGCCATAATGGCATGAGCATTTGGTAGTAAATCAGGTCCATTGTCACTACAGCTTACCTAATTACCCACATGTAGTCAGCTAGGGTGAACTTTCTCCTTGAAATCCTTATTTCAAAGAATATTGATTTCCCAGATATATTGTTGTGAGATGGCTAATGCTGGCCAGGGATGAGATATGAAGCCTGAATTAAATACACCTTGAGTTGCTTTTTATGGCATTGGATCTCTAAATCTTGAATTTTATTTTGTAAGGAGGAAGCTCATAGTAGATTCTAAGGGAGTAAGAAAGTGTAGCACTGGTATATTAATGAATCATTTAGAATAGAGTAAAGGGGTTAGTTCAAGGTTAAGAGATGAGTTTTATTTCAAATAGGGAGATAGTTGAGAGCATTTATAGGCTATTGGTGAGAAACTAGTAGAGAGAGAGAACTGGGTTTAGACAGGAGGAGGGCAACAGATTTTTTCAGACTGGAGGTAAGGATGGGTGAAGATAGAAATAAATAGAAGATTGAAGCTGTGTGTTGAGAAGCAGTTGGGATAAGGACAGTGGGGCATGAGGGGTGAAATTGAAGGCCCATGCCCTCCTAACTAGTGAAATGTTGGAAGGGCAACTTAGGCTAGAATCAGTACCTAATGTTTAGAGAGAAATGGGAGAGGTGGGTACTTCCTCCTACTTCCATCAAGCTAAGTCAAATCCCACTCAGTCTCCTGGAAATGCTCTCAGTCCATACCAGCTTACAATACATTCCTCTTCTTTTACTGCATCCAGAATTTACCATCCATTCCATAGTGTCCAAAACATAACTATTCACAGCCCTGTATTACTCTTGTTTTATTCCAGATTGATATGCCACACATTTCTGTATCAGTCAGGATAGGTTAGGTTATGCTGCAGTAATGACCCCTCAAGTCTCTGTGGATTAAGACAACCAAGGGTTAGCTCTTGCTTATACTACAATACATAGGCGGGTGCTGGCCTCTACTAAGTATTGTCATTCAGGAACTTGGGCTGACAAAGGGCTGCTCACCAGGCAGTCTAGGTGACAAAGGATCTGCCTTCTTGAATGTTGCTGGTACCTCATGCCAAGGATAAAAGAATGCTTTCTGAAGTCTTGCCTCAGCAATTAATTCTGTGGCTCAGAAATGACATGACATTTTTGCTTACAACTCATTCTTCAGAACCATTCTCATGGCTCTGCCCATCACAATGAGGAGGAAGTACAGTCTTACCATGTGCCTCAAATGGGGAGGGACCATAACATATTCAGCCAGCAGTACTCCTCCAGCTAGACAGCTCGTCCCCTGAAGGCAAGGAGAGAGCAGCCCCCTGCTTCTCTGGTGGAGATGCTATATGGGGCAGCCATGGCTCCAAACATGAGGTAGGGACACACTGGCTGTGCCCATAGAGCTCATCAGTTAGCCTGGTCCTGCAGGCCATAGGCCATGAAGCTCATTAGGTGGGTGAGGTGAGGCAGGGGCAAGGCACAAGCCTGCTGGGGATGGCAGTGGGAGTGAAGGATCCCTCAGGAAGACACAGGAGGGAGGCTGCTCATGATGACTGGGACCTTGATGCTGCCATTTTGAGGGGTCTGGTGCCCCCACCACCTCTCAGGATTGGGAGCAGGGCACTTTCATGAATGTTTGAATGAGGGGATCAGGACAGCTGAACACCCATGTTGGTCTGATTGCAGTGAACTGAGTATATGAGCACTGGAAAGAACCGCCCGGGTCAAGCCTGTGACACCTCCCCTGACCCAGGAACTGTAGAACAGGTTGTGAGGGATGCGGCTGCCCTTCTGCACATCTTCACCATCTTCTCCTGAAAGATCCTGGGGTGGGTCTGTTATTCATGAATCACTTGCACTTGCCTGTTAAAAGGTTTTAACATCTTTTTATAGGCCCTCCTCTTGAATACTGACCATTTTGACTTTGAACCCAGTAACTGTCCAATGAAGTGATCAGGAAAGGTAGAGGCTGAGAGAGGTGGAAAGGTAGAGACCGAGAGAAGTGGGCAGCTTGCTTGAGGCAGGACAGCTAAAGGCCAGGAGTTCTGTCTTCCTCACACTCCCTAGGGTGGTCACACTCACCGGGCTAACCGCTGGACACAGGTTAGCTTTTTCAGAAATAGATTAAAATAACCTCCACTCTTCTGAATTTAAAGGACACTCTGACTCCTTCCCAGTTTTTAAGATATCCTAGGTATTGAATAAAACAGAGAAGCTTCTCTTTGTGCAAGGATAACAGCCTGAAATCAGCAGACAGATCTGGGCTGTCCAGCCAGCTTGCTCTCTATCAGTCGGGGTCCCTTTAAGATGCAAAACTTGGAGGTAGGGAGGTCAAATGCAGGCCAGTGGAAGTTTCCACACTCTGTCTGGGCCAGCGCCTCTGTCTGTCTCAGCTTGGGAAGGGTGGGCCCTTTTCCCACAGGCTTGAGATTTATGACTTTAGTCTGGGATGGGGGGCGGGCATTGGCCATCCCTACAGGAGCAAGTGGGTCTCTTCAATGGTAAACAGAGTTACAAAGAAAATTCCAAATGGGTACCCCTCAATCTGTCAGGCTTTCTCCCTGGTCCTTTTTCTTCTTGTGAGTTACACACACACACACACACACACACACACACACACACTATGTGCACATGTCGTCAGCTATAGAATGAGGCAGAGTGATAGCGGTTTGTGTCTATATGTCCTCAAGTCCTCAGCTCAAATAAATCACCAGATTCCCATTGACCACATAAGGCAGAAACTTTTAGTTGTTACTTGAAAATACATTAAACACATACAAGCACACGTGCACACCCCCATTCTGAAAGCTTCTCACCTTGCCTTCTAGCCCTCACCAGTACTTCTGATAAATCTGTCCTTCTGAGCAAAGCTGGAAGTATTCTTTGTACCACCCTGCAGTTATCTGTTCATGGAGATGTCATCTTTCTGCCCCCAAGATTCTTCCTTTAATACACCGAAATATTGAGAGGCAAGAGCTGTAAGTATTGAAAGTCCTTGTGGAGATTAAATGGGAGTCAGAAATCAGCAACTAGCTGGCTGAAGCCTTAATTGTCAGTGGAGGGACAGTCACAAGGAAGGAATTCGGGCTGAGGTGGGAAGGCTGGGGTGACCAGTGACGTGGACACTGTGTGTGTGTGTGCGCGCATGCGCGAGTGCATGTACATGCACGTCGAGGGTGATGACAGGGAGAGGCCTGCCATCAGCTTTTTATTGAGAGAGTTTTTAAATGGTCCTGTGTTTTAGGAAATCTGAATAAAGTTCTGTGCTTATGGGAAAATTCTCTCTACTTTCTTCCATTGAAGGCAGTATATCCTAATGAGAACACAGGCCCTGAAATCAGACTATCTGAATCTAAATCCCAGCCCCATGATTTCTAGCTGTGTGACTTGGGCCAACTCCTAAACTTCTTTAAGCCTCAGTTTCCTTGTCTGTAAAATGGGCATGATCAGACAATTGACATTATAGAGTTGGGAGTGCTGAACGCCTAGCCCAGGGAGGGAAATCTGACTATTCCTTGATTTTCTATCCGAATTGACATTTGGGTTATTCCACATTTTTATTTTGTTACCTGTAACAACTCATAAACCAACCAGAGTTTTTACTTCCACAACAGAAATGCTTTGTTTCTTTAAGCTGTGCACAAACTGCCCACTACTCTGCCACTGAAACAAAACACATATGTCCCCACCTGACACTCTAGTGCCTTGTGACTTTATCTGGGGACAGAGCTGGAGCTGAGGTTTCAGGGTAAAAGGGCAAGGCAACTTTCTTCTCTCCTGAGTCAGGGCTGCCTGGGATGATTTATTGGAGTGAAGTGACCCCTGAGGCAGAGGGAGGAGGACAGCCATCACAGGATGGAACTGGCATTCCTTCCTGTGCCTAGAAGGGCACTCTGCCCGTGGAGAAGCAGGTCAGGGTGCGCTGATTCAGCCCTGGTTGTATGTGGGTAGGAACTGATGCGTGTGGTGGGAACATCCTGCACGTGCTGTCAGGAGGACTGGGGATAGCTTGAGTTCTGCCACCAACTAGATGTGCAGTCTTGAGCAAGCTGCCTCACTTTCCTGAGCCTCATTGTCCTCATGTGTCAGGCTGATATCCACCATGACGCCAGCCCATTTCTCCTGCAGACTTCAAGACAATCCCTTCATTCCCTCCCTACACATGTTCACACATGCACAAATGCACACAACATATGCACATGCATGCTCACGTAGAAGCACATGCATGCGGCTGGGCGTGGTGGCTCACGCCTGTAATCCCAGCACTTTGGGATCCCACGAGGTGGGCAGATCATGAGGTCAGGAGATCAAGACCATCCTGGCTAACATGGTGAAACCCCATCTCTGCTAAAAATAGAAAAAAATTAGCTGGGCTTGGTGGTGGGTGCCTGTAGTCCCAGCTATTTGGGAGGCTGAGGCAAGGGAATGGTATGAACCTGGGAGGCGGAGATTGCAGTGAGCCAAGATCATGCCACTGCCCTCCAGCCTGGGTGACAGAGCAAGACTCTGTCTCAAAAAAAAAAAAAAAAAAAAAAAGCACATGCATGCATGCTCAGAGTACACCACAGGTGCAGGCACTCATGTCCATAAACACATGCATGCACGAATGCACACACATGCACCCACATGTGCTCTTCCACAGCCATCTGAATTGTATCCAGTTCAAGTTCTACCTCCTGACTTCCTGGGCCTTCCCATCCTACCTTCATCACTTGCTTGTCTCAACTTCAAAGCCTCCCCATACAAAGTCTCACTTTAGTTACCGTGTCATGTTTGAATTGTTATACTTCTGAGCTGTTTTTGTCTCTCCAAATGCAGTTAATTCCCTGACAGCCTCAGGTTCAAAGATCTCTCCCCGAGAACTTCCATAGCGTGCACAAGTGAATTTCCTGTCATGCTAATGATGCTTAAACTCCAGAGTCCTTCATTGGCACAATGCATGTACATGGTCGCGTTTTTATGTAGCTGGCAAAAGTGAGATATTTCAACTATAATCTCTTAAAACCATTGTTTCTCCCTGGTATGTTTCCCCCTGGCACCCCCTTCCTCATTTTGGGGGGCATTGATGCTGCCACTTTGAAAACTAGCTAAGGGGCAGTTGAGTTGGGGCTGTGTTTGGTTTAGGTTCAGTGGGAGGTGTTTGTGTAGTTTTAGTCACCTCTCTGTGTAACTCACTCATCAGTAGCTGTCACCATGTGGAAAAAGCTGCCAGGAACACTCGTGTTGCCCACTGTGCAGACATCCTCTGTCTTGTGCCATGGAGGGGATGCAGTTGTACAGAGACCTGAGTATCTGTGTCCTGCAGAGTCCAGCACTGGAAGCATATACATGGTGAAAGAGAAACAAGTTTTTAAATGCCCAGAGCCAGAAGCTACTTGGTGGGATATTCCTCCAATCATTAGGTATATAAAAATCACAAGAGCATTCTCATCACTGCCTCATCAAAATAAAAGTTCTCTCTTGTCAAGAATACACTCGATCATGCAAAGTACTACAATTATACATGCACCATTCATCTTGTTTCTTTTTTGATGGGAATTACTGACTTAGAATTTATCAGAATCCCCATGTTTAAATGTCTTGCTGATTTGACAGGAAATACTGACATTGATGGAGATAACATAAAACTCATTATACGCCACTACAATGAGGGCATCGATGACAATCTGGTTAGTAAGTTTCATAAATTCAAAGAGCATTTTAGATTTGTTGCTGTGAAAGAAAAGTTAAAATGCCCTGAAATTCATAGCTCATATGTGAAAAATACTTGACAGAGGTTTTCCCAAAGTTGATAACAATCCTGAAAATTCACATGGCATTACCAGTGACGAATTGTGAGACTGAAAGAAACCTTTCCAAACTGTGAATAATAAAGTACAAAATTTGATCAACTTGTTAGAAGATAGACGGAATTATCTTTGTATTCCCTCTATAAAGTCATATTGAAAAATTATAGTCATTTAAAGAGATGATCAAAAAGTTTGCAGTTTGGTAAAAGATAGACTGAATTATCTTTGTATTCTCTCTATAAAAATGATATTGAAAAATTATAGTCATTTAAAGAGATGATCAAAGAGTTTGTAGCCAAAAAAAATGTAGGAAGAAAAGTATTACGGATGTGTCAGACAGTTATTTTAGATTTTGTGGTGCCTGTAGAATTTGTCAGCTTTTTAAAATGTGTAATTTGTTGTGACTTCATTCTTTCTCAGTAAAATTACACTTTCGAATGTAATTTTGCATTTGGGATTTTGAATTCTTTTTCTTCAAGAGGGCCTTCTAAATTGTGAAAGCTTCTGGCCCCACAACCTTGGTCTGCCCTTATGTTCCCCCCAGTTCCTACAGAGAGCTCCCCGTCACACCACTCTTTGGCCTGTGGCTGCCAGCACAGACTTTGGCCATGAGGGCGGGGTCTGGGGTGGCACTGACAAGTCACCCATCCTGAGCCAGTGGGGGATGCAGGTCTGGCTGACCTCACACATCTTTAGAGACCACCTGCCTCTCATTCTACAAGGGGCAAAACTTTTGTCGCACTGCCTCAGAGGGCCCAAACCTTCCCACCAACCATCTTGTCAGGGCCTAGGGCCTGGCTGGGCCCTGCCAGCCCCCCTGCGTTTCCTTTTAATAAAATTTAATGTTTTCATTTTCAAAGACCTAGAAAATCCAAACACTTTTTAAAAGCCCCGAGGAACTATAAAAATTAATAGCACAGGGATAATTTCTTTTTCAGTGGCGACTCAATTAAACCTGCCAAAGTCAGACAGTGTGATTTAAATGCACCACTTGCAGAGGGACCAGAGCAGAGCAGGCAAACCTGGAATGAAACAATAATATTTACCAATTACCCTCTTGGTTGTTTCCCACCCGGCCCCTTCCCCCCGGGGAGAATTTTTTTCCTTCCCTCCCTCCTCTCCGGGGGCCAGAGCTCAGCATCCCTAATTGTTTTCTCCTTGAATGGTCATATTGCTATCAACAAGTGACTGAACTTCTTCTCTGCTCAGAGTAATGGAAAAATACCACCCGGGCCGGCTGCCCGGGGCAACAAGCCACATGGACATCATCCCGAATGTGGGGCTAAGCTCAACTTTGAAAACAGAAGAATGGCTCCAAGTTCAATCCAGCCAGACACTCCAGCCAGACAAGACATCTAACATTCCATGCTTAGTCCTGCCCCAGGGCACTTGCTCCTGCTGTCCCCCTGCCAGGAATGCCCTCTCTCCTATTCATCTCTCCTACTTACTACTGAGCACCTAAAGCTTGTATTTTCTTCAAGACCCCTATCAAGATCAAGTTCTTTTAGGAAAGCTTTCCTGATAAGACCCATATCCATGTAGATTTCACCCTTACTTGGTCTACCTTCAGCTCTTCTGTATCAGGTCAACTCACATTATCTTTTAATTACGTATGGACTGGGCACTGTCCTAGAGCTTTTAACATGTAGATTCACAACACGCTTATCCGTTCTGCTAGACTGCAAGCTCCTTAAAGCGAGGAACTCTTCTGAATGCATCTTTTAGAATGATTCAGTGTATTTAGTTTGGTGTTGTGCCCCCGATGGAGGTGTACTAATTGCATTTGAACTGGAAGGGGAGGCTCAACATTTTCTGTACAACAGGAGAGAGAGCTGGGTGCCTCAGGAAATAGGCAGGAGAATTTCAATGCAGCATTGTTTGCTTAAAAAAAATATATACCTGAGATAAATGTCCATCAATGAAGGCATGGATAAAGAAATTAGGGAATACGATGACTTGCCATAGAGCAGTTAAATAAAGAAAATGGAGTCAAATCATCAATCTATATAGATCCCCAAATAGAAATGTTGAGTGAAAAAGACAAGTTGCAGAATAATGTTAAGATACAATTATGTAAATTCAGTGCCATATCGACAAATACTATATAGTGTTTTAGAGATCCATATGAATATATCCATTTGAGAACACATGGATGAAAAAGAAACATATATAATTCATAGTAGGGTTGTTGCTGGAGAGGGAGGGAGGGGAGGGGGAGTGGGACCTAAGAGTTTTTAATTCCTTCTGAATATTTTTCATTTTTATTAAAAAATATGAAGCAAATAAGAGAAGGTTAACATTCACTATTTCTGGTTGGTAAGTACATAGGTGTTTGTGAAGTAGAGACAGGCATGATAGCCACCCAACGGGCTGCCCCTCCTCCTGGCACAAGACTGGACACCCTTTCCCAGCCTCATTTGCAGTGAGCTGCAGCCAGGCCAGGAATGTGGCCTCTGGAACACCTGGCCTGGGGTCTGCAGCCCTAGCAGCAGACAAACTGCTTGTTTTGCTGTCACTCTCTTGCAGAGAGCTTCCCCAGACTAAGTGGGACTATAGGGAACAGGAAGAGGGAAGTGCAACCACTGAGCAAAGTCCCAAGGCCTTCTTCTGCCCGAAGGATGGATTTTGAGCTGGCTCCCCGACAGGCACGTTGCCTTTCATTCACCCTCCTACCCAGAACATCCTCCCTACAGCTGTTATGGCACGTACTCAACCATAAGACTCTTCTGCCTGGTCCAGGCCACTGTGGCTGGTGACAGTGGCCTCCCGGCGGCTCATCCCTCACTCCTTATATCCTCCCTCCAGTCCTCAGAAATCTTATCTGTACTGCTTATTTTGTCTTTCACCACACACTATCCTGTGCTGTTGCTTATATCTTGGTGACAGGGACAATGCCTTATCTTTGTATCTCTCTGTCAGGGAATGACCTAAGTTGACTTTTTCCGTGTTAAGCAGAAGAGAAGAGAATAGCAGTGTTTAATTTGGTCTTCCTCTAGAAGCCCAGTGAGGACAGCACATTGGCCTCTTCAGAGGCTAGAATTTCTAGAGTTGGGGTAAAAGGGACCCTTCCTGGAGAGAGGTGGGGACAAGCAGGAAGACAACCCCAGGACATGAAAGAGGTGAGGGTATGGGGGCCCCAACAATGAGCTGTTGGGGAAGAGGCTGAATTTTATTTTCATTTCAGAGAAGATCAATGCTAACTCTAGCCAGGGTTTCTTGCATTGCTTTAAACTTTATGGCTTCTTGTGTTTCTTATTTTTGTTATCACTTTTCATTCCTCCATAGGGGCTTCATATAAGTTCCCTTAGAATGCAAGGGGATTGTTTGTCTCAGAGGCAGCTGGGCAGGTAGGGGAGATATCTGGAATCAACTTCCTATTCCTCAGCCTATCCTAGAGGAGTAGAAGGCTCTGTTGAGAGGGTTGGAGACCATGGCTGAGAAGGAGGGCCAAAAAGGGGCTAAATCCCTGAGGTATACAGACAAAAAGGAGGTGGCAGTGGGAAAGTCCAGGATGGAGAGGAGATTCTGGGGGCAGAGATGGGGTCTTCATCTGTGGTGGAGCAATGGTCAGTTACTGACCTTTTGGCCTTGGACAAAGCTATTTAGCCTCTCTAAGACTCAGGTTCCTTATTTTTAGAAAAGAGATGATACATTTTGGCTGGTCTGCTAAGGTTTTAATGAATAAAATAGGTACAAGTGTTTAACAACCTCTGGGTGCTATCCAAATATATGCTATTGTCCTGGCTAATGCAGTAGATGCCAGACAAATGCAGGCCAGTCAGAACGAATAGGCAGATGACGATGAAACAATGAGCTCCCTGGGAGGGGGCATATGTTCATAGGTGGGTCCAGAGGTCCAGGGGAACGTGTAGGCAGAGGCAGCATCCAGGCAAGGACATTTAATAGGGACTTGGGCCACACCCAGGAAGCCTCTGCTCCATGACCTTGATGTGGTGGTCCCTTATCTCCTGAAGGCCAGACAGCTTGGATCAAACATTCTCTTCCCTAGGGAATAGCCTTTGGGCTAAAACTTGGTCCTGTCAGCTAATGGTGGATCCTATGGGTTCTAGCATTACAGCTGGAGGCCACAGTAGAGTGCACCCCAAGGAGGACAGGGAAAACAAAGCAGTCTCTTGGATGTTAGTAATACAGTCTCTACTGAGTTTAGCCAATGGCAGCAGAGCACTATAACCACATGCTTAGAAAATAAGGTGACAACAGTGAAGGTGATTAGAGAAGGCTTTGGTACAAATCCAAGTTGGAAATGTTTTGGAGGAGAGTGGGAAGACCATATGGATTTTATACCACAGGGCTTTGTACACCTGAGACACCTAATTTCCCATTTTTTCTGGGAGACGAAGTCTGAACATCCTATTTGGACACTGGAACCTCCCACAAAGTGGCCAGATGGTCTTTCTGGTGATCTCTCCTACTTCAGCTGTCTTGCACAAGCCTCCTCTCTGCTGAGTGAGCAGAACACACTAACCCATTTTAATGTGCCATCTTGTTCCTTTCTTCCTAGCCAACTCTACCATCTCATCAGAGCCCAACTCAAATCTCACCTTCTTCCCACAGGATTAAGGGGTTCAACTTCAATGACACCCCTTGGTCTTCACCACTCTTCCATTTCTAACCTCCCCAAATGCTCAGTGCCTCTTTCCTTCGTTTGACTTTTTAGCATTCTCTGCCTAACATTGTGGCTGCTTACGTATCTCATCTTTTCTTTTATACTATGAGCCCCCTGAGAGAACTGATTGAGTTTGGCCTATAACCCCCTCTAATCCACCTAGCACAATGCTGGACACATAAGAAACTCAAAGGGGCCAGGTGTGATGGCTCACGCTTGTAATCCCAGCACTTTAGAAGGCTGAGGCAGGCGGACCACGAGGCCAGGAGATCGAGACCATCCTGGCCAACATGGTGAAACCCCGTCTCTATTAAAATACAAAAAATAAGCCAGGTGTGGTGGCACATGCCTGTAGTCCCAGCTACTCTGGAGGCTGAGGCAGGGGAATTGCTTGAACCCAGGAGGCAGAGATTGCAGTGAGCCGAGATCGTGTCACTGCACTCCAGCCTGGCGACAGAGTGAGACTCCATCTCAAAAAAAAAAAAAAAAAAAAAAGAAAAGAAACTCAAAGGATTCTATCTCTATCTCTTGGAAATATAGAACCCTAGTGACCAAATAATCCTTTGTTCCTTGGTATCCATGGTCAAATGGACACTTGTGGGGAATTCAAACTCATGCTCTCCAAGGTGCAAGCACTAACAGGTGACCCACACCTGGCTTTGGCTCCCACTTCCATAGTTTCCAATCCACCCCAGTGAGGCTAAAACTCATGATTATTTCCTACAGAAAATACAACACCTGTGGCGATGCTGCTTTTGTGATTTCTTCTCTGCTCTACACTCAGTTTCTGACCACTTCCCTTCCACTCCTGGGACACAATCTCATAGCCCAGTATGAGCTCCCACATGGCCCTCCTTACCAGTGCCATTCCTCTCTCATTTCCATCTTCTCTGTGCAGTGTCTACTGCTCAAGTGCTTACTATTTAGCTGGGGTGAGTGTGATGAGCCAGACTCATAGATTAATACTGTATGAGGCAGGGTCATACTAATGACATAAGTGATGCTTTCCGGAAAGACTGAACTGGCTTCAAGTGGGTGTCCTCAGGGGTCTACAATAAGGAGACAGCATTTGAACTGAGCTTTAGAGGACAGATGGGATTTGGATGGGCAAAGGAGAGAGAAAGGTAGCAAACCAAGAGCCAAGGGTGTTAGAAGAAAGTGACTTGAGAGAGTTGCTGGAAAGGAGGGAATATAGGAGGTGGAGAAGAAAGGTAGATGAAGGGCCAGGAATGGGAACGATCTGAGAGGCTACCTGGCAGACAGCTTGGCAGTCCCTCAATAATGCCAGGTATTTATACCTGAAGTGGTTTCTGAGTCTTTGAGTGGCCAGCCTGGGTGTGTCACTTATGGAAATGCCCCAGTCCTCAGGCATGGGGTGAATTCATCAGGAGTCAAAGGGAGGATACCCTCATGGGTCTATACTGATGCCAGTCTAGGAAGGGTCTCTCCTAAGTGCCTAACCTGCTTTAGGGTGTGAATGGTCTCTAGGAAGGATTAATTAAACGGGCAAGAAACTATGGCTAGGCTTCTTGCAAGGGCAATGAGAAAGCACTTGCCAGGCAGAACAGGCAAAATAAGGGGGGAAGACCACACTAGGAGGGGATGCCTAACTCACAAACTCCAGGCCCAATATATGGGGCCTCTGACATTGTCTTAGGAAGGGAAAAACTTCTCATGGCCATCGTCCAACTCCAGAGAAGCTGAGAATAGGGACCCTGAAAGAGGCAGCATTTGGGGACATTTTTGGGAGGTGAGAGGAGAATGTGAGTCAGACCCAGCTGCTCGAGGCTATTTCCAAACGCCTTTTCCTTGGGAAGTTCAAGAGCACACAGCCACAGAACCTGAGCCTATAGTGTGACAGGATGCCAGGAAAATAAATGCAACTTATACACATCAATGGAGCCTGGCAGCCTGGCTTGAGCACGTTAGGCACTGCTTTCAAAGAGAGGTATTGGCGGCCGAGGACATCCAGCCCAGCGTGGCAGGGACTAGAGGGAACCTATTGCAGAGACAGAGAATGGGAAACATGTAGCATGGCATAAGATGATGGGGTGAGAATGAGGCAGGTTACAAAGCTGCAGTAGTCAAATGTCTATTGAACTGTCGCTGGTAGAGGGTGAACACTGTGGGCAGTGCTTCCATGCAGCAAAACTAAGGATGCAAAGGATATTGGCTTCCAAATACCTGAGAACTGTACAACAAGCAAAGGTGCTGGCTGCGCTAGCATTGCCTACTCTTTCTTGAACACTTACCCTATGCAGGGAGTGATGCTGTATTTCACTGTAGCATAAACCTGGTTGGACTCAGGTTTGCAGATCTGTTACACTGGGTTTATTTGGGACATGTGGGAATGCTTTCTTTTTGTGGGTGTATTCTAAAGATTTCTTATATGCATAAAGTTTTTGGCAATAACAGTGTCAGAGTGGTGTGTCTCAGGAGTGGGAAAGTCACAACCATGCATCCCTGTGAGTGCTCCATGTTGGCATTGACTGCCTACATCATTTTTGGCAGGCACACTCAACGCATCTGTGGATTTAGCTATATACAGATTGCATACAATGTCATAGGTAGATAAATATAAATTGTATTGCATAAATATAAATACAGAATTTTAAGCAGCTGGGAAATCACAATATATATTGTCTCATTTAATCTTCACATGAATCCCATGATTTAACTACTATTATCTTCATTTTACAGAAAGGGAAGTCAAGACACAGAGAGATTAAATAAATTGCTCATGCTCAATTAGCTGGTAAGTGTCTGAAGTAGCACCAGAACCTGGATCTGCTTGAAGGCCTTAGTTTCTACGTGCTACTGGAGGTATCTACACAAGGCATAAAGGATGACTTGTCAGGGATGCTGATGAGAGAATTTTTGCCTTAGGGGTAGGGGTTGATAAGATTCCTTCCATGTCTTCAGGTCTGTGGTGTGGCCTCTGGAGTTTTCAGGAGGCCACATCATAGACCTGCAGAGGCAAACACTAAAATATACGATAAGGTGGTTGCTGTGGTCTGGATGTTGTGTTTCCCCAAAATTTATATGTTGAAATCCCAACTCTCAAGGTGATGGTACTAGGAGGTGATTCAGTAACGAAGGAAAGCACTCAGGAATGCAATGACTGTCCTTGTAAGAGGGACTTCAGAAGCGTCTTTGCCCCTTTCACCACATGAGAATGTAATGAGGAGAAAATGGCAGTCTGCAACCCAGAAGAGGGCCCTCACTAGAACCTGACCATGCTGGCACCCCAATTTTGGACTTCCAGCTTTCGGAACTGTGAGAAATAAATGTCTGTTGTTTATAAGCCATCCAGTCTATGGTAATTTGTTACAGTAGCCCAAATGAACTAAGACAATGAGCTGGATCCTGCACACTCCAATGCAATGCCAACGATGCGGAATTGGGCAGGCAGTCTGGCACAAGGGCAAGGTGGGTGAAGTCTGTTTACACCCCCAGAATCCCTGTTTTCTTTGTAATTTGTTCTTTGCTATTTCTTTAATGTTACCCAGGCCTTGGCAACCCAAGTAGCTGATGTGTCTCCACGAGGGAACATTAAGCAGCCAAATGGAGAAAACCCAAGCTGGAGGCCTCAAATCCATCCACTCAGAGTTTCTAAGCCTTTTTTGATTCATAATAAAAAAAAATTCCCCTGTTTGCCTTGGAGATCCAGAGGTGCCCTGATTTCTGGTAGGATGGAAAGTGCCCATTTTGAATTCTAAGATCGGTTTATGTATGAATCCTCATCAGCCATGAAGAGTCAGTTGAGCTTTTTTTCCTGTAGATTGTATTAAGGAAGTCACAGGTAGACTCTTTGGTTTTCAAATGCAGCTGCTCCCCAACTTACATTTTTGACTTATGATATTTTCAATTTACCATGGGTTTATCCAGATGTATCCCATCTTAAGTCAAATAGTATACTGAGTATCACTTTTATACCAACAGAATGTTGAAAAATCATAAGCCAAACCATTGTAAGTCAGGGATCATGTGTACAAAACTATATTATACCATTGAATGTTCTTATTAAAACCATGAATGCTCCCTTCTCCCCTCCCCCTGGAATTGTGATATACTCCTTATGAGGGTATGCTACTTGTGCCTCTGCCCTCACAATTGAGAATCACTGGTCTCCTGGAACCCTTATAGCTGAGAAACCAGAGATAGGAATTAATTTGGTCACAGCCACAAAATAACTTATTCAGCTCATTCAATTTGGTTCTAGTCAACAAATATTTATTGAGCAACTACTACATGCCTGGTATCCTAAAGGCAACAGGTACATTTGCAGTTTCAAATCCATCTCAAGGGAAGGAACTCTCTGACCAAAGGACTGAATGGTAGAATTTTGGTACTGATGGGGAATAGTCTTACTAAAATCCCACATTACAGACAAATGTCTGCACAACTAATATAAAAAGGACCAGCCCTGCATGGATGCCCATGTTTGAAGATGGCAAGAAATGAGGGGGTTGAGAGATCTCTACCTAAAGTAGCAGCATATCTGCTGCCCCTTTCTTGTCAACATCCTCTTCTCCTTGGAATTGGTCTTATACCCCGCCTGCTGTTTCCTTTGTTGTCTTTTTATCCCCACCACGTTGGGCAGAAGGGCAGCCCTCCTTATTCCCCCCCACCCCCATCCTTCCCAGCACAAGGTTCCATTCTTTATTAATGCTGTTTTAAAGCCAGCATGGAGCTGTTTTCCAGATGTGGTCATGCGCAGACAGTAATTGTGCTCTGTGATCCCTTCCAGCTGCTCCCGTTGCTTGCCAACAAACTCCCTCCACCCCCACCTTGCAGCCCCAGGAGTCCATGTTTGGGGGCTGCAAATTAGGGCAAACGTTGTAAAATGATCATGTGCTACCCATGGCCTTCCCCACAAGAATTATGGACTTTATAACTGAGCTAATTGGCATTAGGTCTTGCCTGAAAGGTCAACAGAGTGGCAGAGAAACAGGATCTTTGTAAATTGATCAGTTGGTTTCCCCCTTCTTCCCCACAACTCCCTTTCCAGTTTTGAAATATGGCCTACCTGCCCCATGGAATTGCTGACTCTTGTAAATTACTGCTTTGACTGTATGGGACTGTGACACATTGTCTCATATCACGTGGAAGCCAGTGGGGATGTTGAAGGGGTGCATAATTATACCCTGCAAATTCTTCTACCATACCACAAGCTTCGGCCTTCATGCACCTCTGTAAAGTGGGGCATTGTAATGCTCTTGACCTTCAAATCAGGCATGATTTATCCAAGAGTAGCATACAGCCTTTGGCTTTTTTATTTATTTAGTTTTGCTCCAAATACATGAGTTCATTTGGAATGATCTTGCAGCACAGCATACACCAGTGCCTTTCTGTTGTTTCTCAGATGGGAGCCCTTGTATGGTGTTTTTTCATTCCACAAATTCTTATTGAGCATATTATAGGCAGGGTCCAAGACTGACTTTAGGAGGGAAAGAAAGCTGTCTTCTGGAGTCAGAAATGTTATGTTCTAGCTAAAGATTGTGTGGGTCCCTTTCTGCTTAGGGCCAGTTGAAGCCTTAAGGTTTTGAAATGTCTGTCCTTCCCCCATCTGGCACTCACTGTTTGGGGTTAAGCATTGAGGGTTTTTGCTAAAACACATATAATATTTGGGAGGAATAACTAATTAAACTTGTGGTTCTTGCCCCTCTCCCCTTTTTTTCTTAGTAAGGGGCCCTTGAGAATCTAATAAAAGTTGACCTCATACAGCACACCCTCACCCCACTCACAGGCATTTTGCCTACAATCTCCGGCTGTTCCTGACTCTTCAAATCTCAACTATGGATCAATGCTAAGTTAAGAATCCCTGCTCAGTTGTCATCCTCACCCATCAACACTACTGCCCACTTAAGCTGATTAAGCCCCTTCTAGCAGAGAGGCTGGAGGAATCAGGGCTTAGGCTGGTCAAGGGAATGGGAAAAGTGAGGGAAGCAAAGTTTCAGTGGCCTACTTTGGGGCCACAGTGACATAGGGGGCCTGAAAATCATCTATTTGTATGTACAATTCTTTTCCAAATGTATGGAAGCCCTGTTGGGCTATGAACATTGTGGATTTGTTTAAAAATGTGGACATCAAGTGTTTGCCCAATCCACAAATGCCAAAATGGTAACTGTTATTAGGCTGGGAAGTGTTTGTAAGGTTATTAAATGACAAACAGGGTTTTTTAAGCTGGGAAATTTGGGAGCCCCTGATCTACCCTGTCACCTGGGTAGATCTGAAGGCCCAGGTTACCATCGTCTCTCACCTCATTGCCACCTTAGCCTGAGCACATTCTCCTTTGTCCTATCCCTAGCCAACAATGCAGCCAGGATGATCCTTTTAAAATATTAGGTCCTCCTAAATTGAACCCTCCCATGGCTGCTATCTCACCCTGAGCTAAAGCCAAACCTTTGCCATGGCCTCATGCTCTGGGCTGATTGGCTGTTCTCCCCTTTGCTTGCTTTACCCCAGCTCTGCAGATCCCTGCTGTTCCTCAAACATGCTAGGCAAGTGCCCATCTCACGTCTTTTGCACTGACTGCTACCCTCTGCCCATCACACACCTGTCCTATGTCTTCAAATAGCTGCTCTCCTTCCCCCTTTCCAGGTCTCTGCTCCTCTTTGTCTAACCACTGCCTGCCATGGCACTCTTCCTCCCTCATCTCTTTTGTTTTTCCACACACACCCAGCACCACATAACTTCATGGTTATTTGTTTTTGTTTGTATCTTCCCACTAGGACATCAGCTCTGTGAGAACAGGGACTTTGTCCAAGGTGTCTATGGCTGCATTGTAGTGTGGGCTAAGTTGGTATTTGTGAAATAAATGAGTGTCCCAGCTTGAGGACACAGGAGTTGGGGGGTGGGAGAGCAAGAAAGGAGAAGGGAAACTCACACAAAGAAAATGCAGGGAGTGGGGGAGAGAAGGAGCCTGAGGCTGGCAGAGCCCAGCTGAATTCCCCTTCTCCTTGCTGCTATGTGGGCCATAGGAGTCAGTGGACTGAGGCTCAGTCACTCAAACTCATGACACCTCATCTATCACATGGAGCATGTCCCTTGTTGTCCTTTCTGCCCTAATGCAAGCTTCATGGAGACTTCGCTTGGGCCCATTTCAATCTCCTGTGTCCCTTGTGTCTTTCAACCCCAAGGAAGGGTGGGCTAATAATTAAGGACATATATGGACAAGAGCCCTGTATGGGTCACAGATCTGCTACTAAAAAGTTAGTTACTTCACTTCTCTGGGTCTTATTTTTAAAGCTACAAAATAGAAGGGTTTGTTAAGAAAATCTCAAAATCTAAGTGATTCTATTATGAAAAGGGATGTGAGATGCAGATTAACTTTAAACTCTTAAGAATACTATGCAATAGTACTTATGGCAATATCAGCTGAGCATCAGTGTTCCAGAAGGTGGCATTCAGATGGACAAATGGAGTTTCCACATAAGTCTCCACTTCCAACTCTGGGATGTGGTGCAGATGACAGTAAATGTGGAGGAGACCAGCTTTCCACTGTGAAGCCAGTGTGTCAACATTTGTAGCCACTAGACATGCAGAAGTGCTACCTTTCACAGTCACTGCCCTGCCCTCTTCTGGGCCAACCTTTTCTCCCACAGCATGCACTCACCACTCTTCCCTTCTGTACATTTCCTGCTCCCCATGCCTTCATCTTACAGCCTCCCTACTTGATAGCCCTCATGTTGACACATCTCACTTCCCCTTTCTCCCAACATAGAGGAAGACATGCCAGAGAGCCTGGACTGACATCGAGGGGCAGCCCAGACAGAACCCGGTCAGAAGGGAGCCTCCCCAAATGGGTTGGGCTCTGTTGTCCCAACAGTGGTAGCTGTTTTCTTATTGGTGAGCTCCAAGCCCTTGGCCCCCAATCTGCTGCAGCTCTGCGCTTTGAGCATCACACTGCGACTTTTCCTTAAAAGGTTTTCACAAGTTCAGAGCAGTCCTGGGTATTGGGGAGTTGGAATTATTTTTACCCATGTGCAGCTGAAATAGCCATCTGCCATCACACCGCCCAGTTCCCCACTGTGTTTAAAATCCATCTGGAGTTCTTTTTTTTTTAAATTCCCCATATTAAAAAAAAAATAGTGTCTTGGTGCAAAGGAAGGTATTTCTTCATGTCTTTCCTGCCTGTAGCAGAACTTGTCTTAGAGTACAGAATGAACTTAGGGCTACTTATTGCTTGTTCTAAGCCATATTGATTAATTATTGGTTCTAGGCCCATGTTTTTCCTTATTCTAGGGACATCTATCTTTCTGTATCTAAATGAAATTCACAGTCCAGCTCATGCCACCTCCTCCATGAAGCCTTCCTGATTATTCTAGCCCTCCCTTCTCTGAAGTCACGACAGCAGAAATAGGCAGTTCCATAGCTCTTAGTCCTTAATTTTCTTCTATATGCCTCACGTGTGTTGGCGTTGTATCTCTCAGCTCTGTGACAACTGGGACTATGTTGATCTTGCAGTCATCACAGAACCCAGCCCAGAAGGAAACCTTCTATAGTGTCCTGGAATGTTCTCTAATCCCTTATTTTCCTTCAAGACTCCTCAGATCCAGCCTTAAACAGCTCAGATTTTCACCACACTTGGATTCTTATAATGTCAATGAAATTGCCAGAATTCAGTATAGTGCACAATCTCTGTCAAGAGTCATAAGGAGCTCAATAAATGACTCTGATAAGATTAAGATGGTAATGATGATTGAGTCAATCATTTATCTGTTAGGATCCTAATAAGTGTCAGGCACACGGGCAGGTTCTGGGGTTCGGGGATGAATATGCCACACTCCCTACCTTCAGAGAGCTCACAGTCCAGTGGAGGAGATAGACTGGGCAAAATACGAGCATTTCAAAGTGATTTCAGATGAGGGAGCAATTAACTCAATATGGGATTTCCAAATTTTGATATTTGAACTTGAGGGTTCAGGAAGAGGATGCACAAGGGCATGGAAGTGGGAAGAACCGGGGGGTTCAGGGAGCAGCCATGGTTCTGTGTGTCTAAGGCAAAAGAGACATGGGAGATGCTGAGAGGTCAGCCTGGAAAGCAGGAGGGTGAGGAAGGGAGCCCCAACTTGCTTGGCAAAAGACTCCCACCCCAGGCTTCTTCAGTCATTGTTCAAATTGTAATGGGTACATTTATTAATGAAAACTTTTCTTTGGTAATGAGGTCTATGAGTTTTTCCTCTTCTACATGAAGAAGGACTTCCTTTGATTTATCTTATATTGTTCATTTCCATCTCTCTATGCAGCTTGATGTAGTTGACACCTCTTAAGTTCCTCATTGCCCTTAGTCTAGTTACATGCTCTTAAAAAAAAAAACATAAGATATGGAAAAACATTTGGAAACTAGGAATTGGGAGATATATCCATATATTACCTTCATGACTTTGGACAATTTTCAAAACTCCTTTAGGCCTCAGTCTTGTCACCTAAAAAATATGGAAAATAACAGTAGAGCCACCTACTGTATTGGATGGTTATGAGGCTCAAAGTAGAACAATACATGTAAGAAAACCTCAAAACACAAGAAACTCAGCACAAACACAAGGGCTTATTACTCTGATGGAAGGAGCCAGTCACTCCTTCCTCTTGCAGACACCCCTGCCAGGCTGCAAAACTTCACTGGGTCCCTTGGTCTCCCATGGCAACTCGCCGTAGCATCCCACTGGCATTTTTGCCTCCACATAAGGCGGCATTTGCTCATTAGGCATAACAAATTACCCACACTCCATCAGGGCAGAGATGGAAAGCGGCGAGGTAGAATGGATTTCTTCCCCCCTGCTTCCTTCCCTCTCCCTTTTCACGTTCACAAGTGTGCTTGGAAAAGCTGTCTCCTGTCTGGGGAAGGCAGAGCTGGGGCCGCACTGAGGTGGGGCTCAGGATTTGAGAAGGCAGCTGCTCCATCCTTCCTCTCAAATGCTTTCCACAGCTTGGCTGGCTCTGGCCCTGCCATGCTGGTAGCACATCTGAATATCAGTTGTTTGCATAAATTGTGAGCCCAGCACATCGTAGTCCTTCTTTTGGGGCACCCAAGTTTATTGGTTCCAGGAATCCACTGAGGGCAGAGCACTGATGGACCAAAAGCCAAATTCCTACTTCATGAACTACTCCTCTCTAGGGAAAGGTGAGGCCCCTTGTGGTCACATTTCCAGTCCTTCGTCCATTTTACTTCTATTCGAGCAGCACCACACATCCATATCTGACTGTGAAGAAAGGGGACTGGCAGCATAGGAAGGAGGATGGAGGAGGGACTAGCCTTCAGCAATATTGTGAGACTAATCCTAAATGCCTCTCTTGGCCTACTCTCTGGGGTCCCTTTTACCTTCATCTAGGTGCACAGGATCTTTACAATACCTGGTGCAGATGCTCCAACATGCCATCCAGTCCTGTCCCCACAGTCCTACACTTGGCTGCATCTAGATTACCATCAAGGGGTCAAAAGATCACCAAAGGCTGGAGATCAGCCTTCCAGCTACAGGTTAAGTGGCATCACCTGTGTAAACTTCAGCTTGTATACAGCAAGGGCAGTGAGTTGGGGAGGGATGAACTCCGATCCCGGGTAGCTGTAAACTATGTGATTCTTATTTTTTGTTTTCAGGATCTCATTCCATTGCCCAGGCTGGAGTGCAGTGGCACTATGATAGATCACTGCAGACTCAAACACCTGGGCTCAAGCAATCATCCCACGTCAGCCCCCCTGAGTAGCTGAGACCACAGGTGCATGTCACCATGCATGGCTAATTTTTTGATTTTTTGTACAGACAGGGTCTCACTTTGTTGCCCAGCCTGGTTTCAAACTCCTGCACTCAAGCCATCCACCTGCTTCAGCCTCCCAAAATGTGGGGATTATAGGTGTGAAGCACCACGCCCTGCCAAATTTGTGATTATTTAATGAAGTTCCTCTACTACTCTTTTCCCCGAATCAAAAATCATTTTTTCCTGTGGTCCCTTCTCTTAGGGTCTTCTTCCTCACTGAAGGAAGTCTTCTTCCTGTGCTAATGGAAAAGCTGATGCGCAAAGGGTCTTTCTGGTAGCCTCAGGCCCTCACTCCAAACTCCATTCTTAGCCTAAGCCCAGGGTGACATCACAGGGCAGGCCTGCTTTTCTGTTTCCTTTTGAAGAACTTCCACTGGACAACAGTCCCTACATTCACTTCACGGCTATCATGGGTCGTTCTCTTGTTTTGACTCCTGCCTCCCACAAACAGATGATCCTGCCTCCCATAACCAGATTCCTGAGTTTCCCGACATCAGAAATCAAGCTGGCACCAGGCCGGGCCCTTGGAATGTTTTGAGTAATTGATTTCTTGGAAAAGACTCCAAGTCCTGGGCTACAAAGTCCTATCTGAACCAATTCTCCTAGCCTACGCTGCCCACATTTCAGTCTTACCCTCCACTGATCACCCCAGGCCAACCCTTTTGCTCTTTGGGCCCTCACAGACTTTCTCATTATCTGTCTGCTGTGCAGCCCTTCTGTTCTCCAAAGTCTCTTTCTATAAAAAAGTCTTCCTGGGCCAGATCAATACACACTGGGCTTCAACTTCATTTCTTAACTACAATTCCTTACAGTTATGTAAGTATTTTACCAGCCGCCTTCATGAAGATCATCTCATTTTATCATCTCCTAGACATTATCATCCCCATTTTAAAGGTGAGCAGACCAAGGGTCAAGGAGACTAAATGAGCCCAAGATCACAAGGCGGTCATCAGAGGTCCCACAAGGGGCTGGCTGGGACTCAGATACAGTTCCCAGGTCCCAAGCTAAGAGTTCCGTCAGTTCCAACATAGGCAGTGAAGCTCATGCGTCAGTGGGGCTGTGGGCACTCCTATGCTCTGGCTTAGTTTATTCCAGAGTGGCCTGCTCCCTGTTCTGTGGCTCTCTTGGCTGAAGATACTCTAAGAGTCAGAGGAGGATCTGCTGCAGGGTAAGACAGACTGGAAGGGCATTGGAGGGAAAGGGCTTGGACACAGGGCATTTCAGGGGCACAATGTCAAGCTTTAAATGTCCCTGAAAAAATTTTCCCTGAGAGGACTTGTTAAAGGTGGGAATGAGGTTCTCTGGTGTTCAAAGTAATGGGTTTCTAAACGTCACGATGCCTCTTAATCCAAAATCAATAAAAGTTTTTCTTTATTTTTTTCCTTTTGTTTAGCTCAGATAGCAAAATTCTTGGTTTCATAACTACAAGAACTGGTTCGTCTGGTAGCTACTGCTACCTGGGACATGAAGGAGCTCTGGACCATCCAATTAGCCCATGCCCTAATCAGAAAGGAGTTTAGAAAGTGCTCCCTACTCAGGTTGGCTCAAGAGGGTCCAGGGACCATAGATTAGTCCCTGGGTTGAGAAGGCTGGGCATGGTTTGATTATATGTTTCCTATGCCTTCAAACAGTGGCAAGAGTAGCCAGCCCATAGGACGGAATGAAAATCAAGGTGGACCTTGCTTTAGGGACATCTAAAAGCATCCAAGAGAACAAATAAAGTGAATAGCTCCCATGGAGAACTTAGTAACTGCCTGGCAATGTGCAATGTGTGCATATATATATTTTTCTGCATTACAGCCTCATGAAGTAGGTCCTATTAGTAGACCCATTTTACAGATGAGGAAATTGAGGCACAGAAGTTTAAGTAAAATGCCCAAGGTTAACAACTAGTGAGTGGTAGATTTGAAATCAGTCTGGCTTCGAAACCAATCCTTTGACTATTAAGCTCTTTGACCTTTTAGGGCTAAGATACACTTTTTGTAAAAGAATTGCCCACAGGCTTCCTTTCCGTAGCTAGGGCTCTCCTGCTCCAGTAATGCTGACCACTGATTATAGGGTCTGTGTTAGAAACAGAGGCAGCTTAAGACAAAGAGAGGTAAAAGCCTAGCTCAGTGTCTTTAGAGATTAAATTTCATTTGCTTCGATTCAACTCAGTTCCACACTGAATTCAGCATCACTGTGTGTCAGGCAGATTGCTCTGTCTTTAGGATTCTCAAATGAAGCTGAATCAATTCAGAAATAATTTTTGAAAGCCTTAAGTGTTTGAATAACTTCTCTCAGCAATTCTTCCAGGAGTTTGTTCTAAGGATATAAAATCTTGAATGTAGGGAATATTAGCTCTGAAGATGCTCCTCTTTGTTTATTAAATAGCAAAAATAATAGGTATGTTGCTGGGATAGGGACAGACTGGTTATAATACATGTATCTAACACAGGCATCATAAGCTGCACTGACACAGTGGCCATGTGGGCTGAGACCAGTGAGGCAGGAACGAGGGCAGTCAGCAGTGTCTTTAGTTCCACTGGCAATATACAAAAGATTCCCAAACTCTCTCAGTAACAGTTTTATAGCATTTCTAGGAAAAAATAAATGCTTCATAGTTAGGTTTGTTAAGTATATGAGTGCAAATAAACTAGGAATACTTATGTCCTAACAACTTAATAGCTGTTTAAAAAATATTACACATAATTTGAAAGAAAAAATAGATAAATTTCATTCTTAAATATATTTACTAATGGGATATGTGTACCTATTGAGCATTGTACAATTAAACTAGAGTCAGAATGGGCACCTCTGCCTTTGTTTCCTGTGTGATGATGATTTTCCCATGGTACTTGCTTTTTAACACAGTGACCAATGAAAACCCAGCTTTCCAAAGATGTGATGATACCAAGTGTAGCATGATCTGTTGTTAAAATGCTGAGCTCACTCAAGCTGCTAGTTTGCATGGTGTCTGACAATACTGAATATCATGGCGTGTTTCTTGATAATTATAAAACTCCTAAACTGTCCTTGTGGTTTTCCTGTGGGAGCCTGGGGTTCCTTGGTGCACAGTTTGGGGGCTGCAGAAATACGTTCCCTTCTATTTTGATAGACATATGAGGACAAGAACTATTTCACTTCCATCTTGACTGTAGCAAAAGAAAATCAGCCCAAGAGCATGATAAATAGCAACTGACCCTCAGCCTGAGTTTTACGGAGGCCACAGAGAACGGGAGGGACTACAGCAAAAAGAGAGCACCAGCAGCTTCCATCCAGCTCCACCTATGTGGCCCAATGGGGATGTGCTGTTACCATTTTTAAAATAAAAGCTTAAAATATTGACTTTAATTCTAAAATATTATTTATAACCACTGGGCAGGCTAATGTTATGCTACACAAAGCATGTCTGCAGATGGTGTTTAGCTTGAAAGTTTGGGATATGTAATATAACAGATTATCATGTAACCATTAAAATGACATTATTGGCCAGGCATGGTGGGCTCATGCCTATAATCCCAGCACTTTGGGAGGCCAAGGCGGGCAGATCGCCTGAGGTGGGGAGTTCGAGACCAGCCTGACCAACATGGAGAAATCCCATCTGTATGATAAAAACACAAAATTAGCCAGGCATAGTGGTGCATGCCTGTAATCCCAGTTACTTGGGAGCCTGAGGAAGGAGAATCACTTGAACCCAGGGGGCGGAGGTTGCTGTGAGCCGAGATTGTGCCACTGCACTCCAGCCTGGGCAACAAGAATGAAACTCCGTCTCAAAAAAAAAAAAAAAAAAAAAAAAAAAGAAGACATTATTGATAAATATAATCACATTAATACATATTTATAATATGTTAAATTTAAAAAGGTAACTAGTAAAAATCATAATATCATTTTTATAAAAGCTATTTATGGATACCAAGATGACTAAAAGGATATATAACAAAGGGTAGTGAAGATGGTTATTCCTGGGTAAGGCATCATGGGTGATTTTAATTGTTTTTTTCTTTGGCTTCTTTGTATTTTCTAAATGCTTAAAATAACCACATATTTCATCCAAAAATGTTGATGTTTTTGTGTCTTTTTTTTATAAAGAAACAGAATGATTACTATGAACAAGACAACATCAGGAACAAACACAAATGCAATTGAAAGTTGTATAAGAAAAAGTCCCTGGTTTTATAGACACTTCATGAGTGGGAGAGATACTGTATATTACTAGTACTGTATATACACTAATTGACAAAACAAACAGGAGAGTTAAATGATTATATGTATATGTAAGTTGCTGAAGGGATTCAGGATAGGAAGAAAATTGGAGGCTGGGATGATCACAGAAGAAAGCTGTGTGTGGGGTACCCAAGACCATCTGAAGTTCGATGATTTACTAAAGAACTTACAGGACTCAGTATACTATCATACTCATTGCTAAGATTTATTACAGCTAAAGGATATAAAGCAAAATTAGCTAAGGGGATGGTGCATTGGGTGACTTTCAGAGGAAAGCAGGCACAAGTTTCTAGAATCCTCTCCCAGTGGAGTCACATAAGATGTGCTTAATTCATCCAACACTGGGTTGTGATAAGTATAAATTGCTATCCACCAGGGAAACCCGTTAGAGACTCAGTGCCCAGCATTTTTACTTGGGGCTGGCCACATAACCACCCTTTGCCTCCACCTGCTAACATTTCAGAACATGGGTGTTTAGCATAAACCACATGGTTTGTACAAACAGTTTAGGCAGAATGAGCCAGCCACACTTATCAGTTAGGCAATGGTGGGAACACTCTTAAAATCCAAGTTCCTTGACACCAGCCAAAGGCCAACACCACAACAGGCTTTTCTAGGGATAGCCGTCTCATATCTGCCATGTTTCCTTTTTATCTGTACCAATGCCTTCATGGGCGAGAGATGAGTTTGAGCTGAGCCATGTTTTAGGAAGGTAGAGAGAAAAAGGGAAAGGGTTATAGGTGTAGCCAATGCTCACAAAACTGAAGCTCTTTTCAAATATCAGAGAATCTTAATACTGAAAGGAGTTTAGAGGTCATTAGTCCAGTACTTTGCAAAGGACAAACTTATACCACTAGTGGTATGCAAGACGATTTAGGCCATCTATGGATGAACAGTTTGTATTGTAGTGTTCATATATTTATTTTGATGTGTATTTAAGAGTCTCATGCTCTACCAACTGAGTTAGCTGGCTTCTATTTTGATTTGTATTTAAATATATAAGATAATATAATTTTATATGTATGTGTGTATATTTTTTTTCCTTAAAACCCTGATACCACAGATATTATCTTGGGTAAGGCTATTATTTTAAAAAATGTGAGTCAATTTAAAGACACAGGCTGGGCGCAGTGGCTCACGCCTGTAATCCCAGCACTTTGGGAGGCTGGGCAGGAAGATCACTTGAGGTCAGGAGTTTGAAACCAGCCTGGCCAACATGGTGAAACCCCATCTCTACTAAAAATACAAAAATTAGCCGGGCATGGTGTGCACCTGTAATCACAGCTACTCGGGAGGCTGAGGCAGGAGGATCACTTTAACCCGGGAAGTGGAGGTTACAGTGAGTCAAGATTGTGCCACTGTACTCCAGCCTGGGCAACAAAGTGAGACTCCATCTCAAAAAAAAGAGACACATATTAAATAACATTAAATACTAAGTAAATAGTTAAAAATAAAATGATTTAATGTTATATAAAAATATTAAATTATAGTAAATATTAAATAAATAACAGCCCAGGGATAAGAGGCCACATCCAACTCCTTGAGGGCAGTGAGATGAGCAAATGGTGGATACTCATCAGCCTCTGCTCCCTTCCACTGCAGAAACCTCACTGTCATGTTCTCCCTTTTGCTATAGACTCTCCCAGTTTCAGATGCTTCATCTGTGAAGTAAGAGATTTGAGCTAAGCCTCTAGGGTACCTTCCAGATCTACTAGACAGTACTTCACTGATTCTCTGAGACTTAGTAATGGAAGTCAGTGGGAAAATGAAATTCAATTTTTATTTAATATTTTTCAGGAATCCTTTTTTTCTTATATAAAACAAGATACATCTTTATGGATGCTATCATTGTTTATCCACTGCAGAAGTTTCATGAAGAAAAGAGAATACACAATTCACCACAAAGCTTTCTGCTGCACACCACTTTCAGTGTCTTAAATCTAACTTCTTCATTTCTCCATTCTTTTGCCAAATTCTACTCGAATATTTTTTATGCTCAAGACACTGGCATTGCTGAGTTAGCCTGATTCTGTCTTCCCCTTGCCCATTCCTTGAGATGCAGTCCTCGGCAGTAATCTTTTGGCCATGACGTCCACCTTGGTTTCCCCTGGGCCTTCCAAAGGCACTCATAGCAGTTCTCAGCCATGTCCTCTGAGAATTAGAAGCCCATTGAGATAAGAAAGTTATTATTAAGGAGGGAAACATGCCTTTGTGATAGTGCTAGAGGCTATTTCAGCTAAGAGAGCTGAAAACCTAAGCCAGACTTTCTGATTGTTGATGCCAAGGAAACTCAAAAGCAAAAAAAAAATAAAAATAAAAATAAAAAATAAAAAACAAAACAAAAAAAGCCCTCTCTCTTTCATCTAACAAGCCCCTAGGAAAGATGCTCCTCGTAATGTCTGCCAAAGAAGTTAGCCTGCTATCAGCAAGAGGTCTCTGTCTTTCAACATTACTAATTCCTTCACCACACAAGTACCTATTTTGTGCAAGACCCTGTTTTGTGCATTGGGAACACACAGTAAACAGGGTGTCCATGACACCTGCCCATCTGGAAATTATATCTCATGAAGCCCCAGCCATAGGCAAAAATAGACAATGCAGTGACCTCATAGGCTCTGACCTGCCTCTGTATCTCCTACCAATTCTCTCCCATTTGTTCAGATTTGAACATCTAGATCTTGCCTTATCCATAAGGCTTGAATGTCTAATGTCCAGCAGGCAGGGCTGGGTCTGGTTTTTAGGCCAGTCACTATCTCAGGTCTAGAATGATATCTTCCCAGTTACACTTTAACTTTTAAGCCTCAACCCAAGTTAAGCCATTTCTGTGAACTACTCTGTACTAGAAGCCCTAAGAAAGCCTGTTCTTCCTCAGTTCCACAGACACAGGTCTGGCCCATGCCTTTCACCTGGACAGCAAAGCTGATGTCTGTAAGCTTGTTCTTTGGAGACAGATGACTGGACTAGGATGGGCACAAGATTTAAGGGCAGCCTGTCTCTAGGCTGGCCAGATGGCTAATGTGATGGTCTTGGTTTGGGAGATTTGTCTAAAGGAGCAAAGGGGCCATGTGATTTCAGTGGGCCAGTCGAATCTTGATAAGGGCTCATCATGCCGTCAGTAGTGGCAGCAGTTATGGGCACAGGTGCACGCGCGTGCGCACACACACACACACACACACGCACATATGGCTGAATCATGGGAGTGGCAGAACCACTGGCAAGAAGACAAAGAATCCTGTTGTTGAGGGGCACAAACGATCCCTGACTCCTGAATGGCTTAGATCCCTAGACTCTGAGCTTCCCATTTGTCATGGTGCCCTGGGAGGAGGCCCTTGTGCTTAAGGCATCCTGAGCTTGTGTTCTTCTCAAAGGGCTGAAATAAGACATTCCTCCTTGTCCTTCAGCTCCACCACTTCCCTCTCATCACCCTCTTTCACAGGCTATTTCTTGCCTCTCTGAGTTGGAACCCAACGGAATCCTTGATTCTTAGCTTCTTAAGGGCAACAGCAAGGCTTCATGGAGTTTTACTGCAGGCCCAGCCCTGTGCCTGTGGCAAGAGGGAAAAGAAAGGAGGGAAGATAACCCACTCCAGCCCTCAGGGAGCTTCCACCCTGGCAGATTATTATTATTGTTATTAATTTGAGATGAAGTCTCACTCTGTTGTCCAGGCTGGAGTGCAGTGGCGTGATCTTGGCTCACTGCAAACTCCACCTCCCGGGTTCAAGCTATTCTCCTGCCTTAGCCTCCTGAGTAGCTGGGATTACAGGCACCCTCCACCACACCTGGCTAATTTTTTTGTATTTTTAGTAGAGATGAGGTTTCACAATGTTGGCCAGGTCGGTCTTGAACTCCTGACTTCAAGTAATCTGCCCGTCTTGGCCTCCCAAAGTGCTGGGATTACAGGTGTGAGCCACTGCACCTGGCCCATGCTGGCAGATGATAAAGCCTGTGAGCAGCAGCTTGCTAACTCCTCAAGCAGTGTGTGACTGCCCACAACAGGGTGAATTTGGAGCAAGGCTCAGCGGCAGCCCCGGGCACTGGGGGTGGGAATGTGGGGCTGGATGGAAAGGAGTGCGAAGGTCCTCTAGTAACTGAGAACAGCAGGAGCAGACCCGAGGAACAGGATGTGGCTGGGCAAGGGGGCCAGGAAGGACAGTCTGAATGGCGTGTGGGGGCTGAGAGGTCCTGCCCACTTCAGTCCTTACCCTGCCATTAAATGTGGGGCAGCAGCAAAATGGGTGTCCCAGCCACTCTGCCCTCTCAGTCACCTCATCAGGCACAAAGTGCCCAGGATTAAAAAAGAAAGAAAGAAAAAAAGAAAGGAAAGGAAAGACCTCATTATACGGTTGGAAATCCTCATACCAGAGATAAAATTTTACGAGTTGCCTATTGCTCAGCACCCCGTATTTTTGACATTCCCTGTTTCACATACAGTATTTTAAACACATGAGACACAGACATTACTGTTTTTTTTTAATTTTTTTTTTTTTTACTCGTTTCATTTTTTTTCTTTCTGTCATGGCTTAGTGGGTAGCTCTGAAGTTTTTAATACTGAAGGGCCCATTTCATGTTATTTATTACCCTGCTTGCGTGAAAGCTGAGGACCATAAATCGTCAACACAGGCCGTCTAATTCCAGCAACAGCAAAGTTTCGTCACATGTAATTAAAAGATCCCAAAGCCACTGGAATGTAATGGATTTGGAAATGACACCATGGGGGCAAGGGGAACAGGCCCAGGAAGAGGCAGCCGTATTTCAAAGGCTCTCCTGCATGGTCTGGGATCGATGGGGCTGCCTGGCTGGGCTCCATGGGGCTGCCTGGCTGGGCTCCAGCAGAGCTGGCTGACATGGGGATAGAGGCAGGGTCTGGATTTGATCTGATCCTCAGCTCTGAGACCAGGCCCTTGTAAGTCCCACCTGCATGGAGGGGCAGACAGCTTTTGAACTCACAAACTCCATTGGCCTGGCCTGCCCAGGCAGCCACCTGTGATGGCAGTGAGCATCCTCTGTCCTGGCAGGCGGGTTTCTAGAAGCACGGAAGTAACACAGTCTTACAGATAGACATAACCTAAGCCCAGGGTAGGGGAGAAGGTCTTGGTGTTCATCTTTCTCACAAGTACAATAATCCTTTTATTCTTGCCCAACTTTCTTCCAGAAGCCATCACTTTAGCGACCTCATGCTCTGTCTGAAGATTCCCACCTGAATCCCTGAATTCCAACCTGAATCCCTGCATCCACCTAGAGTCCATTGCTCTTTCCTGTAGGCTCCCAGAGGACCTTGACTGCCCAGTTTTTGGAACATTATAGTGCTGGGTGTGGTTATTTGTTTACTTGACTGCTTCTCTAGCCCCATGGGCTTCTCATGAGCAAGGACTGTGTTTAAGTCTTCTCTGACCTTTATAGACTTTACACAGGCCTGCCACATAGTATGTAATCAGCAAAGCTGTGGCAGGAAGGAAGGGATGCAAGATAAATAGGGGAAGGGAAAGAAAGCAAAAACAGACGAAGGAAGGAAGGAATGAAGGAAAGAAAGCAAACAAAAAAAAAAAAAAAGGAAGGGGGAGAAGGACCTTTGGTCATTCTTCTCATCTCATGGCTTTAAATAATATGGTGACCAGGATCAGACTTCAAGATTGCCCTCAGTGGTCCCTGCTGGTATTCAGTTTCCTGTCCTTCCCATATTGTAGCAGGGTTGATGTGTGCAACTAATAGCATATGGCAGAGTGATGGTATGTCAGTTCTGAGATTAGGTTATAAAAAGACTGTGGCTTCTGTCTTCTTCCCTCTTTCTCAGTTGAGTCACTCACTCTGGAGGAAGCAAGCTGTTATGTTGTGTCAGCAGTCATATGGGGAAGCCCACAGGCGAACTGAAGCCTGGGGCCAGCAGGCAGTCAGGAACTGAGGCCTGCCAACAACCAGGTGATGAGATTAGGAGTGGATTCTCCAGTCCCAGTTGAGCCTTGAAATGACTGTGGCCTTGGATCATAGCTTAACTGAAACCTCATGAAAGACCCTAAGCCAGAGCCAGCAACAGCAAGGTTTCGTCCCATGTAATTAAAAGATTCCAAAGCCAGTGGAATGTAATGGGTTTGGAAATGACACCATGGGGGAAAGGGGCAGGCCCAGGAAGAGGCAGATGTATTTCAAAGGCTCTCCTGCATGGTCTGGGATCAATGGGGCTGCCTGGCTTGGTTCCAGCAGGGTTGGCTGACATGGAGATAGAGGCAGGGTCTGGATTTATCTGATCCTCAGCTCTGAGACAAGGCCCTTGCAAGTCCCACCTGCATGGAGGGGCACCAAGCTTTTGAACTCACAAACTCCATTTGCAAACCCAACTGAGCTTCTCCCTCATTCCTGATGTCAGAAACTGTGTGAGCAAACGAGTGTTACTTTAGGTTTCTTAGTCAGAGAGTAGTGTATTATGCAGTGATAAATGACTCCTACAAACACCATCTATATGTTGATGGCACCACATTTTTATTTCCAACCCAGACCTCTCTGCTGAACTCCAGAACTATATATCCCACTGTCTCCTTTACATCTCCTTCCTTTACTCCAAAACTCAACTCCTGGTCAATCTCTCAACCTGCTGCTCCATAGATTTCCCCATTGCAGTTGGGGGCAGCTCTTATCTGGATGCTTGCTACCAGCTTCCATCTGCTTCTTGCTTCCTTCTGTGGCCAATGCGGTCTATTCTCTACCCAGTAGCCATGATCACAACCAAATGTAGGTCAAATCATGACACTCCTCTGAACAAAATTCACCAATATCTTCCTCATTTCACAGAACAAAGGCTACAGTCCTTAAATATCCTAGAAATCTGTATTCTGTTCCTCTCTGACCTCAACTCCCACCTCTCTCCCCACTTGCTCACTTCCCAGGGGCCACACTGGCCATTTTGCTGCCAGCACACTGCCACTTTAGGGCTTTGTGCTGGCTCTGTTCCCTGTCCAGGACTCTCTTCCCCAGTTATCTACATGGCTCACTCCCTCGCCTTCTTCATGTCTTTGTCAAAAGTCAACCTGAAGTCTATCTTGATAGCTCAACCCCCGGAACTCCCAGACTTCATTACTCTGCTTTCTTTTTTGTCTCCTTTTATATAGCACTAAAATCTTCAAAATTATTCTATGATTTATTTATTATGTTTCTTACTTATTTGCCTATCTCTGCCGGTATGTAAGCAGCTCCTGAGAGCAGGTATTGTGTTGTTGTTGTTGCTTTTGTGTCTGTTTTATTCACTGGCATATCTTCAGCACCTAGAACAGAATACCTAGGACAATGTGCCTGGCAAATAATGGTGGTCTATAAGTATTTGTTGAAGGAAGGAAGGAAGGAAGGGAGAGAGGGACGGAGGGAGGGAGGGAGGGGAGAGAGGGGGAAGAACCACTTGATGAGAGCTCTTGCAGTGTGGTCTGAATGATTGTTTAGCAAATGCAGTTCTCCTGGCTAGACCCCAAGGTCCTCGAAGGCCTGCAAGGATGCCCACCCAGGACACCCAGCATTCAGGACAGGCCCTGCTGAGACTAGCTTCAGGGAATGTCTTTGACTGATTTGCCTTTGGCAGCCCAGGAGGCTCCCAGTTTCATTGCCTTTACAATCTGACAAATCTGGATATTTTTACCTCCTTGGGTTTTTGCTGCCATTCATATGCAGCTTTTTTTGCTTTGTCATGGGTTGAATTGTGCCCCTCAAAAGATATGTTTAAGTCCCAACCCCCAATACCTTAGAATGTGACTTTACTTGGCAATGGATTGTTGTGGATGTCATTATCTAAATTAAGATGAGATCATACTGGAGAAGAGGGGCTCTTAATCTGACACGAATGGTGTCCTCTGGAGAAGAAGAGACACACACAGAGAAGGCCATGTGGAGACAGAGGCAGAGGTTAGAATGATGCATCCACAAGCCAACAGACACCAAGGACTGCCGGCCATCAGCAGAAACCAGACAGAGGCATGGAATGGGTTCTCCCACACAGTCCTCAGAAGGAGCCAAATTTGCCAACACCTTGATTTTGGACTTCTAGCTTCCCAAACTCTGAAAGGATAAATTTCTGTTGTTTTAAGAAAGTTCCAGTTTGTGGAACTTTGTTAATGTCAGAGTATCTAGGTATTAGGAAATTAATACACATTTCATGGTTTCTTGTTCAAGCCCACCCCACTCTTGTCTCAGAGCCTTCTCTCAGCATTAACAGATTGCTGGGCACCACCTCAGGGCACCATGACCATGCTCTCCAGAGTGTTTTCTCTCACATATAGAATACAATACCTCCTCCAAGAAGCCGTCCTGGACAATAAGAAGGAAAAAGGAAGTCAATGTTCTTCATATCCCTGTATTTTTACGTTAAAACTCTAGAACCTCTGGCTTTTTTATTCACAGTTGATGTGCATCCTATTGGCTTAAGATGTCGACAGTCCATCTCATCTATTTATCTTTACTTGCTCACTCATTGGCATGTTGTTCCTTTGATTAAATGTCCTTAGAGCAAGAAACAGATCTGTCTCCTTCATTGCCTATAGTCCCAAGTCCAACAACGGCAGAGGAGAGGCACTTGGGCTAGGGGATAAATACTGTTTAGTAAGTAAGGATCTGGTTCACTTCTTTCCTTTTCCTATTTTACAAATGAGTAAACTGAGGCTCAGGCAGAAAAAGTGACCCCGAAAGATTAAGAACCATGAAACTTTTTCATTTTGTGTCCATTGAAGAGTGCGAACATCAGGCCTTCTGCTCACTCAAACAGTTGGAAACATACTCCTAGTCATTTGCACAGTCTCTGCTAACTCTGGATTCAGAGCTAGGTTCAATCCCAGCCCCATTATTCCTTCTTTGCACAAACTTGGACAAGTTATTCTACCTCCCTGAGCCTGATTCCTCATCTGTAAGATGAGGATGGAAATATATATCTCACGGGATGGTTGGAACAATTCAATAAGAACGCTACGGCGTAACGGAGCCTGTGTACTGCAGAAGCTCAGTGAACCTTCATTTCTTAACTTTTATTCTGATCACATAAACTCCAGACAGAAAAAGGTAGAAACCAATTACGCTTCCAACAAACTCTTTCTATTTGTCACATTCAGCTCAAGTTGGAAAAGTTGTCTGAAATGATGGAGGTACGTAAAATAATCTCCAGCTTTGTCATTAATAGCAAGTGTTATGTAGTGCTAACAAGCTCCTTGCCTGGCAAACGAAGGGCAGTGATACTCACCAGACTCGACTGACTAGAAAAAGACAATGGGAATCTGACGTTTTGGAAAGATCTCCAAACACCAGAGCACAAACAGAAAGAGCTTTTTGGTTGCCTCTTCGCGAAGGATCAGGTATCATAGCAGATGGGAAAGTGGGCAAGAATTACAGACATCCACCAGACCTTGGGTCTCATTAACCTGCTAATTCACTTAACCAGAATGCCTCATTTCCTGAGAATTCCAGTAAATTGAGATTTTACAGTATGTTAATGTTTGCAGGTTGTATTTTTCTTCCCATCAGTGACTACAAAGATGCCCTGTGGTGCAGTCAATGGCACATAGGGCTGAAAATAATCTACCATTAACTGACCCATGAACTAGTTAGTTCTCCTCTGTGATCTCAGGGTCACCTTTCATCTAATGCATGGTTGGAATAATGATCTCTGAGATTCCTAAGTTCATAATTTTATATACTCTTGCTCTATTTTCAACCCTTTGCCTATGTCCCATATCCTCCATGAAGGCTCAACTTGTCCCTTGCTTGACCTTGAGTAAGCATCTGTAAAATGTGAGATTTAGACCAGATGAACTCTAAAGTTCCCGACATGCTATTGTTTCAAGGGTCTACATTGTTATTATTATTATTATTCATTAGAGGATTAAATTTACGAGGCCTTGATCTCAAGTGTTTGTGGTGAAATAAAATGAAGAAGCTCAGAGGCCTGCTTACATAGTGTAGTAGAAAAACCACTGGGCTGGTTTTAGCTCTTTTTCAGCTGCTAACCAGCTTTGCTGTCCTAGGCATGTCCTGTCTGTACCTCTCTGGGTTTTTTTTTTCCTTTTGACTATAAATTTAGGTGCTTGAGAGTTAGTCTTTGTGCACTTCTAGCTCCCTGTTTCTAAGACTTGCCACTCTGCTGTAGAATCATCCCTCCAACTTCAGTGAAGGCCTGTAAGGAAATGCTCTGCAGTGATGAGGAGGGGAAAGTGAAATTTGTGGAGGGAATGCATGTGAAATAAACCCTTTAGGTCTCTCCCACCTCCAAAGTTGCAGCTTTGCTTCCTCACACACAAAGCATCTTCCCAAGCAAAATCACAATTTTACCATACCTCTCTGTTCCCTAGATGGGAAGCACAAAAGCTTAAGAACTGGGACAGCTCAAAAACTGAAACCCTAAACAAGGGTTTTGTTTGTTTGTTTGTTTGTTTATTTTCTTTCTACATTCTTCCTGATTTGGGTTCTCGGGCCTGGAATGTTTAGCTTTATTAAAACTGCTGAGCCAGATTTAGTCATTAGAAAAGGTGGCAGACAGATTTTTTTCAGTACCTAAAGCTCATGCACCTTCTTCTCAGGCTCTCGAGCAGCACTTTATTGGCCATTGTTTGACACACATTTCTAACATATGTAGACTAGATGGTTGCCAAGACTTACAGAAGACTAGATATGGAGAACCTGAATAGCAAGTGGGTTATCAGAGGCACTGGCATTAGGAAGAAATGAAGCTGATAGTATGAGATATAAAAGAAAACCTGTCTAGATTCAACACAAAAACACAGAAATACAAGGATATTTCTATGTTTTTGTATATTAAGTAGTCTATGTTTTTTTTCTTATTTAATAATGAGTTATGGAGAAGGCCTTCATTTCATTTTAGCATTTGCTTTATAGGAAAGTAAGGAGGAAATAATCTCTGTCAGCAGAATTGACAACAAACATCAGCCAAAATTTTTTAAAAGGTTATTGTTAATGAGATTCGCTTGAGCACAGGAACCTTGATTTGTATTCTATGTCCCAAGTACCTAGCACAATGCTTAGCACACAGTGAATACTCAATAAACACTTTATGAATGAATGAAAAGAAGGGCTGTTTGAATGGTTGTGTTTTTTAATTTCTAGGAAATTCACTTGTGTACCATATCATGTTTCCTAACGAGTCCTTGAACAAAAATTTGTATGGGACACCTACCAACTAAGCAGGCAAGGTCCTCCTTCTCAGAGAATGATGCTGGTTCATTGAGAGCTTCTTGTAGGAGTAGATGTGAACCATCTTGGTGCCTGGCTTGGAAGCCTGGGAATACGTTAGGACTCTGGCACTACTTTATGCCTATTTTGAGGAATTGAAACTCCTCAAAGTTTCAATTTTGAGGAGTTTCAAAATGGAGTCCATTCCAGACACTTTTACTTTAAATTGTCACATACAAGATAGCCCCCCACCAAAGGGCTTCAGAGACGGAATTCCATGCAGGAATGGTGTGCTAAAGAGAACATGCGAAGTGACCACGTCACCCCATTCTCCTAGGCCTTGAGTTCTTAAGTTGAAACTCCTTTTCTCTTGCTGACCGAGATACTCCAATTCAACCCTAAGTCTTGGGCCTCAGTGTAACAGGACTAAAGATCAAAAGGCAGAGGGTGGGACAAACTGGGGATTGAAATTTGAGTTAAACTTTAGAAACTCAATCCATTTATATTCATTGATGGCCCATATGCGCTCGGCATAATGTGCAGAGCTCTTTAATAGAACAGTGCCAAAGAAATGGAAGACATAATTTTTTTTCTTATGGAAAACCATCTAGGGGTGGAGGAAGTACTACCAGGTTCTAGGAACCACAACTTCTCTCTCTTGGATTCCCTCCAGTCCACATGATTTTTCATACACGGTTTCATTTGCAGTACCTGAGTCAGTATATGGCCAGACAACCAATGAGAAAGTAGACCATCGTGAGATGTCTGCTTTTTAAAACAATATTTTTTCTGCGCAAGGTTAAATAGCTGTTTTGACTGTGTTAATTTTCTCACCAATAATTTTGTTTCAGTTATTGCTGCCTAACCAACAGCCCCAAACTACGTTTTTCTCATGATTCTGCAGGTCACGAATCTGAGCAGGGCTCTTGGCTGGGAGGCTCTTTTGTTCCCTCAGGTCACTTAGCTGCATTCAGCTGCTGGTAGGATTGGAAGGTGTCTTGGTTCTCCTCCATGTGGCCTCTCTCTCTCCATATGGTATCTGACCACTCAGAAGTCTAGCCTATGCTTCTTTATAGCCACTAGCTTCCCCAGAAAGCAGAAAAGTGGAAGCTTCTAGTCTAAACTTGAAATTGGCACAGTGCCATGTTTACCATATATAGTTTATTGGTCAAAGAAAGTCATGAGGACAGCCCCAGAGTGGGTGAACTAGCCTCTGCTTCTTGATGATAGGAGCACATAGGGAAAGGAAGAATTGATAGAAGCCATCCTTGGGTACTATCTAGCACAGATTTGACTTTTTTTCAATTAACTGAATAGATTTTGAGACTCTAAGTAACTTGAGTGCCAGGATCAGGGCTTGTTCATCTGTGTATCTCCACCACCATCTTCCATGGTTCTGGTTCAGATGGAACCTATCAGGGTTTGACTGATCTGAGTGAGAGTGTGTGTGTGTGTGTGTGTGTGTGTTTTAATTGGGGGGGTGGAAAAATGGGGTTCCTATTGGCTGGATAATTAATTCATGAAGTAAACTGAAATAAAGAACAACTATTTGTGATTTATGACCCTGTGGGGTGAGTGCTCCTGGACAGCGTGGATGTTGGAAGGTCTTCAGTCCAGGTAAAGTGACAGGTAGGATCCTGAGATGTCAGGATGTCAGTGAGTCATTTTCTACATCAATTTTGAAGTCAGATTTGAAACTACAGGAATGATATTGAAAGATTAATGGCAGCTTTAAATATCCACCTCCCTGTATAAATCTAGAACAATGTTATGCCTTCCAGATAAAAAGGGATACCTCTTGGGAGTAATTTCTGATATGTTTTTGAAATCTGTGCATATAGACACCCCCCCGCCCCCACACACACGTGTTGTGAACAGTTGTACCCTTGGTTAAAAGAGTAAGTGTGGCCTGAAACCAAACCTGTTCCACAAGTTAGCATGGGGCTGCATCTGCCTGGAGGGAGGAGGAAATAATTCCCACAATGATGTCATAAGAGTCTTTTAGCCTAATGGTGGCCCTATGGGCACACACATGCATTTACACACATGTACCCACACAGAGTTTTCTGCCCTTGATTACAGGACAATGCTCCCAGGAGGGAGTGTCAAGACTTCACATCAATAAGATCTTTTTTCTTGGAAAGAGCTGTTGATTTGGTCACAAGAATAGCTTTCTAGGAGAGAAACTGTGGGTAGTAGAGAAGAGTTATGAACTGTAATCATTCACATTTGTTTGTCCATTTACAGGTTTGTAAAGCACTTAAAAATATATCATTGCATTTAATCCTCACAATTCTATGACGTAGATACTGAACTTTACAGTTGAGAAAAATAGACTTAGAACAAAATGATTTGCCTAATGGACGTGGCTGCCATAAGTATCTGGGCTAGAACTTAACCTGAGGCTTTGGACTCCAAATGCCACATCCTTCCCATATCATGAGTCTGTAGAAAAGACTTTAATGTATTTATTTTCTCTAAATGTCGTCTTTCTTCTTGCAAAAAAATTGAATAGATTAAGGCATAAGTTGAGTAATTTATGTAATTCTATTGCTATTGCTAACTTTAAGGGAAACCTGTCTTCTTGCTTTTATCTTAAGCTGTTTTCTCTAACACCATCAACATTCTCTACAATAAATGAGACATCTAAGGGGGTGTGAGTTAAGATTTTTGAGATAAAAAGTGGGATCATAAAGGCAACTTTACTCCTAATCATCTCAAGCCTTGGATTTGTTAGTGTCATCTCAGGAGCTGAGAGGTGCCACCTCAGGGCTCAGGATTTTATTGCTCAATAGAAACTTGATAAATCTGCCATCCCAACCCTTCTCATCAGAACAGGAAGCAACTAAATTCTCCAGGACAACAGCCAAACTTCCTTTTCTTGGAAGATTCTTGGGAACAGATACTGGAAGATCTTAGCCCTGTCACTGACCAGCTATGTGACTTTTGGGCAAGTCATGCCCCTCTCTGGGCCTTACTTTTCTGGTCTAAAAAATGAAGGTTTTGGTAGATTACATCTAAGATCCTTATAGGTCTGACATTTTTTGTTTATAACCTTCCATTATTACCCATCCAGTGTCCCTTATTCTGATTTTCAAGAATCTTCCTACTGTCTAATTCCTCCTTCCATGATTAAGTTTTCTCTATTCGTGCTGTATGTGGGGTCACGGTGAATTTCTTAGCAACTCCTTCCTTGTCCATAAACTTCCTGATCCAGACTATTAGAAAAGAACCCACCCTATTTTGCCTGGCTCAGGCCTTACAATCTTGTTCCATTCTGCTTGTCCACAATGTATTTCCCCTTCCCTTTCCCCACGAACTTTCTGTTCCAGCTAAGTCAGAATTCTACCCATCTTCCCCCTCTATATGACTCAGTTCTCTAATATTATACACCCTATGATCCCTCACTGACCTCTCAAGTTCACTCCAAAATCACTTCTTATCAGAAGCAATAGCTTGGCCCTACTGTTTTCCATTTACTGGATTTTCTGGTTAGTATCTTTATCTTTCCAAGTAAATTACAAGCTACTTGACTCAGATATCCTGTGATTCTTTCTTCTGTATCCATAGTGCCAAGCACACTTAGTCTGGTGTTATTGATTGGTAGGATATCTGAAAGCACCAACCTATTGGTTAATGCCTTCAGAAAAGCCTGCCTCTCAGGCACCAGAATTAGGAATGAACATTTTGCTGCAGCATCAATGCATCCTGACAATGACTTCTGGCCATATCACACAAGGTTCTCTCAGATCGTAGCAGCTAAGAGGATTTTTTATTACCTTCAGCTGGACAGGGAATTCCAGTGACTAGAAACCATGAGGGGTCACTGTTGGGAAGAGAATGGTTGTGCAGGCTAAGATACGCTGCACTAAAGACTCTCCCTGCATAACCCAGATACTTATAGCCACAGTGTAAATTCATTTTCTCTGAAGCTATCCCTTATGTGGGGAACGTTCCAATACCTTACTGCCTTCTTTCTTTATTTAACCAAGTAAAATGATGCTTTTATTTACCATTTAGCACTTTTACATTTTCTTGCCTTTTTGCTTACAAATACCCTTTGAGCTACTGAATTGATTTTGGTGAGATTTGTTACACTATGAAAGAGTCTGAAGATGCACCTGGAATTCCATCATGTCTCAGCAAACACCTAGAAACAAAATGGCCACCACCAACTACTTTAAAAATGGCACATCTCCTGCAAATTTGAATTTGTACAACTGTAAATGGGAAGTTGCTATTGCATTGTGACCCATTGTATGTTCATGGGTCCCAGTTCATAATGGACACAAACAGAAAATACACTCCTGCTCTTAGGAAGCATCATCTAAAATGTGATAATAACTCCTGGGCAGATCTACCAAATGCTAATTGGAATGCATTGCAAATAGTTCTGTTAAGTTTGTGAGCATTTTGAAATAATCATGGGTGATATAAGCATATTTTTATCACTAGTGTTTAATAAAAACGATTTCTGTGTCTGGGCCAAGGGCTTTGGTACATGTTCAGAACAAGTCAAAGAAGTTAATAACCAGTAATAAAGGGAAATGGAGCCAAGGCATATCTAAGCTACATATATCTAGGGATCTTGAAAGTGGTAGGAGACATTCCTCAAGACATGCAGGGTGGACACACCAGCAGCACTACAGTCATTCACTTCAAGCCTAATCCGCTCAACCTTTCCCAAGAGAGGAATCAGGGAGACAGAAGTCCAGGGATGAGCCCATGAAGTCTTGTTTCATTTGCTTAGTTTTATGATTAACTGCAAGATATTGCATTTGATTCATTACCAATAGAAGCCACATTAAAAAAAAAAATACCCTAGGTAGGTCAGAAGGAAAATTTTTATAGGATGGACAAGGAGCTGAAGGGAGGACAGCTGTATGTGTGTGTGTGTGTGTGTGTGTGTGTGTTTGTGTGCCTATATGCAAAGATTTCAAAAACATCTTGGGAATTACCCCAAGAGGTATCCTTTTTATCTGGAAGGCATAAGATTGTTCTAGATTTAAACAGGGAGGTGGATGTTAAAAGCTGCCCATAAGCTTTCTATATCATCCCTGTAGTTTCAAATTTGACTTCAATATTTCATCTTGATAATAAGGAGATGCTTTAACTCTCCTGAATTAGTCCTACCAGAAATCTCACCAAAGTTGGGAGAAAACTTTCCTTCAACTCCAAATGCTAGGGTGAGGAGAAAAAGGGGCAGGAAAAAGGACAGGGGCTGGTGGGGCCATGGTGCCTATATCTCATTTTTCATATGGAGTAGCTGAGGCCAGAGAAGGCAGGTGAGGCATTTAAGGGCTTAGCAGAGTTAGGTCTACACCTGTGTGTTTTCATATCCGGTCCTGTGTTCTTTCCATGAAGATGTCACTTACCCATTTCTCTAAATGAGCCCTGAACTAAGAAGAATGAAATGCCAAAGTTTCATGTGTATGTGTCATCTGTTGGCCTTCTGTTGTGGATATATAGGGCTGGATGGGGAACTATGTTCAGGGTACCTTGCCTACCGTAGGTGATCAGGCTGCTCTGGGCTTCCTTGAGGCCAATGTCCAACCCTTCCTCTCACCTCAGGTCCAGCTGGGCTGGTCCCACAGCCCATCAGGGGCACATCCCTCTCACTGCCTTTGTCTTTTCTTTCTTGCATTCTATTCACACCCTACTGGGTCTTCAAGTCCCAGCTGAGTTGAATGCAATGCAATGGGATTGAACAAGCATTTATTGAGGACCTCATCAGTACAAAACATTGGGTAGCCAGACACTCGTTTAGGTGTTGAGGGCACTAAGTGAATAAAATACACTCTCCACTCAAGGTTCAAGAGGAAGACAGGTCTTTAAACAGTCAAGTCTCACAGCCTAAGGCTGAGAATAGTAGTAATAAAGATCACTTATTGAGCACCTACTAAGGACCAGGTTCCATCCCAGGTGCTTTATACTTGTTACTGCCAATCCTTACAATAGCCACGAAAGACAGGTATTAGAGGCAGCCCAGAGAATTCAGGTGAGCTCCAGTTTTGTGTCCAGTCCTGAGGTTCAATTCAACTCCATCCTTTACAAATTATGTGTCTTTGGGGCAACTTTCTTAATTTTTCTGCATCTCTCATTCTCTTATCTGAAAAATGATGACAAAATGTTCTTCAAAGGACAGATGTGAGGGTTAAACAGTAAAAGGCACACAAATGGCCTAGGGTAGGGTAAGTTCTTGACAAATGTGGCCAGAGATCTGGATGACCTGGGAAAAGTGAAATAGCGCCCTTAAAGGAAGCCCTCAGTGGAGATCCAGGCAGTTGCTACGTCAGAGCAGAGGCAGGTCTTAAGTGGGGAGGGTTACAGGCAGGATGCATCATTTGCACTGGTCTCTAAAGACATGGGAGATTTCATGGGGTTAAAGAGTGATAACTAGTGGCTGGGCATGGTGGCTCACACCTGTAATCCCAGTACTTTGGGAGGACGAGGCGGGCGGATCACGAGGTCAGGAGATCAAGACCATCTTGGCCAACATGGTGTAAACCCTGTCTTTACTTTAAAAAAAAAAAAAAAAAAAGCTGGGTGTGGTGGTATGTGCCTGGAATCCCAGCTACTTGGGAGGCTGAGGCAAGAGAATTGCTTGAACTAGGGAGCCGGAGGTTGCAGTCAGCCGAGATTGCGGCACTGCACTCCAGCCTGGGCGACAGAGTGAGATTCCATCTCAAAACAAACAAACAAACAAACAAAACAAACAAACAAACAAAAAAACCTAGTGATGAGAGTATGCATTGCTGCTGCCCTGGGCGACCTGTCTTTGTGATACTTATCCACATCTCAAGGTGTCTGACTGGGTTATCCAGACTCAGCAGAGGGGCTGGGGCTGGAGGAACTTTCTTGGCATTTCCCTCCTTTGTTTATTAAATCCTTTTCTCAAATTGAGTGTAAACTACAATTCTCACCAGCTGAGAAAGCGGAGAACCCCCACCCCACACCCCACCAGTGACCAGTGCAGACCACAGCCTGCCGTAGACCACTTATGGGGTCATGGTAGACACTCTGCCCTCTCACCCATGACTTGGAGAGATCAGTTTTTTGGTTGCATGTGTGCCAAGCCATGGCATCCTCTGCATTGGAACTCAGCAGCAATGGGAACCACTGGCAACCCAGATACTTAAACCAGGTGTCCTCAACAAAACGGCCTCTGACTTCTATTGTCCAAGGCAACAGGGTATAGCTGTTTGGTGATATGATTTTCTAATGATCCACATGTTAATACGAATTGGGGAATCCAATGAGAGCCGGAGTAAAGTGAGCAAGCAAGCAAACAGAAATCTTCAAACAAACAATAACCACAATAACAAGTACACTGTACAAAATTCATGAATATTTGTGGTCTAGAATAAATGAATGAACATGAATGGAATTTCCTGAAGAAAGTGCTATTACCAAAACCATCATCTATTTTAGAGGTCGATGGAGAACTAGGCCTGTTTCCCGGAAACTGTCAGTGCAGAATTAAATGTGCTTTGTGGCATTTCCATTCTGGGTAGTGAGTTATGTAGGACTGTTCCCGCCCTGAGCTCAGGGCCATCTCCAGCAGAATGAGAGGCAGGGACTGAGGGATGGTGCTGGGAAGCTGCTGCTCTGAGGATGGCAGGGCTCAATCTCTCCCAGGTCTGCAATGTCAAGGGTGCACCTTCCGGGGTTAACTTCTCGAGTTTATCACTGCAAGCTGGACATTTTCTCATGGGCTTATAGTGTTTATGCTTCTAGGCTTAGCTGTTTTGGATAGCAAGGCTAAACATAAAAAAATGCCTCCTTTTCACAACACATCATACCCAGAACTTGACGCTGCCAACTTTCCTACAGCACTTTCTATTTCTTAAGGTGCTTTAATATGCATGCTCCCATTTGAAATCCACAGTAACCCCACGTGAAGGATGGTGATCTCCACTGATACGATGTGCAAACTGAAGGTCAGAAAGGCACATAACTGCCTTAGACTGCCTTAGATTGCTCAAGGGGCAAATAGTCCAGGCAGGATTAGAACATGAGTCTGCTGACTCCCAGTCCAGCATGCTTTCCTCCATGGCAAGCTGCCCTCAAATGAGACATAGCTCAAAGAGTAATGGTGTCTAAGGCCAGTTACCTCATAGGCCTCTGGGAAAATGCCTCTTACTTTCTGGATGGACATGCCCACTCATAATCAGCCACACCCCCCTCCTGCCTCCCTCAGCTTGAGTCCCAGAATGGCTTGGCTGTTTAGAACAAATGCATTTATGAGGGCCAGCTCCAGAGATTCTGATTCTGTAGGAACCTGCATTTTTGACATACTCACCAAGTGATTCTGATGCATGTTAAATCTTGCGACTTGCTGGTTTATGGAATACAATGGATTTTAAAGGTCACTTGAGCCAGACATAATCTCATATGTAAATCTGTTTCCTCGAAAGTTAATTTTATTTAAAAAAGAAAGAAAAAGAAAAAAATGAAAAAGGAAACAGGGTTACTTTCTGAAGGTCTTTTCCAAAGTTATTCCTCATATCTAAATGTCCTCTCTCTTCTTTCTGGCTTCTCTCAATTTTCCAAGTCTTTTTTGTACCTTTCTTGTGTTACTATCTCTGGTACCTGAGCTGTATCCTGCTTATGGTACTATCCAGTTACTGAGTGTCTATCTTGTGTGAGTCTCTATCCCTAACCCTGTGCACTTTTTGCGAGTTATGTATTCTGTATTCCCAGTAGTCCTTAGCACAATGCCAGAGACTGCAAATATGATTTTGCTGTAATCTTGGAATGAGTCATTCAACCCTGTTGGACTCAGTGCCTAGCACAACTCTCCATCAGTAGGGATAATCAAGATGATGTAGAAGCAAAGCCCATCATCAAACTGGCATTGAGTCCCTATCAGGTTAAAGCCTCAACTAAGCTCTCAAAAATTCCCTTAAAAAATATGGGTGTACTAAGCGTGACTGTTGACAGGTCACTTGATGTAGAACTGGGGTGGTGGGAGGGGCAGGTCATGGTTCCAGGCCATAGGTGGGCCTGTTGGATGGTCATAGACACTACTCTTGCCTGGGCCAGCTGTTAAGATTCTAGAGTATCTCAGAGGACCTGGTGGGAGGAGGAAGGCCCACCCATTCCCACTGCTGGGGAAGCACCCAGTCACCAAGGCCCTGTCACCTGTGCAGACTTTCTGTTATAAAAATAATCATGATCCTAACAGCCTGTATATGCCCTGGGCTTTGCCACTTAGTAAGCCTTTCCCTTATCTTCTCACGGTAACCCACAAATTAGATAGATTGTTCTCTCTGGTTTAGAGAGGAAGAAATAGATGTTCCCAGAAGGTGAGGTAACTGCCCTAGGTCACAGAGCTAGATGTGTGAGAACCCACGTTTTCTGATGCTGAAATTTCATGCTCTTTCCAGGACACCATGTTGCTTCTTGTCCCATGGGCCACACCTCCTTAGGATGGAAACTCCCAGAAAAACACTTCTCTATAAAGATCTAACTCATTTGACATGCAAAGTTTATTCCATACATTTTAATCAAAAAGAATAGAAATAAATGCAACTTTAAATGCATTTAGTCAATCATTCGAAAGGTATTTATTTAGTGCTTAGTACCATGTAAAAGCCCAGTTGCAGGCACTGGTTCAGGGACAGGGGGACATAAGGGTGTGTTTAAGGCATGCCCATGGACTCGCAGCCTGCACCACCCATTATCCTAGGTCTCCACCAGGTGATCTGCCAACAATCACATGTAGCACACTCATATTCCTGAAAGGAATTTTTGAGATTTTAGTTGAGGCCTTATACCTGGTAGGGACTCAATATCTATTTGATGATGGGCTCTGCTTCTGCAAAAGCCACATCTTGGTTCTCTACACTGAAGCAGGGAATAATGCTAGGTACTGAGTCCAACAGGGTTGAATGACTCACTCCAAGATTATGGCTAAAGCATCTTTTTACTTTCTAAAGCCATACCAAATATGGTTTCCACCCTCTATGTACTTCAACCAAGTGGTACATGCAAGACATGCCCATTGGCCCAAAGAGATCTAAGCACACCACAGCTGTGATTTCCGGTGTGTGAAAGTGGCAGTAGCTGCCAGCTCCCATCCATGTATGCAAGGGCCTGCTAACACCCAGAGTAGCCTGATACCACTGCCAGGTAGTTGGTGGCACCAGCCTGTTAATTCCTAGTGCAGGAGTACCATCTGATTCTGGTTTCCTTCAGAGATCTCCCCTTAGTGTAGAACCCAGAGTGATCTCACAAAGGGCTTCTAGACCACAGGCTCCTGGGGATGAACAGATCCCAGAGTAACAGTACGGGTGGAATTTCTCTGAGCCTTTAGCTTAATTTCTTAAAATTATCAGACAGGAGATCTTTGGCTTAGCCCCTTTTCGATTGCCAAGTGCACAAGGTGGGGTTTATGAGCTCTCTCCTCCTTCTTCGTGCTTACTCTGCCCCCTTATTCCAATTAGTTCTCTGGCAGGGAATCTTCCTCAGCTAGCAGCTAACAGTAAATTATGTGTCTGGGATTCCCCCAGGGGTGAGTGAGTGAGGTGTATGTGCATGTGCTCATGCTCATGCATGGGCATGGGGGTGTTGAAGTGGGAAAGGAAGATCCAAATTCAAAACTAACATTGGAGACTCTGTGAATGAGCAGATAAAGAATAATTTCCCCTGAGGGTCGTGCCTGGCCTTGGAGCATTCCATCTCCTACAAGAAGCAATCAAATGGAACTCTGCTTGATTCAGGGGTAGCTAATCTACCAGGGATATTTTTTTCCTTCCACACCCCACCTTGCCTTCTGTTGCCTTCATGGGTTTCAGTTCATTTATACATGGATTCAGTTGCTTGTTAGTGTGCTCTGCAGTGCTTCCCTAAGGATATAACTCTGCAGATGGACGACATTTTTTATTTTCTTTTCTTAGTATTACTCTTGGCTTTTTGGAGGATTTTTAAAAATTATTATTCCTCCTGGTATTATTTTAGTTTCCAATTACAATGTGGGTACACTCTAGCACACTGCTATTTTGTAAATGGATGTATATGCTTATTGTTAATTGATTCCCCAAACAGGCCACAAATGCTCGCATTTAGATTGTGTGTTATATTACTTGCATGCCACCAGGCTGGCCCCTTGCCAGCTGGGGCTCTCAGCTTAACCAGAATCACAGTGGACACATCTCGTTTTCCCTGACACCTGTGCAAAACAGCTTGCTTGCCCTGGGCTTTGCTCTCCAGAGAGAAGGCGTTAAGGTGGCCCTCTATTGAAGAGGTATCGAAAAACCTGAGGTCCTCCTGCTCTTTTTTTCTAAGAAAAGAATTAGAAAAAAAATTCAATTTTAGTCACCTAGATTATCCATCTTTTTCTGAAAACACAGAGGAAGGGCCAACTCTGGTCTTTATCCCTGACTATTGGTGGCCAAGTCCAGACACCAGCAGTTTGAGCCATTCCTCTGTAAAGCTTTTCCAGGGACCCCAGGCAAGTTAACAAGTCCCTTCCTCTGGGTTCTCTCTGACATGACTCAACTCCAACAGTTATAGGGCTGTTTTACTTACTAATGTCTATTTCACCTCTGGACTGTGAACTTGGTTTGGGACCTTTGCTTTCCACCAGTGTCTATGCTGTACTTGACGGTAAATATGCTGAATGAATGAATGAATGAAGACAAATGCTATCATAGGGGAGTTAGCTGGGGTTTGACACTGGGTACATGTAAACAATGGATGTGTAATTTTTAAAGAGGATCATTATTCATTCAAAAATCATAGTATTTAATAGTATGAAAGGTGAAGTGTGTCTCACGTGGGGAACAGGGACTCTGTTTGCATCAGCTGTGAAATGAGATGGACAATCTCAAAGATGTTTCAGAGGCCTTGGAGCAACCCAGAACTGTGTGATGTAAGCTTTGTTAGGTAACAGTTCTTTTACAGAATAGGATTGCAATTGGGAAATATATATCCTATTCCATTCCATAAAATGAAGTAGAAAACAGACTGAATCCAGATGTTGTGTTAATTATTACTGTTATTATTATTATTATTTTGGAGTTAAGATATCTAATTTAAGATGTCAAAGTTAAGATATGGCATTGATTTGTAAATTCCAGTTCAACAATCTTCTACAGCAGTTACAATAAGCACAGTATTCTTATATCCCTTGCCCCCTTGAGCAAGCTGTTTGTTTTCTAATTGTTCTCTATAACCAGTGAACTTCTACTTTTTGTACCCCTATGAACTTAAGCTAATATTTTCTCCCAGGGAAAGAGAGATTAAAGTTTTCAGTGGAATGCCCTAAAGTCCCAAAGGTAGAATTCCAGGCATCATTCAAAAGGAGAGAAAGTCCTGGGAGGGAGGGTCAGGGTATGGAGTTCCTCGAGTTCCAAGATTTACAACTTCCAGCCAAGCATTGGTGGCCGCCTTCACCTCCGGGTGAGACTGGACCTGGCCATGATAAAGTCTGTCAAAAGAAGCAAATTCTGCAAGCTGGATAGCAGCATGAAGGTTGATGCAGTTCCAGCCTGAGGTTTAATGCCACAATTAAAAGAATAACAAACCCTCCTGCTGAGAAGCCTTTTGGCCACTCTAGACCTTTTAATTCCCATCAGAAAACAGCATGTCACTTCCAAAGGTTACCCACAACAGGGCTTGCTTTGGAGACCTAGAGGCGTAATTATCTATTGGGAAGGGGGAGGCTGAGGTCAGCCTGGCTGGGGCGAGGGCCTGCCCTTTGTGCAGATATTGGAATGTCTCGGAATTCCTGCCAAACTCAATCAGCCAGGGCCGCGTCTCATGAGAAGTTACTTCGGGAGGTTATTAGTCTGCCCTGCTGCTGACTCAGGCAGCCTTCCCTGAGCTAACCAGAGGCAGATGAATCTGTGGGAAAAGCTCTGTCTTCATCAAGAAGCCCACAAGATGGAGGTGGGCCCTGAGCCCTCTGTGTCCTTCGGTGAGTTGCGCACATCTCACCGAACTGTGTGCTCCAGGAGAGCAGGGACCCTGCCAGTCTCATTCACCTCTGTGTCCCTGCGCCCAGTTCACAGACAGCACACAGTGAGAGCCTGGAGAGAGAAGAAATAGCTCTCTGTGTCTGCACAGTGCTTTCTCTTCTCTTCTAGATACCGTTCACCTTTCAAGGCTCAAGTTCCACTCCCATGTGAAGCTTTCCCTGCTCACAGCAGCTCATTCTGATCTATTTCTTCACAGAGCAGTGTGTCTCCTGGTGTCCCCAACACTAACTTAACCCCCACTGGTTAATCTTGAAGCTGAGTGAGCTCCTTGGAGCCAAGGCTTGTACTTCTCCCATCTTTACTTATAGCATCAGATACAATGTATTTCACATGACAGAAATCAATGAACAGGAGAAACCTACAACCCTGGAGTGAGAAAGTGCTGCTCAGATCAACTAGGCCAGTGGGTTTCTAATTTTTTTCCTATTAAGCAGCAAAAAGAACCCTGTATTCTTTTCAAATGAATGATTATGGAATCTCCTCCCCTATATATAAAAGGTAAGAAGTTTGCTTCTTTGGGTTGAGCAGTGTACAGAGATTCAGAAAGCCCATCTCTTATCTTTCTCTCCCACTCTCATCCCTGACGACAGCGCTTGAAAAATCACAGATCTGTCTAGGACCTTCCTTTTACAAATGAGAAAGCTGAAGGCCAGAGAAATAGAGTGACTTGGCCAGGTTCAAACACTTATTTTAGCGGCAAATTTGGGAGGGGGACCAAGGTCTTCAAACTGTTACCTAAGTGACCTTTCCATTCTATGACATTAACTTTTGGCTGAAAGAAAGAGAAAGGAAAGAAGGGACGAAGGGAGGGAGGAAAGAATAGAAGGGAGGAAGGAAGGGAAACAGTAGTGAGAGGGGGAGAGAAAGGAAATAAAGGGAAAACTATATATTCAATACATCATGGAGAGTTTATTTTCTTCTCTCTGACCTCAGCATCAACACAGCCTTATGCTTGGTATAGCAAAGCTCCTCTCCAGTTAAAAGTTCAAAGATTAAGTTTTGTATGGAGAATTTCAGAAAAGAAATTTAGGTACAAATATGAATGATTAACTCAAATAGTTATTAATACTAAAACTTCACACTGCCTATCAACTTGAATTCTTACAGTTAGTAATTCCTATAGTTACTACAATGGCTTGGGTATTTGAAGCTATGCTCCATGGATAACTTCAAGGAGGGCATGCAGGCATGCAAAGCAGGCCCTGCTTCATTTACAAAAACAGCTTGTCTGAATCCTTCTTTCTCTGGTTCTGTTTGTTGTGATGCATGGTTTTCTGAAGTACAAACCCAATGAATGCACCAATTCGTGCCTTTGCCCAGGCCTGCTCTCCTGGGCCCGACGTGTCTACATCCACAGGGATGAATTGCACAGGTTGCTTGAGTGTTGGCTGGGCTATGCCTGCTTTTTTTCTTCCCTTCCTGTCTGCAGAGTGGGACCTCCTCTTCTTTTCTAGATCCTGCTCACCTTTCAAGGCTCAAGTTCCATCGCCATGTGAAGCTTTCTATGCTCACAGCAGCCCACGTGCTGATCTCTTCTTTCTCAGAGCATTGTGTCTCCTGGTGCCCCCAACCCGAACTTAACCCCCGCTGGTTCTGTTGATTCCTCTGTGCTCCATTTCGCAGTCTACTTAATGAGAAAACGGAAGCTCAGAAAGATTAAAAGACCTGCCCAAGGCCAACCCGGCTAGTTAGTATTAATCAAGCTTAAAACCCATGTTTTTGAGGCCAAATTGACACTCTGTCTACACTCTCTATAATCATTGCTCCTTCAAATTCATTTTAGCTCAGTGAGGCTACAGTCAGTATGACAAAGCAGTTACTTTAAAATCATAATATCCAGATTTCATAGTTGTATTAAAAACACTTGAAGTCTTCCATTTTTAATCGCTCATTTGAACAAATATTTATCCACAAACTACTTAGTGTCAGACACTGTTGTCACGCCAGGTACATACTGCAGGCCTCTTTAACATGTGTGTGAGTGGTATGCTAAGTCTGCTCAGTCAGTGCATTCTCCTCCACCTATTCCAGGAAAAGTCAGTGCTGTCAGGATGCTTCACGGGGTTCTTATTTTCTTATTATGTTTCAAGAGAATCATTGAACTTGGTACTTGCATTTCTATTTGACAAAATATGGAACAGGGGAAAGAATGTAGCCATGATAGGTAGAAATAAATCAATTTATTAATATTTGAATTAACATTTTAATGGATATTAATGGATATATTAATAGCCACGCAGTGCAGTATAAGCAAAAGTGAGTTTGTGGTAGTTACTACATGGGTGTTTCCCCATCTACATTTTAAGGGTATAAGTTGGGCTTTACTCATCTTTGTATCCTTCATAGCATGAAAGCTTGCACATCACAGATGCTCAATAAAGTTTGCTGATTGCTAGGTATGCCTCTTAATATTACCTTATGCTTACCAAGGAATGTAGGTCAGGTCTACGTTAGGATGCTAACATAATGTAGGCATCCACAGCATTTTCTAATACATCCACAGCATTTTCTAATACCTCAAGTTCATCTACAAGGCCAGTTTTAAGTGATTGTCTAGCTCTGATATGGTTTGGCTCTATGTCCCCACCCAAATCTCATACTGAATTATAATTCCCAATGTTGGAGTTGGGGCCTTGTGGGAGGTGATTGGATCATGGGGGTGGTTTCTAATAGTTTAGCACCTTTCCTGTAGTGTTGTCTCATGACGGAGTTTTCACAAGATCTGGTTGTTTGAAAGTGTGTAGCATCTTCCCCTTTGCATGCAGTCTCTCTCCCGTCAGTCATGTGAAGATGTGCCTGCTTCTCCTTCACTTTCCACCATGATTGTTTCCTGAGGCCTCCCCAGAAGCAGAAGCCCGTACAGCCTGCAGAACCATGAGCTGATTAAACCTCTTTTCCTTATAAATTACCCAGTCTCAGGCATGTCTTTATAGCAGTGTAAGAATGGCCTAATACAACTTCCATGATATCATCCTTTGAAAAAATGTTTTTTTCCATCTGCTGGCTGATGCTATTAGTTTGATTAGGACCAACTTTTTAGTTCCAGAGATGAAACTAGCAACTGTAAGTTAGAAAGGGTAGGATCCCTACCTGAAAATGAACATGAACAGCACAATTTTTCACTATTCCAGGCAGAGCACTCTGTGTGTTGGATGGAGAAGGAGGTAGAGATGTTTCCTTAGTCTGTGGGGTCCCTGTGGAAACTGGGTCCACTTTTGGCTGATCAAGAGAGAAACTTCCTCTACTATGGGTCTGAGTTGGTACAGTAAGAATGAAACAGACCATATGAGTATCTCATATCCTCAGGTCACCCCAGAGATATGTCTTTGTGTCCCAACTATTTGTGGGGCCACAGCCCTAACTCTTATTGAGAATGCTGGGACATCTGGAGCCAGGCAACAGAGGCATCTAATACAGTTCATCCACAAATTCTTTATGTATATATGGATAAAATCTAAACACTCTTACCCTTCAACCTTTACACTTGGGTCTACATTCGAACTTCTATGTATCATAGTCAACTTCTGATTACAGTCCTATTGGCCTCAACTAATTTAGAAGGTGGTATTGTGGCCAAAGAAATGAAGTCCCGTTACACAATGGAGTGTGTAGTATCATTCCAATGTAAGTAGCATTAAAAAATATGTTTTGTTCCTGGTATACATTCCCTCTAACTTCTCATCAATACGATGATGCTGGAAATTTCTTTATCACATATTGGGTGATAAGGCTTAAAATGAATGTTTCTCTGAGAAAGGGAACATAATGATTTATACTTGCAAAAGGTAAACGACAGGTTTGAAAGATTTTCTACAGCAGATTTTGATCCAGAGGCACACAGAAAGAGTTAGAAGTAAAATCTGGGGAGGGGGTGGTATATAAGATGAAGATATGCTCTAGAAGAAGTCTGAGTAGAGAACAAGTTTTGCTAAAAGCTGGCCCTGATGACCTTCAAGGTAACCCCATGATATGAACTCTCAGGATACCACTTCACTGAGGCTGTGGTGCAGCCATAGAATAGGGTAGCCATTGTTGGTGATGACATAGGCTAATAGTAAGTTTCTGCGGCCCATCTATACAGAAGCTTGGTTAACAGAGACTCCCAAAGAATCACTTGCTTGATCACACCCTGAGTAGACAGAACCTTGGATTTACCTACAAGTTATTGACAGAAAGTACTTGAAAACGTTCTGAACTAGCCATGGTACTGGTTGTTGAGAAATGATGTCTGGGAATTCCACTCTGCCTTCCCACACTTCCAGCTCCCCCCAATCCAGTAATGGCCTTGTGATCTCATCCTCTGAGACAGATTTTGCAGGCAGAGTGAGTCTGATGTATGTAAATCTTGTGCCCTCTCCAGACTCTCCCAGGGAGGCTGCCTTGAAGAAAATCTATTGCCCTAATCAATTACCAAACTTCCAAATGAAATAGATTGTTCTCTCTTGCTGGAAGATCATCAAGCTGTCATTTTTCTTGGTAATGAGCAGCAGTGCAGGAGGGGAATTGCACTTTCTCTGTGGCACTGGATGAAGGGGTTCCAGTAAGCAAGGGCTGACCAGGAAAGCAGGGAGTTACCTGCCAAAATGATGGAAAGGTATCTGGAAGACTCTCTCTCTCTTTTAAACTGTACTCCAACAAATTTCTCTTGACTCTTTAGTATGCATCAGGCAATTTTCTGGGTATGACAGATGTAAAATTGAGAAAGGACTCTTCTGCCTGGCCTAGGTATCACCCATCTGACTTTGATTTTTTTTCTCCACTCCTTCCATGCTAGTCTGGTTCACTCCTAGTTCCTGAGCTATATCAGAAGAGGACAAGAACTCATTTGGAAGCCTTACCTCCACCATTTGATGGGGACTGGAATTCATCTGTTGCCCAGGGATGCTCCATGGATATTGGTGTATAGTCCCCAAGCATTTCTCTTTCTGCTGAAATATGCTCCTGTACATGCATCTGGGCTCCTGCCTTGGTTTACCCATATAGCATCTTTATTCCATTTTAGGCTTGGAATAACACCTCAAACTTTAGTCTGTTTGCCTGGGCTTTACCTAGGCTCCTTCCCTGAGAGCTGAGAGCCCATTTTTCTACCTTCCTCTTTCTTCAGGGTCAATGCCTTGATGCCACAGTCTACCTGTCTTAAAACACTGCTCCTCCCCTGAATATTTTCTTGCCATAGTGCTTTATCTCCCAAAGTGAACTCCCTGTTGTGCAGATGGAGGCTTGAACCCTATATGGTATCACCAAGCACCTTGGGATCTGTACTCTTTATCCAAAGTACTTTTTATAAGGACCCTTCCAGGGAACAGTACTTGACACAAATGGAAGAACTCCTATGGGTAGAAATTGGGATACTTGGGTTAGTTTCCTCTTCCCTTTGCATCTAGTTTCAACTTCCTTCTTTCTCAAACACATACACCTGAGACCCCAGCTCATCCTGCAGGCTTTTCCTGATTATGGCACTTACTCACCTTTCAAGGTGCTCACTTTCCAAATGGAGAGACAGCTAGACATTTAACAGCTAAATATCAACCACTGTGATAAGGTAATCTGTAAGGTGGGTACTAAGGGTGGTGGGAGTGAGCCCAGGGAAGGGATGTAATAAAGAACAGATTGCAAGGAGACCTTAAGGGAGGAGTAGGAGCCAACTTAGGGGACAAGGGTCTTCTAGTGGATCCCAAAAGGATCCACTCCTGAGTGATGTCAGAGAGTCTGAAAAATTAATGTTTAAGCTACTATATAAATTCTAGAATTTCACAGATCCACTGCCCCAAAATATAGAGGTGTATTAATATTCTCCCCATAGGAGCTATAACCTAGCTGGGGAGGAAATTTTCTCACAGAGTAAATAGTGAAATAATAATATAAGGCTATACATAATAAAGTGCTACTTTAAATAGAAACAAGTGCCAAGGATGTGTCAAGTGCAAAGATATCTGGTCCAGATAATGCCCCTTGCCGAAGGCTGGGAAAAAAGAAAAAAACAACAATAAAAGGGGAGTTAACACAGGAGCTAGGAATGGGGACCTTTCTACTGTCTGCAAATCATATGATGTGGATGGCTACCCTCTTGGCCTCTGCCCTGCAGAGGACTCTCTTGGATTTTCAGGAGAGGATGGGGAAAAAGAAGTCTTATTAAAAATAACAGCATTTGGTGTGCATGTGTGTGAGTGCTGTGTGCAGACACATTTAACAGTGCAGCCGCTCTGATCATTGGCTGGTGGGGAAGAGTCTTGAATTCAAAGTGAGGTGAGTGGCCTTTGCAAATGCCAGCTGGAAATGCTGCTCTGCTGTGTAAGCAGGACAAGAACAAGCTAGGGAACTGTCACCTCTCCAAACAAGTTCTCTCAACGATGGGATCAGCTGGCTGTTCTGAGAGGGGCTTTGGGCATCTCTATGCTTCTCTTTTGGTGGGTAGAAACCGAAGTATGGGGAGCATGGCTGAATGCCTTTTGATTCTGCCGCTGGGTGGGACATTGGCTTAGGTCACTTTCGGGAGGCAGGACCCTGATCAGCAGGCAAAGGGGAAGGCAATATTGTGACATTCCATGAAAGTTTGGGCCAGGCTGTCCTCCTGTGGGCACCACTCCACTGGTGGCAGGGTTGGACTGGGGGTACTCCCTGCCTCCACAGTAGGAGCCGCATAGAGGGGCCTGGGAGTGTAGGAGAGCCTGGTCTTTGGTTCTGCATGCCTTCTCATTTTCCATCAAACCTACACTTAGTATGGCTTGGGGGCACAGATAAATCACTCTATAAGTTGCATGATCTTAAGGAGTTTACTTTATCTCAGAGAGACTCATTTTTTTCTCCCCTATCACATGGGAATTGTAATGACTACTGTAAAACACAAATCTGTTGTCACATTTAAGTGTGAGAATAATTATAAAAAACACTTAGCACCTGTAAGAAGCCATCCAAAATGCTCACTTTCATGCCCCTAATTTTACAGATAAGAACTCGGAGGCTCAAAGAGGTTAAGTGTCTCACTTGAAGTTGCCCATCAAAGATGAAATTGAGCCTGGAACCTGGGAAGGACAGTGAGGAGGTGAGGGAGAAATGTTTGGGGCTTGGCTCTGCCCCTAACAGGGGGTAGGATTATGGACAACCCCTCCACTCAGGTTTCAGGTTCCCTCTCTGTTAGGCAGAGGATAGATGGGATCCTCTCCAAGGTCTCTCAGGTTCTAACATGGAACCAGCAATGCTCCTTCCTCTATGCAGCAGAGGCCCAGTCCGTGACCTACAGAACTCTGCATTCCATAGAGAAGTCACAGTGTGGGCCCCTGGGTCAGACATCTCTACAAACAAAGTTCATTGCAATGGAACTTCTCAAGGGCTTTGGCCCCTGGAACCTCCCTCAAGAACCATCCAAGGGAGGCAGGGATGGGGGCCCACAGGGTGCAGAGTGGCAGCCACTTGAGTGGCAGATTGCCGACACCATATGACCTGGCTTCCCACTCTCAACTTTTCCATTTTGTCTAGTTTATTTTTCCTTCTCTGTCCCCTCCATGACCTGAAATGCTGTCACAACCATATCTGGGCTTTTCTGTAAATGTCTTTTTTTTTCTTTTAAACCTTGATTGCTTTCATGCTAATAAACTAGAACTGAGGCTTACTGAGACAAGAGAAGTAGGTTTCCCTGAAAAACATTTACGTGTATGTAACAGAAAGAGATAGAGACTGAGAAAGAAAGACAGAGTTAGTGAGAGAGAAAACCACAGAAATAAAACTTATGGAGAATTTGAAAGAGAGAGAGACAAGCAGGTATTGATGGTCAGAAAGACAGACAGAGAGATATATATAGGGAGGAGATGACTGAGGTAAATTTAGGCAGAGACAGGGAGATTTGGTCCATATCCTCTTGTGTCCCTATCTACAAAGAGGGATGTGATGGAAACAGTCGAATCCACAGATGAGTTGGGTAAGACTGGGCAAGGTATCCCATGAAGGGACACAGTGAGTCTTCATTTTCCTTCTACTTCTTGGACTCTTCCAAAGGCTTGCAATACCACTGGCTAAACAGGAGGCTCCAGGATAGAGTCGTGACCATCTGAAGTCCCTGAGTCATGGGTCCTCTGTCCTGGCATTTTGCCTCAGATGGATCTGAAGGTTTGGGGGATGCTGGCATTGTTATCCATGAAATCAATTCAAAGGTCATCTGTCACTCCCCAATATCTTGAGAATTTGTAATTCTGTTTACATGTTTACATATTGTCTCATTTGCAAGACCAGATTGTTAATTCCCTGAAGTAGGCATTTTTGTGTGTGCATGCCTTCAACCTAGTAGGACTTTGATAAAGTCCAGTTGACGGACTGGGCCTGTGTCAGACAGCTTCCAGTGGCCCATCAGAATGGAGGGATTCCAGAAGTTTGGGTGACCCATCTAAAGGACACTGGCCATTCTACAGAAACATCTTGTAGAAAGTTGAGCACCCATGAGTAGGCTGGCAAGCAAAGAAAAGATGAAGGCTGTATTAGTCTGTTTTCACGCTGATGATAAAGACATACCTGAGACTGGGCAATTTACATAAGAAAGAGGTTTAATGAACTTACAGTTCCACATGGCTAAGGAAGCCTCATGATCATGGCAGAAGGTGAAAGGCACATCTCACATGGCGGTAGACAAGAGAAGAGAGCTTGTGCAGGGCAACTCCCCTTTTTAAAAATCATCAGATCTCATGAGACTTATTCACTATCACAAGAACAGCATGGGAAAGACCTGCTCTCATGATTCAATGATCTACCACTGGGTTCCGTCCCACAACACATGGGAATTCAAGGTGAGATTTGGATGGGGATACAATCAAACCATATCAAAGGCCCTGCCCTCTTCCAAAGACTAATAGAGGGAGAGAAGAGTCACAGCAAGAACCCGAGTGAAGACTAGCCTGTAAACAAGTCAACACAGGGAGACTCAGGAGGTCAGCCCCAGCTAGAACATGAGATCTATGCAAAACAATTTTTCAGAGTGCTGAGATGCCTCTGTTGAGCATGTTGGATGATGGTGTTTCTAAGTATTCCAGTCTTTCTTGAGATAAGCAGAGTACATGGAATCTATTTTAAGCTTGCATTATAGGAATTGGAGTGGTACCTGGCAGGCTCTTGTTTGTTCAGGGATATTTGCCCCAGTGCCAGATGGCCCCAGATTGCCATGTTTTTCTAGTTGGTTCTTCTTACGTTTTCTCATAGTTCCTATTTATTCCTGTTGTATGTTTCTGCTTCCTTATTTTACTTTGCAGTAAGCAAAGAGAGTCTGATGGGACTCACATGAGGGAGAGTTACAGGGACACTCTCACCATTCCTGTCAACTGGCCAATTTTATTCATTTCTCAAGTAGCTTAAAAGTCCGTTCTTCCAGGAAGATGTATCAGCTCCCCAAACAGCAGCAGAAGCTCCTCTGTGCATTTTTCTGCCTTAAACACCTACCTCCCTGAACACAGTACATGCTCAATAGGCTGCCTCCACCATCAGATTGTATGCCCACCGAGGACAGAGTCTGGGTCCCCACAGATTCTTTAGTGCCCAGGACTGCAGGGTGACAGTGAGTGTTCAATTCATATTTATTTAATGTGGATGTGTGTGACCTGAGGGTCAGCCTGGTCTCTCCCATGGAGGAAAGCACTTCCCTCAATGTTAGACCCTGGTTATGGGGCAGAGCTTATCAAAGACTGATTTCTGGGTGAGTGTGGACATGGTGCTCCTGTGGTCATCTCTGCTCCAGCCTGGCTTGTTTCCTCCTTGTCACTCTCTCATCTGACCTCTGCGCATTGACTTCTCTGCCAGTCATCAGTGCCCTCCCAACTCCTCCTCTTTGGCAACCTGCCCTTGAGTTCAGAGACCACCTTCCCTAGGACCTTCCTTGACTCTACTTGAACCCTCCCCTCCTAGGGTTTGTAGTGCTCATTTCAGTGTGCCTCTCACAGTGGGGACCCGGGGTTATGATGTCATCACCTTGTGTAGTTATAATCTCCCTTTCTTACACAAAAAAAGACAACACTGGAGCTGCAGGGGTTCACAGACCTTGTCCTGTCCGTCTCCTTCAATGTATAGGAAAGGACAGTGAAGCCAGGGAGCTCAAGTGACCTCTTCCGGGGGATATAGCTGGTGAGTCGTGATATCCCCTTGAGGAGGGGGTAAGTCAGGTTCCCCTCAGGGGAGGAAAGTCAGGTCCTCTCACTTTATGTCCGGGCAGATTCCAGTTCCCCTTCATTCCTAGAATTTTGTACACCATGGTTCCCTAGCCCAGGGCTTGAATATCAGTTTCTCAGGACTGCTGTGACAAATTACCAATAAACTCGGTGCTTCGGCACAAGAGAAATTCATTCTTTCACAGTTCTGAAGCTAGAAATCCACAACTAAGGCATAGGCAGGGCCATGCTCCCTCTGGAGGTGCTAGAGAAAAAATTTTCTGGCCACTTCTGACTTCTGGTGGCTCCTGGCATTCCTTGGCTTGTGGTGGCATCACTCCAATCTCTGCCTCTGTCTTCACATGCCCTTTGTTTCTCTCTGTCATGTCTTTTTCTGTCTCTTCCATTATTGGATTTTTGGGTCCACCCTATCTAGGATGATTTCATTTGGAGAGCCTTGTCTGCCAAAAATCCTTATTCCAAATAAATTCACATTCCAAGGTTCTGTGTAGAACTATTTTTCTTCTGAAGGGGCACAATTCAACCCACTACAGCTCAGAATTCAGCAAACACCGAGTTGCCACTGGATTACTGATGGATAGTGGCTCTGCTGGTGTGTGATCAGGCTAACTGGACAACTAGAGGAAGGCTCTGTGGAGGTGGTTGGGTTTGATGGGGAGAAGAAGGATGGGTTTTCTAAGTGAGGATGAAGTAAAGGGCAGGTCTCAAAGGCTGCTGGGAGCAGGATTCCTGGGAGACTTGAGGACGGGGCCTCAGTTAGTGTGTGAGTCAGAGCTGGGATGGGTACAGGACTGGACCTGATACCTTCGAGGTCCACCTGTAGCCTCAAAGCTGGCTGCAGCCTTGAAGCTGGAAGCAGAATCTCCTGCTGGGAGGCTAACAGACACTTTGCAGTAAGCAGGAACCGGTGAGCTTCCCTCCCTCAGGACATCTTTTTCAAGAAGGTGCTTTTCTGAAGTTTTCAGCTTGGCCCTCACTCCCCACCCTAGTTCTGTGGAGAGAAATCCACATTAGGACGGACAGGGTGAAGGCAAGTGGCCTCGTCACACATCCCAGTCAGCTACTTGAGAACAAAATGAGAGGAGGCAAGGCTAGGCTTTGTGAAACGTGTAGGCGGGTCTGTACACAAACATCGACTCATACAAATAAACCAAACCTGGCCAAAAATAACAGAAAAGGCAACAGATGCTTCCAATTAAAATGTCAGTGTCTCCTGAGAAGCTGAGTTCTCACGTGGTGTGGGTGCTCGGGGGGCTGAGGACTACTGGAAGGGACCACATATGGAAATCTGTTTGCATTATACCATGTCCCAGATGCCATGTAAGACACTGGCCTGACCTTGCAATTAGCACATTGGCTGTTTCTGGGGTGAGGTATGTGGGGATGCAGGGAAAACTCAGAAAGTTGTGAAAGAGAGTGATTGTTCCTACTGGGTCCTATAGGAAGCGAGGGACCCAGAAGCATTCTCAGGGAATATTACTCTGTGGGCTTCCTCACCCCCTCCATCTTTCCTCTTTTTTGCCTCCATTTTCCCATATTCTTCAATGTCGTTATGAAAGGAAAATGAACTTACATGGATAGCAGGCAGTCTTGGTGGAAAAAGGCTGTTAAAGGCTGTCACAAGGATGTGGCAGGGGGTATGGGGACAGAGGGAAAATCCCGGCCCCACCTCCCTGTCTGCCCTTGGTGGTGGTGGTGGTGGTGAGGCATGTAAGACACTGGACGCACACTGGACTATCCAAACAGCCTCTCCCTAGCCTGCTGTACTTCTGAATCCCTCATAAAATTGTTTCTTTCCGATTTGCTTTGCTGTTTACTCATCATAGGTCCTCATTTCCCTTTGATCCTAGAGGCACTTTACTTTTATTTTTCCTTTCCTAACTCTCTTTCTTTCTAGCCCCATTGGGTAACTGCTAAGGAAATCAACAAAGGCAGCGGCGAAACAGCAGATTCTTTCCCAAATCTCACCATCTCATCAAATCAAGAGGGAGTGTGTATTTGAAAGGGTGCCTTTTTCTGATAAATGAATCTCCTTCTTCTCCTAAATATTTTTATTATCATCGCTATTATAATAAAATCCACATTTTATAGCTAAAGATCCAACTAGAGTAATGTCCACAGAAAGGAAGAACAATGGGGAAATTAATGAACTGAATCCTCATTTGTGTTTCTGTAGGGGAAGATGATAATTTGTTGGTTTTAATAAGTTCCTGGATTGAGTTGCTTCCACAGGCTAGTGCTGCTAGGCCCTGGTATCCACTGGGTAATGCAAGATGTGTAACTCAAATATTTTTATGTGGATTCAAACACATTTTCATTTCTTAATGGTCACCATTACTGACCAGATAAGAGAAAGACTTATCCACATAAGGCAAACAAATGATTAGTTTTGAAAACAGAAGCTTAAACAGGATGTTAATTAGCAGCCATAGAGATGGGAAGGTTCTGGATGGGAACAGTTCTGCAGACAAACCCACAGTATGGCTACTATGTACCAGGGTCCCATCCCTTACCGTATGGCTGCGGTCTGGCAAATGGTTCACTGGCAATTCATTACCATATTGCTTGGAATTCAGGAGCAAACTGTTTATGATTAGCAAATTCATTACGCTATCATAAAGGGGACCCTGTGGACTTTCCTCCCCTGTTGTTATTTTAAGGACATATGACAGGGAAGGAAGAGCCCTCCCTTTTCCAGCTGCCTCAAAGTACTGTTTGCTGGAAAGTTTGCCGGAATCTAGATAGAGTCTTTCAAAAGAAAATAAACAAGCAAAAAATCCCTGCAGTCATGAACTGTAGCCACAGCTGGAACTATTGGAACATTCCAGGAGATGAAAACAAAGATTCCCTGCTCCTTCCCTTCCATCTTACTGAGGACACATCAGTCACCCTCGTGAGTGCACTTTAGCCATAGCAAGAGCAAGATCAGAGAGAAATAAGGACTTGTGACCATTAGACCAGGAGACAGGAAGCAATGGTTCTGGAAGGGGCTCTGTTACTAACTTTGGGTAAGTCAGCTGAATCCTTGATCCTGAGCTTCAGAATCTGCAAAATAGATACACTCCTCTCTGTTTTACCTACTTCCAGTGGTGTGGGAAGCATCATGAGAACATGGTCTTTGATGGGGATAGTTACTCTGAATCTACCAGGCTGATTAAGCCACAGCAGATCAGCAGGTGAGGTATTGGAGAGATTTATTTTCAAGTAAATAGCAAAGGTAGGCAAGAAGAGAGGGACACCAGTCTCTCTACTATCAATAGGGTCTACCCAACTCTGTAATTTAGCATTTTAACTGGAGTTGCCAAGAAAGAGTACGTGGAGCTTTGCATAAGGTGAAAAGTGGAGATTGTGTCTGAGAACTGACTAATAGGAATGTGTTTTGCAGAGACTAAAGCTAGATGGAGTAGTCAAAATTCCTGAAGAGGCAGAAAAGCATTAAGACAGGAGGGTTACAATGGCAAACAGAAAAGGGAAGGAGGAAAAATAAGAACCAGACATTGAGTTAGTCACGTTGGTGTGATTTGTTAAGCATTGGCTGGGAAGGGATGTGGCAGTGGTGAAGGGAAACTTGCTCAGTAAGCACAGAGCATGGGATGACCCCATTTTGGTTAATGCACATAACGTGGAGAGACTCCTTGTAGAGGCTTGTTCCCTGAAGCCCACCATAGCCTGTTTCCTAATCTCACAAAGCCTGCCTCTAAGTAAAAATCCCAGGGCTTAGACAAGGGCCCTAATATCCTAAAAACACACACGACAATCACAAACACTATCACTCCCCTGCATCATCAATCTGACCTAAAAGAAGCATGCTTGCCACAATCAACATTAATTACACATTTAATTAACTCTCACTTTATTTCCTTCTTAGAATTCCAAGGGTCTCTGGGCAAGACTTTCCATGGACCACATCTCTGGAAAGAGCTGCCCATGGAACTTTAAAACGATGCCTTCTTCTTGTGATAAATTTCCCTGTCGCAAGCAGTAGAAGCATTACAAAGGAAAAGATTTTATTGATCATTCTTAAAAAAAAAACAAACCCAGAAATAGGATACATAGGACACACAGGTCCTTATCAGGATCTTGTGGTTTGGAAGAAGCACCACCTAGAAAATCTAGGATCCTGGGTCTGAATTCTGGGTCTGATGCTGATTCATGATGCAACATTGAATGTGTCAGTTAACTTATTTATGTTTCAGTTCTCCTATCTACAAAGTGACTGTAAGGTAAACTTTATTACATTGACTGGATGCGCTCTCACAGAATGTTTCTTGCAGCATAATCTTAGTATTCCCAGTGATTGCAGAGGTCCGGAGCTGTTCCTTTGCTTTATGAATGTTAAAGAATGAATAAGGGTACTTTTCAGCTTGATCACTCTAGCATCTCATGGTGCAATATTGCTGCCCATATTTATGATATATGAGGATATAGTGACCCTTGTCCACAACACAGATCCTAGACATGGAACTGTTCCTATGGGAATGAGATGTATTTTATGGTCTCCCAGGTCTGTTGAGTCCAACGAAACACCTACAGCATGCCAGGTGATCTGCTAGGCTCTGGGTTACTGGGATGAGATGGCACAGACCCTGCCCTGGAAGAGCTTATGTTCTCGTGGAGGCAGCTTAATCGCTAAACAACTAACTTTAGTTCAAGATGATATGTGAAACAATAGACTATCAGAGAGTTTCTCAAAGATTTCCCCCCAAGGATCAACTGCATTGGAAACAACTAGTGAGTTTAACAACCCCACCCCAATCTTCCCATATCTGTATCTCTCAGGGTGGAATTTGGGAATCTGCCTGTTTCACAAGTCTTCCAGCATCTTCTGCCCCACACTAAAGTCACTATGGGAAAAGTTAACTATGGGAACTCACAGACAGATGCTATGGAATCCTGCCTTTAGGGACCACTTATTTGAGTTCTATGTTCTTCTAAGCCCCGTGAAAAATCCAATAACATTTACTATAGAATCCATCACCTCTAGGAGCTTATACTTTTCTCAAGAGCCATAAAACCAGGATATCATATCCAAGGATAAGAGGAAGAAATCAGAGTTGGAGCTTACATCCCATGATGTTCTTGCTCTAGCCAAGACTTGTGGGCTTCCTCCTTCATGATTGATTCTTTCCCCAGGGCAGAGGTAACTTGCCCCACCATGGGAAGACGTAGCTCTGCCCAAGACTCTTGGACCCCTCTAATCCGGGGAAAGTGTTGAGAAACCTTTCAGGAATCCCTTTTCACTTCCAGTCCTGCTCTGACTGGATAATTCATTATCGGACCTTGGCTGTGTTCTGGGTACACTAAAGCTAACTTTATCCTTGCCCAATGTCCCGGCAACTCTATGGCCCTTGCTCTTCTGCGTCTTTGCCAGGGACATGCCCTTTACCTGCACCCCGTTCAATAGAGACAATGACACTTCTCTACCTGGCAATGCAGCCTAATGCAGGTGGGAGATGAAGAAAATGTGGCACATATACACCATGGAATACTATGCAGCCATAAAAAATGATGAGTTCATGTCCTTTGTAGGGACATGGATGAAACTGGAAAACATCATTCTCAGTAAACTATCGCAAGGACAAAAAACCAAACACCGCATGTTCTCACTCATAGGTGGGAATTGAACAATGAGAACTCATGGACACAGGAATGGGAACATCACACTCTGGGGCCTGTTGTGGGGTGGGGAGAGGGGGGAGGACAGCATTAGGAGATATACCTAATGCTATATGATGAGTTAATGGGTGCAGCAAACCAACATGGCACATGGATACATATGTAACAAACCTGCACATTGTGCACATGTACCCTAAAACCTAAAGTATAATAATAAAATAAATAAAAACAAAACAAAACAAAAAGCATTGTGTTGGAACTGCATAGCAATTTACACATTTTCCAGAGAGATAATATTATGTTCACTATATTAATATGTTTTAAGGACTCAGTCCACAAACCTGGTAAGTAGATGATTCAAGTCTCAGGCTGGCCCTGACTTACTCATAGTTTGTGGCCCTCATAATAATCACAGGTCCCTTATAAGGGGAGTGTTCATGGACAGGACATAAGTAGAGAGTCACTCTCTTTTCCTGGCTGTCCTCACCTTTGGTGAGCCAGTTTGCCAGAGTCAAAACAGTCTGGCATTTGGAGGCTTCCGTGTTCATTATTCTCTGTGTGATCTTGGGCAAGCTGTAGCCTTTTTGACCCTCAGGTTCTTTGCTGGTAAAACGGGACAATATACACATACTAGAGGTCACTGTTGAGTGAAGTGAATGAAATAATATAGGTAATGTCCTTAGCTCAGTAATGTTAGGTTCTCTCCCATTTCCTCTCTTCCCCCCCTTGTTTGTGGAGCCCCCGACCCTCGCCTTTCCTCACCGCTGCAAAGGAGGTCCTTTTGAGAAATACTTCTTGCTATGTTATCTGACAGTGACCAGGCTTGTTCTCACAAGACAATAGCTGATCCCTTCCTTCTCACAGTGCTATGAAAATCCCACCTCTTCCCGAAACCAGATAGAACCTGGTGAAAAGGCAGAGATGGATCCACTTTAACTTTGCTGGTCTGTTTGCATTTGCCCCTGACCTTTATATTCTGAGCCTTGGCTGGGTGCAGTGAAGCAAAGAAGGGGCTGGGAACAAGGAATGTGCAATGGTTCTGACCACCATGCTCTTTCTTGAACTGGAAACCTGCTAGAGGTTGCTAACACTCACACGTCAGGATAAGGGCAGGATTTCAAGTCAAGGATTTCAAGAAAGTATTTTATAGCAACCCAGCATGCCAGAGAGACACCAGCACTCCTTGGGGTGTGTTCCAACATAGGCCAAGTGATCAGGAGGAGTGATTATTTCTACAAAGGATAATCTTTCTTGTGCACTGTATTCTTTCTCTCCATGCCCCCTTTTAAAAAACAATAAGTAGCCAATTATTATCAATTTATTTTCGGCTTCTTATAATTACCTTATCCATGATTAATTCACTGGAGTCTAATTTGACTCTAGAGTTATTTTGCAGGAATGCTCCATCGTCGGGCATGGTGAGACTCTTGTGAGAGCAGGCTCAGTCTGTTTGGCTCATGGAGTTCAATTAATGCACGTGGAGAGGGACAAACAAGAGAATGAGAAATGGCAGGTGCTCCAGTCTTGCTGAGTTGCAAAGTCCCTCCACATTCATTATTTCATTTGATACACAGACTAGCTCTATGAGGTAGCTAGGATACCTATGATCATCTCCAGTCTACAAACTGGGACATGGACCCAGGTCAAATCACAGTGTGGTACCCAAGATGGGATTAAAACCCAATGTCGACACCCTCCTGGCCCCTCTTCCCCAACACACTGCAGCTCCAAGGATATTGATCAATGATTTTGATAGTGATCATTTCTGTAATACTTAGAAGTTTGCAAAATATTTCAAATTCCTGATCTTATTTAATCTTTACAACAATCCCGCGAGGCAGAGAAGAAATTTTAATACCCATTTTTATAGAGGAGATAACTTTGGTTTAGAGAGGTGAATTGCCCAAGATCATACAGCCTTTAAGGTGGGAAAACTGGATGAGAATCCTGGGATTAGCCTTCTGATAAAATGTTTTATTCTATTATAGCACCTCTGAATGTCAAGGACTCACCAGAAATGTGTGGTTTAAGTGTAGTATGGATCAGCCACATGACATCATAATTACATTTTGTAAAAACAGCTATTTTCTGTGACAGAGGCTCTTCTTAATTTAGGGAACTTTTGAGATAATGTTTACATATGTATATACATATGTGTGTTTGTGAATATGTATCAATAAAATGACATTTTGGGGAGACTCTAAAATTGCCATCAGAGTCTCAAAGGAGTGTGTGACCCCAAAACAACCAGTGAGTCTGGTGATTCTCGTCTCTTCTCCACCAATGAAAAATTAAGGCGGTGGTGGTGGCGTTTGGGACTGGGAAGAAGATGAGAAGGCTTTAGAGAAGACCAAGGGGACAGAGTCATGTAGGCCAAATGAGGTGAAAGTTTTAAGGGGCTGGGTCCAAGTAATGGTTACAGTGACAAAACTGCAGAGGCTAAAGGCTTAAACAAGTTGACACATTCAGCAGTTAGAGAAGTTTCTGTGGAGTTGTGGGAACAGAAAGCTGACTGTGGGTGTTAAAGAAGGTGGAGAGGAGGAAGGAGAGACAGTGAGTGCAGAAACCTTTCTTTACAATCTGGCAATTAAGGAAAGTGGAGAGATGGAATGCCAGGTTGGAGGGGAAAGCAGGACCAAGGAAAGTTCTCTCTCTCTTTTTTTTCTTTCTGTTAAAATGGGAGGAAGACTAATTGAAAGGGAGAGACCAGCTGAGGGAGAAGGAGCCTAATTAGGAGACAGGAGGAGATGAATCCTGAGCTGAGATGGAGGTTAACTTCAGAGCAGATCTGAGAGTCTCCAGGAGCAGGAGTGGAGATGGGAGGGAGAGGTGAAGATACAGAGGGAGTGTGAGCTTCTTGTGTGATTCCTGCCAATTTCATCTATCGTAGAACTTGTGGTGTTGCAGCAAATGGCAAGTGACACCATCCAACCAGGCTGCTTCCTGTCACCCTGGGCACAAAAATTCTTGGCTCTGGGCATCTGGCAGCTTCTCGCTGCCCTTCCCTGTCTATTCTGCATCCGTATTTCCCAGCTTCAGGCACTGACCCTGTCAGGTGCTTCTCCTTGAGCTCTCAGCCTCACAGAACTCTTCTGAGGGTGATTTCAGTAGTAAAATACAGAAATATGTTCCTGGGAAGTATGTACCTGGGAAATTGTTTTCTTTGCTATTGATTTATTTGATTGCTAAATCTTTTTTAAAAACTTGCACTACACAGTGTACAGATATATTGCATTATAGTTATGAAATAGATTATATTTGTCACTTTCTAAAGTTTTTTTTTTCTGGTCCTTGGACAGGCATGAACTTCCATGTTGTTTCTAAGGCATGAATAAAGTCTTCCTCTTATTTTACTTTTAGTGGCTTTCCCAGAAACATAACCTCCTAAGTCTATGAAGGAAACATTTTCAATGAGATCTTGAAGCATGTCTAAAGGCTTTCCCCTTGCTCTCCTCCTGCAGTTCTCCAGCTATTATATTTCTGATAGAAGGTATTCAGAAGGCATTCATAGGCAGAATCAGATTGCACGGACAGCTTCCTTAAGCTCCTGAGTCATTGGGCCATTTTCGCTGGGGACAGATCTGTCACCAAAAAATCCTCTCTGCTTGCCAAGCTAGTTAGTGGCCACCCCATTCTACTTGTGAAACTGCCCCATGGCAAGATGTGGCAATTTGGGGCTTACTTTTGAATCCTCCCTTCTCAATGGGAACACCACGCCTACTGGTTGCTCTTTGTCTCTAATGTGCTCATTGTCAGCCCCCTGCTGCACTGTGGGTACAAACAAGGCATACATCAAGGTTGGAATGGATTTTGTTGGAAAGCTCAAAGCCAGGTGTCAAGACAGAGGCCTTGTCTGGCCACACTTGAAAAACAAAACCTATTCTCTTGCCCCACTGCTCTCTGTTTCCCTTGCTTTGTTTTATTATTTTGCATAAGACATAGGGTGTATTGCCCTCTGTCTGAAAGACGTATGTCTTTCTCTTCAATTGAATATGACCCCCACACAGGATAAGAAACGTTTTCTGTTTTGAACCTGCTGTATCCTCACTGGCCTAACACAGTGCCTGATGCCTGGAAGGGGATCAATACACAGTTGTTGAATTAACTGTTGAATGACTGCGGCTATCAGGTTCATGCTTGCAAGAGTCCAGGAAGCAGTAGGGTATAGTGAGGAAAGAGCCAAATTTGGAACCAAGAAATCCAGCAATCACTTTCTGCCTCTGTCATCAGCTAGTGTGTGTGTGTGTGTGTGTGTGTGTGTGTGTGTGTATATATACACACACATATACACACTCCCATATATATGGGAGTTTATGAGAGAGAATGGGCTTAACACTATTACAAGGCAAAGTCCCACAATAGGCTGTCTGCAAGCTGGGGAAGAGAGAAGCTGGTAGTGGTTCAGTCTGAGCCAGAAAGCCTCAATCCAGGGAAGCTGACAGTCCAGACTTCAGTCTGTGGCCAAAGGCCTGAGAGCCTCTGGCAAGCCACTAGTGCGAGTTCCAGAGTCCACAAGCCAAAGAACCTGGAGTCTAATGTCCAAAGGTGGAAGGAGCAGGAAGAAGTCTCCAGCATGGGAGAAAGAAGGCAGCCAGAAGACCCAGCAAGCAGTTATCCCACCTTCTTTTTTTTTGAGACGGAGTCTTGCTCTTGTCACCCAGGCTGTAGTGCAGTGGTGCAATCTTGGCTTACTGCTACCTCTACCTCCTGGGTTCAAGCAATTCTCCTGCCTCAGCCTCTGGAGTAGCTGGGTTTACAGGCATCTGCCACCATGCCTGGCTAATTTTTGTATTTTTGCTAGAGATGGGGTTTCACCATGCTTGACAGGCTGGCCTCGAACTCCTGACCTCAAGTGCCTGCCTCAGCTTCCCAAAGTGTTGGGATTACAGGTGTGAGCCACTGCACCCAGCCAAGGTTATCCCACCTTCTTCTGCCTGCTTTGTTCTAGCTACTCTGGCAGTCAATTGGATGGTGCCCACCCACACTGCCAGTGGGTCTCCCTCTCCCGGTCCACTGACTCAAATGTCAATCTCCTCTGGCAACATCCTCACAGACACACCAAAGAACAATACTTTACAAGCTATCCAGACATCCTTCAATCCAATCAAGTTGACACCTAATATTAACCATCACACTTCGAAATGTAACTTCTCTGAATTTCACACCCTTTTGTATAATAAGGATGATACTTCTTTCATAGGAGGGTTGGAGCACTGAATTAAATTAAGTATGTTAAGAATTGAGTTTGTTCACATTTGCCACTACTATTAGGGATCAAGTTGCCCTTGGTAATGGGAATCATCTCTGCTCATTCTTCTTTCTCACTTCAACTGTCTGGTTTGAAAACAGATTATCACATTAATAGTCGTGAAGCATTGCCCCCAGGAAACTGGTGTTGCCACACAGAGCTTCACGAGGCCTTTGCTCACCTGAATTGCTAAAATGCCTTTGGGTAGTCTTCAAACTTTCAGCAAGCAGGTCAGACCTGGGAGCTGGGGCTTGCCAAGGTGCTGGGATAGCAGCATTTGGTCTCATGGCATAGGCATTCCGTGTCCTTTCCACTCTTTTCTCTGTGCTATGGGCTGCTACATTGCAGATACTATTTTACCAGTCCAGCCCCAAATTTAACTGGCTTCTCTTAAGGGCCATTACATATTAAGTGACCTAAATCCCTCAAGAAATGGAGCCAAGTTATCAGTAAGTGTACCTTTCCCAGGGTGTCATGGAGAGGTCTAGGGAAGAAGGGGGCTAACACAGGCAATGACTCGCTTCAGTAAGAAGGCAAGAGGACCCTGTCTCATAGAAATGTACATTGATATAATCCCAAGGTTGAAGCAAGACTCAGTCTTGGATTTATCACCACTCCTCTGACCTGTCCTCAAGGCTTCAACCCCTCACCTTGCTTTGTAGGATCACCAGGTGGCTGGGTGGCATTTTGAGGTCTACAGTGCTGACTGGGGACCAGTCAAGTGAAGTTTATGCCCTAGAGTTTAATTTCAAATAGAAATATGCCAGCAGGATCTTATAAACAATGCTTTGAGGCCCTGGCCATTGTATTTTGTTTGTTTCTTGTTTGATTTGGTTTTGTTTTTATTTCCTATTTTTCTGCTTTGGACAAACTTTCTTCCTCCATCCACATGCCCAAGTTTTTTTTGTTGTTGTTATTGTTACTTTCATCCCTCCTTCCTCTGTCTGTCCATTCTTTCTTCTCCTCCTGCATCCAAATTCACTCATGCATTTGCCAAATATTGACTGAGAGGTAGGGGTGAGAGAGAGAGTCAGACAGGGTGCAGCGTATGCAGAGATCCACAATTTAGGGGAATCCAGGATCTGAGTGAGGAAATATGAAGCTGGGAGGAAAGCAGTGGCCAGATACTGAACAACCTGGCTTTCTATTTTATGAGTTTTGACTCTATCCCAAAGCTTATATTATGGAGATCCATTAAGAAAGGGTGTGTGTGTGTGTGTGTGTGTGTGTGTGATGACCTGATTCTGTTTTAAAAAGCTCTGGCTTCCTTATGCCAAGAATGGGCTGGAAGGTGCTGGCTCGAAACAAAGTGTAGACTAACAGAGGGGAGTGGACAGACTGAAGAGAGGTGAAGGAGATAGGATTAGCAGGGCATAGTGACTGTCTCAGTGATGGTGTGGAGGGAGAAAGAGGAGTCAAAGATGACTACCAGGCCGGGCGCAGTTGCTCACACCTGTAATCCTAGCACTTTGGGAGGCTGAGGCAGGCGGATCAACCTGAGGTCAGGAGTTTGAGACCAGCCTGGCCAACATGGTGAGACCCTGTCTCTACTTAAAAAAAAAAAAATTGCTGGGCATTTTTTGTGATTGCCTGTGATCCCAGCTACTTGGGAGGCTGAGGCAGGAGAATCACTTAAACCCAGGAGGTGGAGGTTGCAGTGAGCCGAGATTGCAACACTGTACTCCAGCCTGGGTGACAGAGTGAGAAAAAAATAAAAGATGACTACCAAGTTTTAGCTGGATCACAAGGGTGGATGGTGTTTCTGATAACAGAGAAGAAGCAGCAGCACTTCTTGTTTCTTGTCAGGGTTGATGATGAGTGACTATGGACATGATGAAGGATAGCCTGAGTTAAGGAACGGACCATGAATGTACAGTAGGCACTAATTTGGGGAATTTGTGATTTCTCGTGTAGAATTCAACTGTCCAGATAGAAAGGTGGACATGGAAAAACTGGGCTTTGCAAATGGTCACCCAATTCTTGCCTTCCTGGTCCCCGGATCACCCTTCCTATACCACCACTGGAGAAAGAAGTACAGAACACTAACAAGGTACAAGCACTTTCTACCCTGCCAGGACTTGACTTAAAAGATGACCATGCACAGAACATTGTCCAAGATGCTTGCCTTTCCTCTTTTCAGACATGATTTGGCAGGAATGTAGTCTTCCATTTAGGTGATTAAGGATGTGGCTTGATGTTTCTATTTAGCCTTTATGCAGTGGCCTTCGTGAGTCAAGTCAAATCTCACCAAAGTTTCAAGTGAAAAGCAGTTGTTCCTTGCCCACTGAACTCAAATATTTTATCAAAAGTCTTCATTAAATGCCTAATTATGCAGTGAAAAAATAAATATGAGTCACAGAAAAACATTTAAAGAAACATGTCCAGAATCCATAACTAAAAAACTAGTATAAAGCAAATCAAAGAAGGTAATTTTGGCCTAGGAGTTAGAGGACTAGAATTATTCAGGCCATGTGGCTGAAATGCCTATAGAATAGTGGTTTCTGGCACAGCCTCTCGAGTCAGAATGCCTCGTTCAAATCCTGGCTCTTTCCTTGACTACCTATGCAACTTTGGATTATCACAACGTAATTAATATACATAAAACACTCACACCAGTATTTCACACAGAGGGTAAGTATTAGGTAATGCTGTTGTTATTATTGGTGTTGCTGTTATGAGCTATATACCATGAACAATTGAATTCTATCTTTGGGCAGCAATGTCTTTATTCATAAAATGAGGGCAAGATGTTATCTTTTCTAATTATGTTCTGAAGTGACTTGGGGCTCCTCTGCCCCATCCCATTCTACATTTTATTCATTTTATCCATCACCTTGGGGCTTCATATATGTTTTTACTTGCAGAAAGGGCTCTGAAAAACAAGTTGCAAATCATTAGGCCAGATGGTATAAGGTCTGTCTTCAACAAAAGTTTTGATTCTCTGAGTGAAAAACATGCTCTTGACAATGGATAGTGTGATAAAGTGGTTTCAGAGGAGGTGACCATATACCAGGGGGAGCTTCTTGGAAGAAGTGAGTTGGAAAGTTAAAATCTGGGTGTTTCTAGCAGTTGGTGAACCTGGAAGAGAAGTTGTAATTCCCAACGAGAGGTGAGTGTGGAACATAGATACAGAACCAAAATTATGCAGGGAGAAAAAGTTTCAAAGACCCAAATCCCTACAGTGAGGGAAAGAGAATGAGTAGACAAGGACTTCAAGATAATTTTCTCAAGTTGAAGTTTGATTAAAGTTCAAAGCAATGAACAAGGTGAGAAAAGATGATTGGCCCTATTGAGGAAAGCAGCACTTCATCTATCCTCTTTTTTGCATGGACAGGAAAGCAACGTTCAGAGGAAGAAAGCCCTTGTCCATGGGCACAGAATTAGTCACCAACTCTGGTAGCCATTATTAGCTGCGAACCAACTAGCCATTCCCCCTTTTTCCTTAGCAATAGTAATCCCAACTTTTTAGTTAGGCACATTGCTGATTGAATTAAAGAAAATATTTCTGATATGGCTTGGCTCTGTGCCCCACCAAAATCTAATCTTGAGTTGTAATCACTACACGTGGAGTGAGGGAAGTGATTGGATTATGGGGGCAGTTTCTCTCATGCTGTTTTTGTGATAGTGAATTCTCATGAGATCTGATGATTTTATAAATGGTAGTTTTCCCTGCACTTACACACACTCTCTCTCACTTGCTGCCATGTGCAACGTACCTGCTTCCCCTTCCACCATGGTTGTAAGTTTCCTGAGGTCTCACAAGCCATGTAGAACGTGAGTCAATTAAACCTCCTTTGTTTATAAATTACGCAGTCTCAAGTATGTCTTTATAGAAGTGTGAAAACAAACTAATACAATTTCCTAGCCTCCCTTGGCATTAGGGATGATCCAAAAATGTCCATGCAAGTTAAGGGCCTCCAGGAAAGAAGTTTTAGAGGGGTATAGTCAGCCAATACAGACTATTTTGCCCTCCTCATCTTCACTTCTTCTTGTGTCTCACCACGATGGCTTGGAGTTGCAGTGGTCACCTCAGATCTTAAGGTCACTTTGGAGATGGAACCCATGTGACTAGGAATGGCGGAACAGAAAGGTAGAAAGAGCTTGGGTCCTGGAGATGTGGCATAGCCACCATCCTAGCCCCGTATTGCCTACCTCTGGACTTCCTTTAAGTTGAGAGAAACACGTTCCTACCATATTTAAGCCATTTGGTATTCGAAACCCCATTCCTAGCCATGGAATGCCCTGGCAGAGCTGGTGCTGGCTGGGACCCCAGTGGTCCTTGGTGACCTTGCTCAGCAGTGCTCTTTCCACAAATGACCCCACTACGATCGTGTGTGGAACTATCTTGGTGTGTGTGTGTGCATGAGCAGACATCCACAGCCAAGTAATTTTCAAAGCTGTCAGCTCTGCTCTCCTGCAGCCTCCTGCTCCCCACCGCCTTCTCATTTCCACCAGAGGTAAGTGAGGCTGCTGGTGAGGAGCTTTTTCCTTCTCCCTTTTCTGAATTGTTTACTATATTAAACACTAAATATCCACTGCCCAGAATATTATTATGCTAATATTTCTTGATTTATTTTTATTTTTTATTTGTAATTAAAGAAAAAAAACTATAGGTACAATCTCATCCTTTTTATCCTTTCTGTGAGCCTATTCTACTCCTTCTTCCAAAAAAGCATTCTCTTGAACTTGCATGCATTCTGTGTTTTTATGCTTCTATTATGTATATATCTGAATCCATATGTGATTGATAACATTGTTTTATATGTTTTAAATATGTGTGTAAATGGTATATTAATGTGGTTTGATTTTTTACACAGACCTTGGATTTTTTCAAGATCATCCTTCTTGATGCCTGCATCTAGCTCACGGGAACTCACTGCTGTGCCTGTACAGTGTTTTCCCATTGCTCTATTGATGAACATTTAAATTGTTTTCCAATTTTCAATATTGTAAATAATGCGATAATAAACATCCTCTTAGCTGTCCTATGACACACAGGAGTAAGAGTTTTTCTAGGGATTATATTTACACACAAAACTAGTTGTCATAGGGTATGTATATACTTACTTTTACAAGGTATTTCTAAATTGCCCTCTAAAGAGATAAAAACAATTTGCACTTCCTCTAGGATGGCAGTGCCCATTTCCCATAAAAACTTGGCATTGCTGAACCTTTCAATTTCTGACAGTTGAATAGGTGTGAAATGCTATCTGTTTGCTTTTTAATGGGCATTTCCCTGATTATCAATGATGTAGGCTATGTTTTCATATTTTTATAGGCCATTTTGATTTCCATTTCTGTGAACTGCCTGCTTTAGTATTTTGTTTTTCTGTTGGGCTGTTTGTCTTTTACTTATCGTTGTCCCCATCTGACTCCCTATCCCATATACACACATTTTTGGAGATTAACCCTTTTTAGGTCACACGCATTGCAAACTTCTCCTCCAAATCTCTCACCTGTCTTTTAGCTTTGTTTATGGTGACTTTGTTCCTACACTTGGTCTTAAATTTTAACATAGTCAAATTCACTGATCTTTTTCTTTACTTTTTTTTACTTTTTCTTTTTTAACTTTACTTTTTCTTTACTTTTGTGTTCTTAAAAATTTTTCTTAATCAGATATTATAAAACTATCTTCCTGAATATTCTTTGAATAGTTTAAAATATAATTTTTTACTTTAACTTTTAATCCATCTGGAATTTATTTGCAATATTTTGTGTTATTTTGTATATGAAATTGAGCTCTAATGTTAATTTTCCAATATGAAGAGCCAATTTCTGTGACACTGTGTATCAAACAGTCCGTTCCTTCCCTACTTAGTTGTAATCACCCCATCATGTACCAGTTTTCCAAAATGCCTGGGTCTCTTTCTAGACTTTCTTGTTTATCCCACTGGTCTCTCTATCCCTATACTTCTCTTGCACAATTTTTTCCTGTGCTTTGATGTCTGCAGTGTAAATTCATCTTCTTCATAGTCAGTCTTTTTCAAATTTCTTTGGACTTTTCTTGGCCCTTTGGCTTTCAAATGAATTTTGATTAATCTTTTAATAAAATGCTTCCCTTCTACCTTATTCAACACATACTTCTCTTCCATCTCATTCCTATTCTGAAGGCTACTGCCCTCAAAGATCTAGGTTCCAGCCTTGAATCTCCCACCAAATGCCCATCTATTCTTGTGCAAGTCCCCTAATCTTTCTGGGTTTCAGTTTCCTCACCTGTCAGGTCTGCTTTGCCTATATCACAGGATTGCTGAGCTGATCACATGAGATAAAGATGAGAGATGCTTTGAACAGTTCAAAACACCAAGTTAAAGAGTTAAAAACAATAAACTCTACATGGTCTGAGACAAAATGTGAAATTCAGATTATTTCTCCCCCGGCTTTTTCTATACTTTGTGACACTCCTTTCTGTCAAACTTCCAGTGTTGTGAGATACGAAAGTCTTCTGTTCAGGGTAGAATTATTATGATGATGGGCTGGGGACAGCTGGGATTTATATGACCTGGGTCCCATTTCGGACTCCCTCTTTGTGACTTAATGTAAGGCACTTAAACTCTTCGAATCTCAATTTCTTCACCTTTAAGAAGAATATTAATAATTCTCTCCCCCAAGTAGTGTTGTGGTTTTTTTTTTTTTTTTTTTTTTTTTTTTTTTTTTTGAGACAGAGTCTTGCTCTGTTGCCCAGGCAGGAGTGCAGTGGTGTGATCTTGGCTCACTGCAATGTCTGCCTCCTGGATTCAAGCAATTCTCATGCCTCGGCCTCCCAAGTAGCTGAGACCACAGGAGCACACCGCCACACCTAGCTAATTTTTGTATTTTTAGTAGAGACAGGTTTTCCCCATGTTGGCCAGGCTGGTCTTGAACTCCTCACCTTAAATGATCTGCTGGCCTCAGCCTCTCAAAGTGCTGGGATTACAAGTAGCATTGTGAAATTCAAGAGATTTAGTATAGGTTAAGTGTTACATAAAATGTGAAGCCCTATAAGAATCATGAGGCATTATTATGAATGTTCTTGCTGACATTTGCATGCAGAAAGGACTTACAGAAAGGCAATGATGTTTCTCACCACTTGAATTGAACCATGTAGGATAATCAAAACCATTTTTATCTACAAGTATGGCTGGCCTAGTGTGATGTCTTCACAGTCTTCTAGAAGACGCAGGAAATGTTTTTTAAAAATACTATTTCCTTTAGGCTTTGCAGCCTGGATGTGTGGAAAAGTGGAGGTGGCTGGGGAGTTCGTCTTGTCCATCTGGACAAACAGGAAGAACTATCCTTATGCAGTGCTGGCTCACCACTGACCCGAGGGAGTGAGAACTTGGGGGCTAAAGGGTGCGAACAAATCAGTCTTTGTACCTTCCTTGCTGAGTGTGGATACCATTCAGTTAGACTGAACATTGAGGTCAGCCCTGATGTAATGTGAGAGCACTTCCCCTGGAGTGAGCAGATGGTTTTGCCTTCCCAGCCCCTTAAATGTTTTTAACCCTTGCTACTCAGGTGACCAGAGCATCTTCATTTCCTGCACCAGGATCAGACTTGGGCTTGAGCCAATGACATTCATGGGCCAGATGACTCAAAGCTGTAGTCCACCTGCTTACTGTAACACAGAATGCCCTTTTCCCCACTAAGTTCTTACCCTTTCCTCAGTTCTGTTGAAATAAGATTTCTCACCTGTTCCTCAGCCACTTCCATGGCTGACCATGAACTCTGCTCTTTTGACCACCAGTACCTGCTGAAAGTTGCTGGAATCCTTCTAAGCCAATATCAGGACTACCTGCCCTGCCCTGCCCTGCCCTGCCCTGCCCTGCCCTCAGCCTCTGCCAATGCCACTCCTTTGCTGTTGTTTGGGCAGAACCCTGGATTTGGATGTTGGTATGGATCTTAGTCCCCAGACCTTACGATCTGCTTGTTTTTTTCCTCTGGGGTCCACACCATATCCAACCCAATCTCATTCTGCCATGCTCACGTTATCCTTGCCTGCTCTTGCTCTCATGTTCACACATCCTCAAAGAGTCCACTCTCCTTCAAGGCCATACCTCATTTCTCCTTACACTATAGATGAAACACATGACTCTTTTCCTTCTGATTCCTAAGTTCTGAGTCTAGGACCACTTTGTAGTCAGGTTTAATTCCAGACCACAGCTGACATTTTATTTTTTTCACATGTAAAAGTGAAGCTTAGGTACAGGTATTCTAGAAGTAGCTGTGATTATTTGCTTAAATCATCTTTCATGAATGAAGGACATATTACCCTAGCTATTGGGAGTTGACCTTGGCAGAAGAAAGCTGACTTAGTTACACCAGCAATTCTCCCCAACACACATACACAGGGCAGCCCATGTCCTGTGACTGCTTGATGTGGTCATAGTAATCAGAGAAAGAGTTTAAAGTCTCAGCCCCTCTTGATAACTCTGAGAGGCCATCCCATTTTAGGTATCCCCATGGGATCAGCTGGACCTTGTGATGAGCCCAAAGTCCAGCTCCTCCCTCTGCGTCTTCTGCCTCTTTTAATTCCACTCCTCTGCCGTGGCTGATCCTGAAAGCCCTCTTACTTCCAACACCCACACCTTCATCTCAGAGTTTGATGCTTGGGGACCCCAACCTGCAACAGGTATCCACAACTATTTCTTTGCTCAACCAACCCTCTACTGACTCACCATCTTTCCTCCCCATGGTAGGCAGAATAATGCCCATCTCCACTCAAAGATGCCTGTGCCCTAATCCCCAGGAACTTGCGAATGTGTTGCCTTATATGGCAAGAGGGACTTTGCGGATGTAATTAAAAGTCATTGAACTCAAGATAAGCAGATTATTCTGCATCATTCAGGTGGATCCAGCCTAATCGTATGAGCCCTTAAAAGTGGAAAACCTTTGTTGGCTGTGGCCAGAGATAGACTACAGAAGAATGGTCAGGGAGATGCAATGTTGCTGCCTTTGAAGATGGAGGAAGGAGCCATCAACCAAGGAATGCAGGCAACCTCTAGAAGCTGGAAAGGGCAAGGAAATAGATTCTTTTCAGAGTCTCCAGAAAAGAACCCACACTTGATTTTAGTCCAGTGTGAGCCTTGTCAGACCTCTGACCTACAGAACTGTATGTAAAACAATGAATTTGTGTTGCTTTAAGCCACTGAAGTTTGCCATAATTCATTATAGCAGCAACAGGAAACTGATACAGTCCCTTAGGAGGCATCTTAATACTTGCTCTTTTGCATGATCTTGGACATGCCCTTCACTGGTCTGAGCCTTAATTTTCTCACCTGTAAAACGACAATTTTAGACCACATGCTGAAAAGCCTTTTTCAACCTGACATTTTTCATTCTAACTGTATGGATTACCTACTTTGCAACATTTATCTTTTTATTCTAGCAAGGCAGAGTTTACTTGTCTTTTTGATGATTATTCCGGGAAAACCTATTTGAGATGCTGCAGGAGGCAACGAATGGCCATACAACAGGATGAGGAGTGAGATACTCTTTTTCTTGGTCTGTCTAACTCTTCCGGTCTGTCTTTATGTTGATTTCTAAATTTTCTATTCCATAACTCTTTATGGCCATGGGAAAAATGCTTCTCAGCTGGTGACCAATTTATGAAACAAAGCTGGATGGCTAACAGATTCTGTCGTTTTTCTTTTTGCTAGTGGACTTGCAAATACATTTTTATTTTTTGGTTATGCTGAAAATAATTTGTGAAAAATGATAGTTACCAAGCTTATAAGTGGGATCAAAGGTAGCAGTGTTCTGACTGCTGGTGAAAGTTAACTCAGCCTCTAGGAAAATCCACCACTTTTCAGATTAAAAAAAAAAAAAGTCCCTAGCCTGAATTTTGTCAGGAGAAGTTATAATAAAGTGCCACTGTAATTAAAATACTTATAAACCTGCAAGACACAGCTGTTGTGAAAGGAAAACACGATGCTAAAATGGGATAAAAGGAGACCCTCGTCTGGCTCCCTTGCCCTCCCAGTGGGTATCTAATACAGTTGCCACTCCATTAACTGCTCTGTGTTAAGAAAAGCTGAGCTGACCCCAAAACAATAATGGCAGTAGCAGAATTCTAATGATGACTCTCTTCCACACTTATCTAGATGGTATGCTTTTCAAAGCACTTTCTGTCTACTCACTGGTTTGAGCCCCAAGTTCTCAGTATTTCCCTAAGAAAGTAGGGGAAGTAGAGAGGGTGAACATCATCCGCTTGATTTGACAGATGAGAAAAACATGGCTTCCTTGGAGTCTAAATTAAACTTGTGTCATCACAGCAGCCAACAGCAGGTCTGGGGCCAGGGGCTGGTCTCCATGTTGAGGACTGTGTTGACTATAGCTCATTGCTCCTGGCAGTTGGAGTCACCCAACACAGGGTCAAACACAGTCTCCAAAGACTTTACACTGCAAACCTAGAGACACTGTAACAGTTCTTTTTGCACTCAGTAGAAAAAAAGAAAGTCACTGGAGAATTATTCACTAAAGTTAGCTAGGAAAAGGCCAAAGAGTTGAAGTGAAGAAAAAACTATAAGAAACCAAGAAGTGGATTTCAGACAGTCACCTGCCTACTAGGGTTTGTGATGCTGGCCACACAGTGTTGTTTCCAAACATACCAAACTGGAGGGCACCCATTTTCTCCCCTCTTGGGGCCCCACTCACATTCCTTGGAGAAATTTCCAAGAACCTTCTACATTATGGCCTCTGTAAACTGAAATCACCAACATTAATACTATTTGCTCCTCCTCACCAACCCAGGTGCAATTAGGCTGACCAGCCTTGAAAACAGTAAGATGACCTGAGGTCAGTAGCATGTAGTGGAATAAAAAAGAATAATCTTCCCAGGTATCCCAACACATTTGAACAATGTGGAATTGAGACTGTCTCTTCAAAGATTCCATTTATCTTGGTAAGATGCCATTTTACATTTGGTGTAGTAATATAATTTTGACTTAAAAGGCCAGGGTTTGAGAACTAAGTGGCCACTTTGACTGGGCTATCATATGATCATCATGGTCATTATCCCCTGGTCTCCCTGAGGGTCAGTTCTTTCATCTATGAAACAGAGTGATCATAGTGAGTCTCCTTTTCACTTACAAGGCTGTCATGAGAATCAAATAAATAAATGCTAAAGCACTATAGAAGAGATGTTATGATTTTATCTTTGGCAGTCGTGCTAATCATTTTAATAGTAGCCTATTAATAACAATGATATTATAAGAAACAGCAATTGTGGTAGTGTTGGTAAGGCACTTCAGGGATTATTTATATATGTGGCTACTTGCTGGAAAAGCCACCCATGTGTTGAGATAATGTGTATTGTGCTCTTTCTTGAATTATCTCCTTGGGACTTTACAATAACCCCAAGAGGTATGTCTTATTATTGTCATTACACACACACACACTCAAAAAAAAAAAAAAAAAGAAAACCAACCAACCAGCCAACAAACAAAAAACTAAAGCATAGAGAGAGAGAAAGAGAGAGAGAGAGAGAGAGTTAGTTTGAAAGCTAGTGTCTTGAAACCCCAGTGAGTTCTGCTGACTTCTAGCACTGACAGGCAAATCTACCACTTCCAGTGGAGAACAACCTTGAAACCTAGAATCTTTAGGACCTTGTTGCTGGTGGCTTATTGCCTTAACCATGAGAAGGGGATATAGCTGGCATTAGAAGTTCCTCCATATAGGGAAGAACAATTGACCATTCAAAGAGTCATCGATAAGTTAACTAATCCCTGCTCTGTGAGATATGTATGAATGCCATTACAAATTTCCTCAGCAAGAAGGTTATAATGCTATGATCTTTCCTGACAGCACCCACAGTGTGTGCTACCCTTTTGCACGGTGGAATTTTGGGGAAGTAACTACCAGCCAGAGAATACTTCAAGGCCTCTTTCATCAAGGAGAGGCCCATATGATTAGTTTTCACCAGTAAGGTATGAATGAAAGTGATGTGTGCCAATTTTACTCCAAGGTGGGTAGGAAGTGGGGGTGTCACCTTCATTTTCTCCTTCCCAATCAACCCATCTAGATACAGAGGACCCAACATACAACTCAGAGTCCCTAGAAGATGGAGAAACCACACACAATAGGCAGATGGGTTTCTGAACCATCACTTGGACAAAAACTCTTTTGGCTATTATATGAGCGAAATATGATCCATTTTGTTAAGCCATCAAAGTTTGAATGTTATCTGTTACAACAGCTATTCTGTTATAGATCCCAATGAAAAGCGATCCACCAGTATTTCAGACCTAATCCTAATCCTCTGCCATTTTTGAGGCTATTACCCTCCTCCCCCAGTGATGCCAGCACATCCATCTTGAGCAGCTTTCTTTGTGCTTTATATAAGTATAGAACAGCTGGTCCTCTTGTCAAACAACCAATTAATCGATGCCTGGCAAAACAGTAGTTTTTATCAGCAAGTGACCTTAAGATATACTTTATATTGCTGGGGAAATCATTCCAATCCCAAATCAGTGGCATCCCAACTCAGGCCTCCGTGGTGGCATGAGGCAGGAAAACTAATGAAGTATAGAGGCTATTAATGGCTTTATCTTTTCTCTCACCCATTCCCTCTCCTTTTTCAAATTTGCAATTATGTTCAGCAGTGTCAGATCTGTTCATCTATTTTTGACATATAAATAGAACCTATCCCTTTTAAATTTTTCAGAGGAGATGGGCATGTGATTATTGTTACCATTTGTCTGGAAACAACCAGAATGGAGTGGGGAAGACTCAAGGAGGAGATCTTCACAGGACCCACCTCTCGTCACAGCTCCCATGTGGTTGTAATCACCCCAGAGGGAAAAATAATTTCAGTTTTTTATGGTTTAATTATTGGTGATAGCAGCTGTTTTGAAGACAGAAACACAGAAACAAGTTCTAGAACATACTCACGGTTTCCTTGGTCAAAGTGGTGTCAGTGGTTCTATAAAGCTCTTATGAACCTCTACTTAGTTGACTGCAAGTAGTAAGCAAGAGACAATCCTGTAAAGAGAGTGGAGGTCAGAATCAAGAAGTCTTGAGGGTTTAAACCACTTTTTGAAAATATAATAATATTTACTCTTTTAAAAATTATAAACAATACATGTTCCTCTTACAGAAAAAAAAAAGAAAAAAAATAAGGAAATAGGACATAAAACTCATCTGTTATTCCACCATCTAGATACAACTACTGTTAACCCAGGAACACTTAAAGAGTGTTTATGAATATTTATGTATTTATGCAAATATATTTTCTATTGGTCTTAGTTTACAAAACAGGGATCCTATTGTCCTTGCTGTTTTGTGACCTTTTATTTCATTGAATAAGATATTAATGAATATCCTTTGCCGATGAATAAACTTCAACTCTGTGGTAGACAAGTTCTAAGATGACTCCCTTAGATCCCCACCACCTTGTGTTCTCACCATTTTTCAACTGTGTGATCCACTCCATTTGAGTGTGGGCTGAACCTTTGACTTACATCCAACCAACAGAATATCACAGAAGTGTTGGGATATCATTTCTGATATTAGGTTACAAAAAGACTCTATCTTCTTGCTCACCCTCTCTTATTCTCTGGCTTTCTGCCATGGAGCCAACTGCCATGTCATCCACCGTCTGCCCTACAGAAATGCCCATGTGTCAAAGAGCTAAGGGAGACCAGCCCAGGAGGAGCTGAATCCTGCCAACAATCACTTGAGTGAACTTGAGAGTGAATCCTCTCCATGTTAAGCCTTGAGGTGATTGTAGCTCCAGCAAATACCTTCATTGTAGCCTTATGAGAGATCTGAGTCAGAGGATCGAGTTAAGCCAAGCCCAGATTCCAGACCCTCAGAAACTGTGAGATAATAAATTTGTCGTTCTAAGCTGCTAAGTTTTGGTGTAAAACAGCCATAGATAACTGATACAAATCACATAATTTTTAATAGCTACTTCATATTTTAATATGTCTGTACCATAATTTACTCAATCTTTTGTTGCTGCACATTTTGGTTATTTTGTTTTGCTATTATAAACAGGGCTACAATGAATATTATTGTACTTAAACATTGGTACACATTCTTCTTTCCTAAGGATAAATTCCTTGAAGTAGAATAGCTGGCCGTCAATGCGTATGCATTTTTTAAAGCTTTTGATGTGCTATTCCCCAATCACTTTCTGGTAGGATTGTATTCATTTACAGTCCTGCTGTCTGTAGTTCGGAGTGGGTTTTTGGTTAATTTCAACTACTTTATCTTGAGTTGTCTCCATGAAAACCAGTTACAAACCAAAACCGAAACCCCAAACAAGAACCCAGGAAAGAAAACTAAGGTTGAATCTTGAAAACTATGAGATAAATTTGAAGCTAAACAATTTTCAAAGTACCAGTGTTTTGAAATAAGTCCGATAAATTCAACCACCCTCAAATTGTTATTCTTATCTTTCAATGGACACAGAAGTCCTGAAAATGTGGTGATACTCACAGTCTTCATGAACTTTGAAAGGGAAAACAACAATTTCCCTGGTTGAAGTCAACAAAACAATAGGCTAGTTTGAAAATCCTAAGTTTATTTTCAGTTGCACAAAGGATTGTCAATAAATTCAACTTTTTAAATTACTAAGCTGGATAAACTGAATTCAATAGATTTTTTTGGAAGCATTTTGTATACATAGATACCACCACCATTTCCAAATTGCAACCCTTACTGTTGGGGAAGAGTAAATATTTTAATGAATGCTATATATTTTAACAAGCTCTGAACTCTGCGATTGGTTTAAGCTAAGGGTGCAATTTCAGGCATCTAAATAAGTAAATAAATGAGGAAGAAAATCCATGTTAATTGCAGTAATTTGCGGCACTTTCAAATTCTTAATTAAGAAATAAAATAGGATTCATTAGCCATGCCCAGTGTAGATGACATACATAGATCACCATTATGACCAGACACAAGACCTGAAGTCATTGCCATAAATGAAATAACAGAGAAAAATCACTGGTGCATTATTTGCCAGAATATGCAGGCACAAAGAGGGAGGAGAGAGGGGAGAGAGACACATAAAATTCCTGTCCTCCAAAACCTGGCCTGGGGGTTGCATTATCCCAAAACATCTCCCCTGAGCCTGGAATCCTGCCTCTTCCTAATTTTTGGGGTTGGTTCCTCCCTCAAGCCTCACACAAAACTTCTCTTAGCCTGTCTGATAACCTTACCAGTGCTTACTTTTTAAACTTTATCAATTATCTTCCCCAGGTCTTTTGTGTACCTGGACTGCAGGTCTCTCTGCCTGCTTCATTTTCTTAGTGAGTCCTAATATATATATATATATATATATATATTTTTTTTTTTTTTAACAAACTGGAAAGAAGAAAAGAACTTTGGTTATAACCAGAAACATTCTGACTCATGCTGCTTTTTAAAAATTAAGCATTAAATTAGAGAGAACACATAATTTACTATTAGAAAAATTACTTTTGACTGGGACAAATGTTTCTCTGGACAGGGCACCAGACATTAATTGGGACTTTTCCTGGCAAGCCAAGATGCTTGGTGCCTCTAAGGAAAGCCCATGCAGGCCCCCAGGGGAGGGGGAAGGTGGCAGTGGGCATGAGTTTTCAGGCATGTAAGGGGAGCTCTGTTCTGGTTACGTGGGCTGTGGGGGTAATCTCAATGTGTGCTTGTTTGGAAGAAAGAGCACTGATGTACCTGGCTGTGGGCAGAGATGACTGGTCATTGTATTCCTGGTGAGAACGCTAATGTAGACTATAGGGATGTATCCCTTGGGCCTTCCCTTTCCTGCTGTTCTACCTATCTTAGTGTTGATAACCAGGTAGGCATGAACACTCTGTGGAGACAGGCACGGGCAGTTGTGGGCAGCCAATTGCATTCAGCTCAGCAGTAAGAAGGGTACAGAGTACAGGGCATAAGCAATTTGAAGAGGTCTGGAAACTCAAGGTGAAGAAAGGAAAGAAAGAAAATAATCCATTGAAGATCTCTAAAAGAAATTGAAGAATCTTGTCTGGGATTAGACACTGAAATATTTTGGGCAGGTAGCAAAGTTTTTGGTGTTACTTGTAGACTCAAGCAAATCAGAAATGAGCATATACACTTCTCAAAACCTATTATATCTTCATGTGGAAGGCATAAGAATAGTCTGAGACATACTTTTTGTTTTGGGGGGACTTATGGGTTGCTTCCTTAAGTCAGAGGCTCCCTTTCCTTTGAAATGGAAAGCAGAGAGAAAGCTGGACTCTGCTAGCCCTACTTACTGAACCATGCAAATCCTTTCTTGGGGAAGGCCGTCCACAATTCCACACCCTTGATGAAGACCCTCATGGAATTTATGAGAGGTGCAATAAATGTTCATGTCTTGCAATGTTTCATTTCCCAAAGGATCCCTCCTCCCTGTCCACATCCGGACACAGTCCAGACCTTTGGGGGCTCAGAGGCCTGTTGCTGTGGGTAATGTGAATGATTATTTCCATTCCTTACCAAAACAGGGGTAGAACAGCATCATTATGCCTTTAATTTTCTGAAGATTTATGGTAAAGCAGATACAGAGCTTTTCCAATTTTAGAAGTAAGACAAAGAGAAACAAATTCAAAATACATCCATAAAAACTGAGGCTAGATACCAGGCTAGGAAAAGAAAAACCAACTATATAGAGTGCTCCTGTAGAATTCACTATTTCCTGTATGCTAGGTACTCTGACTTGGCACAGATAGTGAGTGAGAGTAGTATGCTGAGAAGACATCACGAAGGATGAGAAAAAAGTAGGCAGGAGATGTCAGAGCCATGACAAGCCCTGGGAAGCATGCTTTATTATGCTGTTGCAAGGAAGATCAAGGAGAATTCATTGTTAAAGTTCTTTTGAGGACAGGTCTGAAATACAGTTTTATCTCAATCATTACATTTGAGAATTGTTTGTTCATTCTTTTATTTATTCATTTTATTATTAGCTATTAATATTAACAAACATTAATTGAGCATTTTCTCTTTGTCAGATACAGTGCTAGGTGCTAGAGATTTAGGGGAGGCAAAATTGGGATATATAGCCTTTTAAAAAGAGCTTTACTTTTAAGACAGTGTTGTTAAGATAGCCCTGCCGACTTCCTTTTGAATTTGCTCCAAGACAATAATAATAAGAAGAAACAGAAATGCAAACCTCACCTTTGTTGAGGAAGGGCTGCCAAAAGCAGTAAAGTTCCAACCTAGGGCAGGTAGATGCTGAAAGGTGTCTGCTGCCAAAGACCTCAAGCAAAGCTCGCAGAGCACAGAGTTTGCCAAAGAGGGCAGAACCAACACCATCTTTTGGGGGACAAATGGTCTAAGGTGAATGGCTGCCTGTGAAAGCATCCCTGGACTCTTCCATTAAGAAAAGGGGAGGTGGTATAAATAAGAAAACACTTAAAAATTCTATTTAAGCTTGTCTGTTGGGAAGGCGGGTTAGAGAAGATAGGTTCCACATTAATTGGTCTTGGCAACTGCCAATCTCTTTTTCTTTCTGGAAAAAGGTAAAGGCTAAATTAACTTGTACACATATCCACACACACAACCTTGTGTGTTGTCAGGCACATCCCTGTAAACTAGAGAGATGCTACTGGATGACATTATAGGCTGGCTCTTCACGCCTTCCTTTTTCTGCAAAATAGCTGGTTAAGAAAGAGCTTATCTCAGTCAAATGAGAGCCAGAAATAAACAGAAACCATCAGAAGAAGTCTACAAAGATATTGCAAGAAAAGAAGGTAATGATAAAAGGAAACAAACAGACGAAGAACAAGTACAAAATTGTGTTACCATCAAGCTAAAGGAAACTGTGCTAAGCAAACTATCATAGACAGTGGCTGGCAAGATGGCTGCAAAGAAACAGCTCCAGTCTGCAGCTCTCAGTGAGATCAATACAGAAGGCAGGTGATTTCTGCATTTCCAACTGAGGTATCCAGCTCATCTCATTGGGACTGGTTAGACAGTGGATGCAGCCCATTTAGGGCGAGCAGAAGCAGGGTGGGGCGTTGCCTCACCTGGGAAGCACAAAGGATCGCAGAACTCCCTCTTCTATTCAAGGGAAGCCGTGAGGGACTGTGCCTTGAGGAACAGCGCATTCTGGCCCAGATACTATTCTTTTCCCATGGTCTTTGCAACCCACAGACCAGGAGATTCCCTTGGGTGCCTACACCACCAGGGCCCTGGGTTTCGAGCACAAAAGTGGGTGGTTGTTTGGGCAGACACCAAGCTAGCTGCAGGAGTTTTTCTTCATACCCCAGTGGCACCTGGAACCCCAGTGAGACAGAACAATTCACTCTCCTGGAAAGGGGGCTGAAGCCAGGGAGCCAAGTGGCCTAGGTCAGCGGATCCCACCCCCATGGAGCCCAGCAAGCTAAGATCCACTGGCTTGAAATTCTTGCTGCCAGCACAGCCATCTGAAGTCAGCCTGGGATGCTCGAGCTTGGTTGGGGTAAGGGCATCCACCATTACTGAGGCTTGAGTAGGTGGTTTTCCCCTCACAGTGTAAACAACGCCACCAGGAAGTTGGAACTCAGTGGAGCCCACTGCTGCTCGACAAAGCTGCTGTAGCCAGACTGCCTCTCTAGATTCCTCCTCCCTGGGCAGGGTATCTCTGAAAGAAAGGCAGCAGCCCCATTCACGGGCTTATAGATAAAACTCCCATCTCCTTGGGACAAAGCACCTGGGGGAAGGGGTGGCTGTGGGTGCAGCTTCAGTAGACTTAAATGTTTCTGCCTGCTGACTCTGAAGAGATCAGCGGATCTCCCAGCACAGCACTTGAGCTCTGCTAAGGGACAGACTGCCTCCTAAAGTGGGTCCCTGACCCCCATGCCTTCTTACTGGGACCCTCCTAGCAGGGGTTGACAGACACCTCATACAGGAGAGCTCCGGCTGGCATCTTATTGGTACCCCCCTGGGACAAAGCATCCAGAGGAAGGAACAGGCAGCAATCTTTGCTGTTCTGCAGCTTCCACTGGTGATACCCAGGCAAACAGGGTCTGGAGTGGACCTCCAGCAAGCTCCAGCAGACCTGCTGCAGAGGGGCCTGGCTGTTAGAAGGAAAATTAACAAACAGAAAGGAATAACATCAACATCAACAAAAAGGATGTCCACACAAAAACCCCATCCGAAGGTCACCAACATCAAAGACCAAAAGCAGATAAATCCATGAAGATGAGGAAAAACCAGTACAAAAAGGCTGAAAACTCCAAAAACCAGAACTCCTCTTCTCCAAAGGATCACAACTCCCCGCCAGCAAGGGAATAAAACTGGATGGAGAATGAGTTTGACGAATTGACAGAAGTAGACTTCAGAAGGTGGGTAATAAACTCCTCCAAGCTAAAGAAGCATGTTCTAACCCAATGCAAGGAAGCCAAGAACCTTGAAAAAAGGTTAGAGGAATTGCTAACTGGAATAACCAGTTTAGAGAAGAACATCAATGACCTAACGGAGCTGAAAGACACAGCATAAGAACTTCGTGAAGCATACACAAGTATCAATAGCTGAACTGATCAAGTGGAAGAAAGGATATCAGAGACTGAAGATCAACTTAATGAAATAAAGCATGAAGACAAGATTAGAGAAAAAAGAATGAAAAGGAACAAACAAAGCCTCTAAGAAATATGGGACTATGTGAAAAGACCAAACCTACGTTTGACTGGTGTACCTGAAAGTGATGAGGAGAATGGAACCAAGTTGGAAAACACTCTTCAGGATACTATTCAGGAGAACTTCCCCAGCCTCGCGAGAGAGGCCAACATTCAAATTCAGGAAATACAGAAAACACCACAAAGATACTTCTCAAGAAGAGCAAGCCCAAGGAACATAATCATCACCTTCACCAAGGTTGAAATAAAGGAAAAAATGTTAAGGGCAGTCAGAGAGAAAGGTCAGGTTACCCACAAAGAGAAGCTCACCAGACTAACAGCAGATCTCTCTGCAGAAACCTTACAAACCAGAAGAGAGTGGGCGCCAATATTCAACATTCTTAAAGCAAAGAGTTTTCAGCCCAGAATTTCATATCCAGCCAAACTAAGCTTCATAAGAGAAGGAGAAATAAAATCATTTACAGAGAAGCAAATGCTGAGAGATTTTGTCACCACCAGGCCCACCTTGCAAGAGCTCCTGAAGGAAGCACTAAATATGGAAAGGAAAAACCAGTACCAGCCACTGCAAAAACATACCAAATTGTAAAGACCATCAATACTACAAAGAAACTGCATCAACTAATGGGCAAAATAAGCAGCTAGCATCATAATGACAGGATCAAATTCACACATAACGATATTAATCTTAAATGTAAATGGGCTAAATGTCCCAATTAAGAGACACAGACTGGAAAATTGGATAAAGAGTCAAGACCAATTAGTGTGCTGTATTCGGAAGACCCATCTCATGTGCAACGACACACATAGGCTCAAAATAAAGGGATGGAGGAAGATTTACCAAGCAAATGGAAAGCAAAAAAAGCAGGGGTTGCAATCCTAGTCTCTGATAAAACAGACTTTAAACCAACAAAGATAAAAAAAAGACAAAGAAGGGCATTATGTAATGGTAAAGGGATCAACGCAACAAGAAGAGATAACTATCATATATATATATATATCCTAAATATATATATCCTAAATATATATATAACCTAAACATATATCTATATCTATATCCTAAATGTGTGTGTATATACACATACATATACATATATCCTAAATATATGCACCCAATACAGGAGCACCCATATTCATAAAGCAAGTTCTTAGAGACATACAAAGAGACTTAGACTCCCACACAATAATAGTGTATTAACACCCCACTGTCAATATTTGACAGATCAATGAGACAGAAAGTTAACAAGGATATTCAGGACTTAAACTCAGCTCTGGACCAAACAGACATCTAAAGAACTCCCCACCCCAAGTCAGCAGAATATACATTTTTTCTCAACACTACATCACATTTATTCTAAAATTGACCACATAATTGGAAGTAAAACCCTCCTCAGCAAATGCAAAAGAACAGAAATCATAACAGTCTCTCAGACCACAGTGCAATCAAATTAGAAATCAGGATTAAGAAACTCACTCAAAACTGCACAACTACATGGAAACTGAACAACCTGCTCCTGAATGAATACTGGGTACATAATGAAATTAAGGCAGAAATAAATAAGTTCTTTGAAACCAGTGAGAAGAAAGACACAACATACCAGAATCTCTGGGACACAGCTAAAGCAGTGTTTAAAGGGAAATTTATAGCATTAAATGCCCACAGGAGAAAGTGGGAAAGATCTAGAATCGACACCCTAACATCACAATTAAAAGAACTAGAGAAGCAAGAGCAAACAAATTCAAAATCTAGCAGAGGACAAGAAATAACTAAGATCAGAGCAGAACTGAAGGAGATAGAGACATGAAAAACCCTCAAAAAATTAATGAATCCAGGAGCTGGTTTTTTGAAAAGATTAACAAAATAGATAGATTGCTAGCCAGACTAATAAAGAAGAAAAGAGAGAAGAATCAAATAGACACAATAAAAATGATAAAGGAGATATCACCACTGATCCTACAGAAATACAAACTACTATCAGAGAATAATATAAACACCTCTATGCAAATAAACTAGAAAATCTAGAAGAAATGGATAAATTCCTGGACACATACACCCTCCCAAGACTAAACCAGGAAGAAGTCGAATCCCTGAATAGACCAACAACGAGTTCTGAAATTGAGGCAACAATTAACAGCCTACCAACAAAAAAAGCCCAGGACCAGACGGATTCACAGCTAAATTATACCAGAGGTACAAAGAGGAGCTGGTACCATTCCTTCTGAAACTATTCCAAACAGTAGGAAAAGAGGGACCCCTCCCTAACTCATTTTACTGGGCCAAAATCATCCTGATACAAAAACCTGGCAGACACACAACAAAAAAAGAAAATTTCTGGCCAATATCCCCGATGAACGTCAATGCAAAAATACTCAATAAAATACGGGGAAACCAAATCCAGCAGCACATCAAAAAGCTTATCCACCACAATCAAATGGGCTTCAACCCCGGGATGCAAGGGGGTTCAACATACACAAATCAATAACTGTAATCCATCACATAAACAGAATCAATGACAAAAACCACATGATTATCTCAACAGATGCAGAAAAGGCCTTCAATAAAATGCAACACCCCTTCATGCTAAAAACTCGCAATAAACTAGGTATTGATGGAACGTATCTCAAAATATTAAGAGCCATTTATGAAAAACCCACAGCCAATATCATACTGAATGGGCAAAAACAGGAAGCATTTCCTTTGAAAACTGGCACAAGAAAAGGATGCCTTCTCTTACCACTCCTATTCAACATAGTATTGGAAGTTCTGGCCAGGGCAATCAGGCAAGAGAAAAGATAAAGCATATTCAAATAGGAAGAGAGGAAGTCAAATTGTCTCTGTTTGCAGATGACATGATTGTATATTTAGAAAATCCCATCGTCTCAGCCCAAAATCTCCTTAAGCTGATCAGCAACTTCAGCAAAGCCTCAGGATACAAAATCAATGTGCAAAAGTCACAAACATTCCTATACACCAATCATAGACAAACAAAGAGCCAAATCATGAGTGAAATCCTGTTTGCAACTGCTACAAAGAGAATAAAATATCTAAAAATAAAACTTACAAGGGATGTGAAGGACCTCTTCAAGGAGAACTACAAATCACTGCTCAAAGAAGTAAGAGAGGACACAAAAACAAATGGAAAAACACTTGATGCTCATGGATAGGAAGAATCAATATTATGAAATGGCCATATTGCCCAAAGTAATTTATAGATTTAATGCTATCCTCATCAAGCTACCATTGGCTTTCTTCTCATAATTAGAAAAAGCTACTTTAAATTTCATATGGAACCAAAAAAGAGCCCATGTAGCCAAGACAATCCTAAGCAAAAAGAACAAAGCCGGAGGCATCATGCTACCTGACTTCAAACTATACTACAAGGCTACAATAACCAAAACAGCATGGTACTGGTACCAAAACAGATATATGGACCAATGGAACAGAACAGAGGCCTCAGAAATAATGCCACACATCTACAACCATCTGATCTTTGACAAATCTGACAAAAATAAGCAGTGGTGAAAGGATTCCCTATTTAATAAACGGTGTTGGGAAAACTGGCTAGCCATATGCAGAAAACTGAACCTGGACCCCTTCCTCACAACTTATACAAAATTAATTGAAGATGGACTAAAGACATAAACATAAGACCTAAAACCACAAAAACCCTAGAAAGAAACCTAGACAATACCATTCAGGACATAGGCATGGGCAAAGACTTCATGACTAAAACACCAAAAGCAATGGCAACAAAAGCCAGAATTGACAAATGGGATCTAATTAAATTAAAGAGCTTCTGGACAGCAAAAGAAACTATCATCAGAGTAAACAGGCAACCTGCAGAATGGGAGAAAATTTTTGCATTCTATACATCTGACAAAGGGCTAATATCCAGAATCTACAAGAAACTTAAACAAATTTAGAAGAAAAAAACAAACAACCCCATCAAAAAATGGGCAAAGGATATGAACAGACACTTCTCAAAAGAAGACATTTATGCAACCAACAAACATATGAAAAAAGGCTCATCATCACTGGTCATTAGAGAAATGCAAATCAAAACCACAATGGGATACCATCTCACACCAGTTAGAATGGCTATCATTAAAAAGTCAGGAAACAACAATGCTGGAGAGGATGTGGAAAATAGGAATGCTTTTACACTGTTGGTGGGAGTGTAAATTAGTTCACCCACTGTGGAAGACAGTGTGGCAATTCCTCAAGGATCCAGAACCAGAAATACCATTTGACCCAGCAATCCCATTACTGGGTATATACCCAAAGGATTATAAATCATTCCACTACAAAGACATATGCATACGTGTATTTACTGCAGCACTATCCACAATAGCAAAGACTTGGAACCAACCCAAATGCCCATCAATGATAGATTGGATAAAGAAAATGTGGCACATATACACCATGGAATACTATGCAGCCATAAAAAAGAATGAGTTCATGTTCTTTGCAGGGGCATGGATGAAGCTGGAAACCATCATTCTTAGCAAACTAACACAGGAACTGTAAACCAAACACTGCATGTTCTCACTCATAAGGGGGAGTTGAACAATGAGAACACATGGACACAGGGAGGGGAACATCTCACACCGTGGCCGGTCATGGGGTCGGGGGATAGGGGAAGGATAGCATTAGGAGAAATACCTAATGTAGATGACGGGTTGATGAGTGCAGCAAACCACCATGGCACGTGTATACCTATGTAACAAACTGGCACATTCTGCACATGTACCCCAGAACTTAAAGTATAATTAAAAAAAACTATTATAGACAAACATACAAATAAAAAAAAAACAAGCCTTAATGAAACAAATCATTATATAAAATAAAATATCAAGAAAGACATGTCCAGACAACTGAAAGAGCAAAAAATGAGCTAGCAGACCTCGGGAAATTTGTAAAGGAGAAAGAGTCATCACCAAAATTAGGGACCCATCAGCAGCAACAAGATGATGAAAAGAAACTGCTCAAGATACAAAAACAGACTTAAGAACAGGATTGATCAGGTGAGCAGAACACATGAAAATGGATAGTTAAAAAGGAATAAGAAAGAACATGATAGAAATGGAAGATAAAATAGATATGATAGATCTATGCTTATGCATAAATGTAGTATTTGAAGAATACTAAAAAATATAGAATAGAAAATGTATTTGGAGAAGTATAATTACAAAACAGTTTTCAAAAATAAAATATTTAAATCTGCCTACAAAGCAAGGCAAAACAAATAGAACATAAACCGTCTCAGGAAAAATTGATACAGAAATGATACCCAATGGTAAAGAAAGACTCTCTTGCCATCCCAACAAACAAAAAGTGAAACAAACAAAAGAAAACCAAGATCAAAACCAGAATTTATTTTCCAAGAGGGAAAATCAGGTTGGTGTCAGAGTTTTCCATAGCAACATGGCACTTATAAAACCTCACTAAGAACAAATAAGAAACAGTAAAAATGTGTTAAACTCAAACTGCTGTTCAAGTACAAATGCTTCACCACACATCCTAATAATGCAGAAAATGCATTTATCTGATCTCATCTTGAAGAAACTGGAGGCTGAAATTTAACTAATCAGTAGAAAATGAAGAAACTATGGCAGAAGAACTGGTGGTGGGTTTTTAATGACTTTGGGATTACAACACACACACACACACAAACTGTGGCAATTATGATTTGAGAACACAATGTAAATATTAATGAACTATAATAACACTTAAAAACACTGAAACTAAAGAATTTCAGAAGTTGAAAAGAATGAGAAGGTAGCCAAGGGTCAAAGGTTACCATTTAGTGCTAATGAATCAAATAGTAGAAGGAAATGTTTATTAAAAAGTATAAGGTTGAGACTAGCAGAAATATCATCATCATCGTCATCATCACGATTAATTAAAATTCGGTAAGAGTAGAAAAATGAGAGGCTACAGAAGAGGAAATATACACATTTCATTATCTTGCAGAGGTGACAGTCAATAGCTAGTAAGCATACAGAGGATTAAATATACTGTATAAACTATCGGAAAGATAAACAATAGAGAATGAAAAATGTTAAAACCTTCCCAACTATCTCTATGAACCTACACACAAACCAAATTAAAATATAACAAACCATAACTGTCAGTGAAAGATAAAAAGAGGCAATAGAGGCAGAAAATATGTGATGTCTAAACTGAGTCCAAGCACATCTATGACATCAAAAAATATAAAAGTAAAAATGTATCAGTCAAAATAAATAGATTCTCCATTTAAGTTACCATGTAAAGAACAATTTTGTGCTGTGAGCAAAAGACACAATTAAAATGACTGGGAAGTTGAAAATAAAAGGAAGGAAAAAAGCAAGCAAGCAAATAAAAACAAAACTAGAAATCTTAGTTTTAATATCAGCCATGTATCAGACAGGTTGAGTTCAGGGCTCAAAACAGTAAATGACACAAAGATAGAAACTTTATTGAAACCTGCAATGATGATCTAAGCATTATAAATACTTATGCACCAAAAAACATAGCAACAGCTTTTATTAAGCTAAAAGGCAGTACATATAAACACAAAAGGCAGGAGATGTATAAAGAGTAAGAGAGCAATACAATTCCTTCAGTTTAAAGATATCAGAATACTTTTAGATATGTGGTGTTATTTCTGAGGGCTCTGTTCTGTTCCATTGATATATATCTCTGTTTTGGTACCAGTACCATGCTGTTTTGGTTACTGTAGCCTTGTAGTATAGTTTGAAGTCAGGTAGCATGATGCCTCCAGCTTTGTTCTTTTGGCTTAGGATTGACTTGGCGATGCGGGCTCTGTTTTGGTTCCATATGAACTTTAAAGTACTTTTTTCCAATTCTGTGAAGAAAGTCATTGGTAGCTTGATGGGGATGGCATTGAATCTATAAATTACCTTGGGCAGTATGGCCATTTTCACAATATTGATTCTTCCAACCCATGAGCATGGAATGTTCTTCCATTTGTTTGTACCCTCTTTTATTTCATTGAGCAGTGGTTTGTTGTTCTCCTTGAAGAGGTCCTTCACATCCCTTGTAAGTTGGATTCCTAGGTATTTTATTCTCTTTGAAGCAATTGTGAATGGGAGTTCACTCATGATTTGGCTCTCTTTTTGTCTGTTATTGCGGTATAAGAATGCTTGTGATTTTTGTACATTGATTTTGTATCCTGAGACTTTGCTGAAGTTGCTTATCAGCTTAAGGAGATTTTGGGCTGAGACGATGGGGTTTTCTAGATATACAATCATGTCATCTGCAAACAGGGAAAATTTGACTTCCTCTTTTCCTAATTGAATACTCTTTATTTCCTTCTCCTGCCTGATTGCCCTGGCCAGAACTTCCAACACTATGTTGAATAGGAGTGGTGAGAGAGGGCATCCCTGTCTTGTGCCAGTTTTCAAAGGGAATGCTTCCTCCAGTTTTTGTCCATTCAGTATGATATTGGCTGTGGGTCTGTCATAGATAGCTCTTATTATTTTGAGATATGTCCCATCAATACCTAATTTATTGAGAGTTTTTAGCATGAACGTTGTTGAATTTTGTCAAAGGCCTTTTCTGCATCTATTGAGATAATCATGTGGTTTTTGTCTTTGGTTCTGTTTATATGCTGGATTACATTTATTGATTTGCGTATGTTGAACCAGCCTTGCATCCCAGGGATGAAGCCCACTTGATCATGGTGGATAAGCTTTTTGATGTGCTGCTGGATTCAGTTTGCCAGTATTTTATTGAGGATTTTTGCATCAATGTTCATCAAAGATATTGGTCTAAAATTCTCTTTTTTTGGTTGTGTCTCTGCCCGGCTTTGGTATCAGGATGATGCTGGCCTCATAAAATGAGTTAGGGAGGATTCCCTCTTTTTCTATCAATTGGAATAGTTTCAGAAGGAATGCTACCAGTTCCTCCTTGTACCTCTGGTAGAATTCGGCTGTGAATCCATCTGGTCCTGGACTCTTTTTGTTGGTAAGCTATTGATTATTGCCACAATTTCAGAACCTGTTATTGGTCTATTCATAGATTCAACTTCTTCCTGGTTTAGTCTTGGGAGGGCGTATGTGTCGAGGGATTTATCCATTTCTTCTAGATTTTCTAGTTTATTTGCGTAGAGGTGTTTGTAGTATTCTCTGATGGTAGTTTGTATTTCTGTGGGATCGATGGTGATGTCCCTTTTATCATTTTTTATTGCATCTATTTGATTCTTCTCTCTTTTCTTCTTTATTAGTCTTGCTAGTGGCCTATCAATTTTGTTGATCTTTTCAAAAAACCAGCTCCTGGATTCATTAATTTTTTGAAGGGTTTTTTGTGTCTCTATTTCCTTCAGTTCTGCTCTGATTTTAGTTATTTCTAGCCTTCTGCTAGCTTTTGAATGTGTTTGCTCTTGCTTTTCTAGTTCTTTTAATTGTGATGTTAGGGTGTCAATTTTGGATCTTTCCTGCTTTCTCTTGTGGGCATTTAGTGCTATAAATTTCCCTCTACACACTGCTTTGAATGTGTCCCAGAGATTCTGGTATGTTGTGTCTTTGTTCTTGTTGATTTCAAAGAACATCTTTATTTCTGCCTTCATTTCATTATGTACCCAGTAGTCATTCAGGAGCACGTTGCTCAGTTTCCATGTAGTTGAGCGGTTTTGAGTGAGTTTCTTAATCGTGAGTTCTAGTTTGATTGCACTGTGGTCTGAGAGACAGTTTGTTATAATTTCTGTTCTTTTACATTTGCTGAGGAGAGCTTTACTTCCAACTATGTGGTCAATTTTGGAATAGGTGTGGTGTGGTGCTGAAAAAAATGTATATTCTGTTGATTTGGGGTGGAGAGTTCTGTAGATGTCTATTAGGTCCACTTTGTGCAGAGCTGAGTTCAATTCCTGGATATCCTTGTTAACTTTCTGTCTTGTTGATCTGTCTAATGTTGACAGTGTGGTGTTAAAGTCTCCAATTATTATTTTGTGGGAGTCTAAGTCTCTTTGTAGGTCACTCAGGACTTGCTTTATGAATCTGGGTGCTCCTGTATTGGATGCATATATATTTAGGATAGTTAGCTCTTCTTGTTGAATTGATCCCTTTACCCTTATGTAATGGCCTTGTCTCTTTTGTTTGTTTGTTTTTTTTTTTTGAGACAGAGTCTCGCTCTGTCGCCCAGGCTGGAGTGCAGTGGCACAATCTCGGCTCACTGCAAGCTCCGCCTCCTGGGTTCACGCCATTCTCCTGCCTCAGCCTCTCGGAGTAGCTGGGACTACAGGCGCCCGCCACCATGCCCGGCTAATTTTTTTGTATTTTTAGTAGAGACGGGGTTTCACCGTGGTCTCGATCTCCTGACCTCGTGATCCGCCCACCTTGGTCTCCCAAAGTGCTGGGATTACAAGCGTGAGCCACCTCGCCCGGCCCGGCCTTGTCTCTTTTGATCTTTGTTGGTTTAAAGTCTGTTTTATCAGGGACTAGGATTGCAACCCATGCCTTTTTCTGTATTCCATTTGCTTGGTAGATCTTCCTCCATCCTTTTATTTTGAGCCTATGTGTGTCTCTGCACGTGAGAAGCCAAAATTGACGAATGGGATCTAATTAAACTAAAGAGCTTCTGCACAGCAAAAGAAACTATCATCAGAGTGAACAGGCAACCTACAGAATGGGAGAAAATTTTCGCAACCTACTCATCTGACAGAGGGCTAATATCCAGAATCTACAATGAACTCCAACAAATTTAGAAGAAAAAAACAAACAACCCCATCAAAAAGTGGGCAAAGGATGTGAACAGACACTTCTCAAAAGAAGATATTTATGCAGCCAAAAGACACATGCAAAAATGCTCATCATCACTGGCCATCAGAGAAATGCAAATCAAAACCACAATGAGATGCCATCTCACACCAGTTAGAATGGCCATCATTAAAAAGTCAGGAAACAACAGGTGCTGGAGAGGATGTGGAGAAATAGGAACACTTTTACACTGTTGGTGAGACTGTAAACTAGTTCAACCATTGTGGAAGTCAGTGTGGTGATTCCTCAAGGATCTAGAACTAGAAATACCATTTGACCCAGCCATCCCATTACTGAGTATATACCCAAAGGACTATAAATCATGCTGCTATAAAGACACATGCACAGTATGTTTATTGCGGCACTATTCACAATAGCAAAGAGTTGGAACCAACCCAAATGTCCAACAACGATAGACTGGATTAAGAAAATGTGGCACATATACACCATGGAATACTATGCAGCCATAAAAAATGATGAGTTCATGTCCTTTGTAAGGACATGGATGAAACTGGAAATCATCATTCTCAGTAAACTATCACAAGGACAAAAAACCAAACACTGCATGTTCTCAGTCATAGGTGGGAATTGAACAATGAGAACACATGGACACAGGAAGGGGAACATCACACTCCGGGGACTGTTGTGGGGTGGGGGGAGCGGGGAGGGACAGCATTAGGAGATACACCTAATGCTAAATGATGATTTAATGGGTGCAGCACACCAACATGGCACATGGATACATATGTAAAAAACCTGCACATTGTGCACATGTACACTAAAACTTAAAGTACAATAAAAAAAAGATATCAGAATACTTTTAGAGTCACATTACACTTCATCTGGGGATTTTCTCTACTGTTCAACTTGCTGTATTTTTACAAACAGCTATAAAAGAATCTGACAGTATCTTTTCCCTGCTACCATTCCTTTCATAGCTCCCCATACCTGCTGCCTAAGTCCAAGTTCCTTTATAATGTGGCCCTGCCTACTTCTCCAGTCTTCTCCCACTCTTCAGGTGTTCACAGACATGCCTCACGCTGGGAGTTTCCTTTTCACACCTCCTTGCCTTTGCCTTGGTCCACGCTGTTTCCTTTCTCTGGATGCTCTTTACCCCCTCTGAAGGCAGGTGGACATAATTTTTAAGACTTCACAAACACATCACTTCCTCTGGGGAGCCTTCTTTGCCTCCAACCCCCACCAGACACAGGAAACAATTAATACATTCTTACACCACACTGGCACTAACCCAGTTCCTTGGGATCAAGACAATGGAGATACCTTTGCTCCACCTCATCCTTCATTCCCCACATGTAATTAGGTACAAAGGCCTGCCAGTTGTTCCCTACTATTTTTCATTTCGTCTATAACCACCTGACTGTCACCCCTGCATCCCTGAGCTCCTCTTCTCTGAGTATTTTATGAAAACGTCACCCTCTCCTGTTGATTCAGCATCTGCCCCTGCAGCCATCTTCTTAAGTAACACTTGGTCAGTCAGCTCCTTTGCTCCAGGGTCTCCAATGGGTTCCCTTTCCTTTATGATCAATTCTTTCATCTGATTTCAAGGCTTTCGGAGCCTGGACATGATGCCCTTTCCTAAATAATTGTCCATTATTACCATCTTACACACTGTTCCATCCACACTGACCATCCTTCCGACAATGCCATGGACACATACCATCTCCATGGCCATCCTGACCTGTGCCATAATCACCTTTCTCATGTTCTTCCTGCTTTTCTTCCCTACATATCCAAATCCTGCTTCAAGTGCAACACAGGGGCAACTTCCGCTTCCCCTCCAGCCCATCAGGCCACAAATGTCTGCCCTGAGCTCTTATGACATTTATTATCAATACCTCAGCTTGGCTTTTATCTTAATTCATGCTGTGAGTTGCACTTTACTGTACATGCTTTATCTCATCAGATACACTTGACACCTCAGGGATTATGTCTTGTGCTTCTTCTATATTATCTTTGATATCTTATAAGGGGTGGAGAATATAGTAGGTGCTCAGCAATTATATATTCTTTTTAAAAACATAGAATCCATTGTTTTTGTACATGTCATTTAGCAGGATGCCAGTGCATTTGAATCCTAAGCCTTAACCTCTTTCACAGCTTCTTCCCTTCCAGGTTAGAGTGACCCAATTTCTAACCATCATTTTCTAATTATTCACCTAGACTAATTAATTACAATGGAGTTACTTAATATTTTAAAAACTGCTGCCCTTCCATTATCTCATTGGGCCTTCACATGATACTGTGTTGTAGGCAATGCAGGGATTGTTGGCTCAATTTACAAATAGGAAAATAAGGTCAAGAGTCCAAGACCACACAGTATGTCACTGGCACAAGAGAGGTCAGACTGCCTAGCTTCTGCTTGTTGTCTCATATTCTTTACACCAGAACAAACTCTGCCCCTTGCCTAAGTTTCCAGAACTCTTCTCTAGATGATTAAATGCATTTTGAAAGCATTGATTTTTGCTAAAATGTTTCCTTATTTCGCTTTTGATTTCTCCTTCCTAGTGAAGATATTGCCTCTTCCTTGGTGGTTAGCATTCTTTTTCTTCCATGAATGATTGCTCCACTCTATCCTCCTTTTGTTCTCTTTGCCTGAGTTTCCATTTAGCCCCGCCAGCCCCTGGAGAACCATTCTGGCTTAATGCCTCCTGCATCCTTTCAAATTGTTCTTGTTCCTTAGCTCGGGATTTCCTGCAGGGCTGGCATTCTCAGCAAATGAAGAGCCTCCAGTGGAAGGCACTACTCCTGACCAAGTTTCTTGATCCTGCTGGGTGGTGGGGGTGGTGGCTGGTAGAGGAGAGGGTGCAGCCCTGCCTTGATTCTCTGGGAATACAGACAAGTGACTGTGCTGATGCAGTTCTGGTGAGCCCTGGAACTTGCCTGTACCTCATTTTGTTCTGACCAGCCCCTGTCTCCCCATACCTCCCATACTGTCTTTAGAATGATCTACCTCCACCTCCTCCAGGACAGCTAATTCACAGTGTGTTTCTTCGTTCTCTATGTTATATGTATCACTTTTTAATTTGTGTGTGGGAGAGGGTGGAGTGGGTTGGTAACATTTACCGATGTCCTAGACTGAGTAGGAATTACCTTATATTATGTATCTTGAATGGATGCTGGAGTCACCCCTTAGCATAACTGTCCATTAGGTAAAATGAGTTTTCAGTTGTCTCAATCCCAGTAGTGTATATCTATTGGTTTTGTTTCCCTTCCTGTCCCTATGACCATGAAGGGGACCAGGTAACCCAGCCTGAGTACAGGATAGAACCTCACCTTCCTGGCTGTTGGATTGGCCTGAGAAGAGATGGGCACGTGACCCAAGCCAGGCCAGTCAGAGTCCTTCTCTGTGAGTTTCTAGGGGAGCTGGATAGAGGAAGCCAACTTTTCTCTCTGGCTATTGAACTGTTAGGAGACGAGGTTGCAGGGGCTGATGCCAAATCTCAACAGCCAATATGGGGGAAATGACATAACATCCACAGAGAAACATAAATGGGGATTGAGGGATGGGTGGTACTAGAACTCCAATACCAGTTATTGGTGAGGCCAGCTCCCACCCCTGGGTTTTAAGGAGCTTGGCTATATGAGCCTGTAAATTACCTTCTACTGCTGGAGCCAGTTTGATTTGTTAATTGCAATCAAGAAAATCCTGTCTAACATAATCCCTTCTGTTGGTGACTTCTCCCATCACAATCCCATACGCTCTGTGCTGTCCCTGGCTCCCCCAAACTGAGTGTCTTTACACAGGATAACTGTGGGTTCATTGGGGGTTGATTCCTGTCTGCTTAGATACCCCAAAAGCCACACCCACATGGACGTTGTGTCATCATCAGTAGATAAGAAATAAAATACACATGTCTCTGCAAGAATTAGAGCTCCACGGGAGGGTTCTCTACCTGCTTTGTTAACTGATGCGCCCATCTCTCTAGATGGGGCCAGGCACACAGTGGGCACATGAAGAATATTTGCAGAATGGAGGAATCAGTGAAATGTGGTAATTTATTCATTCACAGGGGTATACAGGGTGCTGGGCTCCCTCTCTTTTTCTGCTCAGTCATCTCCAATCACTGCCCAGTGCATTCTGAATTTAACTCTCTCTTTTATCCACCCTCAATCTACTTGGCTGGCCTTCTCTCTTATGAATCCCCTACTTGTTCAAAGAGCCTCCTAGTGTGCAGCACGATGTTAGGTCACCTGAGTTTTTGGTCTGTCTCTGTAGACTCTGTGCCTTGGCTTGGGTGATTCCATCTATCTAGGATGCATCTTCTCTCTGTACTTCACAATCCCACATTTTGAACTCATGCCTCAAGGCCCAGCTCAGATGGAACTCATGCTCTATTCCTCTCCTTCAGAAAGAATCTCACATGCTTCTCAACTTTGCTAGCACATTCTTCAGCCTTCATGCTCTCTAACTTGTACTGATACAAGTTACTGATGCACATGCCCCCCCTTCTCTGGCAGACTCTAGGTTTCCTGGATGCAGGGTGCAGGCCTCTTTCTGCCTCTGTCTTTGTCCATCATCTTTTCCCTCTACCAGCTTCCTTTCTACCACACCCCTCTGTACTCACAGTCAACCATATCCTAGCACAGAGTCTCACACAAAGTGGATGTCCAGGTAATATAATACATGAATAAGTCTGTGTAAATTAGTGCAAAATGATCAACTCTGACCTGACTGAGATAAGCACATAGAATCAGGCTGCAGTGCTCATTGCAAAGTGGGGATAATAATCCTCACTTTCTCCCATCACAAGTCCCATATGCTCTGTGCCACAGACCTTGTGGGACATGGCTGATAAAATCTATAGTTTAACCCAATGCCCGGCATTATTTAAAGCACTCAGTAAGTGTTGGTTGTTGTTTTTGTTATTAACAGGTCTTGGGCTACCTCGAAAGTCAGGAGGACACTTTCTTTTTTTTTTTTTCTGTCCAGCAGAGCTCTCTTATGTTTGCAACGTGACACTTTTCTCCATTTTATACTTAGCAATGTGGCTTCTCACGCATCCATGCCCTTCCAGAGTCCTCCCCTATGGCTGCCTCTCAGCCAGCCAGGCAGCTGGCTGCTCCTCCCGTCATACCTTACCCCTCACCACAGCTGCTCCACCTCTAGGAAAGCATTTCCTGGGTCAGGTGGGCTCCTAGCTGACCGATTTTGGGAGCCCATTGTCCCAGGCATGCTTTCATGATTTTCTTGAGATAGGGCCCTGAGGAAGGGAGGAGGAGAAGGATGGATGGATGCATGCATGGATGGATGGATGAAGGGAGGGAGGGAGGCTTTGGGCCCAGGTCTGGGATGAAAAGATACTTTCTGCTTTGGGAGGCCAGAGGAGGAGGGAAGAAAAGATCACCCCTGCCATGGACTACTGGCCCATGCCCATCACTGCCCTGTCCTGGGCCTTGGAGAGATGATAGAAAATTGGGATGGGAGGCAAGCCTGGCTGCTTTCACGAAACCCTCTTTGTTACCACAACTGCAAACAGTGCAGCTCCATAAGGAAATGGAGCTGTTTGGGTGCTTTCTTTTATTTTCCCCTCTGCACACATATGCAGTTGACTCTGGAGGCACTGCTTCTCTCGCCAAACCCCCAAATACCTCCAGAGGTTTGCAAGGGGATGACACTGTGACAGAGATAGTGTTCTCTTCTTCTCTCTGTTTCTTTCTGCATTTCTTTCTCTCTCTCTCACTCCGTATCTGTTTTTTCTCTCTTTAGCTGATACCTGTGTGACCACCATCTCTTGTCTTCCTATTATTTCTCTAGCTGTCCCTTCTGTTGTCTGTTTCTGTCTCTCTCCTTCGGAGGCTGCCCCTTTCCTTGTGCCCTTCCCTACTTCTCTCCTGCCTGCCTGCATTTTGGCTTTCCTTCTCACTGCCATGATGCTGTCACGGTGAGAAGGGGACAATCTATCTGTCAGAGACAGGCTCCGCCAACCTCCACCATCTCTCTCCTGCTGCCAGCAATTATCTGGAGGTTGGCATTGGGCCCAGAAACTGCTGCTTGTACCACCCCACGGCTCGGGGCCTGCTCCTCCATGCCAGCCCCCTTGGAGGATCACTTGGTGCCATGCCCAGGATGCGACAACCTGCAAAGGTCACATGCACTCCCAAGAAGATGGACTGCTCTACGAGTGGAATTGACAGTGGGCAGATTTGCAAATGTCCCTCTAGACTTTCTAGCATTTCACCAAGGCGGGCAAAGAGCAGCAAAAAATAGAAATTACACGAAATTACACACAGCACTGGCCCTCTCCATCTGAACATCTGCCACTCATGCCGGGTTTTATTTCTTTGCTTATTTTTTTCAAAAGTGGCTTTTGAATCTATCTTATTTGACATGATATAACTAATTCATCCACAAGACTTCACTGAACGTTGACAGTACGCTAGGTACCATGTGGGAGCTGACCTTAAATTTATAGGATGCTGTGCAGTTCTGTAAACAGAGTCACAGCTATGACCTGACACATACTGTCTCAGAGGTCCATGGGGTTTCAGAGCTGACAGGGACTTGTGAGGTTATTTAATCCAAACCATTTTTCTCAGACATGGGAAATTTGAGGTCCAGAGAGGCTAAGTTACCCTAAGTCAGACAGTTAGTTGGTAGCAAAGGCCAGACAAGAACTCAGATATTTAGGTTCCTGAGGAAATGTTTGTTTTACTCTTCACCCCACTACTTCTGTTGGGTAGACATGGTGGAATTATTATCCTTTAACAAGGGAGGAAACTGAGCTTCTAGGAAGACAAATGATTCTGCCCAGACCACTCACTTGTTAGGCATTAGAGTTCTTGTATCTCATTTATTTTAAAATATGTTTTCTTCCAACCAGTCAACTAACCTTGCAAAACATCCTGGTAATCAGAGAAATTAGAAATAGGCTGGGCAGGGCTAATCCTCCTGGACTGATTTGAGCCTTTTCAGCTGGCTCTGAGCAGGGACACCGCTTTCATCAATACTGAGGCAAAGCCCGGTCATAAAGTGCTTACTCATGTTCAACGAGCCTTTTGCCGAGGGTCTGCCATGTGTCATGGGTTTATTACATGGCAGGTTAGCCCATATCCACACACTCTCACTAGGAGACCTTCATGTCCATAGGGTTCAGTGACCAGCTCACCACCTGCCCACTAGGGATTCACCTCTGTGCACTGTGGTACTGCCTCACGCAACACTGGGGAAACCCCAGCCGGAAACGGAAGCATGCACACACACAGAAAGATGACTGAAGGATTCTAGAATGTCTTACAAACCTGGCTGCAACCACCCATGCTCCCTGCATGTGTCAAATGTGAAGATGTAGATAAATGGCCTTGCTTTTCCCAATGTGGCCTTTACGTAATAATGACAGCTGTCATTTATTGAGCATCTACAGTGCATGAGATGCTATGTTAGAGGCTTCCCCCCATCATCTCCCTTAATCCTCAGCATCACCCCATTAAGTAGGGACCATCTTTGTCATCTGTGTCCCTAACTGAACATTTGGGAGACCAATGTCACACAGCTGGTGGGTGAAGCTGCTGGGTGTTGTGTTCAGGCTTTCAAATGACAAAGCTTATCACTGCTCCACACCAGGCTACCCAACTGCCTCCCACTTTGCCCAATTTACAGGGAACCCAGATTAAGGTAGCAAAGCAAAGGGAGTACAGGCTTTCTACAGTGAACTCATGGTCCCTGGTTCATGGAAGAAAGGGAGAGCAGAGTCACCATGTGAGTAGGAGAAGATGGAACTGGTTATTGGGTCAGGGCTTGGGGTGGGCTGAACCTGCCTGTATACTTCCTGGGCTTCCAAAGACATTCTGAATCAGAGCACATTATAAGAATGGACATTGATCACTCAGAGGGAAATAAAAAGTTAACATACATTCAGCATATTTCGTTTTAAAAGGGGAGAAATCATCGTAATGGTGTCATGATATAGAGGCCATATATTGAGTGCTTAGCAGGTGACAAGCAGTTTGCTAAATGCCTCACTTCCATTTTACAAAAATCTGCAAAGTAGGCATTCTCCCATTTTGCAGGTGAGGAAATTAAAGTCCAAAGATGTTAAAACAAAACAAAAAACATTAAAAATGCAAAACCAGATTGATTCAGATTGTAACTGTGGAACTGGGATTCAAGTGTCAAGCCGCCTGTTTCCAAAGCTGCTCCATCTACCACGTGGCTCTCAGGAAGTATACACCGCTGATTAGAAAGCTTTCCCACTAAATAATTAAAACTTCAGAATTATCCCCATACTTAAAGGGATACATTTCAATTACCTGGAACAGTCACTGAGGCAGAACAGCCTCCCTGACTACACTCTTTCTCTGCTCCATTTCAAATCATATATCTCAGAACCCTCAGACTCTAGTGGACAATATATGCCTCCTGCCTGGCAGCATCACGAGGGGACCCTAAAGCTGGGGAATTTATGGGCCCTGCTAGACCGTGTACAAGTCTCTTGCCTGCTCGGAATGCAAGTCTCTGGCCCGTGGACTCTCCATGGAAACCAGAGCTTGGTTCCCGCAAGTTGGCTGGCTCTAAAAGTCTATGCCTTTTGTACTGAGGTTTTATTTTCCTTTTTGATGCTGTTATGGTGGACAGTTGAAGAGGAAATTCCCTACAGTTCAACAGAATCTAGATTTATGGAGTAGTATGAAAATATTTGCCCTGTGTTTGAAACTGCTGAAGAGGGAAAAAGAAACATTGTTTTCTATGGATTTATGAAAACAGAAACATTGATTGGTTTTGTTTGGAGCTTTTTACTCTTTTAATGATAACTTGATGTTTTCTGGTGCTTGAAGAGGGCCAGGTTTCTTCCAGGTAGCACTGGCAACTAGGAAAACTGTGCAGTTTGTTTCTTACACTTTCTACTCCACCCTCTGCATCCCTCCTACCATGTCTTCCCTTTTCAATTCCCACCTGCAATAATCCCAGGCCCCACATCACCTCAGACTCTCCCAGGGAGGAAAACAATCTAGCATTAATTCACAGTAATTATGAAGAATTGATGAGTTGCAATCTTTTATAAATTGTTGTCTTTTTTTAAAAAATCATGAAGATGAGTAATTCTCCTTAACCCAAATATATGATTATGCTCAAATGATGCAATTTTAGGCACTTGTGAGAGAAGTAAGTTTGGGCAGAATTTCAAGGTCTTTTTGTTGCCCTTCATGTCATATCACACAGGCAATGATGGGCTCTGTCTAAATATGAGGCTGATTCTGACTGTGCACATGGATTTTGCTTCAGAACAACCTCTTTACAGAGCTGAAACTATTCTAGGCACTTTGATCTCAAATATCTGTGGGAGCCTTTCTAGCAGACTGGAGCGACAGGTCCCAGAGCTTTGTTCCATAAAATAGATGAGGTCCTAAGGAATAGACTGTAGTCTAGAGCTTCCAAAAGATGGTCAGGATGCTGTCCTTTGCAGGGGAGGAAGAAAGAGAAATGCAATTCTCACTAATTAATTGCTCAATTACACCCAACCTAGGCAGCTACTATTCACCTAGGTTCATCCTCACATGGTCCAATGTCCCCCAATGCAAAGGAGCATCTCTGAAAGGTAACCACAATGATGCTTTCCCCAATGCAAGTTTGCCCAATGCAATACAAGTTTCTAGTAGGCTTAGGTTTACCTCTGTTCGAGCCACTGTGACCTACAATTTTCAGTATTGGGAAAAAATAAGAAACTGAAGGACATGGGAAAGGTGGAGTAGAAAATAGAAAATAGGGGCAAATTGGGTGGAAGGGAGGAGTGAGTTTTGGGGGGCAATGAAAAGGAATTGTGGAAAATAATCTTGGCCTCAGATGGCCTTTGTGAGGGAGTGGGAGCTGAGATCTCATAAGAAAGTTTGGGTCAGTTGCCTGGACTTAGGACACCAGGTATTGAGAAGGGGTTCATAAAACACCTACTCAGCTTCACCAAACAAGTCAAATAAAGGTGAGTCAAAGCCTTTTTTCCTTCCAGCTTCTAAGTCACACAGTGAAACCCAGGAGGCAGAAGCCAGTAAAATCTTAAAGACACCCAAGGTCAAGGCCCACTCATTTTAAGTGCTTCTTAGGGTGAATATTTTCTGCCACAAAGCAAAATGGATTTACATGTATCTCATTAAAACTGCAGGGGAGGAAGGACATGAAAAGTTGCCAAGGAGAGAGGGATTGTAAATGGAATTAATAGTACAGAACTCATTAGGGCCCCTTATTACTAATTTAAGATACATGAAATGTTAGCGCATAGCCTTTGTTGTGGGGTAGAGTGAAGTTTATTAAGGCTTTCTTAGCTTCCCTTACAGTTCAGACCTGCCAACGCTATTTTCCCATAAGTTGGGAGTTTCACAAAGGAAAATTCTTCTATTATGAAGGGCTTTCAGGAAGAGTCAGGAAGGTCAAATTCTGGGCTAACCCTTCTGCAAGGTGGACTGGGCAGCCCTAGTGTGTGCATGTGGGGATAGCACCTGAATAGGAACACTTCATTGGGAGGGTGCAGCATGGAGGTGGGTGGATTGGTTGAAGAGTCAGTGTGTGATTCATGGAGGATCACCGGTAAGGAGTTTCATCTTCTACCTCCTCTCCTTTACCCGGCTTTGGTGGCTGCCTGAAATGGTGCCATGGTAGAGCCATCATTGGGTGAAGGCAGCATTATTTCCTTTCGGGTGGGAATATGCTTGAGAATGGAATAGATCGCTCACATCTTCATGCCAGTGGTAACTCAATCTCTCAGAACCCAGTGGCTCTGTCTTAGAGAGAAGTTTTAAGTATTAAAGGAAGCTGGAAGAGTCCAGGATATTGGGTGCTGACCAAAAACAGTGGACCTGGATGGGACAACATGAGAACCCCAGGTACCTGGTGGGAAACGGGCTAAGGTTTTGAGGAAGGAGATGTGAAAAAGGGGAGGTTGAAGATGCTTGGGCTGAATGCAACCATCTCCAGGTCTCTGCTGTTTTTTCAAATTTGTTTTTCTTACAGCAGAGTCAGGCTACGCTTTCAACATGTTTATAGGTTCTTATAAATGGGGATGCTACCCTTAAAGGCATGATCAAAGCCACAAAATTAAATGAGAAAGGCCATAGCATGAGAGCTTTTAGTTTCCAAACCTAGTCTCTGAATGTCAGGCCAGGAGGGGCTGGAGATGTCCCGATTCTGTGTGTGCTTTCTGAGCAGGCTGGTGCGCCAGGAACTGGGCGAGGCCCTGGGAATAGCAGGCTGCAGGTGGTATATGCTTTCAGTCCAGCTGCTCACCTTCCTTTCTTCTTGGTTGAGAGAACTAAGGCCTAGCCAAGGAGGTGATGTGCTGAAAGTCACACAGCTTCTTTGAGACAGAGAAGACACACTGGACATTTGTGTGGCATCACAGCAACCTCCCCCAGTGTGGCCAAGTAGGAAGCTCTCTGAAGGGTAAAGTCTCTTTGAAACAGGGAGGTGAGGGCACCACAGCACAGAGTTTTATCCTCCTCTACAGCACCTGGAAACAAGGTCGAATAAGCCAAAGTCTATAGAGATGGAGCTCAGCAAATGTCCCAGTTGCCGGGGCACTCTCGCTTTGGGGCTGACAAGAAGGCTCTCTCTGTCTCCACCCAAAGACTCCCATTTGCTTAGCACTTGGAAAGGGGATCCCTGGCAGGGGGCGGTGAAGGGCAAATGAGTGTCTCCGAGCTCAGCTGGTGCCCCTTCCATTGCTGGGGAGAGTTTGGATTCTAATATTACTCTTATGGAATCACTCAGCAGATGTGCTGCACTGACAAACTCAGGGATCTCCGAAAATCAACCCTTATCCAGAATGGACTGCCACAAATTGTCCCTCCATCTCAGGACTTCCCCCGGCTTTCTAGAGAGCACCTTATTATCATCGTCCTATTTTACTGTCATTTGTACCCCCAAAGTATGGCTTTCTGTACGTCAGTATATTCATTGCACAAAACCACTTGTAAATTCTCCAACTTTAGTGGAATTGTGAAAAGTCTTGAGGAAGTTTCACCCGGGTGTCTGTTGACATGAGACTCTACCCTCACTCTCTCTGTCACAGATCCACAAATGTTTGAGGACACTGGGACTCAGAGGCTGTCATGTGGCTAGTAAAACTACACTTGGGCAATTTTAAAATTCTCTCTGTGTCTTAGTTTCCCCTCCTGTGAAAAGAGGAGGCTGGACTAGATATGTTCTAAGCTTTCTTCCAGTTATAACTTAATCCACTGAAGTAGAAATGGCTGATGGGCCAGGAGAGGCATTTATAAAATCAAATGCATCAATAGCTAATAATTTCAAGCATGATGTCAGGGAGAGAAAACGGAGACTTTTAAGTGTGGGAGTAGAGAGATTTGGGAGTGTGGAGCCCACACAGCCAGAAGGAAAGGGCTTCTTTCCCTGAGTGTTACCCCGAGTGTGGGGTACCCTGCCAAAAAGCTGTAGGCCACTCTGGGTTTTCCTATGATTCCAATTTCCCTTTCCTAATGTTCCAAGAAGAACATTTTCATGGAAAACAAATCACTGGTCCTTGACCCCTGTGACAGCAAATGGAGACTAACGAGAGGAGCCAGGACTTACAAGATGCTTTTATATTAATGCCTGTTGCTGCAAACCCTTTCCAGAAAGCTCCTTTGTGCTGCCCAGCTTTTGTTGGCTCCACTCTAGGGGCTGCAGATGGCAGGTGCTAGGCAGCAGTGCTTCCCTTGGGCAGGCATTTCTTCTCCGTCTATCTCCCTTCAGGGATGAGGCCTGAAATCCCCAGCCCAAGCTCTTTGCTATTACCTCACATTCAGAACAAAATCCCAATGTCACATCAGCATTTTTTTTTCTGACACCATTCTCCTACGAAGGCTCACATGTGTGTCTGCAGCTTCCCTGACACTTCTCCCAGCAACTTTCCTCCCTGATTCTTGACACTCGTCTCCCCATAGGACAGCATCTGACTCCAGGATGCTTCTCCTCCCATCGCCCCAGCCCCAGGGGTAGCTGCTCTCATGATCTCCATTTTACAGATGGTTAGACAGAGGCACGATTAGGTAGTGACCTGCCCAAGGACACACAGGTAGTAAGTGGTAAAGTCAGAACAGGAAAGCCAGGCAGTCCAGCTCCTGAGCCTGTGTTCTTGGCCATGCAGATTTCCTGCATTTTTTTTTTTTTTTAACCTCCATAACCTTTCTGATTGCCGGTCACAATGTCCTGGTCCCCAAACAGGTCACCACCAGTGATCCTCTCTAACCTGTTGCTTTCAAACACTGCTCCTAGGATTTTAGAACTCTCAAATACCTCTGGGCTTGAGAAATGTGGCCCAACTGCAATTCAAAGCAAGCCTCGCCACTTTCACGAAACTCCCTTTGCTACCCGAGCTGTGAGCTACCAACACTGAGGCTCCATGGGGAAATGGTTTGGGTTCTTTTATTTGTTCCCCTCTGCACATATATGCAGTTGACTTTGGAGACCCCCTGCATGTTGCTTCTCTCTAAATCCACCACCAGGGACATGCTTCAAACCAGAGATGCTGTACATCTGGGATGGTAGGGGGGCTTTTAGGAACCACTGTCCGACAAACTGGCTGAAAAAGGGCTATGGTTGCTTACTGTACTCTATTGATCCAGTCTCAAATAAGATTTAGTCTTACTTGGTAGCTGAATCTGAGACTCAATGAGATTAAATATTAAAAAAAACCTTTGTACACTACAAAGTACTAGGCAAGATGTGCTTTGTTATAACTTACTAATATTCAACTTTCACCCCAAGTGGAATTGATTTTTTTAAAATTTGTATTGCTGTGTGCTCCCTAATTGGGGGGAGATCCTGGCAGCCCTGAGGTCTCCAGGTCCCTGTATCTTGTGGGTCCTGCAGGATGTCCTCTACAAAGGCTCCATCCCTCCAGCACATCTTGGGTGGAATAATAAAGCATTTCCTTATGCTTCCCAACCCCACTGCCCATCTTGCATTTATTCCAAAGGCTGTCTTTACCTCAGCTTTGAAAATCTGCAACAGCCCTGCAGCTGGGAAGAGAGTATATCATTTGGCTTTTTGCCCAGAAAATAAAATGCTTCAAAAAGGTCATCAAAAAAAAAAAAAAGTCTCTTGGGGAAGAAAAGGAAAAAAAACACCACTCTCTCAAGGTTAATTGAGTGGAAGGTGAACTTTCATCACAAGCCATCCCTTTGAGAAAGCTACACATCCTCCAGTACATGGAGAGGGTAATTCACTGGAGACATGGGTTAGGCTGCGGTGTGAGAACACATTGCTCTCTTAGAGCTGGCCCCAATCCCTGAGCTCTTGGACAGAGTGTCTTCACATGGAGGAGCAGATGGGGGGTGCAGACATGCAGCCACCTTACTGAGGAGCCCAGGCCTCTACAGGAACAGAGGTGTAAGGCTGGACTCCTGCCTTCAGGGAGCTTTTGCTGTTGTGGATGCAAGGAGACCAACAGCCAGCATAAAATAGATCAGAGGACAAACAGCATCCCCTAGGGGCACTGACTCTGCAGAGCTCTGGGTGCTTAGAATGAGCTGGGATGAATGGTCGCAGATGGTGCTACTCTGAGCTATGAGAAGCCTGACGGGAGACTTAGCACTTCCTCTTCCTCTTCCTCTGCCTAGCCCTGTGGTTCTGAACAGGGGATGATTTTAGCCCCCAGGGGGAATTTGGCTATGTCTGGGGACACTTTTGATTGTCACAGCTGGGAGGGAGGTACTACCAGCACCCCATAGGTAGAGGCCAGGGAGCTGCTAAACATTCTATAATGCACAGGTGAGCCCCACCACAGTAAAAAGTTATCCAACCCAAAAGGTTAATAGTGCCCAAGTGAACACTATTAACTGGTCTAGAACTAACTCCCAGCACCCTCATTCACAAGACTTCTTCTTTCCTTTACTTTAGGTGTGTGCTCAAAGCCCCCTTACCAGAAATCCCTTCACAACCATCTTACACTAAGAAAATATCCATTTCTCACTCCATCACTCTTTCCCCTATATCTTGCTTCAAGTTTTTCATAGCTTTTCTTTGTCTAATATAGGTAAATGTATCTGTGTTCAACTGTTTATTAACTGCCTTCTTACACTAGAATGTAATTTCCATGAGACCAGGGACATTGTCACTTTTATTCATTACTCTAGTCCCAATGTCTAAAACAGAAGATGCAGCAAATGCTCAATAGATATATATTTTTTTTACTTTATTATTATTATGCTTTAAGTTCTGGGGTACATGGCAGAACGTGCAGTTTTGTTACATAGGTATACACGTGCCATGGTGGTTTGCTGCACCCATCAACCCGTCACCTACATTAGTTATTTCTCCTAATGCTAACCTTCCCCTAGCCCCCCACCCCTTGACAGGTCCCGGTGTGTGATGTTCCCCTCCCTGTGTCCATGTATTCTCATTGTTCAACTCCTACTTATGAGTGAGAACATGTGGTGTTTGGTTTTCTGTTTCTGTGTTGTTTGCTGAGAATGATGGTTTCCAGCTTCCTCCGTGTCCCTGTGAAGGACATGAACTCATCCTACTTTATGGCTGCATACTATTCCATGTTGTATATGTGCCACATTTTCTTTATCTATTGTGGATGGACATTTGGGCTGCTTCCAAGTCTTTGCCATTGTGAATAGTGCCACAATAAACATGTGTGTGCATGTGTCTTTATAGTAGAATGATTTATAATCCTTTGGGTATATACCCAGTAATGGGATTGCTGGGTCAAATCAATATTGTGAAAATTACTACTGCCCATAGTAATTTACAGATTCAATTCTATCCCCATTAAGCTACCATTGACTTTTTTCACAGAATTGGAAAAAACTACTTTAAACTTCATTTGGAACCAAAAAAGAGCCCACATTTCCAAGACAATCCTAAGCAAAAGGATCAAAGCTGGAGGCACCACGCTACCTGACTTCAAACTATATTACAAGGCTACAGTAACCAAAACAGCATGGTACTGGTACCAAAACAGATATATAGACCAATAGAACAGAACAGAGGCCTCAGAAATAACACCACATATCTGTAGCCATCTGATCTTTGACAAACCTGACAAAAACAAGCAAGCGGGAAAGGATTCCCTATTTAATAAATGGCGTTGGGAAAACTGTCTAGCCATACGCAGAAAACTGAAACTGGACCCCTTCTGTACACCTTACACAAAATTTAACTCAAGGTGGATTAAAGACTTAAATGTAAGACCTCAAACCATAAAAATCCTAGAAGAAAACCTAGGCAATTCCATTCAGGACATAGGCATGGGAAAAGACTTCACGTCTAAAATACCAAAAGCAATGGGAACAAAAGCCAAAATTGACAAATGGGATCTAATTAAACTAAAGAGCTTCTGCACAGCAAAAGAAACTATCAGCAGAGTGAATAGGCAACCTACAGAATGGGAGAAAATTTTTACAATCTATCCATCTGACAAAGGGCTAATATCCAGAATCTACAAAGAACTTAAACAAATTTATAAGAAAAAGACATTTCTTAAGTTAGTCAATGAATGGATGCTAGCCCCAGACAGCTTTGTGAACCTGGATCCATCACTTAACTACTCTAACATGCATTCAGATCCTCATGTAAAAAAAAGGAAGTTGAGGATTAGAATGTTTCATTGTGGGTTCCCCACGCTTCCCCAGCTGTAAGCTTCTTTGATTCTATAAGAAAGCAGAACTTGGGCTGGGTGCAGTGGCTCACGCCTGTAATCCCAGCACTTTGGGAGGCCGAGGTGGGCAGATCATGAGGTCTGGAGTTTGAGACCAGCCTGGCCAACGTGGTGAAACCCTGTCTCTACCAAAAATACAATAATTAGATGGGCATGGTGGCACGCACCTGTAATCCCAGCTACCTGGGAGGCTGAGGCAGAAGAATCGCTTGCACCCCGGAGGTGGAGGTTGCAGTGAGCTGAGATCACGCCACTGCACTGCAGCCTGGGTGACAGAGTGAGACTCCATCTCAAAAAAAAAAAAAAAAAAAAAAAAAGAGAAAAAAGAAAGAGAAAAGAAAGCGGAACTTGCTATGGGAATTTTGGTTGAGGGAGAGGGCAGGTTTCAGTAAGAGAGGCACTGTGAATGCAAGATGTGCATGTTTGAGTCCCTACCTCATGTGGATGCAGTGAGTGGCAGCTATTGTTATCTATGCAGAATGACACTAGCCTTAGGCACAAAGTTTACAGGATCACAAAAATACTCAAGAATTACAAATAATATTTTAATGCAATATTTAAAAATGAACGTTAATGCCAAAATCTATAATAAATGAAACACCAAAATGTTAAAGACAGGATTGTATTACTGGTTTTTCTTTTTGCTATGGGCTCCAATCTGGCTCAACACAGCACTGCTACTGATGCTGTCTTTATTTAAACATTTTGATATTTTGCTTATCATAAATTTTTGACATTAATTTTGATTTTAAAAGTGCCCTGGAAGCTGATTTGTCCTGATTACTGAGATTTTTGTCACCTCTGTCAATTTTGTGCCCAGAGTGAGTGCCTCACTTGGTTTGCCCTAGCTCCTGCTCTCAGCCAGGGGATGCCGGAGAACAATGGGCACAGCTAAAGGCAGAGGGAAGCCTCCTGCCATTCATCCCTAGGGAAGAAAAATGGTGAGAGAGAGCTTTGGGGACAGCTAGTGGGACCTTGGAATTTGAGGGCTGGGCTTCCCAGGCAGAATGAAGCTGAGTAGGTGGGTCTGGATTTCCAAGTGAAAAAGAAGAAGACATCCTCAAGACTAGAGGAGATCTAGGTCCTGGTCTGACTGGGACATTCCTGGTTGCACCAGTTGTCTCAAGGCAGTTATTAACAGTGCCTCCTCTTGCTCTCTAAGATGTCCGGGGTGGAACACTAAGTATATGGTCACCCTGGGTCAGGCTGCTGTCTAAGCAATTGCTGCAGTGGGCCACTCCTGAGCACTACAAAGGAGAAAGATACTGCCCTTCACTTGAGTTCTAATCTCTGTGGATCTCTGGTGCTGCTGAAGAATGCCTCAAACACCACTTTTGACCTTAGCTAAGCTTCATAGCTCTTAGCCTTTGCCCTGTAGCTATTTTTTATGTGTCTGACCTTACCCTTGTCTTGCTAGAGTCTTAGCCCCTCATGACTTTGACTTGTGACCTACTGCCAGCTCCACAGAGTGGCTGTCCCAGGAGCCACACTCACAAAGAAGCATTTTTGTGAGTGCATGGCGTTTTTCTAGTCCATGGTGTTGGAGAGAAAAATGTAAATGACAAGAAAAATAATAAACACATAAAATTAATGTCAGACTTTTTAAAGACCTAATTTCTATGGCATTCACCTAATGTTAGAGTCCTTCTTTGTTGCATTGTTTCCCCTGAACCTAAAATGTAGATATTGGCTAAAATATCACTTACCCAGTAAGAAATACTAAATTCCATCTCACTCACACACAAACAATGGATGAAGGACATAGTATGTAAAATCAAGTGGTAATAAGTACTGAAACCAAAGGGATGCGTACTGTTGGATGATTGGCAATAGTGCACTTGTAAAAAATTCACTTGTGTTTCATTAACCTTGTATTTTGGGTTGTTAGTACCCCAAGCGCTGGGTTTCATATTTTACAGGCACTGTCCTGTTTGGTAAATGGCAGACCTGGGATTCAAATGCAGGCATCTCTGAGTCCAAGCTTTTGGCTAAACTTCTACACTGTCTTGCCTCTCCTCCAGGATCAAATCAGAACTTGAGAGTGTCTCTTACACACACATCGAGTCCTCTGTCAAAGGGACATGTGACCAGATATCCCATCAGCTGTCCCCACTCTTGAGTACCCCCCATATTTTTTATTTGAAAAATATTGCATTGAAAGATGATTTGTCTTGATTACTGAGCTTTTTGTCATCTCTGTCAATTTTGTGATTAACTAAGGTTCTGATTAACCACATTCTGGTTAACTGAGGTTTGACTTGCAGAATGGGCAAACAGATAAATTGGGAAGCAATCATTAACCGAACCCATAATATGATCTTTCAAAACAGAATGTACTTGGTCTTTTGAATAGTTTGTTGCTGACCCATAATTCTTAAAATTCTCAGATAGGAAAGGAATTTAGGAGTCATCTGGTGTAAATATCTTTGACTATTGAGTTGAGATGCCAAGAAATTTAAAGAAAAATGGTTTATTGGAGTGCAATTGCAGGCATAGATAAACTGTCTCTAAGATGTAATGTGAACATGAATAGGAGAAAAGGGAGCTTATTAGCCTCAATTTAATTATTTTTTATTTAAGTTGGGCTTTTATATTCAATTTTGGGAATAAGTAAATTTCATACAGTGAAATTTCTTCCCCTCTTTTAAATAATCCAAATCCTACCCATTCTTCAAATTCTAATTTAATTCTAAGCTTTTTCATGGAACTCTCCCAATGATAAGATAGTTATTTTTCCTTCCTTTGAATTTGTATTTTTCTTAGTCTTCACTATGGCACTTAGTATTTAATTATTGAATTGCTTTCTGATATTTTTATTCTTCCAAATTGGATGCATTAAGAACGCAGGAAGCGTATCTTCAACTTCTTGCTCCCTGAGAACCCCCTCCCTTAGGGACAGGCTTTCAGCAGGTTCTTTCAGGGCCCTGCCTATTTTCAACTGGGCATTCAGTTGAAAATCCCTGAAGGGGTCAGGGTTAGTTGACTGGACCATTCAGGTAACTTACAGCTGCCAATATTGACCTCTCTGTGCTTGAAGGCTCTTTTTCTTCAGCATCAATTGTGGAAAGCTTATTGTTTTTACATATGGCTGGCCAGAACTTCAAGGAATTATTACCCCTCAGGAGCAGTCCTCAAACCAATGGCTCTCGGGAGTTGGTGTATAAACACCGTGGCTCCCTCGCCCCTTGAAGTGGTTGAGCCATGTGTTTTGCGCCATTTCCCAGAGCTTCCCCAAGAGTGAAGGCTCCAATGGCCCACAGTAGCAGCTGGCTAAATGATGCACCCTTTATTCTCTGCCTATTTTCCCTCATACTACTTTCCCCATTTGTCTCCTGGTGTTACCTGCAATTCTTGACTAAATGGTTTGCACTCAAATCCTTTATCTGCAGGGTCAGCTTCTGTGGGAACTCAAACTAAGACAAGCACAGAGGCTATAGTTAATATTCACTTGTTGATCAGATAATTAATAGACTGTCATAGTGTAACCTTGCAGATATGGGGATTGTGTATTCTCTATTCAGAGAGCATGATGTTATCCCCTGCAGTGGTACTCGTTTAATTCTAGTTGAATGAAACAACAATGATGGTCAAGGGTCCCACCCTAAGTTCATCTGGTTCTGTTCACTAATCTGTATTTGTGATCTATTACTGACTCTGGTAAGCAGTGGAGAGCCAAGGGGAATTATGTCAAACCCCTATAACCCCTCTCCCATCCCTGCTGCTACCAGCTGTATATAATTCTCAAGTTGTATTGTCTTCAGAGTGATTACCTCCTGACAAGGCCAAGAAGAAATGTTGACCCTGGGTTAAGACTAAACCAAAGGCCTCTTCCCTTTGGAAGCCCAAAAGGATGGGAAAATGCACACCAGCAAGATGTTTCCTAACAGGGCCATGTCAAATTTATAGATAAATAAAATATCAAAGATCAAATGAGGCTAGATCAGCAGTTTGGACCTCTCCCCAAGCAAGCAGAGAATGTGCTGTCTGACTCTGTCTTGGACTGATTTCCAGTTTTGTGATTCACAGCTGCAGCCAGGCAGAGCACATCCAATAATGCTATTTGTTTTCTACTTTTTAAAAAAGGCTGGGGAAATATATAAATGGTTCATAGAAGAAGTGGGCATTAGCAGACAGTCTGACCATAGTGAGACAGGCAGATGGTTCATGGGACCGATGCCAGCTGGGTGTTTCTGTAAGTGATCGTGTATCTCTTCTCTGCCCCATCTCTCGGCTGGATTAAGAGGTCAGAAGGAGGCTGCTGCAGCACGAGGCTGGAGCACACATGATCTACGACCAATCCGTCGGTCGCCTAGAAACAGCTCTCTAAAAAGGCCCAAAGACAATTCAATTTATAAGCCCACACGTTTTGGGCCAAGTAGTGCTCGCTGCTATTAAAACTAAGTTTGATTCTTGGGGTTTGTTTTCCTGAATGCCACTCAGCCCCTTTAACTTTTACGCCCCATCAACTCCTTCCCTTCTTAATATGATGGTATCATTTGGTAAGTGGCAACACCCTTCAGATGGGATTCTGGGAAGTGAGTGAAACAAGCAGGCAGTCAGGAGAAAGAAGGGGTCAGGGAAAGCTGCGTGAGGTCTGATTTTCCCTTTCTGCACTTGCTGAGTCCTGACTGGGTGCCCAGCACTAGGGGAAGATGTAGGAAAAGGAGACTGCATCATCTTTCCCCGGGAGCAGGAAGTTTATGTGTATGAGGCAGAGCAACTCAAGGATGCCAGGGATCCAAATGAGAGGTATGAACAATGTGTTCTGGAAATGATCAGAGATGGGTCAGGAGAAGGCTTCAGAGAGGAGGTGGAATGTGGGATAGGTGAGATTCTCATAGATGAAGAAGTGGGATTTGCAGAATTGCCCCTCATCCTCCACTAACCTTTGGAAAGTCTCAATCTATATGTTCTTTCATAGTCTTTATACTTGTTTGTCTGAAGAGCACAGGATGGAGAACTGTCCAGACAAAGGACTCAAAGAAAAAAGATGCTCAGGCAATATACTGCAGGGCAGATGAAGCACTGCCCTGCCTGGAATGGGCTTTGAGGCTTTTCTCACTGATTTGCCAGTTAAATCCCACTCTTGAGTGATTCTCACAGCTGACCTGAATGGCCTTTGGGATGGCCACCTGCTGGCTGCACCTTCCTCTGCTTATGTCCACTCCACAGGCCCATCTGCTCTGTTACAGATTCCAGTCAGCGATCCTGGACTGAAATTTTACCCTCTCTCCTGATCAGAAAGGAAAGTGATTGTGCTTCCCAACTATAAATCTATCTAGTAAATATTTACTGGGTACCTACTTTTAGCAAGGCACCAGGGTAAAAATGTTTGAAGATCTAAAAATCTGCAAATACAGTCTGTCTCTTTCCTCAAAGAATTTGCAGTCTCTTCATGGAGTGGAGTTAAAAATAAATACATGAATGAAGATGCTGCAAGCCAGTGAGATACGCACCCAGAGAGGAGTAAGCAATGAGGTGGGAGTTAAGAGGGAGGAGCTGTCACTTCTGGATGGAGGGACAAGGGCAGGTTTTTTGGGGAAGAGTCTGCGCAGAGCAACAGGACTGGAAATTGAGGGAAGGCAGAGCTCTAGGTTTTATCTAAAATTCTACATGTGGAGTGGCAGTTAGTAGATGCTGATTCTCATGTCATTTCTTTCTCAAATCATTTCATATGTTTTCATTACTGAAAACAACCCATCTAGATAAAGGCCATGCTAACTTCTGGAAAAAGTCCATGCTAATTTCTGGTTTACCTAGAGCTCTCCCAGTTTACATATTATTAATAAACCTTCTTTCACTGTACAAACTGTCATGGTTTGAGAAATGAATTATGTAGGCATCTTAATTCTTGATAATGCTTTCAGCAGCCTTTCAGAAATTCTAAGGTCACAATGTTGGATTAGCTGTTTGAGCTGCAAGCAACATGGTAGATTTTGGGAAGGGATATAAGCTTGAACCAAGAAATCCCCTTTATTTTGCTTCTAAATCAACAAATACAAATCAACAAAAAGAAAAAGCCAAGGCACCCTTTTTGCCTAGAATAGAAGCAGGTGGGTGTGCCAGTCATACACTCATTGCTGAGGTATGCTGATAACACCGCAATGATCATGGATAATCTATTAACACACTCGAGCCATACTCAGTCTTGCTTTGCAGATAAACATAGTCTGTGATTATTTTACAACACTGTTAAGGTGCTGAGGGTTGTCCCTCATTTATTACTTGACTAATAAATACTTTAATTACACTTAATAAATAATGTAAGCAGGGCTCACTGAAGTGATAATTCTTTAAATTAATTATTAACTGCATGCGAAAGGCTGCACTGCCAGGACCACTAAAAGAAAATTCAGCCTTTAATCTAGTGATTATTCATTATCTGGTATAAAGGCTCCATTTGCATATTATTAGGGAAATAAACTTTGGCCTCCTTGGCAATACAGATAGATCTCAAAGTCCATGCATTATGAATCTCCGAATACTAAAGCAATGATAAACAATATGTAATAAAATCTTCAGTTTATAGCTTTATAGCAGCTGGTTTTTGATTTTTCAAATATATTACAATGATAAAGTGACCAGTTAATGTATAAGCTCTTTGTGAAAGGTGGTGCCTACAGATGGTCGACTGATAGGAAACAGTAAATGTGCAAACTGCTCATTTCCCTTGAGATTGGAGTCATAAAATGATCTCAGTAAGATATGAGAAGAAAATATCCATTTAACCCCTTTCTCTGCAGAAACCCAAACATGGTACTGCACTGAATTGTTTTGTATGTGTCTGTTTCTCCTGTCCTCTCTGGCTTCACATCTTCACTTTGGAAAAGTGAAAGCGGAATACCTGGTTATCCTGAGGTCACTGTCTGCACACATGGTGGTGTCCTTGATGCTATCTTGGGGCAAAGAAGCCAGGTAAGGTTGTCATCAAAAGAGAAAGATGATTTCTAAAACCAGCAAAAGGCTAGAATTCGTGTGCCGTTGCATTTTCTAGCTTGATACTCCCTCCTTGAGCCTGGGCAGCTCCCAGGGGAGGTGACTGACTACCCCCACCCCCATCCCTTCCACCAGGAGCTATGGCCAAAGAACAGGCACACGAAGCAGCCTCTCAATATCCCAAACTAGAAAGTGCTGAGAGCAAATCAATGAATCAAAAACAGGCTTCCAGAGGAGAATGAATCTCTCTTCCTCTGCTTCTCTTAGGACAAAGTGGAGGTGGGGATGAGAAGCAGGGTGGGGAGGGGTAGAGGGAAGGAGATAGGAAGCCAAGGGCTCATGAAAATGCTGACAGTCACAAGGAAGCAGGAATGACCTCTCTTCCCATTTCCTATTCTGTCCTATTCATTTTGCTGAGCCCCATTTCGGGACTACTTCTTTCCAGTGGCCTTTGCTAATTCCCTATTCATTCCAGTAGTCACCTATAGTGTGGACCAGTCAATACTGCACAGACTTGTGTGAGGTGGGGAAAAGGCTGCAAGAAGATGAGTTGCGTCCTTTGAAGTGGACATTTTGGGAGCTGAAGCTATTTCAATAATGCTGATACTACTCCAAATAGTATTGATAGATAGATCTGCTTTTCATGTTTGTATTAGTCAGCTTGGGCAGCTATAACAAATATCATCAATTGGATGACTTAAACAAAAGACAGTTTCTCTCACAGTTCTGGTGGCTGGAAGTCTAAGACAAGAGTGCCAGCATTGTTGGGTCTTTGGTGAGGGCTTTCTTCCTGGCTTGCAGACAGCTACTTTCTGTGTTCTTACATGGTGGAAAGAGAGAGCTCTGGTCTTTTTCTCTTGTTATAAGGACACTAATCCCATCATGGGGGCTCCACCCCATTGACTACATCTTAACCTAATCACCTCCCAAGAGCCCCGAATCCAAAACCCATCATATATGGGGTTAGGGCTTCAACATATGAATGAGGAGGGCACAAACATTATATCCATAACAATGATCTTCTGAACATCTTCAATGAGAGAATAATTATATTAACAATAATCACACTCTTTAACTGAGCATGAACCCTGTGTGCCAGGGGTTTCACTTACATTATCTCATATTATCCCTATGGTAACACCAAGAGGTAAATATCATTAACCCTTTATAATGGAGAACAGTAAGATTTTGGAGAAAATTATATAGCCTAGGTTAGAACCTAGTGACTCCAAAGCCAAGGCTTTAATGTCTTTGCTTACTGCTCTGTCTTCTGAAGGTAGAATAATTAGTGGTTATTTCCCAAAAGAACCACTTTCCTGAAAGTGTTCCTTTCCACGTGTCACTAACGTGGCTTCTCTAGGCATTTTCTTTAGCTCAAACAGAATTCTAAGAGTAGGAATTTTAGGCACACTACAAGTTAGTGGGATAATATTTGGGAGGGAAGGGCCTCATCTGCCTCTTGATATCATGCCATAAGGCAACTGCCTGCTCCATCTGTGATATCCACATAGGGCCAACTCTATTCTCATCTAACCTAATCTGTAGCTTGTTGGGCCACTAACTTCAATTAATGTTTACACATATTACTCATTCAATCTTTCAATCATTCCTATGAGCTAGGTTGGTATTCTTATTATTCTTGTTTTAAAGATGAGAAAACTGAAGCACAGAGAGATTAGGCAATATCCCCAAGTTTACACAGCAAGTGAAGAAAAGACCACCACAGACTCAAACGTAGGCATCTTTGTTTTTATCACTAAAGAATAAACGGTTGGATCCTCCATCACAAATGTCTCTTACATCCTATCAAAAATGGTGTCAGGCCAGGCTCGGTGGCTCACACCTGTTATCCCAGAACTTTGGGAGGCTGAGGCGGGCAGATCATGAGGTCAGGAGTTCGAGACCTGCCTGGCTAACATAGTGAAACCCCATATCTACTAAAAATATAAAAATTAGCCGGGCATGGTGGTGCATGCCTGTAGTCCCAGCTACTTGGGAGGCTGAGGCAAGAGAATTGCTTGAACCTGGGAGGCAGAGGTTGCAGTGAGCCGACATTGTGCCACTGCACTCCAGCCTGGGGAACAGAGCAAGACTCCATCTTAAAAAAAAAAAAAAAAAAAAAAGATGTCAATTTGCCTCAAAGAGTTAAACACCTGCACATTTACTCCCTTACCCACAAGATTCCCATCATCCATTTGTTTTGCATTCCTTCATAGTTCCATTCACTCATTAACTCATTTAACAAATATTTTCGAAGCACATTACTTGGTGCCAGTCATTGTATTAGATACTGGCTATCAAATTCAAATTTACAAAAGGAAATTGAACCAATGGGCTATTAACTGAATTGACAAAGTGATCTAATGACTTTGGTGTTGGTAGAGACCTCTCCACTTTCTCAACCTCTCACAGGCTCCCGGAGAGAAGTAGTTTTACAAAGAGCTGTCGATACACACCTAACTGTGCGGCTCGCCACTGGCTCCCATTTTTAAAGAGATGATGGCATGATTTCTGATTATAGCCATTAGACAAAATAAAATAGAGAAAGCTGGCTCACCAGTTTCATCCTGCTTAATCAAATAGCCTAATTCATCATATTCACTCACATGATAGTGCCTTTCCATGCTTCAAAGACAGGCATGCACAAGCCCAGTTCAGGCTTCTATCCAATGGCAACTCACTCCTTTTTAAATACAGACAGATAATCTTTTCTTCTTTATTTTCCCCCTTCTGAAAGCCTGTTTCAGATCCAGCCAGGAAGAAACCTATGCTGGGGATAGCATTATCCTTCATGACAGAATTCAGCAGAATTTCTTTCTTACTGACTTTGGGGCTAGAGTGGGGTCTGAGCCAGGATCAGAATATCAAAATATGTCAGAACTGGCAGGGTCCACAGGGAGAAGGTAGTCCATCCACCCACTTTACAGATAAGAAAACCTACAAGATTGCCACAAAGCAGGAGCAGAGCCTCGGCTTCCAGACTCCCTAGCCAGAGCTCTCAACTTGTCTTATCTCTAGGATTGCTGTTAGCACCTCAGAAAACCTTAGAACAGGGCTTCCAGTTGGTTCTTCAGTACACGCACAAAAGCCTGCCTTCAGATACATTGCTGACAGTTCCACAGAGGATCCAAACTTTATGATAGAAACAAATTTGCAACATTGGTAATGGTTACTCTACTGTGCTTCTATTTCCTCTCCCTGGTCCTCTTTACTTTTTCCAGGGACCCACTTTCCATGTGTGTTTCCAGGAATTTTGTACTACTAATTGCACCTGCTTTCTCTTCATAAGGGCTGGGTTATGGAAAAGACTACTCTGGATAGACTTCTTTCTCCTTCCCTTTCAAAGAGCCTCTGCACCCAGCTGCCTATTATTATTTCATATGAAGAGAGGGAATGCCTTACACCCTTATTCAAAATGAGATCTCAGTGACTGATGTAGGGTCTCAGAGAAACATACCCCAAAACAAATGCCTCAGAAATAGCCTCAGAAGCAAAAGTCTTTCTCTGACCTTCTTCTGCCCTTCTCTCTCTGCCTCTCATTCTTCCCAAGGCTAGCCATAGAAACTAGAACCCCTCTGCCCTACAGAGGATCATAGAAACTGGAACTCCATTTCCCCCAATCCAGCCATAAAACCTACAAATATTACTCTAACTCTTCCCCCTACCCCCACTGCCTTTCTGTGTAAATCAACATGGCCATCAAGAAATTATCTGACCTATCTTCTTTGACTGTAGGTCATAAGACCCCCATTCCAGAGACAGTTCTGCCACATATCCGTGGAAAGATTGTATGTTCAACGAGGCCAAGAAGAATCTAGACAGACAGGCCTTACTGGGCATCCCCAATCAGTCCATTAGCATTAGATGATGGCTTTTTTTGTCCAATCATATTTCCACAGTTATCCTTACTTTGCTGAACCTAAGCATAAAAATAGACAGTTTTCCCTGCATCTTTGGGTCTTCATTTTCAAAGCTCACAAGTCATGGAAAACTATGATCACACACATTTATATGCCTCTTCTCCTATTAATTTGCCTCTCGTCAGTGATTTTCAGTGAATCTTCAGAAAGTAAAACTTCACCTTCCCCTTCCCCTTCGGTGAACCTACACTGCCAACTAATATACTGGGGAAACAGTTAATTTGAAACAAGGATAAATCTCATGGTTAAATTTCAGTGGGTTTAGTCTTTGGAGCAAGGAGACTTTCCCAAATAGTTTTCAAAACATGCACATATAGAACCATACATATGTGCACAGCTGGCCCACATATTGACATTGTGTAGACACAGTCTAAAAGCTTCAGCAACCTAGCACCTGCTAAGCCCCATACACACACACATCCTGGGCAACCTAGACGATATGTTGATGTATATGGGAGGGAAGTTTTTTCTAGCTACCTGACTTAGTTAAAGATAAATCTTTAGCAAATTAAGGCTTAGCAAACAATAACTATAGTGATAGTAGCTTCCTTTATGGAACACTTAATTTGTAATTAAGCTTTATATACATCTCGCTTTTTAATTTTTCTGACAAGCCTTTTATGAGTTGATTGTATCTTCCCAAAATTCATATGTTGAAGTCTAACCCTTAATATATTAGAGTGTAATCTTATTTGGAAATAAGTTTATCGCAGATGTAATGAGTTAAGATAAGGTTATAATGGAGTAGGGTGGGCTCCTAATCCAACATAACCTGTGTCTTAATAAAAAGAGGAAATGTGGATATAGAGACGTACACAACAGGAGAATACTGTGTGAAGATGAAGGCAGAGATCTGAGTGATGCCTTGACATGCCAACGAAAGTCAAAGATTGCCAGCAAACCACCAGAAGCAAGAGGAGAGGCATGGAACAGAATCTTCCTCACAGTCTCAGAGGGAATGAACTCTATCAACACCTTGATCTCTGACTTCTGGACACCAGAACTGTGAGACAATAAATTTCTGTTATTTAAGCCACCCAGTTTGTGGCACTTTGTTATGGCAGTGCTAGCATACTACTACAAAGCCTTTGAATAGTATTATCCTCATTTTATCAACAAGGAAACTGAGGCTCAGATCAGTTAAATAACCTGCCCAAGACCACATAGCAGGTAAGGAGCAAAGCCAGTATTCAAACTTGGATCTGCATGCTCTGCTCCTTCTCAGGTACTGGGAAATTATGCTGGTAAAAGCTAGGAAAGGCTAGTTTTTCCTCCACGACAAGCCAGATATGATACATCCTCCTTTTCAGCCTGGAATAGGGCAGCCAAGTCTCCCAGGTCACACTCCCATCACTAATAGCACTCTGGGGTCTGTTCTCTACTTTTTTCATGTTTCTCCTTGTTCAGCAATTGACAGAATCCCAAATCAAATGCCAAGGGATGACATTAGAAAATAAAGTTTCCCTCTTCAATCTTCTCATTTCATTTCTTTAGCCCTGAAAATGCACTGGAGGCCCCCAAATGCAGTGCATGCTTTCATATTGTTTCTGAGAGAGCAAATTCCTAAATTCATCAGGGGTGGGAAGGAAAGTCAAGTTTAAACCTAAAATGCTTCCTCATTCCTGGTTTCTGTGGCCAGAGTACCTCCTTGCCCTCTGGCATCCATCCATGTAGACTTCACAAACACACATGTATGTGCATGCATGCATGTGCACACGCACACACACACAGAGAAAAGTTGAACTTGGCTCTCTCACTGAAGCCAAACAGACCAGATTCCTCCTGGGCCTCCTTGTCTTACTGCCCTTCCAGCACTAAGCACTGGTGGTCCCAACCTTAGGAGTGTTCTCCCACCTTCTCTCCTGAAGCCAAGATCCATGGCGGTCCTGTGTAATGGCTATGGCATTCTTCTTTCAGGGTTTTGACTGGGTGGAGAAAAGGGGAGTGTGAGGGCAGACAAATGGCAGCCCATTTGGATTTTATTCCATTTCCAAATCATTTGAATATCATGCCCCTCCACAAGAGGGCACATGTAGACTTATCCTTGGAATCTCTGCGTGAAAGAGCCATTTCTTAGCATTTCCCAAGCTGAAAAATTATGTAAAACTACATTTTAAAAAGGCACCTTGTTATTTTTCTGACCAATGAGGCTGGAAAACTGGCATAAGTAGAATGCAGTCAAAGACAGCCAAAGTGGAAAAGAGACGGCATGACTGTCCAAGGGAAGGGACAGTCGGGAGCAGGCAGAAGCAGTCAGATGGTTTCAAATCCACAGTTCAGCCCCAGAGATTGGGCAAAAATAGGAGACCAGAAATAGAGAAGTCAGTCAAGGGCAGATCAAAACACAATGTAGCACCAACAAGGCAGCCTGGATGATCCTCAGGTAGGATGCTCTTTATTGTCTCTTTATTCTCCCAGTGTTTGAGTCCTAGAGCAATGCTGGCCTGAGACCTAAGGACTCAAAGTGTCTCAATTCCTGGTAGGTTCTCACCTGTGACTTAAGTGACAATAGCAACAGCCGTTTCCCTTTATTGCACAGTGTCTCTGTTCTGGGTTGCTCCAAGTGCTCTATTTTTTTATGTAAGTTCTATTACTCCCCTCATTACAGATGAGAAAATGGAAGCTTTGAGAGAGGTCAATTTTCCAAATGTCATGTACCTTTTAAGTGATAGTGCCAGGATTCCAGTTAGGAATGTCTCATTCTTGGAATTCTATCTACTAAGTCAGGAACGCACTTTTAAAGCTGTAGTCTTCAGCCCATGTTCTCTGGTAGGTTTGCCTCCCCCTGACTAGGCTTACTGGGTTCACCTTCCACTAAACTGCTGATGTGGACATGTGGTCTGGCACCCAGAGAAACGTTCTGATTTCCAACAAGCTGAAACAGCTCTGCTGGTGAGGAGTGAAAGGAGACCCCGACTACCCAACTTCTCATCTCTATGGTCTTGGAGTAAGTGTCTGTTGACAAACCTGCTGAGGTGGGGGTAGTGGTGAATGGAGTGTTAGAGGAAAGCCACATGGGGTTCTCTGTATATATTGGCAAAAGTCATAGAGTGACACTGCTGGATTTAGTCCAGATGTCATGAAGAAAATAAAAAAAAAAAACTTGATAAATGATTTCTCTGAAACAGTGTTTGCATAGCAAGGTTCTAGGGCTAAGTTGCCAGAGGGGGCCCATATTCATACTCCTTTGGAAGAGCCAGCCATCCATTTTCATTAGTTCATGATTTGATCAACCTACACAGGCCTCTTTTTAGCTTCCGGTGAACCACAATATTATGACTGGGCTTAAATAATGCCAGAGCAATTCATGCAAAAGGGAAACATTCAGTTAAACCAGTCACAGGGCACTGCAACTAGCTTTCCAATGCTGAATTACTCTTCCGTAAGGAAATGGTCTTATGAGAAAAAAAGCATAGAGTCTCCAAGGATTGCTCTGTGCAGGGTAGAGCCTGAGGGAAGACTTTCCAGGTGTAAAGGGCCAACTGGTGTCAAGTCTTTCCCTGGAGTGGTCTCTTCTCTGTTGGGTTCTTGCAAACTGGGATTCCTGTGTCTCCCTCACCCCCAACACTGTGCTGATGTGGATGTGGTGCCATTCCCTTCCGAACTCTCCACCAAATGTGGGCAAAACTCTTTTTCGTGTTTTTCCTTAGTGCAGCACAGCAGAGACCAGTGTATAATTATTTAGCTAATTATATGTAATTATTTCATTGGCTTTTCTTCCTC